>NC_081820.1:15033076-15670000 GCF_030704535.1 Vitis vinifera
CCAAGTTTGAGGATGAAATTTGATTTAACATATATATATGAGAAGAAGCCTTCAATTTTGTGTTGTGATAGTGCTGAGGTTGTTCTACCAAAACTTAAGTTGATATGCCCACTTCCCTTGTAATAAATGAAGTTGAGGGGTCTGCCATATTTTACGTAATGCTTACTTTTATCCATATATCTAATGTTGTTTTGCTAGACTTTTTGTGCTTCTTCTTTGCGCTTCTCTTTTCTTCAATGAGTTTTTAGTTTCCTCTTAGAAAATAACTAATCCTTTTATTTTGGGGATCTCAAATGTTTTTTGAATGTATAATCATCGTCATTTGATCAAAATGATATTTAATTTCATAACTAATAAAACATAGACACATGGATATATTATATAATGAGTAAAATGAATATCGATTGTGATCAAACTTCTTTTACTTTATCATTTTGTACTAAGGAACTTCCCAAATGATTGTGTTTGATTTAATAATTTTATTATTGTCTTTCCTTTAAGTGTGTAGTCCAAAATTAGGATGAAGGTATAGACATTGCCTTTTTTATTCAAAATATATGTTATAGACATTGCCTCTAAGTTTTATATTCATTTATATTGAAATGATATTACTCCCTTTGGTTCTTATCATCTTCATTCTTTTTAGGAACATTGGATTTGCCTTATAGTTTCCTTCATTTGAGATAAACTACAAATGTTGCTCCTATTAGAGAAATTTCTAATGATTTTTCCCTCATTTGAGAGCACTATCGTTCTTCATTCTCTTTTTTATTCATAGACATGAGCTAATTGTCAATGCATTTTATTCTACTCCTTATTATATCCTTGTTAAAATGTGTGTTGTTTTTGTGTGTGGTCTTTTAAATTTGTGGAAGTTTTAATTAATTAATATTCAACTTCTTGTGTTATGTGTATTGACATTATGTAAATTATGAAATGCATTTAATAAAGGAATTTTTGGTGTTTATTAAGTTTACATAGATTGAGTGAAAATTTAGTATTTTCTAAAATTATGAAATTTGCTTCAATGGTGAAACCTGATACTACAAAAATTATTAAATATGATATAATAATAGGTATAAGATTCATAACATCATTTACTAGAAGGAATTGAATGGGATGACCTATGATTTTAGCTTAATATGTTAAAAAATATCCCATGAGAATCATCAAATTAAAGATCCCTTGATTTATTAAAAAAGAGTCTCATGGAATGTTCTTCTTGGATAATCAACCTATATTACATGGTCTAAATGACCGTTTTACTTGTATGCTAATTTTGTAGCTATTAATTTACTCAAGTTTATTTGGGTATTGATAGGAGAATCAAGCTCACTTGTAATTTACTTAATTATGATCTCTTGAAAGTTATATGATCTAGTATGGATAACACCTAAAGGGGATGAATCAGTGTTTGAACCCTTTTTAGCCCAAAAATAAAAAACTTAAATGATTAACTATCACTTTTTAGATTAGAGATACTTAAAAAGTAACCAACACACAAGAGGCAAACCTTTTTACATAGAAACCATCCACACAAATGTGTGGATGTAAAAACCAAGGGGTCAAAGACCTCAAATTGACAATCCAATATGTGAAAGTATAGTACACAATTTTACCTAGCAAAAGCTACTCCTAAAACTTACTCCTTGGTACCTAAAATCCACTTTCATCCGCCACACAACACCTCATGTGCTTTTAGAAGATCTCACCTTAATGCTTAAGGGGATACAAATCTCTTTCACAACACAGCAAAAGCAACTACAAGCTTCTTTAAGAGTTTAAGGACAAGAAGAAAAATTAGGTTTTTTTCAACTCAGAGCATCCCATCAAAAACTTGTTTATGCAAGGTATATATAGGCCTAGGAATATAATAGACCAAATCTAAAAAATTCAAAAAATAGAACTTTTAAACACAGAAAAGACATATCTCCAAAATTCTAGAGAATTCTATCACAAATGCTCAAGCACCCTTTGAGCACTGAGTGCTCTTAGGAGCGCTTGAACACTCTTTCCAGGGATTTTCAAAACACTTTAAAAAAAAATTCACTTAGTTTTAAAAAAATTTTATCTACACCATGCCTTACCAAACACCAATTTGCCTTTCCCGAGCCTTTCTCTATTTACCTATGTAATCCCAATTGATCCAGCAACAACCTCGAGTCTCAAATGGAAAGCAAGACACAATCTAGAGAAAGTTCTAATGTTAAAATAAATGGGAAAAAATTGCCAATATTAAACCACATAAGCTAACATACCAACAATCTCCCTCTTTGGCAATTTTGTGACAAAATATAGATTACATAAGCCCCCCTCCCCCTAGTACTCTCAAATAAAGTTAACAAATCTCTCAATAAGTCTCGTCTAAACCAGTTCATTTTCTAACATGCAAATGATGATAAACCACATCCAAAGGTGAGCAATACCTCAATACTTGTAACTTGCACACACCAACAAACAAAATACCCAAGTAAAGTAATGTGTCGAAAAAATATATATAACTCATTAATTCTATCAAATTATGATAAGAGTGAAAGGGTAAATGAATGTGAGTCATGCATACAATGGATATCTAACAAGCAATCAACCAACCAATCAATAACAATCTTCCTCCTTTTTGTCATAAAAATGACAAAGAGAATGATAAAGCAAGAAAAAAAAAACAGGGAAAAAAAATAATGGATGTAAATTTATATCTAAATATGATCAAAAGGTTTTAGATACAAAGGATAAAAAAAGTACATCCAGACCAACAAATATAGGATAAACTGAGCTAAGGAGACTTTAGTGCAAAAAGGAACTAATTCACATAAGCATAGAACAACCAAAACTCCAAATTAGATGAAGTTTACGGAGTCGAAAGCACTCTGAGACATCAACCATAAGGCAAGGATTGAGACCTTAAAAGCAAGCATCTATATGCTTCATAAACTTGTGATGGTGTGTGTCCACATGAGTACTTGATGCATCTATCCACAAGTGAAGCTAGTTAATAGAATCTATCAATTATAAAAGCTTAAACTCGTCACAAACAAGGACCAAGGGCCGAATGATGATCATGAAGAGCTTGCTCTCTCATGATTATTACACCCTCTAGGTATGGGTTTTAGGTGCTCATCACTCAACTCGACATGTGGATCCTACTCCATCACATAGATCTCCTCCTTCTCCTAAACAACCTTCAAAGCAATCGAGGCAAACATATGGCTAACATGCTTAGACCATGAACTCTTGCTGATGAGAGCATACAGTCCAACATACCTAGCTACTAATCAATCTCAAAACTAGATCAACTAGGATGTGGGAGATAACCAGAATGAAAGGAAGGCTTCCAAGATGAGACGACTAACAATATGTAGCCATGATGTAAAAGATAACCTAGGCGATATCTATCGATTGCCCAAAGGGAATGGCATAGATGAGATAGGCGACCGACCCACAAATCTATGTTTGATGAGAGGAGTTTTGAAAAAGGTATATAAAAAGTGATTGTAGACCAGTATTTTTCACGTGCGTCCCCACTCGATTGGCGAGACTCGCTTTTTATTGATGAAAAAATTAATTTTGGAAAAAAGTCGGAATCGCCACTTATTTTATTTTTATTTTAAAGGGAAAATAAAAAAACCCTAAAATGTGACTCCATAATTTTTGGAAAAAAGCATGACTTTGAAAAACCTGAGTGTAGGTCCAGGGATCAGTTTACTTATTAGGAAGGTACCTTTAGGAGGTAGCACCCCTCTAAGCCCTAAAGAGGTCTTTATTGACTAAATTGGGGGAAATGTGGCAATTAATTGATTAATTGTAGATACCTAAGTAAGCTAGGTGATTTCAGAAAATAACATGCTAAATAAGGAAATCAGTCACAATAAAGGAGAGTTAGGGTGTGTACCTAAACCACTTCTTAGGCGCTATTATAAAACATCAATGGATTAGTTTAGATGATATATCACACAACATGCATCTTCATCAAATATGATCAAACAATCAAACAAATGTCAAAACAATCAAGTATGACACCAAACGAGGGTAATGACATGCATATTCATGAAATTTCGAAAAGTGTGGTGGTAGAGAGCATACTTGGATAGCAAACTGTGCGCTAAAATGAGAAATAAGGTTAGCTCAATAATAAGTGTAAAACAATCTCATGTATCCACATAGAGGAAGCACAGTCAAACAAACAATATTGAGGAAAATATCATGAATGTCGGGCCCCCACCAAAGCCCTAATTAATTTCGCATGAGTTGATTCTATGAATTCCATTGTTTGGAATCATGAAGCTTGTTCATGCTTGTTGAAAATCGAGACAATCATGAAAATAATTGAAAATGATGAAAATGCATGCCGGAAGGGAAAATGACAGCAAATGGTATGTTAAAATCTGGATATTATGCCTAAAGAGAGTTTGGGGATAATTCTCTAAAGTTAGGGTTATTTGGATGAAAACGATTTTGAAAACACAATTCAAAACACGTAAAAGCACGAGGAAAACAGGAGGGTGCAAGAGGAAAATGGTAGTGTGCTCTAGAATGGTCTTCAGAATAGATCTGCTGGAATTGATTCTGATGGCTTCTGTTGATGTTGACGTGGAACGAACTGCTGTTGAAACTGATGAGGTTGTTGCTGAAATTTGTTGTTGTTTTCTCTTCGAAAAGGTCCCTGTGTTCAGAAGTTGCAACTGGGCATCCCAAAATCATCTAGATATAGGTCACAACCTTCACTAGGCACCTTGGCGGTTTATTGGCATGTCTTAAAGCTTCTTATTGACATTTAAAACATAACCAGAAACAGCTTTTCCTACTCCACAGTGCTTCTGGAATTCTTGAAGTTTATTAGGTTCACATGACGTATCAAGTAGAAATAGTTGAGCCTTAATATGACGCGATATCCTTAACCAGATCCATTTATTTTCCACTTTATACACGTAACCAGTTACCCGTTGTCCAGTTGAAATCCTGAATTCTGTTTCTATTGTCAACTTGCTCACAGTAAAATTTCTTCAACTGAATGCATCCCGTCTTAATTGATTTTTGATGTCCAATTTCCCAAATAACTCTTCATTCTTCAGGCGTATCAAATTACCCACAATCAGGAATTAACCCTCAGTCAATAGGATTCAGCAGCCTGTTTCGCGTGTGTGAAGGCAAATGGGCAGTAAGCTAGAGACTTTCTGATGGATCCTGCATTACTGGACTTTCGAGAGTGGCTACCAAGAAGACACCAAGCTCCACTATCCTCTTATTCCTCTTGAAGGCTTCTTCTCTCTTCTCTGTTCTATGAACTAGGTCCACCACATGGAGGGCGCAAAGTTGGATGATCTGCTCATTACTGATGTCTTTTGGAGCTGTCAAGATCTTCCCGAATAGTTAGCGGTTGAGTGACCGTTTGGCCTATTCCAACTGTATGGATGTGTTATGGGAACGTGTTATGGGAACATAAGCATTATTTTGCTATCTCTTTGGTGTGGATCAGCATTTCGTGCGCTCACGATCCTTGATATGACATTTAAATCGCCCAATTACAGGTTCTTGGTTGTCAGTTGGGCTACAGGAGTGATCGTTTTGAGCATTGGTATATAATCAGCTGAAACTTGCTGACTTTTGCTGATTTTTCACCACAAGTTCATTCAGTTGGTCATTCTGGAGTGACAGGTGGACATGGGAAGGAATTGGTGATGCTGGAGGTGACATCGGCTTCTAATACAAGGCAGCATCTCCATTGCAAATGGCCAGGTTGCCGGAGCTAGCACTCCCATTTCTGATGAGCCAACTGCAAGCTCCAGGCTGCCATTTCTGATAACTGGAGTACTGAAGGTTGAAGAATCATATCCTCAGTTTTTAGAGCTCCTCCCATGATGGCTAAATCTGATATATTCAAAGACTTTGCCACCATCGAACTGAACAAATGCTAAATATTTCTTTCTTTTTGCTAGATTTAGGAGCAAAGGCCAATTATGTATTTGATTGGTGATCTTCGCATGCCAACCTGAGCAGGTTCTCAAACCTGGGACATGATCTCCAGAACACAAAAGCTCAATTTCCATATGAGATATACAAATGACCTTTGATGTCATATCCCAAGCTTCATCCCATCCAAGTCCTTCATCGTTCATCAGTAATCGCGTCAATTCTGGAATTGCAAGGGTAGGATGTGTATCATTCGACTGTACTGCTATCTTGTTGGGAAATTCAGACCATTGCCATAAGCCCCCATATTTCCTCTCCTTGAATCTGGAAGTAATGTCCTGAAGTGAGGCACTGCATAGAAAAAAATTGCTTCAATCACAAAAGCTTTCCACTTTCTGCAGCATCTTTAGGATATAGAACAACACAAATCTGCTGAGCTTGAGAATGAAGTTGTGCAGCAACTTCATATTGTCCATCATTAAAGTTGCCCATCAACCCAGACTTGCAGCATTCTTCTCCCCTACAGCATTCTTATGATGTCTCGCATTCAATCAAATATAGAGAGCCACCTCAACAGTTTCAGAACCTCTCTTAGCAAACTCTATGCCCAACATACTGCCAGTTCCAAAAGGAATTTTTTTATCATGCGCTGAATGCATGCTTCAGTCCAAATAACCATCAGCTATGGATGTTACTATTGCTTCAGACATTTCGCAGTCACTCTTCACTTCAAGTCTAAAGAGTTTGGACGGAGAATTCAACAAAGAAACCAATAACCTATATGCACTGTGCCTTAAGGTCAGTTCATTGGATGACATATCATATACACAATGCGACAAAATAACCAGTGCCTGATTCTCTGGGATAGTATATAAAAGAACTCCATGCTAATCTTTTCATAAGCATGAACTATGGTGTCATAATCTAGGCCACCCATTTCCATAACAGGGGTCGCATTCAATTCACTTATAAGATTTACCACAGAGTATCGAAGGGTCGGTTTCAACAAGAACACCAAGAAGATCACAAATAGCCAAACGCATATCCAGTCCTAGCGGAAATTAGAAGAGAAGAAACAGCATTCGAAATCTTTTTGGAGAAGTTTCACTCCCTGAAACTTGTATAATATCTCGAGTAACTTGCAAAGCTTCCACACATGCATCAGAATTCTGAGCTTTCTTTCATAAAAAGGGGAGCAAGTTATCAATGAATTCCCTTGCTTGCAATAGATCCTATAAATAACTAAATCGGTTATGGATAATGCCAATAATCCCATTCAAAAGAACTGGTATATATGCTTCACAAATCCTAGCAGTAGAGAGGTCCCTCTGTATTTTAGAGATGGATAGACTGACTTTCCTACTGGTAGAAATTGAAAGAGGTGTATCTTCAATGGAGAAGAGGATGTGAAGAACATTATTGCGCTGTATTTCTGCATAAGAAGTAGGAGAAACTTCAGTTTGCGTTTTCTTCTCAACTGGCTGAACATTTGTTTCACCATTCAGAGGTTCATAGTGACACAAAATTCTCAGAGTTAAAACACAAATACCCTTGTCTGGATGGCTCAAATTCTCAGAAAATATGTCAAAGGGATCCACAGCCTTCTCTGATTAAATCAGCTGATTTGTCAGATCCTAGTTTATTTTTAATATATTTCATCGCTTCAGTTCTAGTTCAGAAGTCAACTTCTACCGACTCTAGAGGTCCCAATATTCTGCTATCAGTGGCTTGCTTATCAATTCCCTGCATGTATGCTTTCCTTGCCAAAACTTGCACTGTCTTATCAAGCAGATGATGAAACTCCCCATGCTATTGATCAATTATGCTCCACCACATTCAGCAGTTTTTCAGAAAGGGTGCCTGTGCCTATGCCTTACTCTAATTCTATAACTGAACTTCTCTGGAATATGGTGCAGGCATCCCTGAAACCACCTGGCCCTTTTATACATTGCAAAAGTGTATCCAGTTCTTTAGCCATCTCTTTAACATTGCCGAATTGTTTTGATAAGTGCGATTCAGAGTTCAGTTGTCCTTGTAAGAGGAGAGTTCTGTAATTCTCCTTGAGATGATAAGACTTATAATTAGGAGACTTGGCTGGAAACTGCATTGACAATTGTGTACCTAGAGTCGAAGATATTGGTTCGACATTCCCTACCACCATTGAATATCTCTGTCCTCTGCTCTGACTGACGGAACTTCTCTTGGACATGCTGATTCATGCAACAAGTTGCCTGATATGCAGGCCTGCCTTGTGATTGAGAATGTCATTGACCATGCTGCATTGGTTCTGATTGTTCTCCAATAGATAGGCGATCAAAATCATTTTTTAGACATTGTAATCAACTGCTATGGGTGTGACAACTGTTAAATATTTGCAATTGCCTTTGGCCAGCTTATAGAGATGTTCTCTGTTGCCTTGATTGTTGTCTGCTAGGTTCAATATTCCAATTCTTGCGAGCTGAACGAGTGGTACAACTGCATTTTTTTTTTTTTTGTTGTAATATCCTGCTGAAAATGTTCCGGTGCAAGAAGATGAGATAGTAACTCTGTGCCTAGCTGCTGGATTGCTTGAGATATGGGTTCTAAAAAAATGAAATCAGTGATTCAATGACTTGGCTAGGAGTAATTTTTAGTGTTGCAAGGCTTTATGATCTCTCCAAAATATTTACAAGAATTTGCAAAGCACTATGCTGTCCCCACATACTGAAATCTGGACGAAGCAAAACCATAAAAAGGAGGGTTCCACAATTCTTGCAGCAGCTGAGCCTTTAGAAATTATACTGCTATATGTTAGGGTGCATAACAGTTCTCTAATTGAAAAGCATAATGAACCGGGTGCAACAGGGAGTAGCTGAAGACAATTATCAATAATACTAGCTTTGACCAGTGTCTAGCTTGAGGGGAGTTCGATCCTTCCCCAGCTTTGTGCGAGCACAGATGCAAATCTCAGTGAGCTAATGGTTTGATCCAGAAGCCAAGCTAACAATAAGATCCACAATATCACAAGTTGTTGCAAGCTCCACTAGTTATTCACCATCCAATAATCCTTCAAAAGCATAAATACCTGATTCTATGGCTATGATGCTATCAGATTGCATCAACAATACAAGGGGTTCTATGCATTCATTATGTTTTCAACTTTTGTAGATAAATGGCATGCCATAAGGAGAATCTCAATGTGAAACATAGAGGGAAGAGTCCCAAAAAAGGTTCCTTGAGGCTTGGACATTTTGAATAGAGAGCTTTTGTCTTCTCAACAATGAAATCTATATCTTCCTTGTAAAATGTTGTTTTTCAATTGGCTACCAGCCGAACCTACTCTACAAGTGAGAAAGTGAGCTAACAAAGTTAGGGTTAGATCATTGTAAATGAAGCAACCACTATCAACATTAATGATTTGCCCAAAAAAGTATTCTTCAAGTGAATCAAACAAAGCATGGCGTGTGAGAAGATTGTGCAGCAATTCAAAACAAAATTCATGGACATATCCAGTCTTCCTTTGCTCATGTAAACCTGTAATGCTGTCAGAAATTGTCTTCAGAATAGCGACCCTGACAATTGAGTATGGAAAGCAGAATATCCATGTGCTTCCCACTAAGCTTTTTACAACCATCCTCATAAACTGAGGTGTGCCATTCTAGAGAAAAGGCACAGTCTTTTAGAAATCCCAATACTTCTGAAGCAGCTTGAATTGGCATATTGCAGTAATTGGAAGTCAGATTGACTAAAGCAGGGGCTTGATCACATCCATCTATAAATCTTACAGACCGACCACCCTCAGAGAAAAGGTCTCCAAAAAAAAAGGCTTCATCTTCATGACAAACAGCATTCTCTGTTTCAGAGTTGCAACTGCCCCTGTTATACTACTCCTGTGCACTTCAGCATTTACTCCAGTTATACTGCCCCCTTAGATAGCATCTATCCCACACCATGAAGCAAGCAAGATTCACTGTAATAGGATCTAATAGCAGTAACAAAAAGAGTGATCCTGAAGTAATGTGCATTTCCATCATGAGATTTACCATAATATATCAATGATCTAACATCAATAATTGGCTGAGGATCAGGTTCATCCTCAAATGCAAGAATATGCTTTAGCTTTCAATCTGAGTTGTCTATTCATATCTTGAATTATTAAAATGCTAGAATTAATGACTCACTGAAACCTGAAGGTTCCTCATCTTTCAATTTCAATGGGTTCCTCTAAACCTACTTCATAACGGCTGTGATCTCACCTGGAGATATTTTGAACTCGACTTCATCAATATCTTCAGCGTGCACTTCTGTAGGAACACAAACAACAGTAGCAGTGAGAAGAGGTGTTGTACTGATCCCGCTAGGATTCCAGCCCAGAATATCACGAACAGAGAACCCCAAAAATTGAAGCAACTTCTGCATCTAACTAAATCACATCGGGAACCCAGTTTAACGACTTTCTTGCCTTGAAGAGGAAATACCCAATTTGATTCAACAATCTGCTATCATGTGCCAAACCCCACAAACGGCCCACATTCTATACAGCCTTTATAAAGTTTCTACCTTTCATGAAATACTCATGCCATCATGGTCTCCATGGCCCAGAACACCAAAGGAGAAAGGGAAGAAATATGGATGCAAAAGCAAAGAAGAAAAAAATAATCCAAGAAAAACAAAGCAAGGGAGATAAAGGTGGGTAAGCAGATAAGCCACATTTCATTATTTTCAAAAGGGCTCTGAAGAATTTAAACACGCTAAGACAAGCTTAGTTAAAATTATATCAAGATTCCATAAACATTAAAGTTCAAACATAAGTCTTTGTTTCAGCTATTTATAAAAAAGAATAAGAGAAATCAAAAACACAATCGTAACAGAGCAAGCTTGAAGGAAAATTTCGATTCAACAACGCAAATAAGTGGCCCTCAATGTCCACTCCAATCAGCAAGAACAACTTCTCGAAAACAGCCAGAGAATCTAGAGTGGAATGTAAATGTGAATACCAAAATAATAAAAATAAATAAATAAAAAAGAACAAGAAGCGTACCTGGCAGAACCCTGGTTGCAATCTCCCTCTTCCGCTCTTGTGCACCTTTCCACCTTTTACAATCAAAGAATCCTCTCTCTTTTTCCTCTTTTCTCTTTCTTCTCTCTCGTATATATATCAGCCTTCCAAAAGAACCCTCCAAATCTGCTGGAGGAAAATCCCCTCCTTCCTTCCTTTTTGTGTCTCTCTTTTTTATTTTCTTCCCTTTTATAACCGATTCCCCCATGGAAATAATATATGTTCTATCCTTCTAAAAACAAAATCTCCTCTTTTTCAAAATTTTGTTGGTTCTCCTTCCAAATAGGTGGCGGCCCGTTTCCTCATGCCCAAAAAGCCAAGAAATATGATTTAGAAAACTTGTAATAAGATAAAATAAAATAAAATAAAAATAATAAAGAAATCCATATAAGCCACACAAGTCATGTAGGCTATGCAATCATGCAAGTCATTTAAAAAGTGGGTTTAAAAGTGCTAAAGTGGGCCTAAGTGAACTAAGCCCAATGAAGTATCTAAGTGGGCCTAAGGCGTTTAGGAAAGTGTCTAAGTCTAAATTAGGGCTACCGAGGTCATAATAAGGGGTTAGGCAATCCCTCAATCAGAGTCTCCGAGGTGGTTCAAGAAAGGTAAGTAGCGTGAGTAGATATGAGCCACCAAGGAGCTAACTGTAAAGTATCGAACGAGTATCTAATAGGACATGTGCTAGGAGGACAAAATTGAGGGTCTACAGTGACATAAAAGGCTTCCAACCTCTCTCGCTGAAAATAGTTGGAAGACCAGTGTCACAAAAAGTGCTCAAGGCGATACCCCACTTGATCTCAATCCTCTGAACAAAGAATTGAGCACGGTATCACTCTCAAGACACCATAAAGAAGAAACACTCAATTGAAAGATCATCAAGGTCAAGGGGATGGCCATGGTAGGCTCAGGGAATAAAGGGGCAGGAGATGACTCCCTAGGATGCCTATGACTCGACACACTTAGCCTAGAGTGAAAAATAAGACACATGAAAATCTAGAAGCTACTTGGTAAAAATGAACCATTGGAAATGCTCAAGAAGAAAGCAACAACACTCTTACAAAGTTGGAACAAGTGAAAACCAAACCAAAAAAATGATAAAAGACAAGTGGACACCAAGAAAGAGCATAGGAGATGATTGGGGATAGAGGAAATGAACACAACAAGGTGTTGGAATACTTTTTATAGCCTTTAGCATGCACAAGAGCACTCCAAGTTAGATTAGAGCTCAAGCACTTTGAGCGCTAGAAGGGCGTTGGAAGCAAATTTGAGCCATTGAGCTCTCGAAGGGTGTTAGAAGCCCTTAAGAGTGCTTGAGTACTATAAGGAGCACTTAACCTCTCCATTCCTATCATCAAGCGCTAATCTCAATAACAACACTCCTTTAAGCTTTCAAAACATCATATTTTTTTAAAAAAGTAAAATAGGCCAAAAGAACAACCCTTTATACTAAAAAAAACCTTGGAAAGATATGAGAGACAACAATTACAACCTAAAGTTCTAAGAAACCAAAGAAACTTGAGATATTAGCAAGAACGAAAATAAATCAAGTAATTAGCTATACAATTAAAATCCAAGATTTCAAGAATGAATCAACATCATCCAAAGGAAATCATTAATGACTAAGTCAACCTTGAAAATATTTCAATACCAAACAAGGTATACTATGACTAAAATAAACCAAAAATATTGATTGTCAAGGGTATATATCAACTTAATATCTAGCTTACATATTTCAATTTTGAATTCTAGAAGATCATTCAATCATGCCAAAATGTAATTTATTTAACATTTAATCAATTTGAACATAGTTTGCTGAATTTTTATTTAATACAATAAATGTTGATCTACATAAATCATAACTTTTTCTCCCTCTCAATTAGATCTCATCATTTTCATCATTTGTATTTATTTTATTTTATTTTGAATGGTAGAATCATTATATATGGTATGGAAATCATACTTTCAACCATGGTTGTCTTTTTCCAAGTGGGGGTGTTTCCAATTTTTGCAAGTGATGACATTATTTTCTGGGAAAAAATATTAAATTAATTTTAGCCAAGATGTCAAAGATCACTTCGGGAAACAATTTTAGACTAAGTCAAACATAATATGTGAATTTAAAAACAAGCATGGTGTTCCTTACTTTTAAGGACTTAAAATCTACTATATTAATTAAACTTAAGAAGGCTTATTAATCACTTGCCATAGAAAATTTTAAGGTTTTCTAACATTCAAAGTTTTTATTTACTTTGTTTTAATGGATTAAAAAGTGATTTATGATATTCTAAGGAAAGTTATCAGATCTTATATAGCATAATATTGAGATATTTAAGTAGAAACTAAAAAAAACAAATTAACAAAGAACTTATGAAACCTAAGATTGGTTAGAAATGGACCTAAGATTCTAAAAAATTGTATCATTTTAAAAAGAAAAATGATCCTTAGTGATTACTACTCAAAACATGCTATTTTGTAGCTTGTAATTAGCTCTTTTAAACACCCTTGAGTAGTAATTATTACCTTTTAACTCAATTGGCATGTTAGGGACCCTTGCAATCGTTTCTAATCAAATTGTGTTAAGTTTTGGTGTTTTTGATAGTTTTTAGCTCACCAAAGCAAATTAAGAATGAGGGAGAGCTGTATATAGTTCATGGCAAAGCTTTTGGAAGCTCAAATTCATGAAGAAACCAAGCTTTGGAGCCTCATAGTCCTTTGCCTTAGTCGTTCAAAGTATGCAAGGAAAAAGCAATAGAGTAAGGAAAACAGAGTAAGGAAAACAGAGGACAGCAGCTGCAGTCTTCCTTTGCACTTTTGGAGCACTTCCAGAAGTCCATTTTCTACATGTTATATACCATTTCAAATCTCAGGAAGTCAAGAATCCAACGCTTCAAACCGTGTACAATTTGGAGCTGAAATGAGGAAGATATGGCCTTCGCAAGACAACTGCATCCAGTTGAAGGACAATTTCGCACCTTGCTAAATTGGAACTCCAACGTGCGAAATTTAAAGTGGATGGCAGCTGTGCATTCGCGGTGAAGTCCAACATGCGAAAGTGATTTTGCAACTTGCGAACTTGGAGCTCAACGTGCAAAAATGGATTCTAAGTTGCAAAATCAACTTGCGAAATTTTCGCAAGTCACCATGCAACGTGCGAAACTGGGATATTTGTGCACCGACTCTTTTAGATATTTTCTTCAGATATTTTTGTATAAATTTCCATTCTTCTCCTTGTAATCCACCAACCATAAGATTTCTTAGCTAGGAAGGTTGGAAAAACTTCTCTATATATATTCCCTTGCATCCATTGTAATCAGGATCGATCAATATATAGATATATAAATATATAGAATATACAGAGCCTTGCTCTGTTTTTCCTTCTCTTTCATTTTTCATTTTCTTGCTAGCCAAAAATTCTCTGAGATGTTTTCTCAGAGGATGAGTGGCTAGGCTTTTTGTTTCTTGGGTGAAGGAAGCTAGGTGAAAAGTCCAGATGCAAAAGTGGAAAACTCCCGTGCTTTAAATACAGGTAGTTGGAGTTTATAAATGGCTTTTAAAATCTAAAGTTTTGCTTTAAATCCCTTAGAATCACTTTGAATGGCCAATACATGGTAAGCTTCAGGTCTCTGTGGATGCTTATTGCTAGATCCATATCAATCCATTAGTTATCATGTACGAGCCATTGGAAAGTGGTTCAAGGTGAAGACCCATAGTGTCTAAAGCCATTAATGGAACTTGACTACCATTTCTATTGACTTTTTATGGATTAAATCTTCATTGTTAAACCTATACTGGTTCAGGAAATAACTATAGGTTAAATCCCCAATGCGAGGAGAAAAATCCGGAATTTCCCACTTTGCAGTTGGCACTTGATCCTAGTAACCTGAAATCCCAAGAAACACCCTTCTTTCTAATTTCTTTCTAGTTAATTTTAGTTACTTTATGTTAGGTTAGCTTAATACCATCCGTTTTCATTCAAACTTATGTCTTCTTTTAAAGCTAACCTTGAAAAGAAAAAGCACCAATTCAATTTTTGAACTAATATCAATTGCGAAGTTAAAACTCATCCCAGAGTTCGACCCTAGAGCCACTATGCTATAGTAGCTTTGCTACGCTAGTATGAGGTCATAGGTTTTATAAATGTTTTTGATTAAAAGACCCGACTGGGCATGAATCACTTAGGCCCACATCTCAGGCTCTTAATCAATGAAGCAGATGCCCAAAGATTTCCTTAGAAACTCAAACCTAAGATAATCTAAGGGCTTTGTAAAGATATCAACCAATTAATGCTCAATGGGTATAAACTCTAAGGAAATTATCTTGTCTTCTATAAAATCCCTAATAAAATGATGTTGAATTTCAATATATTTATTTTAAGAATGAAAGAAAAGATTCTTAGAGATGTTTATAGCAGTCATGTTGTCACACATGACATTCATGGTGTCTTGCTCAATGTCGTAGTCATTGAACATTTTCTTCATCCAAATAAGATGGGTATAACAACTTCCTACTACAATATACTTTGCTTCCATAATGGAGAAAGATACCAAGTTTTGTTTTTTATTAAGCCATGCAACTAAATAGTCGCTAACAAAGAAACAAGCACCTAAAGTACTTCTTCTATCCTCTACATTTTTGGCCTAGTCAGCAACGAAATAATCGATGATAACAAGTGTAAATTCAAAAGGATACCACAAGCTATAATCTAAAGTCTCATTCACATATTTGATTATTCTTTTTACTAATTTTAAATATAACTCTTTAGGATTAACCCGGTTTCTAGCACACACCCCCACACTAAAGGAAATATTAGGATGACTTGCAGTGAGGTACAAAAGACTTCATATCATACTCCTACAAAGCTTTTGCTCAACATATTTATTAGATTTATCCTTGTAAAGCTTTATGATAGTGCTCATAAGTGTCCTAAAGTGCTTAGCCGACTCAAGACCAAACTTTTTCAATAACTCCCTTGCATATTTAGAGTAAGAAAGAAAGAATCACTCTTAAGTTACCTAATTGGCAAGCCAACGAAAAAATTGAGTTCACCTATCATGCTCATTTCAAATTCCTTTTTCATCTCCTCAGTAAAACCAAGGGCATGTTTATTTAAAGTGGCTCTAAAACAATATCATCAACATAAATTGTGCCACTAAGAGTCTAGTATTAGTCTTATGGACAAATAAAGTCCTATAAACTCCTCTCTCTCGAAACCATATTTCAAGAGGTAAGTAGTAAGTCTCTTATTCTAAGCTCTAAGAGCTCGCTTAAGTCGATGGAGGGTTTTCATTAGTCTATACACATCATTGAGAAATTTAGGATCTTTAAAGCCCTTGGGTTGCTCTATGTATACTTCTTCCCTAAGGATTTAATTCAAAAAGGCAATACATACATTTGGTATAACTTTCTCCTTAATGAGCATGCTATAACTAAGAAAATTCTAATGGCCTCTAACCTAGCTACAAGAGTAAAGGTTTGCTCATAATCAATTCCCTTAATTTGGGAATATCCTTATGCCACTAGTCTAGTCTTGTTCCTCACTATTATCCCATTTTCATTTTGCTTGTTCTTGAAAATTCATTTGGTACCTATCACATCTTTGTCTTTAGGCCTAGACACTAAATACCACACTTCATTCCTAACAAACAAGTTTAGCTCTTCCTATAGTATGATAGCCTAAGTTCATATTTGAGAGCTTCCTCAATGTTCTTAGGTTCTAATTCAGAGGTGTAGCAAATGAAACCTATCTCTTAAGTCTTGATTGTCTCCTTATTACCATGGAACCTTTCTTGGTTTCAATGACACTAAAGATAAGGTGATTTTTAGGTACCTTGGATTTATTCCTATTTCCCACTTCACTATTTCCTATATCTTCATCTACCTTCATGTCACTTTTGGGATCAATCACCTTTTCAGGGATGGTCTTAGGAATATCTTTACTCTCATCCATTAGCTCATGGATGACTTCAAGGACATCTCTAGTAGAACCCTAAGGCAATATATATGAATAATTTTTTTCTCAAATGGACCCATAGTCATCAATAACCACATTATATGATTTCTAGATAATTTTGGTATTCAAATTATAAACCTTATAGCCTTTACTTATGGTAGAATAACCTAGGAAAATACCTAAATCAAATTTAGAATCAAACTTTCCTAGTTTTTTCACGTCCTTGAGAATATAACATCTACTGCCAAAGATCTTGAAATATTTCAAATTAGGCTTTTTTCCTTACCATAATTCATATGAAAGACTATTGGCACTGTAACAAGCAATGCCAATGGCTCAGCCCAAAAGTAAGTAGGAGTGTCATGAGTGTGGATCATTACACAGGCCATTTCTTGAAGAACATGTTTCTTTCTTTTAGCTACTTCATTTTTTTTTTCTTTCAGTCATTTCCATTTTATGGCCTAATTCTCCATCATTTCAATAGACAGCAAATTCTCAAAGTTGCCTCTATCAATGAGGACATTACAGACCTTGTCCTTGGAAGTGCACTTAGTGTAAAAAAATATTTTTTTCATAGCCAATTTGTCTCTTCTTCTTGGAGAACACTTAGATGGTATTTTTTTTTTTTAACTTAATGTTGAATGCAATTTACTTTCAGACTAGTTGTTTCTTTTTTTAGTTTTCTTTTTTTAACTTCTAGTATTTTTACCATTATTTTTAATTGAATATAAAAAGCTAAAATATATGGCTATTTTGTTAATCTAAAAAGTTAGTTGATTCACACTTCTAACCCTCTTACCCTACTCTCATTGTGAAAAAACAAATAACTCAATACTTAATACTATTAAGTTGCATTTAAAATTAAGTTAAATTAAGTTCTATTTAGATTTAAGTAAAAGAAATAAACAACTCCTTCAACTTCTTTGAACTACAAGATATTCTCTTTGATCCGCATGTATGACTTCTTTTGTTGTTGGGGTTCCAAAGTTACCTTAAACATCTCCTTCACTCTCTTTATCACTTTCTTCCTCAATTAGTATGATAATTTTACAACTGGAGCGTTTAGAAGCAATATGCTTGTACCCTTGATACTTGAAGCATTGATAAGAATTGGTATCGGAGAAGTATGGTTGTTGTTTAAAACCAACCTTACTATTATCTTTTGATAAGATTCAAGGAATGGACTTTGCAATTGAGCTAGTTTTAGAAATGGAAGCATTCTCTTTGTTAGAAGAATTATCTTGCACTAAGAATCACCAATTTTTCCTACATTCTTCCTTTTGTTGTTTTTCTACTCTTAAGGGAAAATCTACAAACATCATAAGTCCAATAAGGTTATAGTTGCACCATGTTGCCAACTTCCGGTCTTAACCCCCTAAGATAACGAGCTATAGTGTCCTCTTCTTGTACAACAAGATCACATTTTACTATAAGATGATCAAACTCTATTATATAATCTTTCACTATTGTTTGAGGTTATGAAACTTCTCATGGCAAACATTTTCTTTAAAGTTCTATTTTTTTTTTCCTAGTAACAATCCTTATTTTTCTTTCTCAATCATTTGGCTTTTAAGATTTTTCCTTCACAATAAGGCATATTTTTTTAATTTCATAGCAATTAGTTTTACCTTGCGATCATTTGCCACCACCTTGTAGTCAAATACATGTTCAACATAGTGAAGCCAGGCCAATCCAAAAACTGATGATCTAGTTACATTCTTCTTTCGAACTCTAGGATATTTACTTTGACTACAAAGTCCTGTTGTAAGTGGTGATTCCTTCCAACGCAAGTTGGAGAGGAACCACCTCTTATTTGGGGGTTTTGGGTTTGATAGAAGGGGTGTTAATATTTTCTTCTTCATTCTTAGAACTTTCTTCACCTGAAATCTGGTGTTGAAAAGGTTAAACTATTCTAAATGTTGTTGCAGTTGCTACACTTGGTTTCTTAACTCCTCAAGCACTTGATTTCTTCAACTGTTGAATATTCTTCATGAGATCTCATTCTCAAGAAAGATGTTCTTCAACATGTTGCACACTACAACCAGCCATGGCACCCCAGAGCATTGATATCAATTGACATGGAGATAGTACGAAAACATAGAACTAATTGATAGGAAAGAAAATACAAACTCACCTTCGAAGAAGAACGCCAAGGTATGTTTGGTTCCTAGAAAGTATTAAGAAAAAAGAAAAAAATGTTAAGAAAAATGATTTTCTTTTGTTTGATTTCTACATAAAAAAAATGTAAGAAAATCAAATATATTAAGAAAAAAATGTTTAGAAGAGGAAAAGTATGTGAAATGAGTTTAAATTAGTATATAAAAATAATTTATTAAATCTAAATCTATTTTCTATTTTTTTTTCACATTTTCTTTCCTTCTTCTTTTCCTCTATTTTATTTTCCTTGCATCTTTTTTCAAATTTTCTAAGAATAAAAAATATCATATCACCACCCAAAGGAGTCCACAAAGGATACGAGGCTTAGAAAATAATCCTCCATTAATAGAATATACCATATTCATCTGTTCTTCAAAAGCCTCTACCCCTCCTAAATAAACTTTTTCCGCTTTCGACTTCCAATAGCTACAACTTGGAACAACCCTCCAACTTCTCCAATTCTCGAGTGGCACTCGATAGTTGGATCTTTCATCAATAGAAAATTGAACTTATCTTTCTTCAACGAACTTCAATAAAGCCCTCTAAATTGCATCTGAATCTTAACTCAATGGCATATGGTATATAGTTAGTATAAGAATTTTCATTGCACCAGTACCAGTTTTACCTAAAAAAATACCCCTACAATGGTAGTTTCTGCCTCCCCTGCATCTCATATGGCCAAAGTATGGAGTTGGACTTCTCTTTGAACTAGGTGTTGGATCATATAATAAGACACTCTCGTCACTTTTCAATGGTCATCCAAATCTATGTAACGCACTTCATACATGGCTTTGGCAACAAGCTTGTGATTAGACTTATCAATTGCTGGTAGGAACGTCACTTTTATGTCGAGCAAAACAACAATGCATATGGCACTCTTGAAAGTGCTCCTACAAATACATATAATGATCAAAACAAAATTTAGCTTTTAAGTATATAGGATATATATTGAAAAAAAAAAGGGGATATAACTAAAAGCAAACTAATTTCAAGAAGTGCCTGTGGTGAACTAGCTAATGATAAAAAAAAAAAAGCTACTAAAGCCTCCTACTTCAATAATCGACTCCCTTTTGAATTGTGGAGATAATGTAAACATCAAAACTTAGGTTATATTTAGTTCTCAAATTATTTTGGTATCAATAATAAAAAAATATAATTAAAATCAGTATAAAAATTTATATATTTTTAAATTATTTAATTTTTATATTAAAGAGTTAAAATCAGTGAAATGAATTTAAAAGAGTATATAAAAATAATTTATACACAAGCAATACAGATGTAAATGCAGAAATATTAGTAAACTGAAAAGTTTCTAAACAATAGTATTATAAATATAATAAAAGGGCACAAATAAATGACAAAGAGGAATACGAAGAATAAACAAACATATCATCCACAAATAAATTGTAACTTTCTAGTTGTAGACCCCCTCAGCTGGGGTCATTTTCTTTTTATTTTATTATTTTCTTCTTCTTCTTTTCTTCTTCTTCAGAACGCACAATAGAGCCAAAAATCAGAGATAGCTGTTTAGGACAAAGGAGACATAGCTGAGCAAAAAGAAAGCTGGTGGGAAAGAACGGGTGGCTGGGACAGAGGGAGCAAGTCTGTTGCTGAGAAGGATAATGAAGTGGTGAAAGTGACAGATGAAGAAAAGGTAAAATAAAGGGAGCTGTCAGCTTCGTCATCCAGATCATCACCACGGCTACTTTCATTTCTCCATTTATCAACACCATTAAACCCATTCTTGAGACCCGACTTACTCACCACCCTGTCGATCCTCTCAACTCTCATATCTCTCATTATTCATACCCATGTACCCATCTCCCATCTTTCATTCCTACCCCAACATGTTCGCTACCCTCCTAGCTGTGCCACTAAACCCATTCTCTCTCTACACTCTCCTACCCACATGAATGGGAACCATGCACACGTATCCTTCGCACCCCACCATACCCGCTATCCTCCACCTGAATTCCCTCTCAAAGCCTCCATTAAGATCCCATGTCATACCCGACTCAACACCACCCTCATCCCTCTCTATATC
The DNA here is from genome assembly GCF_030704535.1 of Vitis vinifera. Lineage (NCBI taxonomy): Eukaryota > Viridiplantae > Streptophyta > Magnoliopsida > Vitales > Vitaceae > Vitis > Vitis vinifera. The sequence continues at coordinate 15,054,173 of NC_081820.1, forward strand.
CTCATACCCACCACCACCGAACCCCTCTTTCTCTCATTAACTCATTCACCATCTCATCTTTCAATACCCATTATCACCACTATTAAACCCATATCTCATTCCAACCCCAGCTATCCAACCAAGACTTGGACGCAGATGATGAAGAAGACAACGAATTCTTCCAAGAATAGGTTGACATGCAATGCGTGGATAATGTTAGGATGCTGATCGTGGACGCCATGTAAACCACCAAGGTTGGGCGCCCGGGAATGCCTCTCAGCATGGCCGAAGTTGGGTATATGTTGTACAGGCATGTGATGAGGTACAACCCCAGAAATCCTAAATGGTACAGGGATATGGTTTGATTGAAAGTGAGGAAGAGACAATCGGGATGTCGGACTTTGATGAGGCTAAGCAGCATAGATATGTTGATGTGCCTAAACCTGTGCCAGTTTTCATGGAGACTTGTGGTACCTGAAAGATCTAAGAAGTGCGAGAAGAAAACCCATGCCAAGCCCGAGAGGATCAGGTACAAAACAGATGAGGTCAAGCTCATTAATTTGCAATTCTACAAGGTTGATTATTCCGGAATGGTCCAGAGTGTTGGTAAATAGGAGGGTTGGCCGTGTCCATCAACTTGTTGGCAGATCAGAGGGTTGGCCATGTCCATCAACTCCCCTTGTGTTGGGTGAATGCACTATAAGGTTAGGGTATGCTCCTTTCCTAACAGCAATTGCTTTTAGGAGAGTTGGTAGCACCTGAGGTCCTACAAGTGGTATCAGAGCTAAGGTCACGGGTTCGAACCCCATGGGTGTCGCTGGGGAGAGGGAGGAGGGTGGGGGGGAGGAGATTGTTGGCAGATTGGAGGGTTGGCCGTGTCCATCAACTCCCTTTGTGTTCGTCGTATAGCCTTCTGCTACAAGGCGTGCCTTGTACTTGTCTACCTCTCCATGCTCATTAAGCTTTGTTTTGTAAATCCACTTGACACCAATCTTCTTTGCACCTACAGGTAAGTCGATTAGCACCCAAGTATCATTCTTTTCTATGGATTTTATTTCAGAATCCATAGCAGCTCTCCACTTTGCACTTTTCACAGCTTTTTCAAAATAAAAGGGATCTCCGGATGCAAACAATGCTAGATTAGTCTCATCTTCTTCTTCAGACAAACCCTCACCCATTTCATAATCTCTCATCCAAACTGGTGGCCTTCTAACTCTCCCTTCATTGGACCTAGGTGAACTCTCTTCATCTACCAAATTTGGAGAAACAACCCCAACCTCTTCTGCACTACTTCCATCTTCACTCTTGGCCTCACCTTCATTATTTGCAGCAACATTCTTTTCATTGTCTCCCCATTCCAACATAGCTACCACCTGTTCTTTATAGCTCTTATCCCAATCCCAAGACTTGTCCTCTTCGAAAACTACATCCCTGTTGATTACAATCTTCTTGGCTATTGGATCATAAAGCCTATAAGCTTTAGACTCTTTACTAACTCCCATCAACACACAAGTAAAACTTTTATCTTCCAACTTGGTTCCCTTGATATCAGGTACATGAACATGTGAGATACAACCAAACACTCGAAAATGTTCAACCGAAGGCTTGACTCCACTTCAAGCTTCCTCCGGAGTCATGTTCTTCACTGCTAGAGTAGGACTTCGGTTTAGAATATGCACTGTCCAATTCACAGCTTCTGGCCAAAAATTCTTTGGAAGCTTCTTCTCTAAAAGCATACTTTGAACCATGTTCATGATGGTTCGATTCTTCCTCTCTACAACTTCGTTCTGTTGCGGGGTGTAAGCCGCTGTCAACTGCCTCTTGATGCCATTTTCTTTACAAAATTCATTAAAGTCTTGTGAAGTGAACTCACCCCCTCGATCAGTACGCAAACACTTAATATAGGAACCTGTTTATTTCTCAACACAACTGTGGACCCTCACCCGATCCACCGGACCGATGCGACTCGCTTTTAAAAGAAAAGAAAGAAATGAAAAAGTTGGTGTTTTCCAGTTTTGAAAAATCCGTCCTTGGTGAGGAACGGTGTTGTTTGGAGTCGCCACTTACTTTTTATTTTTGTTTTTAAAATGGGGAAAATTAAGTAAGAACAAAAACCCCTAATGACCCCAGTATGGAAAAAGCGGTCTACGAAAACTAGATTCTGGGTCCGGGGATCAGGTTACCTGTTGAGAAGGTACCTCATGCGAGGTAGCACCCCTCTAGGTCCGAAACTCGGTCTTTACTAATGAATTGGGTATGTGGGAGCATATGGGTCAAAGGTCAAATGAAACCCTAGGCTAAATAGATGTCATGAATCACACAATCCTAATTGGTATTTGGCATGCATATGAATTCAACCAAACAAAACGATGGGTGCATACCTGTGGTCCTTAGCCAAGCGCTGCATAAAAGGTCAGCCAAACACAGATAAACACATAACAAACATTCAAGATTAAGCACCATGCATGCATATGAATTCAACAACCAAAGCCAACGATGCGTACCTGTGGTCCCTAGCCAAGCGCTGCAGCAGAGGGTGAGTCAGTCACGCAACAATGTATTCAAAATCAAGCATCAAAGCTTGTGCCAAAAAGGAAGATAGCTGGTTGAAATGAGGTAAGGGACTCCCCAAATGTCATACAAATCGAACTAGACTCATCTAGACCACACCACCCATAACTTCAAAATTGCCCATACTAACTGAAATCAAATACTGACTTAAACCTTCAAGATGGCTCTCAAGTGCCCTATAGCAAATGGGTTTGAGCCCCCATGGATAAGGGCTCGAAAAATGCCAAAATCGAGGGCTACCTAAAGTCCTCCAGCAGAACAGGTTTAACTAGTTCTCAACTGGTACAACCTATTGAGAAGAATTCCAAAATTTTTCTAGAAAACTCCTAAATGAGTGAGGATTCAAACAAAAGAAACGACACTCAACCCCGAGTCCGGATGAGTGAGAACCAGACAAAGAAAGGCAGGTGTTCCTTATGGCTGAAAGAGGCAGCCAGCTATGGTGCTGAACCGATTGAACCGGTTCCCAACCAGTACATCCGGTTGATAAAAATCCCAAATTCAGTCAGAAAGTTCCTAAGTGATTAAGGAAGCAAACAAAAGAAACGGTTCTCAATTCCGAGCCCGGATGAGTGAGAACCAGACAAAGAAAGGCAAGTGTTCCTCATGGCTGACAGAGGCTGCCAGCTATGGTGCTGAACCGGTTGAACCGGTTCCAAACCGGTTCATCCGGTTGGTAAAAAATCCCAAATTTGGTCAGGAAGTTCCTAAGTGATTAAGGAAGCAAACAAAAGAAACGGTTCTCAATTCCAACCCCGGATGAGTGAGAACCAGACAAAGAAAGGAAAGTGTTCCTCATGGCTGACAGAGGCTGCCAGCTATGGTGCTAAACCGGTTGTACCGGTTCCAAACTGGTTCATCCGGCTGGTGAAAAATCCCAAATTCGGTCAGAAAGTTCCTAAGTGATTAAGGAAGCAAACAAAAGAAACGGTTCTCAATTTCAAGCCCGGATGAGTGAGAACCAGACAAATAAAGAAAAGTGTTCCTCATGGCTGACAGAGGCTGCCAGCTATGGTGCTGAACAGGTTGAACCGGTTCCAAACTGGTTCAGACGGTTGGTAAAAAATCCCAAATTCGGTCAGAAAATTCCTATGTGATTAAGGAATCAAAAAAAAGAAACGGTTCTCAATTCCGACCCCGGATGAGTGAGAACCAGACAAAGAAAGGCAAGTGTTCCTCATGGCTGACAGAGGCTGCCAGCCATGGTGCTGAACCGGTTGAACTGGTTCCAAACCGGTTCATCCGGCTGGTAAAAAATCCCAAATTTGGTCAGAAAGTTCCTAAGTGATTAAGGAAGCAAAAAAAAGAAACGGTTCTCAATTCCGAGCCCGGATGAGTGAGAACCAGACAAATAAAGGAAAGTGTTCCTCATGGCTGACAGAGGCTGCCAGCTATGGTGCTGAACCGGTTGAACCGGTTCCAAACCGATTCAGACGGTTGGTAAAAAATCCTAAATTTGGTCAGAAAATTCCTAAGTGATTAAGGAAGCAAAAAAAAGAAACGGTTCTCAATTCCAACCCCGGATGAGTGAGAACCAGACAAAGAAAGGAAAGTGTTCCTCATGGCTGACAGAGGCCGCCAGCCATGGTGCTGAACCGGTTCAACCGGTTCCAAACTGGTTCATCCGGTTGGTAAAAAATCCCAAATTTGGTCAGCAAGTTCCTAAGTGATTAAGGAAGCAAAAAAAAGAAACGGTTTTCAATTCCGACCCCGGATGAGTGAGAACCAGACAAAGAAAGGAAAGTGTTCCTCATGGCTGATAGAGGCTGCCAGCTATGGTGCTGAACCGGTTGAACCGGTTCCAAACCGGTTCAGCCGGTTGGTAAAAAATCCCAAATTCGGTCAGGAAATTCCTAAGTGATTAAGGAAGAAAACAACAACAATCATGTGTGGCCTTTATTGTCCACATCCAAGCAATACAATCTTCATATCAAAGGGAAGAAAAGATGATGAGGAAGGAGAAAAAGCATATGAAGACGAGGAAGATAAGTTGTAAGTAAAGAAAATTCAGCATGCTTACCTTAGAATCTCCACCAAATATGATCCGTGCATGCCAATGATGACTTCCAAAACTGAGAGGCTGTCACTCTCCTCTTCAAAAAAACCACAGTGCTGAAGCTTCCCCCACACTCTCAACTCAGAAGATGCTACTGACCTTTTGTTTTTCTCACCAGCAGAATTTCCCCTCTCCAAAATGTCCAAGGTCCTTTGCTCTCCTATCCTCTCACCTTTTATACTCATACCCCTCTTAGCATTTGAGCCTCTTGGGTTCCTTCCCCTTCAGCACCGAAATTCCCTTCATCAGCATGGGAACCACACCCCTCATTACTTCTCTTAGACTTACAAGGCCAGCTCACTCCCTTCAGTTTTTTCAGCTTGCTTCACCACCAAGAATCCATATGGATTCGTGGTAGGCTGCAAGGAACCCAAACCAAGGCCTAAAATGGACCCAAAACATTTTCCAAAACCAATCTGGAGCTTATGGGCCTGAGCCATGTAGGATTTGGGCCTCAAAATTACTAGAATTAGTGTTTTACCTCAGCTGACTCAATGAACCGGCTGAACCGGCCGAACCGGATGCCAACTGGTCGACCCGATGGAGAAAAATTCTGAAATTTTGAAAGAATGTTCCTAGTAGAGTAAGGAATCCATTAAAAAAAATGGTGCATGATTCCAAGTTCCGAAGAGGAAGATATGATCAAAACAATTACCAAAAATCAGTGTTCTACACCGGCTGACCTAATGAACCGACTGAACCGGATGAACCGGCTGCCAACCAGCCGACCGGTTGCAAAAAATTTTGAAAATTTTACAGAATGTTCCTGGAAGAATAAGGAATCCATAAAAATAAACGGTTCTTGATTCCGAGTTTGGATGAGGGAGATACGATCAAAACAAGCCCAAGTGCTCCGAACCTCAACATGCCCCTATAAACCCCAACTAAGCTAAAACATCGGGATGACCCCACTTCCTTCCTATAGCGTGATGTGAACGACTAGGAAAATAGCCATGGTGACCCTCCTAAATGAACCACATATGCACGACAATGGACCACACACAAACCCACATGAGGCTCGGACACCGACTAAGCCCAAAAGGGGCCCTAGTGGTGTCATATGTGAACGATGGGTGGATGTGACACCAGAAGGATAAATGCCAGTGTCGAGGGACAAAATTGAGGGTCTACAACAACTTTTATATTGTTTGAAGATAACTAAAGCTTCAGATTTTTCAACCAAGAAGTAAATCCATGTCTTTCGACTAAAATCATCAATGAAGCTAATTAGATACCTCTTTTTTCTGTTTGAGATCGGTGTGATAGGGCCACATATGTCAACATGAATGAGCTGAAGTTTCGAAAAAGCTCTCCAAGTGCTCTTCTTTGGAATTGGATTTCTATGCTCTATTCCAACCATGCAATCAGTGCATACAGTTTTTTAAGCTTCGAATTGTGGTAGTCCATTCACCATCTTGTTGTTTTGAAGAGTCCTCAATCCTTTGTGACTCAAGTTTCCATATCGGCAATACCAGAGATGTGATAATTCTTCTGTAGTTGTGTGAAAGCAAGCTGGTTTCTTTGGTTGTGGCACAGCCAACAAAATAAACATTCCATTGGCAGACATCTCTGCTTGAATGATCAAGCCCTTCTCAGGATGATAGATTTTACACTTGTTATGTTGAATAAGAATCACTAAACCTTTCTCCTACAGCTGCCCAATGCTCAATAAATTGTTCTTCAACTCAGGCACATAAAAAACCTCGGTGACTACATGATTGAATCCATTCACTTTCAGCCTTACATTACCCTTACCCATCACTGTCATTTTTGAGTTGTTTCCCAACTTCACCATCTGCCTGAAGCTTTCATTGAAGTCGTAGAAGAGAGTTTTATCTCCACACATATGATTACTGCAACCAAAATCTAAAAACCAAACATCCTCATTTTTTGCTTCATTTATCTCAACATAGGACATCAACAACATCACTTCTTCTTCTCCAAGCTCAGAAAAATTAGCCTCTTTGTCCCAACTTGGGCACTCATATTGAAAGTGTCCAAGTTTGTGACTCTTGTAGCATTTTACAGTATCTTTATTGAAGGATTGGCGTCATCTACCTTTGCCTCTTCCTCGAGAGGATCCGCGACCACGACCTCTTCTTGCTACACTTTCTTCATGAATTACCTTGAGTGCTTGCTCTTTTCTTTTGTGCCTATGGAACTTCTGCTCATGAACAATTAAGGAACTTTGCAGTTCATCAATTGATAGGAGATTAATGTCCTTTGACTCTTCAATTGAACAAACAATATAATTGAATTTGTCACTCAATGATTGAAGTATTTTTCCAACTATTGTAACATCTCTCATTTGTTCACCATGAACTCTCATCTTATTGGCTATAGACATCACTCTTGAGAAATAGTCAAAGACACCTTCACCAGATTTCATCTCAAGAGTTTCAAACTCTTTGCGAAGAGCTTGAATAATGGATTGTTTCACCCTTTCATTGCCCTTATACTTCTTCTTCATGGAATCCCATATCTGTTTGGATGTGTTCTTCTATAGGATGGTTTCTAAAATCGTTCGATCGATAGCTTGAAACAAATAATTTTTCACCTTCAAGTCTTTTAGCTTCATCTCATCAAGCTTCTTCTGTTACGCCTCTGTCAATACTACTCCGCTTTCTAGCTCAACATAACTAGTCTCCACAAGAATCCAATACTCCTTAGATCTTAAAAAAATTTCCACCAACATGCTCCAATGATCGTAATGACCATCAAATCGAGGAATAGCAGGTTGCACAAAATTCCCTTCAGTTGTTATTTCTCTTGCTACTGCAAATTACAAAAGCTGCTACTTTGAACCTAGCTCTGATGCCAGAATGTTGTGAATCAAAACTGAATGGAACAAAACTGGGAAAAATCCACATCTATTGATCAACAACCTTAGCTAATAAAATAGCCTTACAATAACTAATTGATAAGAAAAACAGCCCACGTTTTACACTAACAAATAACGTGGTAAAGAGTAGAGAATAAGTCAAAGCTAAAAACTACCCTGCTTAATAGGGATTATTAAAACAAAAAAAAACTAAACAATAAAAAAACTTAAATCTTGACACTCTCTCTTAAACTAACTGCTAACAGCAATTAGTTTACATCTGGAACTTCACGAACACCCATCAACTCTCTCAGCTTCAGAAACATATCAAGCTTGAGAGGCTTAGTCATCACGTCTGCAATCTGATCTTGTGTACCACAATGAACTAATTCCACTACTCCTTCTTTAGTAAGATCACGCAGAAAATGAAAGTGAACATCTATGTGTTTGCTTCGTCCATGCATCATTGGATTCTTTGATAATTTAATTGTTGAACTATTGTCACAAAACATAGTAGTACAATTACCTTGTGTATGACTGAGCTTCTCCAAGATTCTCCTCATCCAAATAGCTTGACATGCACAGGATGTTGCGGCTATGAATTCAACTTCAGTTGTGGAGAGTGAAACAACAGGCTGCTTTCTAGAGGACCAAGACACAGCTCCAGAACTCAACATGAATACATACCCCGATGTGCTTTTCCTATCCTCCAAATCATCGGCATAGTCACTATCAGTAAAGGCAACCAATTTATCATTCCCTCCCTTCTTGTAGAAGATCCCAAGATTTGTTGTGCCTCTCAAATATCTTAACACCCTCTTTGCAGTCTGTAAGTGAAGCTCAGTTGGTTGCCCCATGTATCTACTAATTAAACTCACTATAAACATCAAGTCAAGTCAAGTTGCTGTTAGATACATGAGACTCCCTACCATTTGCTTGAAGAATGTTGCATCAACCTTGACTCCATTTTTGTCTTTGAAGACTTTAAAACTTGTAACAATCGGACTATGGATAGAATTGGTTTCCTCCATCCCAAATCTTTTCAACACATCTAAGGCATATTTCTTTTAACCGATGTAAATTCCATCAGTCTTCTGCAACACTTCTACTCCAAGAAAATACCTCATCTTTCCCAAATCAATCATATCGAACTCACACATCATAGAGCTCTTGAACTTCGGTGTAGGTCTTTTCCAAGGTTTCAAGTTCATTCACAATCACAAGAAACCTAGAAAACATCTCAACAATAGATTCAAACTCCTTTATAGAAAATAATTTATAATCATGCATAAGGACATTGATTTTAGACTCTTTAACTTCGTCATTTCCCTCATAAGTGACTTCTAATAGTTTCCAAATCTCTTTAGCCGACTTATAATGCCAAATATGATTAAATTCATTTCTATCAATAGCACAATGTAAGATAAAAACGGCTTTGGCATTTAATTGAACTTTCTTTCTATCAAGTTCATCCCATTCATGCTTAAGTTTTGGAACCATCACTCCATTTTCTAATTTTGAAGGAATGTGGGGACCATCTTCAATGACATCCCATAAATCAAGACTAGTAGATTGGATAAACCAAGTCATTTTAGTTTTCCAATAGGGATAGTCAATTCCCATGAAAAGTGGAGGTCGGGTGGTTGAGAAACTTTCAATTTTGGATGAGCTTGATGGAATAGCCATTACTTCTTAGACGGTTAAGTCTTAACAAGAAGCCTTGCTCTGATACCAATTGTTAGGAATTTGAGGCTAATCCAACTTATGATAATCGCCCTAGAGGGGGGGGGGGGGTGAATAGGGTGATGGCCTCTTTTTCACAAATTTAAACTATGCAAAAATAAGAGACAATTATATGCAAGTATATAATAAACAGAATAAAGACAATTGCATATAATTTAAAAGAGTTAAGGAAGAGAGAGTGCAAACATGAGAGTTTATAGTGGTTCAGCACTTTCTTGCCTACGTCCACTCTCCTCAACCTCTTAACCGAGTGAGGGTTCCACTATCTTAAAGCTTCAACCAAGCTTCCAATCTCTTTACAATTGGATTATGGTCCCAATTCACCATCTTGGACTTTTGGCTCCAAGCACCCTTTACACTTCTCAAGATTTATCCCACTCTTGAACAACCTCTCAAGTGATACCCCTCACTTGAGAAAATTCCTCTCAAAGATATACAAAGATTGATCTCACAAAAATCTTAGTAATAGAACTTTAGGCTCAAAGATACAAGAAAAACTAGGATTGAATGGTGCACTAAAGATATGCAAGTTATGAAATAATGGTGCACTCAAAAACACTCTTCCAAGGCTCAAATATAATCAAGAATGATTTGGGAAGGTTAAACTTATGAAACAATGAAGATTGGAGCCTTTTTATAGAAGAAAAAAGTCAAACTAGCCATTGGGGGTTCGACCGGTCGAGCTAAGGGTCAACCAGTTGACTAGCCATTAGGAAAAGTGACCGTTGGGCCTCAACCGGTTGAGGTTCAACCTTGACCAGGAAGAGAAGGCCACTGGGAGAGAGAGAAACTTTTTGGCCTCCCTCAATCGGTTCTCGATCGTACGAGCACAACCGGTCGACCGGTTGAACCGGTTGAGCCATTTTTTTGGCTCAATACTCAAACCTTTTTCAACTTAAAACCTTTTAACACAAGTTTGAAAATCATTTAACACAAGGTTTTAGTTGAAAACATGAAATCATCCAATTCTTAAGATATTTAAAACAATATTACTCTTGGATGATTTTGGTGCATAAATAAAGAATGAAATGCATGAAAGTCCTAGTGCACCAACAACCTTACAAAGAGATCTAAAGAACCTTTGGTCTTGAAAAACTCTCCTCTTTGAGGTGGTCTTCTTCTTCATGATTTCTCTTTGGCTTGATTTGTCTTTGGATTGCCACTTTGGAAGTCGTCTTGCCTAATCACACTTGAAATATGATCATTAGTTCTAAACCTTGTTTTGTTATCATCAAAATTAAGATTAACCAAACCTTGGTTTCACAATCTCCCCATTTTTTATGATGACAAAACCAAGGTTGTTAAAAAGCTCCCCCTCAATATATGCTCCTTTGAATTTAGAAAATTTTCAAGTTTAGAAACTTCAAGGAGTATATTAAGGATGCTCAAAATGATATAATCAAACATAAATAGCATAAGAGCATTTAGCAATTTGGCGAGACATTATTATTAAAATTGATGCATACAAATATAACCAATAAAGCACATAGCATCAATATGAATAGGATTGCTAAAACAATATTTGAAATATCTTCCCAAGTTAACAACCTACCATTACTTCTCCCCCTTTTTGTCATCAACAAAAAGTTTCAATAAAGTATATAAGGGGAATCACATGTTATCAAAAAATATAATTTCTCATAAAAATGAATCTCCCCCTTTTTCATTTCAGAATAGTTTCCAAATAAAAGGTTGCTCATCCTTAGAGTATTCCCCATTTAAAGCATGATTTGGAAAACAATATATGGGAGAACATATGCATTAAAAAGATATTTAACATGAATTAAATAAAACTTTTAGGGCACACAAGCATATGATCATTCAATTTTACATAGGTATATAAAACATCTTCTTTTTAAATCCAAAACCTTGGTTTAACAAATATGCCAATTTTATCAAAGTGATACCAAAAGTTATATTATCAAAATATATACTAAGTGTTAGCAAAATGATACCAATTGCAAATTTAGCTTTAGAAGCGATACCGTTACCAATATTGTCAACGCGTTCTTTCCATGGTAAGCATATCCTCCTTTTTGCATGGATCCCTACAAAACAATTTTAAGAAACCTTTGGTACCCATATCTTTTTGGGTCCTAGAGGGTTAGTCTTTCTTTCCTTTGGAATCCAAAATAATTTAGAGTTTTGAAGAACATGAAGGGATTTTCAAATATCACCAAAGTGACCTCTTCTTTCACAAAAATCGCAAATAGTTAAAGGCGAAAAACTAGAGGTTTCCTTTAAAAAAAAAATTGATTTTTGAAAGGCTTGTAGGCTAACCTCTTTTTATCAAAAATGCAATTTTTGATTTGCCAAAATCATATCAAAAGTCTTTTGGCCATTTGAGAATTTTTAGCCCCTCATTTTCCTTTTCAAAAGGGATTTTTGTTTTCTCAATATTTTCAAATTTTTCATTATCCTCATTGAGCTCATTTAGAAGACAAGAAATCTTTTTCTTGAGAGGGATATTTTTGGAACCAAGTTTTTCAAGATTAAAATATAATTTTTGAAGCTCATCTTGAAAATCAAAATGGTTAGAGTTGGAGTTTACCTCATCACTTTCACTTTCACTTTCACTCTCTTCCTCTTCATCATCATTTGTTATAGCCATAAAGGCTATACTTTTCTCATTTTCTTCAACTCTTTGATGATTGTACAACTCTATCTCATAAGTCATGAGTGACCCAATGAGTTCTTCAAGTGAGAGCTTGGTGAGATCCTTCGCTTCTTGAATAGCCGTCACTTTTGTTTCCCATTTCTTTGGTAGAGACCTTAAGATCTTCATGACTTTCTCTACTTCAGTGTAGGTCTTTCCCAAGGCTTCAAGTTCATTCACAATCACAAGAAACCTAGAAAACATCTCAACAATAGATTCAAACTCCTTTATAGAAAATAATTCATAATCATGCATAAGGATATTGATTTTAGACTCTTTAACTTGGTCGTTTCCCTCATAAGTGACTTCTAATAGTTTCCAAATTTCTTTAGCCGACTTACAATGCCAAATACGATTAAATTCATTTCTATCAATAGCACAATGTAAGATAAAAATAGCTTTGGCATTTAATTGAACTTTCTTTCTATCAAGTTCATCCCATTCATGCTTAAGTTTTGGAACCATCACTCCAATTTCTAATTTTGAAGGAATGTGGGGACCATCTTCAATGACATCCCATAAATCAAGACTAGTAGATTAGATAAACCAAGTCATTTTAGTTTTCCAATAGGGATAGTTGGTTCCCGTGAAAAGTGGAGGTCGGGTGGTTGAAAAACTTTCAATTTTGGATGAGCTTGATGGAATAGCCATTACTTCTTAGACGGTTAAGTCTTAACAAGAAGCCTTGCTCTGATACCAATTGTTAGGAATTTGAGGCTAATCCAACTTATGGTAATCACCCTAGGGGGGGGGGGGGTGAATAGGGTAATGGTCTCTTTTTCACAAATTTAAACTATGCAAAAATAAGAGTTAATTATATGCAAGTATATAATAAACAAAATAAAGACAATTGCATATAATTTAAAAGAGTTAAGGAAGAGAGAGTGCAATCACGAGAGTTTATAGTGGTTTAGCACTTCCTTGCCTACGTCCACTCTCCTCAACCTCCTAACCGAGTGAGGGTTCCACTATCTTGAAGCTTCAACCAAGCTTCCAATCTCTTTGCAATTGGATTATGGTTCCAATTCACCTTCTTGGACTTTTGGCTCCAAGCACCCTTTACACTTCTCAAGAGTTATCCCACTCTTGAACAACCTCTCAAGTGATACCCCTCACTTGAGAAAATTCCTCTCAAAGATATACAAAGATTGATCTCACAAAAATCCTAGTAATAGAACTTTAGGCTCAAAGATACAAGAAAAACCAGGATTGAATGGTGCACTAAAGATATGCAAGTTATGAAATAATGGTGCACTAAAAAACACTCTTCCAAGGCTCAAATATAATCAAGAATGATTTGGGAAGGTTAAACTTATGAAACAATGAAGATTGGAGCCTTTTTATAGAAGAAAAAAGCCAAACTAGCCGTTGAGGGTTCGATCGGTTGAGCTAGGGGTCGACCGGTTAACTAGCCGTTAGGAAAAGTGACCGTTGGGCCTCAACCGGACCTCAACCGGTTGAGGTTCAACCTTGATCGAGAAGAGAAGGCCACTGGGAGAGAGTGAAACTTTTTGGCTTCCCTCAACCGGTCCTCAACCGGACGAGCACAACCGGTCGACCGGTTGAACTGGTTGAGCCATTTTTTTGGCTCAACACTCAACCTTTTTCAACTTAAAACCTTTTAACACAAGTTTGAAAATCATTTAACACAAGGTTTTAGTTGAAAACATGAAATCATCCAATTCTTAAGATATTTAAAACAATATTACTCTTGGATGATTTTGGTGCATAAATAAAGAATGAAATGCATGAAAGTCCTAGTGCACTAACAACCTTACAAAGAGATCTTAAGAACCTTTGGTCTTGAAAAACTCTTCTCTTTGAGGTGGTCTTCTTCTTCATGATTTCTCCTTGGCTTGATTTGTCTTTGGATTGCCACTTTGGAAGTCGTCTTGCCTAATCACACTTGAAATATGATCATTAGTTCTAAACCTTGTTTTGTTATCATTAAAATCAAGATTAACCAAACCTTGGTTTCACATATTTTTATAATGAAATTAAATATAAAAACTATTTTTTTAATAATTTTTTTCTTTCTTTAATATTTTGTGAATCAAATATAACTTTAATATTTGGTGAAAAAGCATGCCTTTTAATAAAAAAAAATACCTTAGAAAAAAACCCTCAATCAACTACTACTCTATTGTCTATTCGTAATTTAATATTTTCAAATTTTCTTTTAAAATTACAATTGTAAACTAAAATTTTAATTTTTTTTAATGTTAAAAATGGACTTATAAACATTAGCACAAAATGAAATTTAAGGATTCTTTTGAATCCACTGCACACACAAATTTCATAAGTATTTTACAAAAAAAATACTTTTCCCCTTATTTTTTCGCTTTGATCATAATCTAAAAGAAGACAATGAAATTATTATTTTTATTTTGAAAATCAATTAAAACTCTGAAGTGACTTATTCCTAAATAACTTTGTCAAAAGGTGAAGAACACACATATGGTTCTTTTGTAATTTCTAGAACTTATAGAAAAATTTTGTGAAACCTTTTCTTTTTTATGAAACATTTTTTTCTCATGTACAATCGTTTTGTCCTTGAAGGAATAGGTAAAAATAGGGAATTGAATTTTTAATTTTCATGATTTAGTTGCTTAATTCTAAATTTATTATCAAATTTTCTTCTTACAAACAAAATATTATCTATTATCTCTTTTTTATTGGAGATTTGTTTCCCTTTTTTTAGGAAACTTATCAACAAGATAATATCTATTTTTAATTCTCAATTGATTTGAAAACCAAATTTCATAGTCTTTCAGATTTACCATTGGTAAATTTATATATTAATGTTACCAATGGTGTGAAAGTTGCGGAGTGGTTGGTTGCAGTTACTTTCTATTCCTACCAGGACTTGTTAGTGTTGGTAGATCTAATCAACATAAAAATCATAGGATTAACTAGACCTACGTCCGTTTAATAGTGACTCATATTATTAAGATATACATTAATAATTGACCAAATTTAGTTAATTTAATATAAATTAAAAAATTAAATAGAATAAATAATTAAAATATTATTTGGATAAATTTTTTTTACTATTTTTAAAAATAGAAAACATAAATAACTTTTAAATTATTTTTTAAAATTTTATAAATATTAAACATTATAGTATCAATTTCCTTCTAGTAAAAATAAAAAATAAAAAATAAAAATGTTTCATAATTATATAATATAAAAAATAAAGATATTTTTTTATTTATTATTTTTATGACTTTAATGATTGTCTTTTAACTTCTGAAATTAATAAAGGAAAAATTATGTTTTCAACCCATAGGCTTGATAATTGAGGTAAAGTCCTCCAAACACCCATAATTGATTACAAGGATATGAGATAGTAATCGACAAAAATATCCGTTTGACTTAGTTTTGTCTTTATTCTATCGCTCTTCACGTGCCACTATTCTTTCTTATTTAACCATTTTTAGATTTTTCATTATTTGTTTAAACTCTTTTATAAATAATTGAAAAATCAACATTATTTTTTATTTTTAAATTATAAATAAAAAAAATTATATTAATGATTCAAAGACTATTTTGGAAAATACTTTCTAAAAAAATATTAATTTAAATAAATAAAAATTATCTTTTACATTTATTTTTATCTTCTACATTTTAGAAGTAAATAATTTAATGATTAAAACACTGTTTAAAATAAATATATTCACTATTTTAATTTCTTTTATACTAAAAAGTATTTTAAAGTTTTTTTTACTATTATAAAATAAAAAGTTCAATTTTTTTTTTAATGTTCTTCCTT
This sequence comes from Vitis vinifera, assembly GCF_030704535.1. Classification (NCBI taxonomy): domain Eukaryota; kingdom Viridiplantae; phylum Streptophyta; class Magnoliopsida; order Vitales; family Vitaceae; genus Vitis; species Vitis vinifera. The sequence continues at coordinate 15,069,771 of NC_081820.1, forward strand.
CTTTATTTTAATAACTTTTTGAATATGACGTTTAGTAATAAGTTATATGAAATGTTACAAATTTGTTTACTAAGGATTTTTTTTAATGATTTAAATTAATTGAAAATTTATTATAAAAAAGAAAAAAAGAAAAAGAGGATTGATGAAGAGTTTTTATTTGAAGGACTCAATTAAAGTGTTTTCATATGACTTAATTTTAGAAGTGGATTATATCAATACATAGTAGAAATTGAATTTTTCTTATATAAAAGGGTTGAAAGGTATATTTACTTATTTTAAATGAAAACAAGCAGTTAAAAATTATATAGATTATATTTGAGTTTGGTTTTAAAATATTTTTCTAGTTTTTATTTTTAAAAATAATTTTTATTTTCTATATTGTCTCTTTTTGAAAATATGTTTAATTAAAAAAATGAAAACTATTTTTAAAAATGAAAATTGAAAACCTTGTTTAGTACTATTTTTTTTATATGAAAATAAAAAAAAAACTATTTATTTATTTATTGCGCCACTATACAATTATATTACACTAACTGTATAAGAGAAATATACTAAGTGTACAAAGGTGTACAAGGCTACCCTTTGTGAAATATTACAATCGATTATGAGGCATTCTTTTATTTTTCTTATCACTCACGAATTATACACATATTTCATGCACTTTATTTAATTCCCGCATGAAAATTCCAATACTTTCCACAATAATGATATATGGGAAAAAAAATTTGACCTTAAGTCATCCACCATCTTCTCAACTAAACCATTGGAAATATGGTTAAACACTCTTACGTGAACACATAACTTAGAAGGAATATGAAATTTATGTCATTGTACAAGAGTATTATACTAAATGTACAAGGAAAATGTGCTAATTGTACAAAGGTGTACAAGATTATCCTTTGTGAATGATTTCAATCGATTCTAAACCACTTTTTTAATTTTCCTTGTCATCAAAGGATTGTACACCTATGTCATGCACTTTATTTAACTATCACATGAAAATTCCAATAATGATATTTGGGGAAAAAAAATTGACCCTAGTTCTCAACCAAACCATTGAAAATATGATTAATACACCTACATGGACATATAATTTAGGATAGATATGAAATTTGTGTTATTGTACAAAGGTATTACACTAACTGTACAAGGAAAATGTATCAAGTATACAAGAATGTACAAAGCTCCTACTAATAAGTTTTGTACGATTTTTAAACAACTTGAGTTTGACATTAAGACGATTATTGACAGTTTTTTTTTCTTTTTTTTACCAAACTATGTCGTAAAGACATTTCCTACAAAAATTAACACATAGGAAATAAAATTAAAATCAATCATGTTTGAATTGTTTATTATAAGTAAACTAAATGAAATATATATTTTTACTATTTTGCTTTTATAAACATAATTTCATTGTTATCAATAGAGATTAAAAACATCATATTTAAATAGAATTAAAAATAAAAAAATTATTTTTATAAATTTTTATTTTTAAAAATTATTAATTTAAATTAGGAAATTAGTTTTAAAATTTAAAATATTTGTTGTAATTATAGTTTTGAAGATTTCATGATTTTTATCTTATTACTTTGAAAAAATTTGCTTTAATAAGAAAATATTTATTTTAATGGTTTTAAATATTTAAATATTTATTAAAAATATTTAGGATTAGTGTGAGGAATAATTAGATAATTTTGGAATTGAGAAAATTTGAATATTTTGAAGACTTTAATTTGGCCAATTACCCTATTTACACTTTCAAAATTATTGGAAAGTTGGTAAATTAGTCTTATAAATATTGTCTTCTTGATTAATATATATATATATATATATATATATATATATGCATGTGTGTTTACATTATTTTCGAAATAATATGAGAAATAATAAACATCATGTGTCTAATTTGCAAGTTAGAAAAAAAAATTAATAATATTTTATGAGGTATTTAAAAAGTATTTATTATATATTCTATAAATTTGAAAAAAATAATATTTGATGATATATAATTTACAAGTTAGAACAAACAAATAATACTAATATTTTATGAGGTGTATAAAATTATTTAATATATATGAGAAATAATATAAGTTTGAAATAAAGAATAATATTTATTATATATTATGTAAGTTTTCAACATATTTAAAAAATATTTATTATATATTTTGTAAGTTGGAAAAAAGAATAATATTTGATAAGGTATTTAAAAGTTATTCATTTCAAAAATGCATTTGACAATAATAATTTTTAACCATATTTCATATTCAATTTGACGAAGAAAAATGATTCAACTTGGTTCCATTATTAAATAGTTGAGAGAAGGGTAAAATAGTCAAAGAGAGAATAAGAAAGGTGAGGTGATTGGTTAGTTTTTTTCATTTAATAGTTAAGGGTATTTTAGGGATTTTTTTTAAAGACAATATCCTTCATCTCAATTTCTACTCTTTCATTGGGTTTTGGGTTTAATTATGAGTGATAGGAGGACCTTGTCTTAATTATCCAACCTAACTGGATTGAAAACACAATTATCCCGTTAATAAATGTGAGAAATGCATAGAAGTGGGGACTCTAAAAGGAGCAAGAGAAACATAGGGAAGTAGTAAAACCAGGCACGAATGAATGGCTATAGTCCAGCTGTCTGATCCCATTCTTCAATGGGAGTATTGTGTTTTGGGCCCAACTGGGCTCAAAATTAACATTTGCTCCATATATTATGCATATTTAAGCCCAAAACTCAAACAAAATATGAAAATTAAGATGAAGGATATTGTCCTTCATTAATCCCTAAAATACCCTTAACCCTTACATAGCACAAGTGAGTGTGAATTTCAATTTTTTTGTGTTTTTTTTTCTTTTCTATTCCCTACTAAGTATTACTCATTTCTAACTTTTTTTTTTCTTCCAATCTATATTTCTATTTTATGTCAAATAAAAAGCAATAATATTTTTTTGTTTTTCATTTTTAAAGATATTGAATCTTTTTGCTCTTATTATAAGCAATGATAAAAATTTTAGGATTTTTCATCCAAATATTTTTTATCTTTTTGTATTTATCTTATATTTTAATTTTCATTTTTTATTTTAAATTTATATTATCCTTTCATTTATATTTTTCTCTTATTTTTAATTATTTTTTATATTTTCTACATTAACCATATTTTAAAAATTTTAAAAATTGAATATCACTTCACTTTATTACATATATATCCTTTTAGCATTTTAATTTTTAATGTTTTATTTTAAAAATTTTAAAAAGATAAATTTATTGAAAAAAATAACTAAGATATGAAGTTATAATATTATATTAATAATTTTTCTTATCTAGATAGACTAATGCAAAGTATTTTGATTCACAATAAGAAAATTGTCAACAAAATTTTTTAGTGAAACTTTAGAAATTAAATTTCAAATAAAATATATTGTATAAAATTTTATTTGAAAATTATTGAAAGTGGTATTTAATTTTTTTTTATTGACTTTCAAACTTACCTAATTTTTTACTTGAAAGGTAATAGAATATGTTTACAAAAAAAAAAAGTTAGTTTATCATTTTTTAAATAAATGAGTATAAATATATTAAAAGAATTAAAGATAATCCTTGTAAATTTTTTGATAAATATGATTATAATTTTAAATATAGATTCATTTGGATAAAATTTCACAAAAAAAAAAAAAAAATAGTGGAAAGAAAGAGCATTGTTAAAACTAAAAAAACAAAATATGCAATTACAAAATTTTGATGATGAAATTTAAAAATAAAATTCAAAACAATTCTTGAGTGAGAGAATTTGAGTGGGGAAAAAATTTTTGAGTGGAAAAAAATGGGAAAGTTTTTCAAAATCACTTAAAATCCTTAATAAAAAATAGTCTTGTACACCCTTGTACAATTAATAAATTTGTCTTATACAATTAGTGTAATACCCTTGTACAATAACTCAAATTTCATACATCATCTCATGAATATCTGACAATAGGTCGGTTAACCATGTTTGCATTGGTTTGGTTTTAAAAAAGAAAAAAAATCATTGTATAATTTTGTTTTACAATCATCATAAGTAAGGTACCTATTCAAATAACCATATACAAATTAAATAAAGTGCATGAGATGAATGTATGCTTAACCAATGTGTGTAAGGAATGTCATTTATCTTCGGTTAGGGAAAATAAACAAACAAGTTTTTCAAAATCACTTAAAATCTTTCACAAATAATAGTATTGTACACCTTTATATAGTTAGTATATTTGTCATGTACACTTGTGTAAATACCTTGTATAGTGACTCAAATAAAACGTTATTTTATTTTATTTTCAATGCAAAATGTAATTAAAAATAAGACAAAGAAATTACTTTAAAACTATTATTTAAGCCAAGTTTATTTATTTATTTCCTTTTATTTTTGGAAATAAAGAAAAAAAATAAAAAATTTATTTAACCATAAGATATATGAATATAAGATCAATTAGAAAATGCCAAATTTATTTATTTATTTCATTTTATTTTTGGAATTAAAGAAATAAAAAATAAAAAATTTATTTAACCATAAAAAATATTGATATAAGATATGTTAAAAAATAAAAAAAAAAACCCCAAATTTATTTACTTATTTCATTTTATTTATTTAAATTAGAAAGTAATTTATTTTAATAGATTAAAATGTGCACAATTGATTTATTACTTTGTTAATTATGGATATATTAAAATTTTCTATTAGACAAAAATAAATAAAGAAAATAAAATTAAAAAGTGTAATAAATATATATAATTTAGTTATTGAATTATTTTTCATGTAAAAGATAGTCCCACAAAAAACATATAATGATCAATTTCTTTGTTTAATTATAAACATACTATTTTTTATTTTATTTTATTATTAAAATAACTAATGGAAAAAAATAAAAATGGATAATCAATTAATTTAATTATTTTTATTATTTTCATATAAAAAATAGTACTAAACAAGGTTTTCAACTTTTATTTTTAAAAATAGTTTTTATTTTTTAATTAAATATTTTTTTCAAAAATAAAACATAAAAAATATAAATCATATTACCATTTTTCTAGAAAGCATTTTTTAAATTAGTTTTTTAACAGAATTTTTCTTTATTTATAATTTAAAATAGAAAATAATGTTGGTTTTCAATTATTTATAAAAAAAATAAAAACAATGAAAAATCCAAATTGTTAAAATAGAATTATTATGGTTGCATGAATAGTGGTACAATAAAGACAAAAAAAACTTATATAAAAGGTCATTGGATATTTTAGTCCATCACTATTTTATATCCTTAAAAGATAATATATAGAAATTTGAAGGATATATTAGTCTTTTAACATCTCATATCATTTCCATTAATTATGAAAGTTATATGGACCAAATGTTAATTTTTGGGGCCAACTGGACCCAAAACACAATTCTCCTTTCTTCAATCACGTGCCAATTCACCTTCCTTACCCACTATCAACCCTCCACATTTAATGTTTTGTAAAATTACCCTGTAGACTACAATTTGTTTCTTTTTTTTTCTTTTTAATTTTGAAAATGGGCTTAAAAACAGGCACGAAATGCAGTTTGTGGGGATTCTTTTGAACCCACTGTTGCACAAACTGTCACAATTGATCTTCCATTCTTGCTGACTCTGCACATGGACTTGTGAAAAGTATAATTAAATAATTATATTAAAATTATACATAAATAATTAATCAAATTTTAATGAATTTAGTATAGGTTAAAATAAATAAATAATTGAGATATCATTTGGATACAAATTTTGTTTTAGTATTTATAAAAATAGAAAACATAAATAATTTTTTACATAATATTTTATTTTTTTATAAATATCAAACATATAAATATTAATTTTTTTCTCTTGTAAATAAAAAAACAAGATATTGCATAATTATGTAATATAAAGAAAGAAGATTTTTATTTTTTTTATTTTTTATTTTTTTATTTTTTATTTTTTTTTAACTTTGATGATAGCTCAAGGAAAATGAAAGCATGCGTGTAACAATTTCCAAACTCAAGGCTTTAAATTTGCTCAGTTTTTTTGAGACTACACATGGATACCGAAAGATTTTGACAATACACCACTAATAAATGGGTGCAGTCCAGCTGTAAGCTCTTGTCATTTCACACTCTAAATAACATTAAAATCATAATATTAACACAATATCAATAATTGATCCACTTCTGTTTGATAGTGGCTCATATAGCAATTGATTTTTTTAATTTTCTATTATGAGATTAAAATTATAAATAATTAACATAATTTTAATGAATTTAAGATAAATTTAAATTTTAAATATAATAAATAATTAGAATATCATTAGGATACAATTTTTATTTTATTTTATTTATTTTTTAAATAGATAACATAAGTAAATTTTAAATTTTTATAGATATTAAACATGATAGTATTAATTTTTTTTATAGTAAAAAATAAAAGACAAAAATGTTTATAATAATAATAATAATAAAGTTGGTAGAGTACGTAGGTGCTCAAGGAAAATGAAAGCAATTGTGTACCAATTTCTAAACTCATGACTTTAATCACTTCTCATTTGGATAAGGTTTGAATAGTCATAACCCTATCTTCAAGTGTGACTGTGTGAGCCATTTACATATTCCTCAGCCACTTGCATCTTGTTTGGGATATTTTTTTTATGTTTTTTGTTTTACTTGGAAGTTGAAACTCAAACTAAAATCATAATTTTTCAAAAATAATATTGGAATTATAATTTTTTTTTATAATTATCGAAATTAGACACATAAAGCTTTTATTTATGCCTTTTGAGGTTATGACTGTGGAACAATGAAGCCAAGTCTTGGGCTTTCAAAACCACCTTAAGTAGAAAAGAAAATAAAAAATCAATCACCTCATTTCTTTGGGCTGAACAAGTCCACTTCCATCAATTCAAAACAAACTGATACCAAGTAAAATATTGAAGAGAAGTGGCTTAACCTTTATATTTACGGAAAATAAATAGATTCCAGACTTTTGTTCAATAACACTCCCCCAATTGATGAATAAACTGCTTTTACTTGAAGGCAAAAAGAAAAAAAGGAAAAAAGAATGTGTCTTGCTCAAATCCATGTTAGGCTTCATCATCACTCTGAGTGGATCTCCTGAAACAGGAATTAGGGAATTGTCAGGACACTATAAAGAATTAAGATATATTAATTAGTTAAAGGTTGTGCATGAGAGATTTTTATACCTTGCTTAATTTTCTGGTGTTTTGACGCCATCAATATATATCTCTGAAACATGAGAGATTTTATGCCAATCCTCCCCTGTTGTTTTCTTGCATCTTTCAGTCAATTGAGGGCATTCTTCAATCATAAGTTTGTCAAGGGATGTGAGGCTGCACACTGGCAGTGCCTCCAACTTTGGTAATTTTCCAAGCATCAAAACTCGTAGATTCCCGAGCCCTGGAACGTGGTCTTCCCCATTTCCATCCAGTGAATTGAGCCTTTTGCAATCGAAAATCACGAGATGCTCTAACAAGGGCAGTTGTTTCATGCTATGTGCCAAACTCACCAACCTCCTACAATCGCGAATAAACAACGATCGAAGGGTAGTGAGGCTTTGCGTCCCTTGAAGCAGAAATTCTAGATTTTGACATTTGAAAATCTTTAAATGCGTTTGAAGAGATTCCAGGCGTCCTATCCCTGTCAAAGCCCTCTGTTTCGTGGTGATCTGTAAATGTCTCAAACTGATGAGATTCCCAAACTCCTTGGGCAGATTTTCGAATCCCTCACATCCTAGAAGCGACAACTTTTGCAGATGAAACAACTTGCATATTGAATTTGGAAGTTTCTTTATCTTCTTATTCTCGTTGAGGTCGAGAAGTCTGAGATGCTTTAGATTACTGATAGAATTTGGCAATGTGTCAAAGTTCGAACTCGATAAATCTAGCATCTTAATGCATTTGAACCTTGAGATGCAAGCTTTAAGAAATGGTTCACCATGTGATGTCTCCTGCACAAAGGGGAAATAAATTGTACGAATGTCGTTTAGCTCACCAACAACTCTTAAGATTTCTTTCTCATCCAAATCATAACTAAATGACACATGGCGAACCATTCTAGAGACAGTTGGGCTTACACAATCTATGAAAGTGCACTCAGATTGTGATATGAATGATGCAAGATCATGCATCAGATCATGCATTTTAAATTCAAAATAAAAATGACGATCTTCAAAGTCTTGAAAGAAGGATCTTGATAACAATTCTTTAATATATCTGTTTCCAATGTCGTCCAACTCTTGCTTTTTTTTGGATGTTTCAATGAGCCCTTGTGCGCTCCACATGTCAACCAATTCTTCATTACAAAACACATGATCCTTGGGAAAAATTGAGCAGTATGCAAAGCAACATTTTAAGTAAGAGGGCAATTGTTCATAACTCAACCTTAAAGCAGGTAAAATATCACCTTCCTCTTGTTTTAATTTCCATATGTCATTATCTCTCACATATAACCAATCCCTTTGCTCAAATTTTGAGAAAAGTAGGCTCCCCAAAGTCCTTGCCGCCAAAGGAACTCCATTACACTTCTTTACAATGTCGTCCCCAATTTTTACAAGGTTTGGATGTTTTTTCTCCTGCCCTTCATTAAATGCCCATTTTAGAAACACAGACAGACAATCGACATGGGGAAGACCCTCTAAAATATATGCTGGAACAGTGCCCATGATCGAAGCCACTGAGTTGTCCCGCGTTGTTACAACAATTTTATTGCCCTTTGCACCATTCATTAAAAAAGTTCTGAGTTCAATCCATTTTTGGCGGTCCCCATTCCACATATCATCCAAGACAAGAAAAAAATTTTCATTTCCTAAAGTCCTACGAAGAAGAGTTTGTGATTGCTCCATATTCAAATCATTGTGGTTTGGCAAACCAAGACCACTCCCCCCTTCCACAGTAGTGTTGATTGAATTAATAATATCTATAATCACCTTTTTCATATCAAAGTCATTGGAGACACAAACCCATATTCTTTTCTTAAAATGCCCAACTACCCACTGATCATTATACACTAGTTTAGCAAGAGTAGTCTTTCCAAGACCTCCAAGACCAACTATGGGAATGACTGAAATACTCTCATCATCATCACTTGAATTCATCAAAAGCTCTAAAACTTTTTCTTTATCCTTACCTCTTCCGAAAACATCGCGATCAAGCACAAATGAGTGGGTGGTCTCCCTGTACACCAGAGGAGCCCTCTCCATACAAGTCTGTAGATTGAATTGAGCCCTATCTGCTGCAATGCCATCCAACCTCTCCCTCACCTCCTTGATTCTATGGCCCATTTTAAAGCTAAATGGAAGCGAATTTGAAGATGAAAAGAAGCCAAGTACCTTTGTTTTAAGGCTGCCATGACTCACCACTTGGCGCTGCAAAGCTTGGTACTGAAATTCATCGAGCACATCTTCCACATCATAGCACACATGCTTGAGCTTTCCCAACCAATCACGTAGCTGTTGATCCTTCCACTGCTTCTCCTCAGCATCCAGGAGGACGGATTTGATAGTGGTTAAGGTGGCTTCCAGCTTTGTCAGTTCAGTCTTGACGCCCCATGCCAAGCCAATTTCATGGAGAGTAATAGAGCCAATCTTCCCCACAACATTATCAGCAATGCTAAACAAAAACGATTCAGCCATGGAAATGATTCTGCGATGACAAATGAAATGAGAAGTCAACCATTGTTTTGCAATTGGTATTGAATATATACCATTAGGCACCTTGTGTTTGATGTTGGAAATATCAAAAGAAAAGGACGCGTAATATAATTTCAAGCATAGTTCCATTTTTACCATATTCCTCAAATTAAATTGTTCCTAATATTCAATCTTTAATTCAAATAATTATGATTGAAAAATAAATTCTTTCTCCCTTATTATTTTTTCACTTACGTCCTAAAAGAATAACAATATACATGTAATATAAAATTATAAACTTTTTTTTATTAAATTAATACATTTTTATGAAAAGAGATAAAATAATATACAACTTTTTAATGTTATCTTAAACATGATATTATCTATGTTCACATACATAAACAAACATTTCTAATTCTAGTTTGACCTCCAAATATGTCACATAGGAATGACCGTCATTAAAAAAATGGTATAAAAACAATTTTGTAGAGTAAATGACATTACCAATGTCGGTCTTGTAAAAAATATTTCTAATTTTTGTTTGGTCTCTTAACTCTTACAATAAAATGATCTTATTTAGGAATGATAATGACAAAGATAATATAAAAACAAATTTGCAAAATAAATTACATTTTTTTAATACTATCCCAAGCTAGATGTTATCTACATTTACATCTTAAAATAAACATATATATTTTAAGAATTTAACACTATTGATTCACATATATTTATTTATGGCAAACTAACAATATAGATGCCTCATACATGGATATAAAAACATTGAAACTCACTAATGAATGAGCAAAAAAATTATGAAAAAAAATTGTTCCTCTTGTTTTTATACAACTATAAAATATGTTTTTGTTTTTTATTTTCTTAAAAAAATTAAATTTATCTGAACATATCTAATATTTAAAAAAATTAAAACCATAATTAACAATTATTAATATTTATCTACTTTTCAAAATACAAAGTTTATCCACATTAAGCACAATAGTTCTCATTTGTTTTTTTAATTTCTTAGAATTTTTTTTCTCATGATTCTTAATGGTTTTTTTTTTTTTTTTAATTTCAATAGTAACAGGTGAATTGCCAAAGCTGTTTATTTGGTAAAGAAAAATCAGATATGGGTGAATTAGGACTCATAATTTACTATTTTAAAATTGGTGTGAAGAAATGTGAACATTAAGAACTTCTATATTTGTACCTTTTCTTGTTTTTGCTTAAAATTTTAAAACAAAAAATAATAATCAATATTGAAAAAAAAAAAATTGTTGTCTATTTAAAACAAAAAAGTTTTTTTTTGTTTTTTAAAAAATTATTACACTCAATTTGACAATTGTTCTCTAAAAATAATTTTTAAAAAACAAAGTCAAACAAGGACAAGTTTCAAGTAGAGTTTGTTATTGCATTAGGCTGCTTAGCTTAAGTTTACAATTTTAGTCAATTTATCCTAATTTATGACTTTTTTTTTTTTTTTTATCACTCTCCATTTTAAACTCAAAATTACTACATGATTAACCAAGGATCATACAAGTATAGAAAGATTCGAAAAAGACTAATAATTCTAACATGTAGCATAATGTGGACTTTAAGCTATTTTAATTTATCATAAAGTTTTAAATTTTAAAATAAAAAAATTGATCAAGTGCTCAAATCTAGCAAGCACTACAAGTGCCTCAAGCATTACACTCGAGTGCTTGCAAGAACAACTCAAGTGTTGGAAATAATCAAGTGTTCCTAACAAACTCTTGAGCGTTTAATGAAAACTTTTCAAAATTTTTATGGCAATTTTAAAAATTCTTTCCATTTAAAAAAAAAAAAAGGTTTTTGGAAATTTTAGGTCTTTGTCCACTAGGGTCTCGTTCGTATAAATACTATGCCTAAAAATCCTTTTCTTTTCGATGCAAAATTTTTTGAAAAAAAAGAGTAATTGATAGCCTTTCTCATATCTTAACGCTCTCAACAATTTCATTTTTCTTTTTCTTAGTTTTGTGAGAGAGATATTTATCCTCTTAAGATGTTAAGGTATCCATTTGATACATGTGTAGTGCTACATCACAGATGTGAAGACTAGTATAGGCACCAAGGAGTAAGACTTAAGGATAACATTTGTTAGGTAAATTTGTATACTTTTCTTTCAATAGTGGATTTGTACTCTATGATCTTTTGACCACATGGTTTTTACATCTGTTAAGTCTCTATGAGACTTTATGAGTAGTTGTCCATGTAAATTGTCATCTCTTTATGCAATTATGTTTCTCTTATTCTTCTCTAATTCTAAAAGAGAAATTTTAAAAATAAAAATTTGGATCAAAATGAAAGAACTACCTATTCACCCTACTCTAGGTAGGTACATAACAATATCTATTAACTTTTAATTAATATGAAAGCAAGAAAAATTGAAAAAATCATTTTTTTTCTATCATGTTAGATTTAAGTTATGCAACAATAGAGGGTTGGATCTTCAATTAACATTTCATTTTATTTCGATGATAACAATTCTTCACTGTTAGGATATAATCCTCAAAAGCATGACATGATGTAATAAATTTGGAATTCATTATTTATTTAATGATGTTCAAGTTTCACTTTTATTTATTCTAATTCCATATATTATACTTTATGAGCATTCTTGCTTGCACCTTTTGTATAGTACATGACTTATGTGCATTAGGAGTTGCACAGAAGATCAAAATCATTGGTTTCTTGCAAATAGATGACTTGTTCACAACTAATTCATGGGTCTAGGCAACCCATTAGAGGTTGTAGTGCACCACCTCCTAATTAGACGATGGCCGGTATTGGCTATCAGGATGAGTTTCCCATGGTGAGTGCACTAGTGTGTATGATAACACGTTCGACACGACCTATGGTGAAACATGACTTAAGACTATCAAGTAGTCATGACCTCACCAAGCTGCTTCATTGTGTTGTATCTCAACTTTGAGAGAATATTGAGTTTGTGTTAAAGTTAGTAGTGGTTTTGACCTATTGGAGAGATGGTAAATTGATTATATATTCCCTATGGATTGGATTGTTGTTGATGGAAGCCAGTAGCAATAGGTATTCTCAATAGAGGCACCATGATATCTCATGGGGTTGAGACTATGTGTCCCCTTGGGTGATCTTAAGGAGATGTGTTCATGGAAACGATGGCCATAGTAGTTCCTTAAGTGGAACTTAACATAGGCTCTTTGAGAGTTAAGACATGTTAGTTGAATACACAATAGGAGGATCTGTAACTCAAGGATGGTAGAGGTAGTTTTGAAAGGTTGATAGCTTTCACCTTGTTAAACTACGGACATCAATTCATGGGGAGACTGATTCATGCCCAGTCGGTGTATCAGCTGACTTATGTCCAACTGGTGCTCCTTGATTGAGGTAGTAATCAACAAAATTTATAACCTATTACACCATGAACTAGGGTAGCAGAGACAAAGCTACTATAGTATAGTGGCTCTAGGATCGTTCACTGGGAAGGGTTTTCAACTCACAACTGATATCAATTCAAAGCTGAGTTGGTGCTTTTTCATTTCAAGGTTAGCTTTAAAAGAAAACATAAAGTTGATTGAGTGAAAAGGTTTTGGTTTTAAACTAACCGAAAAGAAAGTAATGGAAATTACTTATAAAGAAAAACATTCCTTGAAGGTTTAGGTTCACAGGGGAGTTTCCTTATACAAAAACAGAGCTTCGGTCATTTGGTTTATTTCCTCGCATTAGAGAATTAACATATAGTCAATTCTCCAACCGGTGTTGTACAGATGTAACCTTTAAATGGATTCCAGCTCTAATTCCCTCTCACTGATGCAACTTGCAATAGCTCATGCCTCTCATCTAGCATTTTCCATTCAAGGTGATCTTTAACTTTGGACTTCCCTTCTCAAGCTCGCAAGAGATAACTAATGGAAGTCTCCTCGGAGTCCAAAAGCTTACCAAATGTTGGCAATTCTAGAAAATCCTACCTCCAAGTCACTTCCCAAAAGCTCGCAAGAGATAAACAAGTGCATCTCCATAGACGGAGATCACGTGTCTTACCAAGTACTGGCTCAAGTGACTTGAAGGTGTTTTAAGTTAACTAAAAACATAGAAATCATTAAAGGATCATACTTTCTCTTCATTAATCACTGAAACCACAAAGCTACTAATTCTTGCACTTAGAACCCTTCCCTGCAACCTTAACTCCAAGGAATTAAAAGTCTAGCCACTCATTCTCTGAGGAAACTTCCTCAAAGCTTGTTTGGCTAGTAAGAAAATTAACGAGAAAACAAATATATGACAGAAAAATAGAGCAAGTGCTCTGGAAATATATTTCTTGCTTTTCTTGATTACAAAATAGATCGATACTCTTTCGATTCAATCTTTTCCGTAAAGGAAATTACAAACTATTTATATGGGGTTATTCACCCTTTTTACTTACTTAAAAACTAAGGAATCCCATGATAGGTGGATTACAAGGAGAGTTTGGGAATTTAGACAACAAATATCTAAAGCAAAATATCCCAAAATATCTCAAAAATATCGGTCGGAAATATCAGGAAGGTTCAGGAGAACACCGCTGCACTGTATACTAAGAGAAAAACTCTGCAGGTAAGCATTATCAGAAGGTCCGGATATGTATATCCGGAGGATTTGAAGCGTCCTCCTCTCCCATCCGGCTATAGGATATCCGGATGTAAAATGTCGGCGCACAGAACGTCCTCCTTTCCCATCCAGATGTGAGATATCCGGATGTAAAATGTCGACGCACGGAAGTCGTGATCATCACACCCGGATGATAGCATATCCTATCCGAATATGTTGTCCGGATGTAAAACATTAACTAAAGCGAACAAGCCTTGCAACTTCATTCCGAAAGCTTGTCACATCCCACGCTCCGCCGTTATCCAATGGTGTGTCCGGACATCTTTGCCATGGATTCCAAAGAATTCTCCTTAATCTCTGATTGCTTTAGTGATCAAAAAGTTATCAAAACACCAAAACTTAACATAATTTGATTAGAATTGATTGCAAGGGTCCTTAATATGTTAATTGGGTTAAAAGGTGATAACTACTACTCAAAAGTATTTAAAAGAGTTAATTACAGGCTATCAAATAGCACTTTTTGAGTACTATTTTTCAACAATTTTTTTCATTGTAGGAGTACAAGGCTTAAAGGTATTCTTTTCTAACTTGTCCATGTAACGGGGGTCCATCGATGACTCCCAACCAATTAAGGTTTAGGGCATCAAGCTTTAAGGATCTTTCAACCACTAGCTCCTCGGATTTTACCTCAGACTTTTGAGAATGAATTTTAATACCCCAGCACCTACAGTATGTTAGACTCCACCTATCCACCCTTGTAACGAGCATTGAGGCCGGTGACTCCCAACCAATGAAGGCTTAGGGCACCAGGTTTTAAAGATTTTCACCATATACCCCTCGGACCTTGCTCGGGTTTCAAGGCAAGCAAACATTTTTTTCAAAGGCTCATTGGCCTTTTACAAGGTGTCCCAACACTATTAAATGAGGTCAAAGGTACCAAGTCTAAAATTTTCCTAAATCAAGAGGGAAATAGTTTTTCATCTTATACTCGGAATCTATTGTGCACAGTGTGTGAATAGCTTAAAGTGGAAGACATAAGCTTGACTTCAATAGAAGTTTCAACAATTCATCAACTTTAATAAGCATAATACAAACTATAAGTCAAGTGAAAAGACAAAAATTCCATTTCTCTCTTTTCATTTTGAAAATCTTTCCTTAATAACCATGGAGAGTAGAATAAAAACTTTTAAAAATTTTAAAATTTAAGCAAAAAACAACTAAATTACCAAAATAACTTAGCATTATTAACAAAAACTTTCTTCTTCAACTCTCTCCCCAACCAAGCTCAACATTGTTCTCAATGTGACAAAAGCGATTGAAAAATAGGGAGGAAGTGGTACCTCCTGATTGACGTGGAATGATGGCTCAACGGCCTCTCCTATAGGAGGCTCCGGGTGAGGTGGGAATGGTATGCTCAGGAGCTGACGTACTGTCAAGATGATGCTGAATCTACCTCAGGACGGCAGTGTGCTGGGCTTGAGTGGAAAGAATCTGCTCCTGCTGATTCTAATCATTCAAAAAGTTAGTTACAATTAACATAATTTAAAACCAAAATTACAATCCAATAATTTACATATTTAACAAAATTATGGACTTTGGTGAAACCAAGTCCATCTAACCCTTGTCTGTTCAGGATTTCTGTGGCTCAAGGAGGTTGATTTCCTCATTTTCTAGCTTGAACACTCAATGTATGGCTTGAGACGATGCCCATTCACTTTGAAAGTTTGAGTGCTCTTGAAGTTGAGTAGTTCCACTACTCCATTTGATTGCATGTCATGAATTATGAAAGGACTCGTCCATCTTGATTTCAATTTTCCCGGAAAAAGATGGAGTTTAGAGTCATAAAGCAAGACTCTTTGTCCCTTGGTAAAATTCTTCTGATTTACCAACTGATCATGCCATTTCTTCAACCTCTCTTTTGCAATTTTTGAATTGACGTAAGCATCATTCCTCATTTCCTCCAATTTGTTCAAATCCAAACATCTCTTTAACCCGGCTCTTGTCAAATCCATGTTGAGCTTCTTGATTGCCCACCATGCTTTATATTCAACCTCCACTGGGAGATGGCACGCTTTTCCATAAACAAGGCGGTAAGGAGACATTCCAAGAATGGTCTTATAAGCGGTCCTATAAGCCCATAATGAATCCAGGAGCTTAGTAGACCAATCCTTCCTATTCACATTCACCACCTTCATCAGGATATTCTTGATTTCCCGGTTGGCTAACTCAACTTGGCCACTTGTTTGAGGGTGATAAGGTGTAGCTACCTTGTGCTTGACTCCATATTTGGCTAGAAGAGTCTCAAACGACTTATTGCAAAAGTGGGTTCCTCCATCACTGATAATGGCCTTAGGCACTCCAAACCTTGAAAAGATGTTCTCCTTGAGAAATTTGAGAACCACCTTATGATCATTGCTCCTACATGGGATTGCTTCTACCCACTTAGAGACATAATCCACTCCCACCAAAATGTAGGAGTGTCCAAACGACATTGGAAATGGTCCCATGAAGTCTATCCCCCAAACATCAAAGACATCCACTATCAAGATGGGGTTCAAGGGCATCATATTCCGGCATGTTAGCTTCCCAAGCCTTTGACACCAATCACATCCCTTGCACATAGAGTGGGCATCCTTGAAAAGAGAAGGCCACCAAAAACCTGATTGGACCACTCTCATGGTTGTTTTCTGGGAGGCAAAATGACCTCCACATGCACTATCATGACAATGGGATAGAATTCCTGATTCCACTTGTTCAGGAACACATTTCCTTATGATTTGATCCGCACAATATTTGAAGAGAAAAGGCTCCTCCCAATAATAGGCATGGATCTTAGCAAAGAAATGCTTCTTGTCTTGGGCACTCCACTCACTTGGAACTTCTCCAGTAACCAAGTAATTTACAATGTGAGAATACCATGGAGTTACCTCTATTGACATGAGAGACTCCTCAGGGAAGTCATCATTGATAGGCAGACCATGTGAGTCATGTGCTATCACAAGTCTTGACAAGTGGTCAGCTACCACATTTTCTACTCCATTCTTATCCTGGATTTGGAGATTGAATTCTTGAAGCAAAAGGATCCATCTTATCAATCTTGCCTTGGCATCTTGCTTGGTTAGCAAGTACTTCAGAGCAGAATGGTCAGTGAACACCACTACAAAGGACCCTACCAAATAGGCACGAAACTTATCCAAGGCAAAAACTACTGCCAACAACTCCTTCTCAGTAGTTTTGTAGTTCATTTGAGCCTCATTCGAAGTTTTGCTTGCATAATAAATCCCATAGGGCTTTCCATCTTCTCTTTGCCCCAAAACAGCCCCCATAGCAAGATCACTTGCATCACACATTACCTTAAAAGGTAATTTCCAATTTGGGGCTCTCACTATTGGTGCAGTTGTGAGGAATTGCTTCAGTTCCTCAAAACTCTTCTGACATTTCTCATCCCACACAAACTTGGCATCCTTTACCAATAGTTCACAAAGAGGTTTTGAGATTTTTGAGAAATCCTTAATGAACCTCCTATAGAACCTGGCATGTCCTAGGAATTGCCTAATTCCTTTAACATTTGTGGGAGGTGGTAACTTAACAATTATCTCCACCTTTGCCTTATCTACCTCAATGCCATTCTTGGAGATTATATGTCCTAAGACAATTCCTTGTTGTACCATAAAATGACACTTCTCCTAGTTTAGCACTAGGTCTTTCTCAATACATCTTTGGAGAACAACTTCTAAATGCAACAAACACTCCTTATAAGAACCTCCATATACAGTGATGTCATCCATGAAGACTTCCATGATGCGCTCTACCATATCACTGAAGATGCTTAGCATACATCTTTGGAAAATTGCAGGTGCATTACATAGACCAAAGGGCATCCTCCTATAGGCAAAAGTACCAAAGGGGTAAGTGAAGGTTGTCTTTTCCTGATCTTCCAAATCAATCTTTATTTGGAAGTACCCCGAGTAACCATCCAGAAAATAGTAGAAAGGATGCCCTGAGATTCTATCAAGGACTTGGTCCATGAAAGGCAATGGGAAATGGTCCTTCCTAGTTACTGAATTTAACTTCCTGTAGTCTATACACACCCTCCATCCTGAGGTAAGACGTGTAGAGACTTCCTCCCCTTCCTCATTCTGGATCACAGTAATTCCAGATTTCTTTGGGACTACTTGGGTTGGGCTCACCCACAAGCTATCTGAAATGGGATATATGATCCCTGCTTGAAGTACCTTCAGAACTTTACCCCTTACCACCTCTTGCATGTGAGGATTCAACCTCCTCTGGGGCTGCCTCACTGGTTTTTCATCTTCCTCCATGTAGATATGGTGGGTGCATACCAAAGGGCTAATCCCTTTCAGATCAGAAATTTGCCATCCAATGGCCTTTTTGCATTTTCTGAGGACTCCCAAAAGACTATCCTCTTGATCAGTGGTGAGCTTTGAAGAAACCACCACTGGACATTTCTCATCTTCCTCCAGATATGCATACTTCAAATCAACAGGAAGTGGCTTCAAAACTAGCTTTGGAGGGTCCTCTGTAGCTGTTCCTTGTGAGTCCTCCTTATTGAACAAGGGTAAGATCTCTTCCCTTCTCCTCCAAGGAGACATGATGGCTAATGGTTCAAAGGGTTCAGGTAACTCTGCTTCAAGCACTCCAAGGCTTTCATTCAAGCTTTCTTCTAAATTCTTGTCACAATGCTCTTCAACCAAAGTGTTGATCAAGCACACCTCCTCCAATCCTTCCTCCTCTTCGGGCTGAAGATTCCTCTTGCATAAGTGGAATATGTTTAGTTCCAAGGTCATTTTTCCAAATGTGAGCTGCATAACCCCATTCCTACAATTGATGATGGCATTGGAGGTAGCTAGGAAAGGTCTCCCAAGGATAATTGGCACATAATTTGGTTCCTTAACAGTGAGATCAGTATCAAGCACCACAAAATCCACGGGATAGTAGAATTTGTCCACTTGAACTAGAACATCCTCTATCACCCCCCTTGGGGTTTTGACCGACCTATCAGCTAAGGAGAGAGTGATGGCTGTGGGCTTCAATTCTCCAAGTCCCAGTTGCTTATACATAGAGTATGGGAGCAAATTCACACTTGCCCCCAAGTCTAGTAAAGTCTTCTCCACATGTGTCCCTTCAATGTTGACTGAAATGGTGGGACATCCCGGATCTTTTTTACTTAACTAGAGACTTACACTGAATGATGGCACTTACGTGCTCAGTGAGGAATGCCTTCTTTGTCACATTTAACCCTCTCTTGACCGTGCACAAGTCCTTTAAAAATTTTGCATATGTGGGGACTTGCTTGATCATATCAAGTAAGGGTATATTCACATTCACTTGTCTCAAAACTTCAAGAATTTCTGATGAATTCTTGATTTCCTTTTTTCCATGTAAAGCTTGAGGAAAAGGGGGAGGCATATATTTCTTCATCATATCCTCTTTAATCACTATCCTTGGCTCTTCTTCAATGCTTGATTTAGATGCATTTTTCTTCCCACTCTCCTCTTCTTGGTTATTGCTCTCTTTAACCAAGGTTTTCCTTTACATGAGTTCTTCATCTTGCCTCACCTTAGGCAAGGGTTGATCAACCTCCTTCCCACTTCTCAAGGTGATCACAACTTTGACCTCCCTTAACTTTGAAGACTCCCCATCTTGGATTTAAACTTCATGAACACCGTTAGGATTTTGGCTTGGTTGAGAGGGGAAGTTTCCCTTCTCATTCACTGTGTTGAGGTTGGTAAGCCTAGAAATGGAGTATTGAATATTATCTATCTTCTGAGATAGATCATTTTGCATCCCATCCATTATCTTTATTTGAGAACTCTCAACATTTTCAATCTTTTGGTGCAATTGGGAGTTGATTGCCTTTTGTTCACCCACAAAGTCACCCATGACTTTACTTAGGTTCACAATGGCTTGCTCCACTGAAGAGGTTTGTTGAGGTGCTTGGGTTTGGGCTTGTGCTTGGTATGGAGGTGGCCTTGGTTTCCAAGAAAAATTTGGATGGTTTCTCCAACTTGAATTATAGGTGTTTCCATAAGGTGCATTGTTGTTGGGCTTAAATTGCCCCACAACATTGGCTTGATCACCTAAGATCTCCCTCACAGCTGGGATGGTTGGGCACTCATCTACCACATGATCACATGATTGGCAAATGGTGCATGGCATGACATGGGCTTGTGTCTCGGAAATGGCTTGGACTTCATGCATTTTTTTCAGCTCAAGTTCTTCCAACCTCCTTGCCATTATTGCCACCTTAGCTTTCATGTCCACGTCTTCACTTAACATGTACATTCGACCCTTTGGATTTACAGGAGCTTTCATCCTTCCCATTTCTCCTTTGTGCGGTTCATCCCATCCCCTTGAGACTTCAGCTACATAACTCAAGAAATCCATAGCTTCCTCAGGATTCTTACTCATGAAATCCCCTCCACACATTGTTTCGAGGAGCTGCTTGATTGAGGAAGACATCCCATCATAGAAATAACTTACCAGCAGCCATGTATCAAAGCCATGGTGAGGACAAGCATTAATGGCTTCCATGTATCTTTCCCAACACTCATAGAATTTCTCATTCTCTTTAGCTGAGAAGTTTGAAATTTGCCTTTTCAAGCTATTTGTTTTGTGAGTAGGAAAAAATTTCTTGAGGAATTCTGCTTGAAAATTAGTCCAAGTACGGATACTCCTTGGCCTTAAAGAATTAAGCCAAATTTTGGCCTTATCCTTTAAAGTAAAAGGAAATAGTTTAAGCCTCATCAGGTCGATGGAAGCTCCTCTCTCTCGGAATGTATTACAAAGATCTTCAAATTCCTTGATATGGGAATAAGGATTCTCACTTTCCATTCCGTGGAAAGTTGGCAAAAGTGGCACAATATGGGGTCTGATCACTAGCTGTTCTGTAGGAGGCACTATACATGACGATGCACTCATACGAGGTGGATGCATACGGTCCCTCATTGATCTGAATTCATTGGGATTGTCCTGATGATCATGGTGACTATGCTGATCCTCAGGTGTAGTTTCCATGATGTTCAAGATTACTTCCAACTCCTTGTTATGAGGTGTTTCAATTTTAACAAGCCTTCCTCCACAATCTCGTATCCACTTGGGCATACACAACTAGTATCAACTATAACAAAGAAAGAAAAACAAAAACAGAGGAAAACAAAAAACAAAACTACCAAAAAGAGTTCAATTAACTAAAACTAAAGTAAAAACTATGCTAGAATATATAAACTAGTAAAAGAGAAAAAACTAAAAGAGTTAGTAAAATGAGAGAAAACTCACCAAACTTGTGATGAAAACCACAAGTACCATGAAATAATATCAATATAAAGTTGGCACTGTGGACCCCGCATTTTTAATGATGCGTTCCCACTCGATCGGCGAGACTCGATTTTCGTTTATTTAGGTGAAAAATATGATTTTTAGAAAAGACTTGGAATCGCCACTTACTTTTATTTATTTTTGAAGGGGAAAACAAGTAAGAATAAAACCCCTAAATGGACTCCTGATTTTTTTTTGGAAAAGTTGTCTGCGAAAAACCTGAGTCTGGGTTCGGGGATCAGGTTACTTATTGGGAAGGTACGGTAAAGACCGTAGCACCCCTCTAAGCCCCTAAAAAAAAATGGGTCTCTACTAAATAAGGTGAACCAGACATGGCAATTAACTAGAAGATCAACGGATACCAAAACGATCATAGTTCAAAAATAAGTCATGATGACGAAATGATAAACGAAGTGAGAGTGAGAGTGTACCTTAGTAGTAGGTAATAAAGCGCTGTCATGAAAACAAGGTTAGTGTACAATGACAACTGTAAAAAAAATCTCACTCAAAACCAAATCAAAATCAAACAAAATGGAGAGCACAACTTGAATTATTTTTCAAAAAAAATGTTATGAATGTCGGGCCCCCACCAAAGCCCAATTAATTTTTTCCATGAATTAATTCTCATAAATTCCATCATTTTGGAATTATGAAAGCTTATTCACTTTTATAAAAAAAATTTGAAAAAAAGGAATTTTGAAAATTAAATTTGAAATTTCGGAAGTGTGGAATTTTATTTTTAAAAAAAGTGAGCTTGAAAATTTTGGAAGTCTCTTTGAGAATGGTATTTCAAAATAAATAAATAAATAAATAATTTAAAATAAAATTAAATAAAAAAAAATAAAAAAATAAAAAAATAAATTTGGAATTTTGGAAAATGGGAATTTTGAGAATGGAATTTTGAAAAAAATTAAATTAAAAAAAAAATTGAAAATTTGGAAGGATTATTTTTTGAAAAATGAAATTTCGGAAAATTAAATTTTAAAAATTGTAAATTTGGAAAATTGGGACTTCGAGAATGGAATTTCGGAAAATTAAACTAAAAAAAATGAAATTTTGGAAAATTATTTCGAAAATAGAAATTTTTGGAAAATTGGAATTTTTGAAAATCGAAACGTGAAGATCAACGTTTTGAAAATTATATTTTTTTGATGTATGAGAATAAAAATAAAAATAAATAAACAGATGGTACGTAGTCGGTGAGAATGGGGGCCAATCTTCACTATTTTTCGATAGCCTCCGGAAAGTAAATTTTACTAGAGACTACCAAAGCAATAAACTATTCAAACTTAGTTCAAATAAGCTAACCAGATACCCACCAAGAATTAATGTCAAATATTCAAGAAACACATCTATTAAGAATAACAATCAAGAATTAGCATGAAATCAATTAAACACACAAACACATCTAGATTGATTAAAATGAGTCAAATTAAATCAAAGCAAACAATAATTTTCAAACATAGAATTAACTTTATTAATGAACTAATATTATATAAAATACCTAAATCGAATAGATATGCGAAACTAAATCAAAGTAAACTAAAGGCATGAATTTTCAAAAATAGAATTGATTTTATTAATGACCTAAAATTATACAAACTCCTAAAATAATTAAAATGAATCAATTTAAACGAAAGGAAACTAAAACGAAATATGAATTCAGGGAATCTAATTTTGAAATAAACTTACATTATTAAAATGAAATCTAGGCTTCAAAACAATTAAACATTAATTAAAGCCAATCTAAACGTAGATTCTTAACACACATGATCAATTATTTTAACAAACTAAAATTTTACCTTAACCACAAATTGAATAAAAAAAAACTACCTGAGACTAAATTTCTAACCTACAAAATTAAACTCATGATCAAATGGATAAGTTGATGACACAAACAAATAAATATGAATGAAACGAAATACTAACTCAAGGAATTAATTAATTTTTATTTTTATTTTTATTTTTAATAAACTTACGTCAGTAAAATAAATTTGAGCTTAACAAACATTTTTATCACTAATCAAGGCAAGTTTAGAATATAATACTTAACACATAAAAATCAATCATTTCGACATACTATAATTTTAACTAAACCTAAAGCCAATTCAAACCACCTTCAATAGATTTTTTTTTAATTTTTATTTTAAACTAAATTTTTAACCCATAGGTTCAGTCTCATAAATAAATAAATAAGTTACAAAGCATTAAATTAGTAGCAAATAAATAAATAAACAACTAATAGTTAAATGAATCAAAACTAAATTAAATAAAAATCAAACCATATATTTTTTTTCTTAAAGTGAAACTACATAAAAAAATTATATTTTTCGAATTTAATATAATAAACCAAAAACTAACCCTAAACACAATTCCCATATTGCCATATTAAAATGAAACAAGTATATGCCGGCACTAGTAATAAAATTCAATCCACTTACCTATTATAATAATAATTCCACTAAAGAAAAATATCCAAACTTGTATTGTTACATAAACCTAAATAACAATTCTAGTTTTTTTTTTTTTTTTTTTTTAAACTCATGCTACCATATTCAAAAATCAATACGTGCCAGGACTTGTAAAAGTCAAACCACTTACCTTTATAATAATATTTCCACTTAAAAAAATATCCATAAAAAAAGAAAAAAAAAGGTAAAAATAGTAATAAGAAAAATAATAATAAAATCCACCACATTAGACCACAACTGGGCCACGCAACAGTCACTAATTTATTCAAAAAGAAAACTTGAAATGCCTGCCGCTTATGGGAAATACCATGCCACCATGCCACCATTGACTTTTCATCATAGTTTATTTAAACTTTCTTATGTCCTTAGTGAGTGGCCTCTTCTGGAAGACGGAGAACGAAGCCCCATTTCTCCACTAAAGCAATAGCCCACAGCCCATGTACACCTGGCAGCACACAAATCACCATGTAGAGCCTCATTCCACTTCCTAAAAGGTAGCAAGAGACTCGCGACATGCTTAAAAACATCATGACTGGGTGTCACATGGCATTTGCATGGAGCTTCGTTTACATGGGTATGAATATGGATGGGAAGAAACGGGCACGAAATGGGCATGAGCGTGGGATGAGCAAGATGTAGCCATGCATGGAAACATCCAAACCCACTTTCCACCGCCAGGAATATCAAATTTGAAGGTCAATTAACGTGCACTCATTATGCTGAAACTCTACGTGCCGTCCTGGTATTTTAAAATCCCACGGGTTGTCCTGACTTGACTCACCAGGCCTTACATTCTTCCACAACACGAATTCAGCGGGATTTCGCTTCCTTGAATCAACATCAACCCGTTCACCAGCCTTATTATTTTCCAACGGGTATGAGTCATGAGAAGTTGGAGCTAGGTATAAGGGGGGGGGGGGGGGGGGGGGGGGTATCATATAAGCATGGACCGTTCATGGGACTCCTTGGCAATATGTCACGAAGCGCCTCTTTTACCAAGACTTGAAAAGAAAGCTTTCAACCATCAAGCTGGGGAGGGTTCCTCCTTCAACGTATGGTCCGAATGGAAATGACATCAAAATGGCTTTCTTCATTTGGACTCTGTTATTCCCAGCATAACAGTCAAGAGGAGCAACATCATGTCCCGTTAAAAATAAGCCTCCTGGATTGAAAATTCTCCAAATGGCAAAATAAAAATAAAGAAACGAAGCAGAGTTGTTCCCAGAAAATTACACGAAGAACAGCCTCCAAACTGACCCGACCATAAACCCCCACAAACCCTAGCCCTAAAAAAAGAGACCCAATTGAAGCTAAACAAATCTACAATACGTATAAAACAATGTCAGAAACCCTAGAAAATGCTTCAGAAGAATCCAATTCAAAACCTGGATCTCGATCAGAGCCGTTGGAGGGGAGCTTGGAACCCTAGAAAATCCTTCTTTGCACGGGAAAAAAATCTAGAGAGAGAAAAAGGAACTAAAAAAAAAAAACTTGCTAACCAAAGCCTCACCAATTCTCTAAGCAACAGCCAATTTCTGGAAAATGGAAAATACTCAGACTCGGATAGAGCAACAAATGAAAATCTCAAAGAATCCAATGCTAGAACCATCAATTCTCCCAAACATAGAAAAACAGAGGACTCCCCCAAGAAAGTGTACAGAGAGACAGAGAGCATAGACAAAAGCAGAGTAAAAAAAAAAAAAAAAACAGAGGAAGGCCAATAGAATATCAAGCAACAACTAAATATAAAAAATAATCCATAAATCAACAAAGTTCAGCATGTAACCCATCTTACCCGCACCCAAATCAACAAGCAATGCAAAGCAAAATAAATGAGAAAAAGAGGACAAGTATATTAATCAAAGTAAGCAAGAAAACTCACAATCAGCTTACCTACGGCTGCTCCTTTTCTTTGTTATGCTTTCTCCTATCCTTCATTTTTTTCCACTGGTTTTTCAGTCTTCTCTTCCTCTACAACTCCTTCCTTCCAAGCATGGACAACTGACCCTCTTAACTCCCCATTTTCTTTTTCTAGCCGATCCTTTCTTCCTCTTCAAGACTTCCCTTCTCTGCATTTTCCCGTGCCAAACTCTTCGAAAACTCCCCCTCACCGTTTTCCCAAGCTCCTTTTCATTCCATGCAGCCTGCTAACCCTTCCTTTTTTTTTTCACCATTTTATTATTATTATTATTATTATTTTTTTTTTATGTGGCTGCCCCAACTCCCAGACCTTTCCATTTGCTTATTATTATTATTATTATTTCTTTTTTTTTCTTTTTTAGTTAATAAAATAAGGAAATAAAAATAAAGATAAAGATAAATAAAGATAAATAAATATAAAAAAAAATGAAGCTAAAATAAGATGAATAACATAATGATAAAAAGAACATACAATAGATGAATACTAATAATAATAATAATGATAATGATACTAACAATAATCATAATACTAATAATAACAATAATAATACTGATAATATTAGTAATAATAATAATAATAATATAAGATCCCCAATCACCTGCAATTTTTTTTTTTTAGAATAAATAAGTAGATGGATAAGTGAATAAAGCAAGAAAAATAAATAAGTGCCCAATGCACGCAACAATAATCTAAACATTAAACTATAACAAAGATAAAAATAAAAAAATAAAAATAGAAATGAAAATAGACAAGATGTCAAATTGACACAATCAAAATAATCGAAAATTCAACTCAAGCAATCCAAAAAAATATAAAAAATCAAGCCAAATACTCGCCTAATCTTAAAAATAAATCAATCAAGAAATTAGTCTTAAAGAATTAAGCCTAAAGAAAACATCTAAGTGACCCCGGTAACCTAAGTGGAAAGTGTCAAGGTGAATTAGGTTGAAATTAAATTAAGAAGGTGTCTGAGTGGTTGAAAAAAAAAAAGAAAAAAGAAATAAAAAAAATAAAAAAATAAAAAAAATGTGCTAAGTGACCTAGGAGTGAACCTACCGGGCTAGGTGTATCTAAATGGGCCTAGGGTGCAAAAGTGGGCCTAAGGTGGCGCCCAATGGGTCATCAGAGAATTATTGTAAAGTATCAAACGGACACGTAATAGAACATGTGCTAGTAGGACAAAATAGAGGGTCTACAGGCACCTTCCTCGGCAACGGCGCCATTTGATTCATGCCCAGTTGGTGTATCAGCTGACTTATGTCTAGCTGGTGCTCCTTGATTGAGGTAGTAATCAACAAAATTATAACCTATTACACCATGAACTAGGGTAGCAGAGACAAAGCTACTATAGTATAGTGGCTCTAGGATCGTTCACTGGGAAAGGTTTTCAACTCACAATTGATATCAATTCAAAGCTGAGTTGGTGCTTTTTCATTTCAAGGTTAGCTTTAAAAGAAAACATAAAGTTGTTTGAGTGAAAAGGGTTTGGTTTTAAATTAACCGAAAAGAAAGTAATGGAAATTACTTATAAAGAAAAACATTCCTTGAAGGTTTAGGTTCACAGGGGAGTTTCCTTATACAAAAACAGAGTTCTGGTCATTTGGTTTATTTCCTCGCATTAGAGAATTAACATTTAGTCAATTCTCCAACCGGTGTTGTACAGATGTAACCTTTAAATGGATTCCAGCTCTAATTCCCTCTCACTGATGCAACTTGCAATAGCTCATGCCTCTCATCTAGCATTTGCCATTCAAGGTGATCTTTAACTTTGGACTTTCCTTCTCAAGCTCGCAAGAAATAACTAATGGAAGTCTCCTCGGAGTCCAAAAGCTTACCAAATGTTGGCAATTCTAGAAAATCCTACCTCCAAGTCACTTCCTAAAAGCTCGCAAGAGATAAACAAGTGCATCTCCATAGACGGAGATCACGTGTCTTACCAAGTACTGGCTCAAGTGACTTGAAGGTGTTTTAAGTTAACTAAAAACATAGAAATCATTAAAGGATCATACTTTCTCTTCATTAATCACTGAAACCACAAAGCTACTAATTCTTGCACTTAGAACCTTTCCCTGCAACCTTAACTCCAAGGAATTAAAAGTCTAGCCACTCATTCTCTGAGGAAACTTCCTTAGAGCTTGTTTGGCTAGTAAGAAAATTAACAAGAAAACAAATATATGACAGAAAAACAGAGCAAGTGCTCTGGAAATATATTTCTTGCTTTTCTTGATTACAAAATAGATCGATACTCTTTCGATTCGATCTTTTCCGTAAAGGAAATTACAAACTATTTATATGGGGTTATTCACCCTTTTTACTTACTTAAAAACTAAGGAATCCCATGATAGGTGGGTTACAAGGAGAGTTTGGGAATTTAGACAACAAATATCTAAAGCAAAATATCCCAAAATATCTCAAAAATATCGGTCAGAAATATCAGGAAGGTTCAGGAGAACACCGCTGCACTGTATACTAAGAGAAAAACTCTGCAGGTAAGCGTTATCAGAAGGTCCGGATATGTATATCCGGAGGAGTTGAAGCGTCCTCCTCTCCCATCCGGCTATAGGATATCCGAATGTAAAATGTCGGCGCACGGAACGTCCTCCTTTCCCATCCGAATGTGAGAGATCCGGATGTAAAATGTCGGCGCACGGAACTCGTGATCATCACACCCGGATGATAGCATATCCTATCCGAATATGTTGTCCGGATGTAAAACATTAACTAAAGCGAACAAGCCTTGCAACTTCATTCCGAAAGCTTGTCACATCCCACGTTCCGCCGTTATCCAATGGTGTGTCCGGACATCTTTGCCATGGATTCCAAAGAATTCTCCTTAATCTCTGATTGCTTTGGTGATCAAAAAGCTATCAAAACACCAAAACTTAACACAATTTGATTAGAATTGATTGCAAGGGTCCTTAATATGTTAATTGGGTTAAAAGGTGATAACTACTACTCAAAAGTATTTAAAAGAGTTAATTACAGGCTATCAAATAGCACTTTTTGAGTAGTAATCAAAGACTAAACACAATGGATAAGAAGTCTTAGAACCGAGCACTTATTGTCTCGTTGTTATTTACATAGGATACTGGAGTTCACTTGATTCTCTGTAGTGGGATGTTGAATCAACTTCAAAATTGGATTCTGAGGAATCTAATACTCCTATGGGTCCCAATGGTCCCCGCTTTGAGCTCATATACCTTGTTGGCATGGATTATGAAGTCGGATTGACTCTAGGTTCACTTTTGTGCATAAGGGTGAATTGGTAATTACACAAGATTACATAAGGGTAAGTGAACAAGGTCTTTGGATTGGGCATAAGATTTTTGTTCTTTTGTAATAATCCTATTTTTATCTTATAATGATATGTAAACTTCAAATCTTTGGAGTATAGGATTTTATTATAATTTTTTATTTGATTTATTTATTTATTTATTTATTTTTATCTTTCTTTGTAACCTATGGAGAGTATGGAAGCAATTTGAAGCATCACAAAGTGTTCACGCACATTCCGTAGCCAAAAAAGAGAAAATAAGACTTCTTAAAGTTTCTTTCATAAGTTCCTATGATTATTTAAGGGAAAATAAAGATTCTTAGAAAGTCTTGATTTGAGATCCTTGACAACACAATTTTGTCATCTTTAACTTAAAATCGGGATGACTTCCCATGAGATTTTTAGAGAAAAGCACATATAATTTCCTTTTATGTCTTTTATGCCTTTTTATTTTTGGCATAGAATATATTTTGGTATTCTTAAGTAAATGAATTTTCATATTTTTCCTTTGTTTTAGATAATTTATTAAATTAGAATGTACTAAGTATTAGGAAATTTTAATTTTAGGAAAATACAAGTTGGAAAGAAATAAGGAACCTACTTCCTTTTCAAAACTAAACTCTTAGAGATTTTTATTTATTTTTTAAATAATTCTTTTTAGATTTTAGATCTCTAAGAATTTTTTTATTTTAAAGAAGAAGTTTTATTTTTCCAAGTCTCTATGAAATAAAATCTTTCCTATTTAGCACAAGATTCTAATTTAAAGAAACAACTTATTTTTGAAAAAAATATATGATAGATAATTCATGATTAAGATAGCTTACAAAGATATTATTTCAAATAAAAAAAATTAAAGTGGTAATTTTGGATTTTCTTAAAAGAATAAATTTTCATGAGTTTTATTTCCATTATTAATTATTTTAGGAATTGTTTGTTGTCATTTGGAATTTCAAATCCCTTTTGGGACTTTCCTTTATTTGGGTTAGGTGGTTCTCTAGGCTCTCCCCCCCAAAGAGGAGAGTGACACCTAAATTGGTCATTCGAGCTTTCCCCCTCCCAAGAGAATGAGGAAACCGTTTAGTTTCAAAAGGAAAGTTTAAGGATAAGGAATATAAAAGATATCCTATTTGGCACAGGAGTCCCAGTTCAAGTAATAAATAAAACTTTTTGAAAATTCTCATGATGAATAATTTATTTTAAGATAGTTACCAAAATTATCTTAAAGTCTCTCTTCCAAAATATTAAGTGGGAACGGGCCATAGGCAAGCTAGTAGCCTATAAGATCAAGCCCATCTTGATTTTGGGCCCATCACCATCTTAAAGATGGGGTGACCCAAGGAGTCAAGGGATATGGACTATCCTTTATGGACAAGACTATATATGTTTGTAGTAGGAGTGGCCAATCCTAAATATGGGAACTCTTCATTTGGTAACATTGATGTCAAGGATCTTGGTTACACACTTAACTTAGACATGAAGTGGTAGAAGCACCTAAAGTGGTCCCACTTACATAGGTTAAGGGCTTAACATATAAGTATGTTGATTAATGCCTTAGGATAACCTTTGGAGGTTTAAGGCAAGTTAATCAATTAGAAAGGGCCTCTACCCTAGTAATAGGAGTCATGACCTGCCTAAAGTAGGCTTGATTCTTATGATATTAGGATACCTTGCAAAAGGACATGTAGTTTGAGAGCACTATATTTTTGCTAAATTAATTACTAACTTGCCTTGAATACTCAGTTTTTTTTATTAATGCATGAAATTATTATATTTGCTATAGATATCATGTCTTTAACCTGTCACCTATTATCTCTTATTTAAATTGGACCTAATTATAGACTAAAAATAATCTGTATACAATATTAATTGCATAGAAGCTTATTTTGGTAGAGTTTGTTATCTCCTTTGAACAAACCTATCATAAAATAAGAGAAGCATATCAAAGGTGGCATAAAACGGATTAGAAGACTAAGTCTCTCATACTTGGTCTTTAGATAATGTGTTGCAAAAGTAACACATGTCTATTGTCATAGTCTATGATATTCTCTTTAAAGTTGCAAGGGTTATTTGGTGATAAGGGCAAGTTAATTAAACAAGTTGGCCTTAAGACTATTATGAACACCAAGATTCATGTTATCTTAGAGATTTTACCAGATTCATTTGATATGGGTAAGAAGATTCTTAAAGAGTGGGAGGGTTTTCATATGGAAGTCAAGGTTCTTCAGGCGCTTTTACCAAGAAGAGGAACAACAACACCAAATAAAGAAAGTTCAAGAAAATGAATGAGAAACAAACTCATGGGCAATGATTCCTTTGTAGACACTTAGAAAAGGAATGCTTGGAGTGTCTAAGGATAGTCAAGTACACATCAATGTTCTTGTTGTTGAATACATAATGGTGGATTTCGCTAATTGTGGTGGATAGATTCTAGGTCCACTATCTATGGTTCTTTACAAGGTTTTTAATAAATGAGAAGGTCACATGATGGGATTATACTTACCATATCTCCAGTTGCAAGATTAGTTGTGCAAGTTCGTGGGAGGTATTACTTTTTTTTATTTTTTATGTTAGACTCTATTATCACTTTGCCAAGTAATGAGAATAGTCAGATCTCATTAAAAGAAAGAACCTAGCACTAATCAAACATTTGGCTTCTAATGCTTAGGTCATATTAATCTAAATAGGATTCAAAGACTAATTAAGTTTGGACCTTCTTAATCTAGAAGATTTTTCAGTCTACGAATCCTATATAGATGGTAAAATGACCAAGGACCCCTTTTATTTTTAAAGGACTTGGAACCAAGGAATGTTTAGAGTTAGTGCATACTCACGTCTATGAACCTTTCTGTGTTTATATATGGAAAGTATGGGTATTTGATCATTTTATTGGTAAACACTTTAGTTTTGGATATGTAGATAGGAAATTTGATGCCTTGGATAAATTCATTGAATTCAAGGCAGAATCGGAGAACCTATTGGGTAAACATATCAAGGCACTTCGATTAGGTTGAGGTGGTTAGTCTAGTAGGTTTGATTCTTTTTAAATGGAGCATGAGATCATATCCCATTTGTGTGCACCAAGGACTTCATTGCAAAATGGAGTAATGGAAAGAAGATATTGAACTTTGATAGACAAAGTAAGATCGGTGACTGGTTTCTCATGACTTCTCATATTCTTTGGTGATATATCTTAAAGACTGTGTAATACCTCTTCTTTTTCTAAAGGGGTTTATCAGTTTATAGGACATCCAAGAGGATTTCAGGATTATTACTTTATAGTCAGGATTATCAGGTGTTTGTTTCTACAAATACAAAATTCTTATATAGACTATATGATATGTAATAAGGCAAACAATGATATAGATTGGAGAATATAGAAGATAGTCACACTATACATAAGATGTTATGGATTCAATACCAACCATTCCCATTTCTAGTACACTGATGCCTCGTTGTAGTAGAAGGGTTGTTAAACGACCAGACCGATTCATGTAATTGGGAGAGTTTTTCAAGACCATTCTAAAAGAACATGAGATTGATCCCATAGATTAGGATGAAACAATGGGCGATGTGGATGCACATCTTTAACAAAAAGCTATAGAGGCAAAGTTAAAATCATTGAGATTCTAATGTAGTCTAGGTTTCTGTAGAAGCACCTAAAGGGATAAAAACCCATAGGAGTAAGTTGTTCTACAAGAAGAACAAAGGAGTAGATGGAAAAGTTGAGGTTTATGTGGGTAGGTTGTAGCTAAAGGTTATAGTTTGAAACATTGTTTTGAATATAGGAAACCTTTTCACCTATAGCCATATTCATATCCATCAGAGTACTCCTACCCATTGAAGTGTATCTTATTTATGAGATTTTGTAATAGGATGTCAAGATAGTGTTCTTCAACAATTATCTTGATATTAGCATCTATATGATGTAATCGGATATTTTTATAGCAAAGGCCTTGTGTGTACAAGAAGGTGCAAGGAAGCATGGTGGTCTTTATAATCTTGTATGTTAATGATGACATTCAACTCATTGGTAGTGATGTAGGGCTATTGTTATTAGTTAAGATCTAGTTGTTTACTTAGTGCTTGATGAAGGATCTAGGAGAAGCATAGTATATTTGTGGATCCGCATTTTTCACGTGTGCCCCCACTCGATCGGCGAGACTCGCTTTTATTTGTGAAAAATTAATTTTTGGAAAGAAAAGTCGGAGTCGCCACTTATTTTATTTTTATTTTAAAGAGAAAATAAAACAAGAAAGAAAAACCTTAAAGAAGTGACTCCATAATTTTTGGAAAAACATGTCTTTGAAAAACTCGAGTTTAGGTCTGGAGATTAGGTTACCTATTGGGAAGGTACCTCAAAGAGGTAGCACCCCTCTAAGCCCTACAAAGGTCTCTACTGACTAAGTTGAGGGAGATGTGGCAATTAATTGATTAACTAAGGATACCTAGGTAGACTAAGGTGATTACAAAAAATAACATGCCAAACAAGATCAAATCACAATAAAAGAGAGTTAGGGTGCATACCTGAACCACTTCTTAAGCGCTATCATAAAACATCAATGGTTAGTTTAGATAATATATCACCCAACATGCATTTTATCATAGATAATCGCACAATGAAGCGTATATATTAAAGCACCCAAGGATTATATTGAACATGGATATGATCTTCAATAGCTTACATGTCCATAGAATTTTTTAAAGTGAGTGAGAGAGAGAGCGTACTTGGGTAGCAAGTTAAACGCTTTTATGGAAAACAAGGTTAGATAAATAATAGATTCAAAATAATCTCATATATACCACAAAGAGGAAGCACAATTAATTAAATATCAAACAAAAAGTATTGAAGAAAATATCATGGATGTCGGCCCTCCACCAAAGCCCTAATTGATTTTGCTTGAATTGATTCTATGAATCCCATTGTTTGGAATTATGAAGTTTATTCATGCTTGTTTTAAAACAAGAAAATCAGAAAATCAAGAAAATCATTTGAAAACAGTGAAAATGCATACCGAATGGAAAATTGGCAGCAAAGAGTTTGTTAGAACCTGGGTCTCACTACTTAAAGAAGGTCTGAAGATGATTCTTTAAAGTAAGGATTGTTTGGAGGAAAACGATTTTGAAAGCACAATTTAAAGCATATAAAATCACAAGGTGAACAAGAAATGTACAAAAAGAGGAGGATAGTGTGCACTATATTCCCTATAATGTGCTGCAAAAGTATTTGCTCTTGTTCAATCCTCTCTTCTTGCACATTATCTAAATTAATCTGAAGTGTCTTGAACGCTTGATAGATCCCTTTTCTTAGCTTTTCAATTTTATCTAACAGGAATTCTGCTTCCACCCGTTGTTCAGGATTTTCAGTCTGCAACTCTGAAATCAGTTTCTCTGACAATCTGGATGCCTCAGTGTGTTTCTGACACTCAATCAATAGAGAGTAGTTCTTTTCTTCCATGTCTTGTATAAATTTATGCAAGACAAGGATCTCAACTTGAACATTCAAGACTTTATCTAATTCTTCTTCAAATTCTCTCAAGCTGAATATTTCATTTTGAAGATTCCTCATTGAACTGGTGGATGATAAGTTCAATTCATTCAAGCTCTGGTTTTCTTCTTTGACCCTTTGAATTCCTTCCTGCAAATCAAGTTTGGACTTTTCCACCTGTTTCAACCTTTGAAGGCCAAATGCTTCAGGATTTCTCTCTAAGTGTAGTTTCTAGACGGTTTTCTTGATCAGAACTGATTACCGAAATGATATATCTAAGGATCCTTGGATTGTTCAGGGTCCCATGATTCTCTTGGCTTTGAACAATGGAAACTGTCGAAATATCAGTGTTTCTAGATGGGTCTTTCCTGAAGATACCGTGCAAAACATATGTCCTTTCAAACTCAGCTTCCATGCCTTTACCGTAACGTAAACTGGACTGTCTCTTAGCTTTGGCTGGAAAAAACCAGAATTCTAAACCTTCACGATCTGGATAGCAAGTCAGCTCACGAGATGCAAGTCTTCAATTTTGCTTTAGCACAGAATTTTAATTCTGAACATAAGAAAGGAAGAGCAGATATTGTTTCAGTGTTCAGTGCATGGGTAGTTGCCAGGAACTCCATTCTTTTATTGAAAACTAAGTCTTCACCGAAGAATCCACACGGCATGCAAAGCAACTCCATGGCTCTTCAAAGGAGGAAAACTATAATCTATAGGAGTCCCTTCCTCAACGGTTTTAGGATTTGCATACAGTGCTGTTATAGATGAGGTGGCCTGCTCGCTCTCGGAAGTTGCATTCCCACCATACAGTTTATCAATTGATTCTGCAACCTGTTGTGAAACATCAGATCGTGTGTGACTCATCAGAAACTGAGAACCAAAGGAATCATCAGACTTTGACAAACAGTTCAATTCTGCTTACCCCCTGGGAATACGTTCAGAATAAAAAAAAAGTGGAGGAATCCGTGTTTGTTCAGCTTAGCTAACTTCAGTTGGATCAACTTCAGAGTCACCATATCCGGGAGAAAATGTTCCACCAGAACCTAAAGTCAGATCATCGCTAGTTCCCAAGAATTTAACATCCCAAACACAACCAGAACGTTCTATGCTTTGAACATAAATTCCTTCCTTCCAGGTTCTTGTAAAAAGCAATCTTTACTGACACTGACTTGATCAGCCAGCATCTGAAGACTTTACTCTTAGACAGCATCTTTGGTCTAAACATGGTGTCGATGAGGCCGCTGATGAATACATGTCCTGCGTTCCAGATGGTAGAGAGTGCAGCTGAGAACCTCTAGAATGGTCTTCGGAAGAATTCTGCTGGATTTGATTCTACGACTTAGAAAGTTGAAACTGATCAGAAACTTGTGAATTCAGAGTTTCGTTATGGCGTTCCCCTCCAAGCTGGGCCTTTACTTGACTGCTTAGATCAGATGTCAGCTGAAACTGACCAAAGGCAGCAATCTTCATCAAAATCTGGTGCTGCTGACTTGATGGCTCCTGTTCCGATCGACTGATCGACTGCTGCTTCATATGTGCAGCTTGTTGTGCATTGTGCAAATTCGACTGATTGGGTATCAAAGTGGAGTTGGTTTTGGATATCGACTGCAAGCTAACTGAATTCAAATTATGAGTATTCATCATCGATCCGGCTGGTGTTTTTAAGAATAACTTCTCTAAGTAAATTCCCAGCAAGTTTATTTTCTCTGAGAGAAACCATAGCCTCAGTAGATGATTTTTCGCCAATCAAGGGGGAATATGTAGCCAAAGAAATGCTCATTTGATTTTTCAAGAAACATTCGGAGTGCCTTGGCATGAGGATGTCATCAGTGCGGTGATCCTATCTTCATAAGAAAATTGGTCGCATCAAATATATGAAATGAGAGGAACGCTTTGGCAAAACACAGGAAAGGAATTCCTGATATAGAACTGATGTAAGGCCTCAAGATTTTCCAAGATCCTTACGCCTACAGAAAGTAATTCTGAACATCAATAACTCCTGGCAGCAGAGACGAATTGACTAGTATCAATGAAGACCGATTTTCCGTTTCTATGCAAAAATCTATCATCGGTTTTCCTTACCCAATCTGCCTCAGGGTAGAGCACAAGGTAAAGAGGAGTTCACTTATTGGACTGCTTCAACATCCTGCACAGTTGCCCCATTGTGTTTAAACTGCTTTTCAACAGATCAAGAATGCATACTTGATGCATCTGTTCCTTGCAGAGATTCGGTGGCTACAGGTCTTGTTCCATATCATCAGTAATAGCCTCAAACCCACCATAGGTTTGAGTGGTATTAAGAGATTCAACATGATCAGCTGCATTAGAACAAGCAGAATGGACATATTCTTTGGTTACCACCTCCAACACCTTATAAGCCCTGTGACACCTTTTGGTGAGTCAACATGATCCAAGTCCAATGCTTGGAGAGTTCGAGTTGTGAAAGGAACTGGTGATGTGGCCAAAAGCTGATGTCTCCTTGATTTGTCTAGTTAGGATCTATGATATTAAATGTCAACTGTCAACCTGAACTTCTGTAGGTGAACACGGATAGCTTGTTCGTCAATGATTTCTTTATTTGCCCAGAATTCCAAGTCTAAAACCCTTCTTTCATGCTTGTTATTCCTTGAAGTCCCACCAAATCTTACCTGAACTGTTAATTGGGTGCAAAAAGAGGCACATCAAGGTCTTTAGATGCCATTTTCATGTCCATGAACTGATGAAGGTGAGCTTCCTTAGTAAAAGAATTGGGAAGAGGGTCCATTTTCCCATCAAAAGCTCTACGGATCCCATAACAGTTTCAGAATTCTGAAGTAATTGGTCTCTTGGCTGGACAAGAGAACAAGATTTACGTGTGATTCTAATTTACGCATCAAGAATGAGCTGGTGATTCCCTCGGTGACAAATGACAGCTTGATTTGACATTTTCTCATTTTCTCGTTCCATGTGACTGCATCTTTCAGACATTAAGTAGTTGCTAACATCAAGTGCAGAAGGTAGATTCACCCATGCTCCTCGCGTGATCTTCAACCGGAATCACGTAGTTCTCTTGCATGAGCCAAACACTTGAGTGCACGTTTGGCAACAGAACTCTATTATTTTCACAAGATGAGAATAGGCTATGCCGCTATAGTGTGACATGTAAGGTGCTATGTCAACTGTGTCTTCAAAAAAAGGGGTGCCATGCGTAGTACTGCACATCTAAGAAGGTACCTGTCGTGCATGCAAATGGGGACGTGAAGAGTGGTTGGGTGAGCATGTTGATGTGGGACAAACTGGTGGTACTTGAGTCTCTACTCTTCTTAGGCCTAGGAAGGTAGCCGTGTGTGACAAACTTCCACGTACACGGGGGATGA
Organism: Vitis vinifera; assembly: GCF_030704535.1. NCBI lineage: Eukaryota > Viridiplantae > Streptophyta > Magnoliopsida > Vitales > Vitaceae > Vitis > Vitis vinifera. The sequence continues at coordinate 15,107,860 of NC_081820.1, forward strand.
GTGGTGGTGTAGTGTAATTCTTTGAGAAGAAATCAATCCAACACCGGTAAAGCCGCTTTTAGACATACTTGCTTGTATAGAAAAGTCAACGTTCTTGTAGGTGATTATTTCTATTTGATGTGAAACTCCCCTCAGTGCATGCCAAACCCATGTCTCCAAAAGCAACAGAGTCAGGAATGATGATTCTGAGGAATCACCAAAGTGTTTTTTTGGTGGCACACCCGTTAATATAGAAGCCACCCATTCTTGATCAATGATGGAGCAAATCAGATGGATCTACGCAAACCCCAAGGCAAACTAGACAGCAGTCAACCCAAGCATGAAAGAAACCACATTCTTGAAGACCGGAACAGTTCCAATTCGCAATAGAGATTCAAGTATTCCTAAGATGATGCTGAAAAATTCTCAGATTGGCTTCAAATCCCATATCTAATCAATGGGTTTGCAGTTGTCATTGAGAAGAAGCTATAGATGCTTGTCTTTCTGGATTTTCTCGTTCCAGATTCTTCTAAGGAGAGTTGTGCACTGGTTATGGGTCCTTGATTTGCATGTGGAAAACCGTGTATATCCATTATGGAGTTTGAAAGCATGATGAGGGTAAAAACACATACAAGGAAGGCATAAATCACAGATGAAAATTCAGCAAGAACAACCGAGGAAGAAACATAAGAAAGTGCATGAAAGCACTAGAAAAGAATAGCCTAATTTCGGTAGGTTTTGCAAAGCTCCAAATCATGTTTCTATTAGTGAGCTTCAAGAAATAAAAAAAAAAACAAAGCAGAGAACAAAGGGGTGCATCTTAAATACTCAAACGAATGAGGTGGATAGATCAAGGATTACCACAGATGAAATCTCCAGATTCAACAATCACCAAACGTCTTATGATATCCGTACGTAAGCAACGAATAACACTTAATGCATAAGCAATAAATAACATACCAGAAACCGCAAGCAATGAACGAAGAACGAGGTGATGACGAATATGAATACGATATCTACAATAGCTATTCCTCAAGGTGCTCCCCTGGTTCTCTTATTTCTTCCCTTTTGCCTTCTTCTCCCTTGAACCATGCACTGATTCTCTCTCCATAAACATGATCACCTCATTCTCATACCCCAAACTGTGCACCCGTTTCCCTCTCCAAAAGTCTCCTGCTCTCACCCTTATCATCCCCACTTCTATGGCTGTGTGATGGTGAGCCTTAATGAATCAAAACTCCCTCTTCTTTTAGATGTCGACCATGTCTATCTGCCATGCCCATCCTGCGATTGCCACCTTTTTTTTTCTTGGAATCAAATCTGCCACTCCCTCTTGAAAAATCTCATTTTTCTATTTCTCTAAAATTCTCAAAAACGACCGAGAGAGATCCCCCCTGAGAAAATCCCCCCCTCTCTAGACGTGGAGATGCTTTTTCTCTTTTTATGCAATGCATGCCTTCCTTTTAGTGCCTGATCTCAGTATTGAATCCCCTTGCTATTCGTGCTTCCCATGTATCTGTCCGTTCATGGAGATTGCGTCTCTCCAAAAATTTCTTTTTGTATGGAAGTTTCCATATATTCTTCTATGGGCAGCAACTTCTTCCTCTTCCTTGTGGCCGTGTCTTCCTTATATGGAGGTAACTTTATAAAATAATGCAACTGTCACTTTCCTTTCTCTAAAATTTTGGTGATCTTCCTTCCAAATAAATGGCAGCCCGTTTTTTAGAAAAATAAAAAAATCTTCTTTCCATCCTTCATTCAGCCATGATCTGCTTTCCTTTCTTTAATACTTTAAATCTCCTTTCCATCCTCCATTCAGTCGTGATCTGCTTTCCTTTCTTTAAGGATATAAATCTCCTTTCCATGTTGCATAGAATATCCCCACATATATGCAGCCGTGTACATCAAGGATCTTCTCCAATGTGTGCATTCGAATCTCATGCCAAAATAAAATAAGAATTAAAATTAGTAAAGGTCATGAAATTGAAAATTAAAACTAATTTAAAATTATGCAATTAAAAACATTATGTCTATCATAGGTACACAAAAATAATTAAGACATCAGTTTACATAATTAATCATCAATCTCATGCAATATTCTATAAAATAAATAAATAAAAACAAATAACTAACCAAATAATAATGAATAAATAAGTATATAAATAAATAAAATAAATAGATAAATAAATAAATAAGAAATCAAGTACACGCAAGCATTAAAAGTGCAAATCATGCAAATTATATAAGTCATGTGGGAATTACCTAAAAGGTAACATAGGTGGGCCAGGATGCTTAAGCAGACCTAGCGAACCAAAGTGGGTCTAGAAAAGTGCCTAAGTGAGCCTAGGGTGTTTAAGACAATGCCTAAGTGTGCTATCCTAAAAGTGCACCTAAAAACTATCCTAAAAAGAAAGGAAAAGCCTAAGTCTAAATCAAAACCGTCAAGGGTCACAATAAGGGGTTAGGCAATCCCTTAACTAGAGTCTTCGAGGTGGCTCAAGAAAGGTAAGTAGTGTGAGTAGCTATGGGCCATCAAGGAACTACTGTAAAGTATCGAATAAGTATCTAATAGGACATGTGCTAGGAGAACAAAATTGAGGGTCTACAAAATTCTTGGGATTAAGGTCCTTAGGACTGCAAGAATTGGAAGCCAGCATTACCTCAAGCTACCTACATAGATAAGCTTTTGGTCAAGTATGTGATGCAGGATTTCAAGAAAGCTTTGTTACCTTTTAGGCATGGAATTCCCTTTTCTCAGGATCAGTGTCTGAAAACACTTGAGGAGAAAGAGTGCATGCAGTTAGTACCCTATGCCTCTGTAGTAGATAGCCTTATGTATGCGATGCTACGTACTAGGACAAATATTTGCTTTGTAGTGGGTATAGTGAGTAGATATCAGTCTAATCCAGGTCCAGAACATTGGACAATTTTCAAGCATACACTCAAGTGTCTTAGGAGAATGAGAGATTATGTGCTTATGCTCCAAAGTATTGAGATAGCTTAGAGGGTGACATGATGGTTGACAAGATACCTTTTATGGAGAACTTAGTGGATCCCATCACTAAGACATTGACATGGAGAGTCTTTGTTGGTCATAGGGATAACATAGCTTTTAGATGAGTATCTAGTATGCTTTATAGGCATGATGCTTTAAGGGTTAATGGGAAAATGTTAAGATAGAGCCCATAAAAGCATGACATCATACAATAAACATGGAATTCATTATTTATTTAATGATGCTCCAGTTTCACTTTTATCTATCATTATTTCATGTATTATACTTTATGAGCATTCTTGCTTGCATCTTTTGTATTGTACGTGACTTAAGAGCATTAGGAGTTACACCGAAGATCTAAGTCATGGGTTCCTTGAAAATAGATGACTTGTTCACAACTGGTTCATGGGTTTAGGCAACCCCTTAGAGGTTGTAGTGCACCACCTCCTAATTAAAGGGATGACTGGTCTTGGCTATTGAGATAAGTTTCCCATGGTGAGTGCATTAGTGTGTGTGGTTACACAAAGGACAAGACCTATGATGAGTCATGACTTAAGGCTATCAAGTAGTCATAACCTCACCAAGCTGCTTCATTATGTTGTTTCTCAACCTTGAGAGAATATTGAGTTTGTGCTAAAGTTAGTAGTGGCTTTGACCTACGGGTGAGATCATAAGCTAATTATATATTCCCTATGGATCGGGTCACTGTTGATGGAACCCAGTAGCAATATGTATTCTCAATAGAGGCACCATGATATCTCATGGGATTGAGATAGTGTGTCCCCCTAGGTGATCCTAAGGAGATGTGTTCATGGAAACTATGGCCATAGTAGTTCCTTAAGTGGAACTTGACATAGGCTCTTTGAGAGCTAAGACATATTAGTTGAATACACAATAGGAGGCTCTGTAATTCAAGGATGGTAGAGGTAGTCTTGAAAAGCTGATAGCTTTCGCCTTGTTAGACTACAGACATCAGTTCATAGGGAGATTGAACATAATAGATAGCAGGTCACAAACCCAAGCAATTGGTGTTTCATTGTTATTTACATAGGATATGGGAGTTAGTTGATTTTTTATAGTGGGATATTGAATCAACTTCAGAATTAGATTATGAGAAAGCTAGTACTCCTACAGGTCCCAATAGTCGCTGCTCTAAGCTCATATACCTTATTGGCATAAATTATGAGGGTTGGATTGGCTCTAAGTTCACTTTTGTGCATAAGGACATTTTGGTAATTATGTAAGGTTACATAAGGGTAAGTGAACAAGGTCTTTAGATTGGGCTAATTGATTAATTAGTATGTCTTATTGGGTTAATTAATCAATTAAGACCCATTTGAGGCTACATTAAGTGACCTAAGCCCATATGGGCTGAAGTCACTTAAACCCACTTAGGAACCCTATAAATACCCCCTAGGGGTTAGGGTTTCCATAACTTTTTTTTTCCATCATCCAAAGAGAAAAAGAGTCATTACCTCCACCCTCCCTTCCATCCCCATCGAAAGTGTGTCAAGATCAAGGTTCAAGTCATTAGGCAGAAGACTTCGGGTTTATGAGACTTCTGCGATTTCGTTCTTCATCTTCACCACGTGGATTTGATTCGAGAACATCCAAATCTGAGGTATGGTTTTCGTTAGTATCTCTTTAAAGTTTAAAAATGTTATTTTCTACCGTGCATAGGATTTAGAAAAGGCATAGGATTATGCATGTTTCTTACCTGATTCGGGCTTGGGAAAAGGAAAGATCTGGGTTTTTTCCCATCATTCACATTGTAAGGCTCATATGAAGCTTTTCTTGAAAATATAAGGAGAACAAGTCTAGAATTTAGTGGAATTTGGATGAGGGTCACCATTGAATTCACTACTACAAAAATTGTAAATAATGGCGTTTAAATCCTTGGCACTTCTAAAAAGTGACAAGGAATGCAATGAACAGTAATTGTATAAAAGAATAATGGCGGTTTATAAACATGGTGTTTTATGTAAGCGTCATTATTGCACTTCATCATTCTTGGCAGTTGTAAGAAGTGTCATTGTCTCCTATTATTTATATATAGTTATATTTCCCCATTTCTCAAACATCCCGCTTTGTCTCAACAAATATCCCGCCTCATATGAAAAAACCTAGAAAACTAAACCCATCATCCCTGATTTCTTGCCTTTAGCAAACTCGTCGGAGATGCCCTGATTTCTTGCCTTTAGCAAACTCGTCGGAGACGCCCAACTATCGAACGATCAACTACTGACTGGTGATAATGAGAGCACCTCATCGGAGACACCCAAAAACACTCCATTGTGTCAGGTAATTTCTAACAGTGGGTAAAAAAACAATAATAAAAAAAATAGAATTGGAATCATGCATTTTCAAAGCTTGAACGCAGTCAATCTATTAGAGTTTTCAAGATCTGGTATTTCAGTTGGAAAGGTTAAATTTTTTGGTTTGTTTGAGTGCATTTTGATTTAGGTTGTAGTTGGTTGGTATTCAGAGTGGTGTAGAGAACGTCAATGTCTGGAAATGGAGAAGAGGGGAAAGCCTTGGCTGGGAGCATTGGTGGTGGTGTCTTTGTTGTTTCAAAATCTTAGGGTTTCGTTGGTCTCTCAAGATTGAAGTAAGCGGTTTTTCATTTTGAGTGTTTGGTTGTAGGGAAAGTGGATAAATCAGTTACAAATATGCAGAAAATTTATTTCAAAATTGATTTTGGGGCTTTGAATTTTAATTTAGTTTGATGTTTATTTGGGTATGTACAGGTTTGGCTGCTTTGTTCCAATTTCAAAGAGAAAGAGAGTGGTGAGAGAAATTTTGGGCTTTGGTGAATTGGGATAATGAGAGCTTCATCTCTGTTCGTGGTTTGAAGTGGAGTGCTCCAATTGGAAAGCAGCAATTTGTGAGTGATTCTTCCCTAAAAAAAAAACAATTATGGAATAATTTTCTATTGTGCTTTGGAATGAAATGATTCTTGTTGCTTTTTCTTGGAGGAGCTTTGCAACATCCCCTGTTGATAGCTTCTTCCCAAGAACGAAATGAATGTGTTTGAGGATGATTTTGAAACATGGAGTCTTAAGGGCAGTCCTAGCAGGACTCGAGAGTACATGTTGGATGGCCACAACCCTTTGGAGCCCAGAATAAGTTCCGAATGGAACTATGGGCCTGAGCACTGAGACATCATTTTTGCATAGAGTGTTTTCTCAGCAAGGATTAATTAATTAAAAATTCTGGCAATAAAGAAATTGGCACTATTCTACTTTAGCCATAATCCAAGTGATTTTGTTAAAATGAACACAAAAGTTTCTTAATGATAATCATGGCATAACTGTTTGTAGACTAGGAAGAATTCAACTTTTTACTTGGTTATAAGTGTCATTAGCAAGGATTTTGGGGGAACTTCCTTTAACATTATTTCAATAGATGTGGTTATATGTAGAACATGGAGTAAATAAATTATCACATGCCAATACAAGTTTAGTTTTGATGGATACTATTTGGGTAATCTGATGCGAGCTGGCATCCAAGGGACTAGCAAAACCTCTAGCCACGAGATAATGAAGAACTTTAAGCTGACTAGTTTTGGTTTACTACTAAGGCTGAAATTTTGACCTTTTTTGAAGGCTTGAAAGATGTCCTTTCCTAGCGGATGATATTTTCCCTTTTGAAAGATATTCTTCCATGGTCATTTCCTTTGCCTAATACCAAGAGACATGACTTCTAGAGCTACAATCATTAGATGATAGATATGTTTGATTTATCAGAATACATGGAAATTTCTTTCTATTGGAAGCCTAGATTAGCTAATCATGAAATTAATGGAACCTACACATGGAATTGGGCTAAAAAAAAAAAATGATTCACTAAAAAGTTCTAGCTTGTTACCCTCTGATTTTTATTTTTTTTAATGGGCAATAAAAGCTTAAACTGTAATTCCAACTGTTAGGATATTCAATACCTTATTTAGAGATTTCATTTGGTCAAAGCATTTAAAACTTGCAAAAATTTTCTTATATATCTTTCTCTTGATGGCAAAATTTGGGCTATTTTTTTTGGTGAATATATCAATGTTTTATTCCATTTTTGAGACTTTTTACTTTATTTGATCTGGAATCCTTAATGAAGTCAAAAGAGTGACAATTGTGGATCACTTAGTGTATGCACGTCTATATATGATAAATTCTATATGGCAATATATAGAAAGCATTTCAAAGAATTAAAAATAAACCTTAAATATTTTTGGTTTTATAGGAATATTCTATATAGGATAAATTCTATATGGCAATATTTTGGTTTTATTTCCATTTAATAGAAAATGGAATTGACGCCCTAATATTTTTTAATTAAATATTCCTATGTTATCTTTATACTATTTTTAAATATTTTTTATGAATTAATTAAATATTTAGTAAATTTAATATTACTATATATATATATTAATTAAATATATATTTCATTAATTACAATATTTTTTAATTACTATATTTAATTAATTAAATATTACCATATATACATTAATTCAATATTTTGATACAATGTAGTACGTTAAAAAATTGAATTAAAATTTAGATGTTCATTAAATTTAGTTTTATTTTACACTTTTCTTCTTCTACTTTCTATATTTTCTATAAAATCTATTTTGATTTTGGAAAAAAGGATGGGAAAAATATAATTTTAGTAAATATATTAATTCTCTAATCCAAATAAATAAAATCAATTTAATAAATAAATATAATTATAACACAAATACTATTGATTCTACCTAAAATATATTGAAGGTGGTTTGGAAGCATTTATCATAATGTTGGAAGTCTTTGGTAATAATCGAAAAATGTTTTTCTCATAAACATTTAACATTTCGTAAATTTTAATTGTGATTTTGAAAATTTGTATTACCAAATGATAATTTTTGAACTAACTCATGAAATATGCATTTTTCACAAATTATTTTTTGGTAGCCTATTATATATATATATTATAAGTTATTAAAATAATTTACTTGATTGATTATAAATATATTAAAATAATTTACCAAACCATTTGAAAATAGAAAATAGTACAAATAAAATTGATAACACAAAATTTAATTATAACCTAAAAACAATTTTAGGATATTTGGCTCTAAGGGGTATTTGGGATAAATTTCCTATTACCATGATTACTTAGTATAGATACTTAAAAGGTTAAAATTATAATTTCAAAATTTTTTTATTAAAATTTTTAAATTATGAACACTATGTTCCATATATTATGATATATGCTTTAAAATTAATTCTCGATTTCTCCATTACGATGCACTATTTATTTATTTTACATAGGCATCTAGAATTTCTTCACATTTTATTTAGATGTATATTATATTAGTTTTATAATAAAGAGATTAAAATTTTAATCAAACAAAAAATATTTTTATTTTCATAATTTTTATTTTAAATGAAAAAGATATATGTTAAACCATATATTATCCCTATAATGCTTGTGAATTCTTCTCAAAAACACAAATCTAAAAAAAAAAAAAACCAAATGCAAAAGCACAACATAGAGACAAGTTTAAATTATATAGTTCACAAAATACCATTATAGGCTAAAATTTAGACAAAAATAAATTTAATTATTAAATATTGATTGTCTTATTATTTGTTTTGTAGGATAATTACTTGATGTGTATTTAAAATTGTCAATTTAGATTATTTTGATTAAATTTGGTGTGGACCTTTTTGTAGAAGATGTTGCTCTCTAAGTTGTGAAAAGGCTTTTAGGCCTCCATGTTAAATGTTACATATTTAAGATAAACATGATAGAATGAGAGTTATGTTGTTTTGTTGTAATATTCCAATTAGTAATCATGTTTTAATTTTACTTAACTATGCTTGCATGCAACCTTAGAGTTCCCGTTCAAGTATCATTGTGAGACAAAAGTTTATGTTATTACATAGTAAAGACATTTTAGTTGTCAAAAGGTGAAAATGGTTTTATCTATGCTCGTTTCACGTTGACAACTTTTAAATTGTCTACCATGTGATAAAGATCTTTTCTCTACAAATGATGCTTGAATTGTCCGATTGGATAGTGTAGGAAAACATAATATCTATGAAGTTAATTGCTTGTTCTTAATTTATTTTAAATAAATTTTGGTACTATTTCCTCTTGTTCTCTAGGTACATACTTGGACAAGGTGACATATTATGTTTTGTCCATTTTGTGTACTTGGAGAACCATAGGGAAATGCTGCCAAAATTTTTTTTAAATTAAATTGAGCACATTGGCAGTTGACACATAGAGATTATGTATTCCTATATGGGATAGGAACCACTCCCTAATTTACAATGTTGGAGATGTTAGATGGCATAAAACATGCAACATAGCTTGAATTGTATATGCTAATAATATTAATATGCACTTGTTTAATTGAGGTTATGCATCACCTTTAATGCAAGTACTCAAGGTCAATAACATTTATAGCTTCGTAATCACTACTACATATAACACATACAATGACCTTTTTTTTTTCTTGGCTTTTTTAAAAATTGTCAATAATTAGCGTGTTATTCCAATAGTGTAAATATATGTACAAAAGTCATAATGATTAGAAAATTAATGCTCACCCTTTTTCTCTTAAATCTAGCCTCTTAAACAAATGTTGTATTAAATTGATTATTGATTATTCTTTGAACAGAAGAAAGAGAGGTTGCTAAACGAATGACACAGAAAATGTTGATATTTTCTTCAATTTGAAGTTTGATCACTATTGGAAGTTTGTTATTAAAAAATGGACCGTTCATGGATCTCAAAGGATAGAAGATCGAAGGAGTATGAGGATGGGGTAGAACATTTTATCACATTTGCAATACAAAATTCTGTAAATAAAAACTCCATTAAATGTCCATGTTTACAGTGTGGTAATATGATATTCCATACTCCTCAAAAGATTAGAGAGCATATGTTTTTCCATGGAATTGATCAAAGTTACTATACATGGTATTGGCATGGAGAGGTAGCTCCAAGTGGACCACCAACTACAAGAGTAGAACATTATGATAAAGTTCAATTTGATGATGTGGGTAGTACAATAGAAATGGTTCAAGCTGCACAGGAGGATTGTAAAAATGACCTAGAATCATTTCAAAGATTATTAAAAGATGCAGAAAAACCGTTATATCCTGGTTGTAGAAACTTTACAAAATTGTCTGCATTGATTAAATTGTACAACCTAAAAGCACGCTTTGGGTGGTCTGATAAAAGCTTTTCAGAGCTTTTAGAAATGCTTGGAAATATGTTGCCTGTGAATAATGAGTTGCCTTTGTCTATGTATGAAGCAAAAAAGACATTGAATACATTGGGAATGGAATATGAGAAAATACATGCATGTCCTAATGATTGTATCCTTTATAGGAATGAGTTGAAAGATGCATCGTCATGTCCTACTTGTGGAACTTCAAGGTGGAAGACAGATAAAACAGGAACTAAAAAGAGGAAGGGGGTTCCAGCGAAAGTAATGTGGTATTTCCCTCCAGTTCCAAGATTTAGAAGAATGTTTCAATCAGTAAAAATTGCAAAAGAGCTCATATGGCATGCCGAAGAAAGAGATTTCGATGGTAAAATGCGTCATCCATCAGACTCACCATCATGGAAGCTAGTTGACCATAAATGGCCCGAGTTTTCCTCAGAACCTAGAAACTTGAGACTTGCCATTTCAGTAGATGGCATAAATCCTCACAGTTCATTAAGTAGCAAACATAGTTGTTGGCCTGTTCTCATGATAATTTATAACCTTCCTCCATGGTTGTGCATGAAGAGAAAATTTATGATGTTATCTTTGTTAATTTCAGGTCCACGACAACCTGGTAATGACATTGACATCTATTTAGCACCGTTGATAGAAGATCTTAAAACATTGTGGGAGGTCGGAGTCCAGGCTTATGATGCACATCAACGAGAGTTCTTTACATTAAGAGCTGTTCTATTATGGACAATCAGTGACTTCCCTGCGTATGGAAACTTGTCTGGGTGCACAGTTAAAGGATATTTTGGTTGTCCAATATGCGGGGAAGAAACATATTCTCGTAGATTGAAACATGGAAAAAAGAACTCATATACAGGACATAAACGATTTCTTCCTTGCAACCATCCATTTAGGAAACAAAAGAAAGCATTTGATGGTGAACAAGAGTTTAGGCCACCTCCACAAATATTAACTGGAGAGGAAATTCTCAAAAAAGTCAAAGTCATTTGTAATTCATGGGGGAAAAAAAAGTTTAATCGTGGTAAATCCAAAGTTAGCAATCCAAATTGTTGGAAGAAGAAGTCCATATTCTTTGATCTTGAGTATTGGAAATATCTTCATGTTCGTCATAATTTGGATGTAATGCATATTGAGAAAAATGTTTGTGAAAGCATCATTGGTACCTTACTCAACATTCCAGGTAAGACAAAGGATGGACTGAACTGTCGTTTAGATCTTGTAGACATGGGCTTAAGGAGCGAATTGGCACCAAAGTTTGAATCAAAGAGAACCTATCTCCCTCCTGCATGTTATTCACTTTCGAAAATGGAAAAGAAGGTATTTTGCCAAACTCTTTCACAATTGAAGGTTCCTTATGGATACTGCTCTAACCTTCGAAACCTTGTGTCAATGGAAGACTTGAAGCTTTATGGCTTGAAATCCCATGACTACCATACATTAATGCAGCAATTATTGCCTGTTTCATTATGATCTATTTTGCCAAAGCATGTGAGGAATGCCATTTGTAGATTGAGTTCTTTTTTCAATACTCTCTGTAGTAAAGTGGTTGATGTTCCTACATTAGATGAGTTACAAAATGAGGTTGTGGTGACATTGTGCTTGTTTGAAAAGTATTTCCCACCTTCATTCTTTGATATCATGGTGCATCTTACTGTGCATCTTGTAAGAGAGGTGAGACTTTGTGGACCAATTTACCTTAGGTGGATGTACCCATTTGAAAGGTTCATGAAAGTGTTAAAAGGCTATGTACGAAATCGTAATCGACCCGAAGGTTGCATCGCTGAATGCTATATTGCAGAAGAAGGCATTGAGTTTTGTACAGAGTACTTATCAAATGTTGAGGCAATTGGAATTCCTAGTACTTCAAACATTGACCAAAAAGTTGGGGCATCTATATTTGGAGGTCATACCATGAAGGTTGATTCCAATTTATGGTTACAAGCACATCATTATGTGTTGGAGAATACAACAATCATCCAACCTTATGTCGAGTAAGTGGGACACACTTTTGTTTCTTTATTTATCATGCTTATAATAAATATAGGATACTAACTATAAAATTATTATACATGACTTCATAGAGATCACATGAAATGGTTGAAAATGAAATATCCACGTCAAGTTAAAAGACAAAAGTGGCTACAAGATGAGCATATGCGTACTTTTACTTATTGGTTGAGACAAAAGGTAATAGAGTGGTAGTAAAACTTACTGTATTCTTTACACTCTTGGTTAATTATGTTGGTAATAACTATAACTTATTTATACAGGTTGAAGTTGCCATTGGTAATGAAGAACCTGTATTTGAAACCCTTAAATGGATAGCTCATGGTCCTAGCCACTATGTTTTTAAGTATCATGGCTATGTCATTAATTGGTGTCACTACCATACCAAGGAGCGTGATGATTTACCAGCTACCCAAAATAGTGGAGTCAAAATTGTAGCTACAACAATGCAAATTGCTAGTGCCAAGGATAAAAATCCAGTATTTGGTGAGCTTTGTTTCTATGGGGTTATTACTGAGATTTGGGATCTTGATTATACCATGTTCAGGATTCCAATCTTCAAGTGTGATTGGGTTGATAATAAGAATGGAATCAAAGTTGATGATCTTGGGTTTACCTTAGTTGACTTCAGCAAAATGGCTCATAAATCAGATCCTTTCATTTTAGCCTCCCAGGCTAAGCAAGTTTTCTATGTACAAGATGAACTTGATCCAAGATGGTCAGTTGTTTTATCAACTCCTCAACAAGACTTCTTGGAAAGGGACGAGGGTGATGATCTCATGGATAACTCTATTGAACACCATCCAGTCATATCTTCTTTGCCACAAGTTGAATCATTTGATGCTACGGATGACTCTGATGCAATATGTATGCGAGGCGATTGTGAGGGGATTTGGGTTGAGAACAAATAGTATATGTAACTGAAGTGTAGCCCTGTTATAATGATGTTTTCAAATTTATACTTTATTTCAAAATGCATTTTAGTTTTTATTATAACATGTATTTGTCTAACTAAGTAGTTGTTGTTTGTATTTTATGCAGTGACCTGATATGCTACTACAGTTTTCTATAAGGTAAACCTTATGCTTATGGGTTCATTTGTCTGTACTATTAGATGATTGTTATGGTTTTAGTTTTAGTTAACGTCAGATTGGCTTTAGAAAAACATTGACAGATCTATTTTCAATATTATGTTCGAAATAGATCAATTCATTAGGTAATGCCTTATGCAATTGAAATTTTTATACTTAAAATTTTGTTTAGATATTTCATACAAAATTTGTATGGATTTATGGATATTTTATAAACTTACTTTTAAACTTTATAATTTTTTTTATTACAGGTATGGATCTAGAGCAAGAAGAAAAACCACCTACAAAAAGGAGGTGTAGAGGGATAACTAGAAAGTTTATGATTATCAAGAATCGGAGCAAAGGGGTAAAGTTGGTGATAAAGTACAATCCTGATGGCATTTATGTTGGACAAGCTTCTGTGCATCTTACCAGTTTTTTAGGCGTATTGGCACGTACTATGGTGCCGATTAGATATAATAGTTGGAGAGATGTACCTATACAAGTGAAGAATAACCTATGGGACACCATTGAGGTAAAATAGTTTTTTCGGTATATAATCTTTTTCCAATTCAGTTTATGAAACATTTTTAATTACTAATAACTATATTAATGATTTATAGGCTTCTTTTACACTGGATAGTAAAAGTAGGAGGAATTGTATGCTAACGATGGGCAAATGCTTTCGATCATTCAAGAACATGTTGACTGTCAAGTATGTTATTCCTTTCAAAGACCAACCAGAGGTCCTGAAGAAACCACCAATTGAATATATTTTTATTGAAGATGAAGATTGGACTATATTTGTGAAGGAAAGATTGTCTAAAAGATTTCAGGTCAACTTAAACTCATCTTCATGCCTTATACTCATATTCACATTTACTAAATATAAAATAAAATTTGTAGGATTTTAGAGAAGTTCAAAAAGAAAGAAGGAAGAAGCATATTTACAATCATCATCTTAGTAGGAAGGGATATGCTGGTCTTGAGGATGAAATGGTAGGTTAATGATAGTTTCTTATTTTCTTTTATTTTATGCATAAATTGATTAAAGACTCATTACAGTACATTCTAATATCTTAATAGATGGCAACAACTGGCTATACAGAAATCACTGATAGAAGCATATTATGGAAGAAAGCAATGGAGAAGAAAGATGGCACTTATGATGAAGTTGTCATACCAGTGGTGGAGAAGATTGTAAGTATACATTTTCTAACATATATTTCATTTATTTTAAGACTTTATTTATAGTAACCAATATGACATTGAAGTTAATAACATCATTGTGGTTTTAGGACAAGATGTTGAAAGAGTCACGAGAAAGTGGTCGAATTTTTAGTGGCAATAATGACATACTTACAGAAGCACTGGGCACTCCCAAATATAGTGGTCGAGTACGGGCTAAAGGCAAGCATTATACACCACACCAATATTTCCATTCTATGGCGAATAGTGCTATGCGGGAATTTGTGAAAGAATCTCAAGAGCGACAATCTAAGTTTGAGGCAAATATTTTAGCCCAACTTTCTCAGATGATGCCTAGCACACCTCAATCTGATGTTAGCAGCTCTAATGTTAAGCAAAATCAAATTGTCCTGCCTCAAGCTATTGAGCAACCTAAGTGTCAAGTTGATGACCATCTCCCAATAGTGCAAAAAGCAAACAAGGTATGTTGTGATTAATATTATGTTCTATAATTCCTATGTGATAACACATAAAGTTAGAAATTTCATTTCATTCATCTAGTTGAAACTATTCAAATACCAACTCATTAAGAGACATTTTCATCCTTCAAGAATGAAAGTTATGGGGTTTAAATATAGTTTTTACTTGTCTAGGTTTGTCCCACCTACATGATGAATGAGCTAACTATGGAAAAAACTTTTCATATGGTACAAGCACTAGTTTTTTAATTTAGGGTTTATAGGGTTTAAAACCTTTATGTAAATAAGCATCATATTTGACCTTGATGAATCAATTTTCCTCAACTAACTCTTACATTCCTAGTAAAATTCTAAATTTTCAATGGTTGCATATAAGTAAACAATCTTGTTTAATTTTATAGGTTAGGAAATGCCAATTGGCCATAGGGACAAAGGAAAATGTAGTTGCAGCTGGCACAATTATACTTGAATGTGGTGTTAACTTCTTAGTTGTTGTGGATGCTTCTTATGAGCCAAATGCACCACTTCCTGTGCCTATTCCTAACCAAATTAAAACTATTGGAGAGGCTCTTGGGTATCAAGTTTTGTGGCCTGCCCAAATGGTTAGTCTTACTACTCATCCCATCCAGGTATAGTTTTTTTTTTTTTTTTTTTTTTTTCAGTTTTCATTAATAGTTTCTTGGTAGTAATTATAACTTATTTTATCAAGGACAATAATTATATATGCAATCATACACTTTGTTTTATAGGATTCAAAGAAATTTAAGAAACAAAGGAATAAAGAAACACGATTAAGTTCTAAGGATGAGAACCCCGTAGACATTAAGAACTTTGCTACATTGGTTGGACTACTGCTCAAGGAAGGGAAAGTACATGCAATAAACATCACAAAGGATGTTTTTGGAGAGTCTTGTAAGAGCTTTCTCATGAATGATGATATGGATATGATAATTTCATCAACAGAGGTGTCATCTAACTATCTTATGTTCTATATATGGTGAGGGAACATTTATTTTGTTTTTTTTTTTCATATATTTTAGTTGCTTCATTATAGTTTAACTTTTAATTATAATCATATTAGGAGAGTTGAAATGTTAGTTGCATTAAAATATTAACTTCTTGTTAATGGTATGTGAAATTAAATTAGGCATTTGCATAAAAAGATGGTTGATGCAAAGATGGCAGGACGATTTGCTTTTGTAAATCCAGCTTTGGTTTCCAAAGCTGGAATGGGGGAAGCAAGCAAGGAAAGTAGGTCAAGGGTTATTGCTAATCGATTGATGAATGCAAATCATGCTGACTTTATTTTCATTCCATACAACCCAGGGTAAGTTATAGAACTTAAGTAAGCTATGTTGGTAAACTTATCAATCATAATTAATATATAACTAAATTTATGTAAACTTTTGTAGCTATCATTGGGTTTTGGTGGCACTGGAAACAAGGACTATGATTGCATATTACCTTGACTCATTGGAAGACCAACCTTCTGATGATCTCAAGGAGATTGTTAATATGTAAGTTTTTCTCTCAATACAAGAGCATGAAGCATAATTGGTAACAAATATTATTTTCTTCATGTAGGGCCCTTAGAATTCATCCACCACAAAAGCATAAGTCATCAAAGAGGGAGCCTACATGGGTTGTAGTAGGGGTGAGTAATTCATATAAATTAGGTAATGCAATTTTTAATACCATTTCTTAATGTTTAATTAAGTACAAGATATCCTACAACTAACTATAAAATTGGTGTATTCTACAATGATTTATTTTTATGCATAAAGTGCCCAATACAACCAGGTAGTGTTGAATGTGGATACTATGTGATGAGATATATGAGAGATATTATTGTTGATCAAGGATGTCTTACATCAAAGGTATGCACCAGTTTATTAATTTCCAATATATCAATTTTTACCTTTTTTTTCAATGTAATTGATTAAATTGTTTACATTACTCCTTAATAGTTTCACGGAAAAAAATCGTATAGCAAAGATGAGTTGAACGAAGTACGATCAGAATGGGTAATGCTGGTCACTCAGTTGATACTCTCTTCTGTTTGAAGGCTTTGAAGACACTTTTTTGTATGGAAATAGATCATACTTTTGCCCAATCCAACTATCACTTTTGTTGAGGTTAATATTTTTTTTTTTCTCTTTTGAACCAAACTATGATTATAAGTAAATTGTTTGATGGAATCACAACCAAGTTGATAATATTTTCTTTCTATTGTCATGATATTTCTCCAATTTCCCATAACTGAACTAAGTTGTTAACTGCATGCATGACTCACAGGCATCCAAAGGGAAACTTTTTGAAGCTGAAAGTTGAAAGTTTTTCCAAGTTTCTAATAGTTCATGAGCTACTGCCACAAAAAAGGTTTTTTTCATAGGGATATCAAGTTTATTATTTCTTGCCTCCTATTAAAGATCTTCTACAAGGGGATATACACTTGGAATTTTGTTGTTCTCATGTGATCATTTGTTTTCATTCTCAACTACAGAATGTTCTTGTTGGTTCAAAAGGGAACATGAAGATTTCTAATTTTGGCCATGGTGTTATACCACAACATTGTAAGTTACATCATCACCCTCATAAAACATAAAGATTTCTTCATAAAATAAATTTTTTGTTTCATTGCTTAACTTATTTATTTTTCAATGAATTTAAAACTACAAGATGATGGATTACTATATATTTATATACAACCAATGGAAGTTCAAATTACATTGCTTAATTAACTTCTAATTAAGTTTTTTCAAGTGTCGAAAATGTGGTTTGTAGTTTAATTTTCATTTCATTCAAATTAACTGTTCTATTTTTATCTCTTCAACCAATTTGTAGACTAGGTAAGTGATTGAGCATAGCTCCAGAAGCTGCCAATGAAGTATCTCTATGAACATAATCCCCCTCATGAGTTGCAGAAATTTTAAGACCAACATCATACTCTTAGAGGTATGGTCTCTACTACTCAAAAATTACCATTATATTTTGTTCATTCAGAAAATTTATATTGGTGATGAAGTTTTTATTATTTTACATCATTGGCTTGATAACCATGCTTTTTAAATTTAGTATACATGAGAAATAGCAATTAAGAATTCCGGTTTCTCACTTTATGTGTTTGTATTATGGACATTTTTAAGCTAAAGTTCCTTAAGCTTTACTTTTGTGTAATGTATTGCATGATAGGCTGATGTTTGAATCTCTATTTAGCTTCATAGATAACCTGAATTTATTGTTAAATTTTTATGCATTAATCATATCTGTGCCATATAGTTGTCACTTTGGATCGCTCACATAATTCTAGATATTTTCCCAAATATGTTTTATTTTAAAAAATAATCATAATCTTTTTAAATATGAAATATGAGCTTTCATTAAAAAATATTCATCATTAGAAGATGTTTATCTACCATTAAGTTGTAGATATTCTTCTCTACATTTTTTTATGCATGCCAATTTATTTATTGTTAAGTTCTAGAATTCATATAGTTGTTGCTACCCTTGATAGTGATAAATAAGATGAATGATAAGTATGATACAATTGGCCACTATTTTGGATGCAATGTTGCAACGCATATCATATGGTGGGAAATGTTAATTCTTTTCACTTAACAAAAAACTTAGTTGATAAAGTATCATGGTGTGAACCTTATTTATTTCATGTTACACCATATTCCCAAACCTTCCTTTGCCAATGTTGCACATTCGATGAGGTCTATTACTATTAGATGATGCCTAATTGAATATTTTAATGGACTATTGATGTTGATATTCTCTTGTCCCAAACTTGGTTTGTTTTTCTATTTTTTTTTTTGGGGCTATACTAAAGATTTAATGGATTATTGATGTTGATGTTCTCTTATCCCGTATTTGATTAATCTCTTGTTTTGTGTTTTAACTATTGATAGTAATTGTGTTGTAATTATTCTTAGGGTCACATATGTCAATTGGTATACACATTTGTTTTCCTATTATATTTTCATTGACATTTCTTTCTCTCTATTTCTAGAAGTCTTCACTTATATATCTTTTCTGAAATTGTAATTGATTTTAGTTTTTTGTGCATGTAGGTCATTTTTTTGGGAAATTAACCTTGTAGTTGGATAAGCTAGCATGAAGGAGTATGTTGAAGGCCAAAGCACAATTGGGTTGCATGTAAAGAAAAAATGGACTATGTCAAGGGACTAAACATTAAAGTTATGACATTTTTTGTGGTTGTTTTAATATATTTTAGCTTTTTTGTGTTTCTTGTTTATGAAATACAACTTCTTTATTTGTGATTAAATACTGCAATTTGGAAATGTATTACCAGGTGAAAAATTAGGTGCAACAACTAATTTCATTGGTACATAATTTTTTTTCTTATGTGTATGCATTATTTCAATAACAGGTGAAAAATTAGGTGTAACAATTATTAAACTAAAACTAAATTTAAAATTAAGCAATTATCTTCCTTAACGCTTTTACTAAGTGTCAAGGAATGAGAGTAACTACTAGTAACATTTATACAACCCAATAATGACACTAATAAATGTGTCAATATAGTGTGAACAACTAACAATGATACTTTTTAAGTGTCAAGGTTCTCTTCAATGGCGCTTTTTAGAAATGTCCTTATAGTTCGATATTTGAAACTGCTAAACAATGACACTTATATAAAGTGTCAAGGTTTCTTCTACTCAACAATGGCGCTTATAAAGTGTCAATGTAGTTTGATATAACTAATGATGACACTTTTTTTAAGCGTCAAGGTTCTCTTCAATGGCGCTTTCTAGAAGCGTCATTGTAGACAAATACTTATTATGACAGGCTAGTAGATGACGCTTTGGGGAAGCGCCATTGAATGTATTTCTCGACACTTAAAAAGCGTCATGGTTAATGTTTTTTCTTATAGTGATTGGTTATATGAGTATACAAGCTCATATCACTTGCATTGTACATTACTTTAGTGCATTAGGAGTTATATAGAGGATTCAAGTCATGAGTTCCTTGCAAGAGGTAATATTAATAGGTTGATAGTGCTACCTTGTTGGATTACGGATACGAGTTCATGAGGGATTTACATGTAGTGGATAGTATGTCACGAGCCTAAGCTTCAACTCGTTGTAATTTCATAGGATACTGGAGTGCAGTTAATTATACCTTTAATGGAATACTAAATCAACTATAAAATCAGATTCAGAGGGAGCCAATATTTTCCAATTGGTCCCACTGGTCCCCGTTTAAGCTCCTAATTGATGGAGACACATTTTATGTGTGGGATTTGGGCTTTTAGTTTATAAGTGTGCATACGAGTGTTTTGATAAAATGTAAGGTTGCACTACATCTTATGAATTAACTTTTTGGATGGGGCTAATTAATTAATTGGAGATTTATTAGGTTAATTAATCAATTAGGACCCAGGTGGGTTGGATTAGGTGACCTAAGCCCAATTTAAGCTCAGGTCACTTAAGCCTACAAGGAGCCCTATAAATATACGGTTAGGGTTAAGGTTTTAAACTTTTATTTTTCATCTTTTAGAGAGCCTCCATAAAGAAACCCTTGCTACCCAAGGAAAAAGAAAAAGCCTACACTTTTCTTGTGTCTAAACCATTATGAGGAGAGTTTGTGTGGAAGGACAATAGGTAGATGAGTTTTATGACATTTTCGACATATTCACTAGCTTAGAATTGATCTAGGAACATCTAAATTGCAGGTATGTTCATTATATCTCTAGATCTAGGTTTTATTTTTGGTCTTGATACCATATTTCCACAACATTAGTCTAAAAAAGCTGAAGATAGATAACATGCACCCTATATGATCCAGGATTAGGGAACAAAGTAATTTGAAGTTCCAAGCACTTAGCACTTAAGTGAATCCTATCCTTTATTGATCAACTACCTCTTAGGGTTGATGCTTGCCTAGATTGGGTGGATGCAAAATTGATCACCTTCAAACTCACTTTGATGCATGCATTACTAAGCTGTATGATTAGTCCCAACATATGGATGGTCACCTTGCATCTATCTTTGTGTGCATTTTCTTTAAGCCAAGCTTGAGCTCACACTGTGCACCATTATTGCCAACATAGTGATAGTTAGATTGTTGTTCATGTAGTTCTTTTCTTTGTTTTTTTTTAATGTTTTTTAGTTAAGAAGTACTTGTATTTTCATTACTGGTATCCAAAATCGAGTTTTATCTATATATCTATCATGCCTTCTTTTGCTCCTCTTGTGTTCATTGAGTTATTTATTGCTTTCCCATTTTTGTGACAAAGATTAGGAAATATATCTTTTGGATATCTATATTCAATATACATCTTAGTTGTATTGTGATCCATTGCTTATACTCTTATATTATTTTTCCTACACACTAATTTAACCAAGTATTTGTTTTTAGTTCATATGTGCATATCACAAATTTTATTTGTTGGATGCATTGTGGTTATTGAACATCAATTTTTGGATGTTTGGTTTAGATGAGTGGTATTAAAATATTTGTAAATTTAGTTGGAAAATATTAAGGGATTTTTTTAATTTGTATCTGGTCATGAAATTGCCAAATGGGGAGATTGTTAATGCATTAGGTTGCTTAGTTTAAGTTGTCAATTTTGTACTATCCATCCTACCTTAGGCCTTTTCTGATTTACTATGTCTTACTCTACACTAAAGACTCAAGATTGTTGCATAATCAACCAAGAATAGCATAGATAAGTATAAAAAGGTTTGTGCATGATTGATAATTCTAATTTGTGACACAATGTGGAATTTACAGTATTTTAATTGAGTATAAAGACTTTAGGATATTTTAATTAAGCTTTATTTTTAAAATAAAAATAAAATAAAATTGGATCAAGCACTTAAGAGTTGAACCTGGCACTTAAGCTCTAAACTTAAGTGCTCTAGTGCTACACTCAAGCACTTACAAAAATAACTTAAGCATTGGAAGTGCTCTTAACAAACACTTACAAGTATTCAATGCAGATTTTCTAAAATTTTACATCAAGATTCTTTAATTTCTTTCCATTTTCAAAAAATCAGTATTTGGAAATTTTAGTTTTTTGCCTACTAGGTTTTCATCCTTATAAATAATATTCTTGAATTTTTTCTTTCAATTTGAATTTTTTCTCAAAAGAGTTTTTAGCCTTTCTCGTATCTCAACACTCTTGACAAGTTTTTTTTTTTTTCCTCTTTTGGGTTCATAAGAAAGATCCATATCTTCTCAAGGTGTTGAGGTTTCCACTAAGTGCACTGTGTGGTATTGTATCATAGATATGAAAACTAGTATAGGTATTGAGGAGTAAGACTTGGGGGACAACATTCACTAGGTAAATTTATACACTTTTCTTTCAATAGTAGATTAATGCTTTGCAATCTTTGGATCCCATATCGCAAAGTTTCTAAAAGATTTTATTGGTTGTTTTTCATGTAAATTGATATCTCCTTGTTTGATTATGCTCTTCTTCTTCTTCTCTAATTTTTAAAAAATGAAAAGTTAAGCTAAAAGAAAATAACTACCTATTCTTCTCCCTCTATGTAGGTTTATAACAAGATCTATTTACTTTCAAAGTTGTTTGCATATATTTAAAAAAGTAAATAAAAACATGAAAAAAATAAATAATTAGAAAATCATCAAAAGCAAATAAAGTAGAACATGATCTTTTTCTTCTTTTGTTTTCTCTCTACTACCTACTTAAAATCCTCAAATATAATCTCTTTTTGAATCACACATATTTTCTTGATTTTCCTTTAAATTCTCTTACTTTTTTCATTATCATTATGTTAAATAGATTTGAAAGCAAGAGACACTTGATACATAAGATTCATTATTTTTAAAAGTAATTTAAAACTCAAAACCTAATGTAATATTAAAAAGTCAAAGAATTCAAAACTGATCACATTAATATTAAAAATTAATGGGTCAAAACTCATCTTGAATGACTTTGCTAGCTAGTTTCTTTTTTTAACATAACTATAATTTTTTTGTTTTTTGTTTTCATTAAACAAGTCCAAATTAAGTAAGCTTCATGCATTATTCATTAATATGATTCTAAAAAGTCATGGATAAAAATTGATTTAGAATCACTTAGATTCATTAATATGTGATAATTTTTTAGTTATAGATAAAAATTGGTTTAGAGTTTATTTGTTGTTTATCTTTTGCATAGAAGTAATTTTTTCTGAATTTTCTTACTAGACAAAGAGTCTCGAAATCGAGCAAGACTTAGTGAGTTGAATTTAATTATTAACAAGTTTATAAATTTAAAAAAATAGCCTAAAACTAAAAATAAAAATAAAAATAACCAAATTACTAAAAAGAATTCATGGACTGAAATTTGTTTAGAATCGTTTCTTCTATATAATTAATAACTACAATTTTGTGAAATTTCTTGCTTTGCAAGCAAACTCCAAATTAAGAGAACTTAATGTGTTGGATTTGTTAACAAGTCCAGTAAATTTTGAAAATAATTTGGAATTCAAAATAGATTAATTAATACTAAAAAACAATGATCAAAATTAGTTTACAATAAATCATAATTTTACTATTTCTCTTCTGTAAATAATTATATTTTTCCTAATTTTATGACTAGGTAAATATAGACCAAATCATGTGACATTTAATGCTTTAGATTTTTTTTTAATAAATTTATAACTTCTTAAGAATAATTTACAATTAGAAATATTAATATAATCAATAGCAAATTTAATCAAAATTGATCCAACATACTTTGTTGGTACCTAATTAAGTACTAAATGTGTATATGTAGTGAAAACACCATACTTTTATATTTTTAAAAATAAACTTTGCTTAGTTTTAATTTTATTTTAAATAAAATATTGTTAATGTTGTAAAACGAGGATAAATGCAATGCAAATAAAAGTAAAAACAATTATATTATTTTGATAATAATATATAATGGGGAGGAAGGAATAAGAGAAGAAAATTGAGAGAACTGAGAGAATGAAAGGAAGAGAGAATAAGGGAGAGAATTTCTTTCTTTTGCTCAGGATGCATATTACAGGGGATGAGAAGTCATTTTATAGGCATTCTAAATGGCTTCCATTAATATTCAATATTAATAGAAGTTATAAATAATATTAATTAATATTTAATACAATAAATGTGGTGGCATTCATTACTTCATTTATAATAGTTAACCATTATTATATTTACATGTAATGGATTTTTATTTTCTTTCAACAAAAAGAAAAGACTAGAAAGTTCAAGCAGGGATAAAAATAGTTTTTTTTTTTTTTTGTTAAAAAATAATTATTAGATCACGACTTTCATCTCTTAACATCTCACTATCCACACTTTGAAACCACACCCACAAAAATCTCCTACCCACTAGTTTTTTTATCACTGAAAATTGTTCTATAGACACTTTCTTTGTTGCTAAAAGGATTGTTTTGTTGGCATTCTAGATAGATGGCATTTTATGCACATTTCAGGTAGACAATTGTATTCCAGGTATTTGTGGTCTTGACAAAGTAATGACAAGTAAATAATAAAATGAGATTTTTATTATTGTAATGGAGCTACAACTTAGCGAAAAGATTTAGTAATTGTTCCCATGCATAAAAATTTTCGAAGATAGCATCTTAAGATTATTGGAGTCATACCCACAGAACTTTTAAGCAAAAATATTCCACCTTTATATGTGATCGATATATTGTCTTTAGTTGTAGATTTTGCTAAAACTATGTCCCCAAATATCCTATGTCTCTTATAGTGTCTGTGTCTAAAATTTTTGCACAAAATAAAAGCAAACTTGGTTTAAGGAAGAAACACCAAAATATGGTTGCATAATCTGCAATATAACCTCACAAAGATAGAGTACTTAGTGTTTGTTTTTAGGTTCTCTGTGCATAAACCAAGCATGAAAAAGGAAAGGTAAAAAGGAACAAATTAAATGAGAACTAAGACGTGACCAAAAAAAGGAAAATAAAGAACTGAAGAGACATTGTGTCTATCCAGAAAATGTATTTGCATATGAGTAAAAACAAAAATCGAAAATGAAAAAGAATGAAACCAGCTTTTGTAAACAAAGAGCAATGCATGGCAACAAATAAAATAGCAGAAAACGGAAAAGAATGAATGGCGACAATTCATAAACATAATGATTGATTCAACTTTTAGTCTATCCCAATGAGAGACCACGAAAATTTCAATGCCGTAATCCCACCTTGATATTTTTCACTTATATCACATAAAAGAGAACCAACATCAAGTGTGTGAAAATCAGGAAAGCAACACTTCAAAGCATTTCCAACTTAATTCTGTCATATAATTAGTCAATAGGCTTACAAATAATTGCCTTCAAACAAGCAAAAAGACTGAATTTGATAATCCCAAAAGGTACATGCATATCGATTCCAATGGTGAAATATTGGATGGAGAAATTAATACTAGAGAGAATATGGCAAAGATTTCAATCCCTTGAGGTTCTCCAATGGGACCTCTAAAGCTAAAAAACACCTAAATACACTACTTGCCTTTGAAATAGGTCCAATGGAACCAAAACCAGTGGTTGCCTTTGATGCTTGAGAGATTTGGATTTCTTAATTTTAGCGAATTGAATCTCCTACTCTACATATTTTTTCAAGATGTTTTTGTATACAAGCCTCTTTGAACAAGCCTTATTCCTTTGTCTCAATGATTCTTATAGGGATGGTAGATTGGAATCCATTATTTGGGACAGGCTAACTAATATAACAGAAATATAATTAATCCCACCTTGATGTTTTTCACTTATATCACATAAAAGAGAACCAACATCAAGTGTGTGAAAATCAGGAAAGCAACACTTCAAAGCATTTCCAACTTAATTCTGTCATATAATTAGTCAATAGGCTTACAAATTGCCTCTCTTGTATTTATTTGGGTATGATTTTAACTTGATTAATAATAATTAATGAGCAAAAAATTAATATAAAAATAAATGCACAATAAACAAATTTAGCTTTTTATTTATGAATATAACTTTATTGTGGTGTTAACTTTTTTCTTAATTAAAATATTTAATAATTTTAATTAAAGAAGATAAAACCTTGGTTGTGATTATAATATTTTGCTTTGTTAAAATTTTTAAATTTCTTATTTATATAAAATAAAAAATAAAATATACTTTTTTCATAAAAAAAATTATTTAATTTTTACATTAATTTTCTCTGAATTTTGTTTAAAAAAAGTTGCATACTAAAGTTATTAATCGACACAACACTTGAAAAATAAGTAACATTCATTTATGAAAAAAGTAACATTGAAATATGTTAAAAGTATCACTCTGGTAGGAAGGATATATCACTCATACTTTTTTCATAAAAGAGTGGTACCCTTTTTTCTTAGGGTTGTGTTGATCAGTACATAACTTCATTATTAGTGGTACATCCTTCCCACCCCAGTGGTATTTTCAACACACTTCGGTGTTACTTTTTCATAAAAGAATGGTACCTTTTTTTAAGGGTTTTTGTTGATCAATGCGTAAATTCAATATGCAAAAATATATTTTTTTTAATAAAATTAAGAAAAAGTTAATATAAATTATTAAATACATTTTTTATGAAAAATATATTTCATTTGTTATTTTATGTAAATAAAAAATTAAAAATTTTAACGCAAAATGTTTTAACTAGAACTAAGTTTTTATCTTCTTTAATTAAAAATGTTAAATGTTTTAACCAAGAAAAAAGTTAAAATTGTAGTTAAGGTAGATCCATAAGTAAAACTAAAACCATAATCATCAACTCTGATTTTCACACAAAAGTTTAAATTTTTTTAAAATACAAACAATAAAATAATATGACAATGTAATAAGATTTATAAAGTAAATAAATATTTCTTTAATAGGAATATAGAAAATCTTATGTCGTAAATCTCTAAACTTGTTCATTATATATTTATTTGTATATTAAATTTGTTCTCATTAATTAATTATTATATATTATTATTTTATGTTTAAAATGTTTATACATAATTAAAATCAATAAATATGAAAAGGTGAAATTGTGAAAAAATTGAAACTAAAAAAAATTCATGAAGTCAACACATTCAAAAAAGCAAAAAGGTGAAGGTATTATGGAGGAGAAAAAAGAAAAGAAAAAAGAAAAATCATGTGGCATGGTTGGTTGCCACATGTCAAATTTTTTTTTGTTTAAAAAAAAACAAAAATTAACCATGATGAGCTCTTGACTTGTCATGTCAAAGTAAAACAAAGAAATCAAAAAGAAAAATTTGTGGTAGTTGACAAGAGGGTGAGAGGAGGGTTAGAGGAAAGTTTTGGCATGTTGATGATTTTAACTATTAGAGTGTGTGTTTTGAGGATTATTTTCCCCAAATTGTATGCACTTTGAAACTCAAAAATCAAACTTCTCATAAATGTTATTTATTTATTTTAGATAATGCATCATTACATGATTCTCCCTATAACAAATACCAAATCACATCCTAAAATTCAAGGCGAAAGGAATAGTTTTGATCTTGTACAAAAAAGCACAAATAATATTTTTTATCATAGTTTTTAAAAATGGTATATAATTAATTAACCATATCAAAACAAAAATAAAAATAAGAAACCCTAGAAACAAAATAACAAAGTTGGTAGAGACATGAACAACAAAAAAATTGTTGGGTATTGATAATTTTTTTGCTAAAATAATACTTTATTGCATTATTCTTTTCAACATAATAACAAACCTATTTATAATAAACTAGTTATATTTGTACTAGGACTCCAATTCCTATTAAATAAAAAGTCCTAATTAACATAAGAAACTTAAATAAATAATAATTCCTAAAATTCTTCTAATTTGACTTTAGATTGGATTATAATTTCAACAACCTCCCTTAATATTAGTTGTAAAGTCAATCACATCAAGCATCATCTTCAACTTCTTGAACACATCCGTCTTTAGTGGCTTTGTAAAAATATTTGCAAATTGATCTTTGATCTATAAAACCCAAGTTCAATCTCTTTGATTTTTCACAAGTTCCCTAATATAATGAAATTTGATGCTTATGTATTTGCTTCTACCATAAAACATCATATTCTTTATCAATGCAATAGCAGACTTATTATTACACAAACTCTTTGTAGGACCCCTTTGTAAAGCCAAATTGCTTGACATGTTGCGGAAGTAATGGCCATGTATTCAACTTCTATAGTTGATAATGCTACAACTTGTTTATTCTTTGATGACCAAGAATGCTCTTGTTCCAAGATTAAAAAAATACCCAACGGTACTCTTTCTAGTATCTATATCAATTCCCTAGTCGCTATCTATGTAGCTCACTAAACTGAAGTTTTTTTAATAGGAGTAGAAAATTCCATCATCAAGAGTGCCACTTACATACCTCAAAATTCTCTTTGTCACTTGCAAGTGTGACTGATATGGTTTTTCCATAAATGGATTGATAATTCCCACTCCATAAACAATATCTGATTTAGTAGAAGTTAAATAACAAAGACTTCCTACCATGCCCTTGAAATATGTGAGATTTACTCATTCTCTAGTACTTTCATTTTTCATTTCTAGTAGCTTTATAGTATGAGTATGGATTTTTGATGATGATTCCATCTTAAATTGCTTTAGAATGTCTATAGCATACTTTTGTGAGATAAAGATACCATTATCTATTTGTTATATTTCAATTCCAAGAAAATAGGACATTAATCCCAAATCTATCATCTCAAACTGTTGTTTCATTGCCTCCCTAAAATCTTTAAACATCTGTTAATAGTTTCTTGTAAAAATTAAATCATCTACATAGAGGCATATAACAATTACATCACCATTAGAATTTGATTTGATATAAAGTGTATGCTTAAAAGGGCTCTCTTGAAATTCATGTCGAAATAAATAGGTATCAATTTGCATGTACCAAGCATGTGGTGCCTACTTTAACCCATATAATGCCTGATTGAGTTTATAAACTTGTTTCTCTTGTCCTTCCTTAATATACCCTAGTGGTTGTTCAACAAAAACCTTTTCAAGTACACCATTAAGAAAAGCTAACTTCACGTCCATTTTGTGAATTTTCCACCTTTTTTTGAGTTGTAAGTGCAATTATCATGCGAATGGTGTCTAGTCTAGCAATTGGTGCAAAAACTTCAAAATAATCAATACTTGACTTCTATTTATAGCCTTTTGCAACCAATCTTGCCTTACACTGATCAACTTTACCATCAAGTTTATATTTTGTCCTATAAACCCATTTAACACCTATAGGCTTCTTTTGAATTGATAGATTAGTTAGCTTCCATATATCATGAAAAAACATAAAGTCTAACAAGGAACCCAAGAGGGGTGAATGGGTGATTTAAAAATTTTCAATAAATATTTATAAGTTATAGCCAATTCTTTTACCCTACAAGATGTTAGGGATGATCTCTTCTATCAATCTTAGGCAATTCAAATAGAATATCAAACATAAAAGATATAAACAATGAGACAAGATTTTTATGTCAAAAACCCACACTAACTGTGGAAAAAAAACACACGAGGTCTAAAACTTACTAATCTAAATCCATTATACAAAATCAAGTTACACAAATTTACTTGGCCACTTTACCCTAAAGACTTACTCTCTAGTACCTACAACTTTATTCATATTTCAATGCAACAACCCTCGATTGCTCTAGTGGATCACTTTAGCCTTGCCGAAAGGATGAAGGTTTTCAACAAAGATTCAAAGAACTAATCCTTAAATGAGAGATCGAGAATGGTGTGACACATTAGGCTTTCTCTCTAGGAAACCCTTTCTAGAGAATATGCATGTGATCTCCTTTCAATCACTTAAAAGATCTCTCTTCGATCTTTAATCCTCAAAGGTTTAATAGGGAGGCATTTATAGGCAAAAGCTCGAAGAGTTTGATTTTGGAAGGTTTTTAATTGAATTTGCATGAAAAACTTAATAGAATTAGCATGACTACTTGAGCTAACTCACCCACCGCTTAAATGCCTTGGGCGCTTGAGCGGTATGGCTTGCTCAAGTAGTCATGTTTTCTTTTAAAAATCAATTTTAAAATTATTTTAAGTTCAAAACCAAAAATCAATCCTCTTAATACCTCAACGAAGCCTAATTTGTCACAAACCAAACCTCTTTAGACATATCTATGATGTTAACAACTCTTGATTTTCAATGGAGAGTAAGTCACTATCTGAAAAGACTTCTATGACGACCAAATATAAAAAATAACAAAATTACTAACATAAAAACAATACTCCATGTCTTAATAATCTCCCATTTTTGCAATTTTGTGACAAAACATTGTTACATAAACCCACCCAAACTCTCATAGCGGAGTTTACATAACACACATTAATGCTCAATTAAAATTAAATTAAGAGAATGCTTTGCATCACTTTGTAGTACTTATCTTCCAACCCTGTAACCTACAGACATAGCAAAAAACATATCAAAAGTAAAGAAATGTGAGGAATAAAATAACATCGAGAATGCAAAACACGATAGTTAGAGGTTTTGCTCGATGCCTTGTAAAAGCATGAAAAAATAACAAATTCCTATAATGACACCAAGGTATAGAGCAAAGCTTGAGAGGAATATATATGTATGCAAATCAACCAAATATAATAGAAGCTTGATAAGACATAATAGATCAACAATGATGCCTAGAGGTCTATCACCAAACATGATATATGCAGTGAAGTTCATGGGAAGAAAGATTTTGAAACTTAGAATAGTTATAGAGAGATAGTCAATTCAAGCATAAATATCTTGCAGGAAACATCCATGCTAGACACTTTAAACTTTCTAAGTTATGCTTTTAATAGTTGATTTGTTTTTTTCTAATGTCTCATGTTTAATTTCCTCTAATATTTTAGTTAATTTCCCTTAAGAATTAAATGAATGAATGAATGAATTGAATAATCTTTTCTCAAAAAAATATTAGTTTTCCTAATTTTTTAGGGAGTTTCTTTATCTTTTCTCAAATATCTCTATACTTATGCCTATGTTCCCCCTATTTAAGTGGTCTCCCCTTATTTTAGTTAAAAAAATATTTAATGATTTTCCCCTCTTTGTCACAAAAATGGCAAAGCATAATAAACATAAACATAAACATGGGAAAGCACATAAGAGAAAGAGAAATAGATCATCATCACACATATATCAATTCTAGTAACTTAAAGAAAGTAATTTACTAAAATACAAGCTCTATAAATTTTGACCTTCCTAAAAATTTAAAATAAATAATTTGAGTCAAATACTAACAATCTCCTCCTTGACTCAAGTTCTCTCAATCCTATGCATTTAATGAGAATAAATGTGTCAAGTTCAAACTCCCATTGAACTTGACTCTAGAAACCATCTTTGTTTTCTTCATAACTTCATTTATTTTGAAATTACTCTCATTTTTGTGTCAATAATAAGTACTTTTAGTTGAAAACGGAGTTTTGATCATCTTGTCATTTTCATCTACTTCGACAACTTCTTTAATACCAGCAAAAGACTTTTTATGGCATTGTTCCACTTTCATTCTCCACCTAAAACTGTCTTTCCAATCAAGATATATTTCAACATTTTCCCTTTCATAGCTATCAAAGCACCTTTGTTGATATTTATAATATCATTATTTGCAAAAAAAAAAAAAAAAATCATAGCCCAAAGTTTCCAAAGCTCCCAAAAAGAATAATCTCCTCCTCAACTTATCAACATGTTTGACATTACTCAATGTCCTTACAACATCATCAAGTATTGTCACTTCTATTGCATCAATAAGAATGATTTTAGAGCTTGAATCATTGCCCATTTAAATAATACTAACATTACATTCCTACAAGCATCAAATCACTTCTTATATGAACATAATATATATATATATATATATATATGTAAACCATTTAGAATTTAAAATTCAAGATTCAACAAAATTTTCATCAACTATAATAGAAAGAACATCACATTTCTCACCACTCTCCATCAACAATAGAAGTAGAATCTATAGTCTCTTGGATTCAAGATTTTTCCTTACTTCTAGGTGTTTTGTCAATCCTTCATAGTACCTTCTTATAGATTTTTTTTATGGCATTAATGACACTTTATATCCTTCCAAAAGTGTGATTGGGAACAATCATATTTCCCTATCATAATACCTCCACCACAATCTACTGTTACCACAATATGGTTCACAATTCATTATAAAAGCTTGTCCAATATTATATGGTCATCTTTTCTTTTCTATCATGGAAAACTATCATGGTTGTTGAGGCCTTACGTCCCTAACGATTCACGTAGTTTCCCAATGGATGGACGCGTGGTTCTCAACCAATATAGGTTCTTGATTCAGTCGTTTTACCTGCAAAAGACGTTCGGACAGGGTGTCCGGACGCACCCTTCGATGGTTTTGTCTGCCATGGTTAGAGAGAGATAATTAGTTGGCCTTTTACTAGGTATATCCAGCTTACCTTCCTCTTTGTGTGAAGGTTGATATCTATAGTATCAGAAGCTTTGATTCTCTCTTTAATGGCAGGGAGATATTTTGTGTTTGTTATGATGACATTAGGTGGTGGCAGGGCCATCATCACCCTACGGGCGGCTGACAGAGATCGTGGTAGGTGATCGTGTGAAGTGGTTGTGAGAAGTGACTTGTTGTCACTTCATCTTGTCTTTTAACTCTGCAGGTGGCGGAACGTGGGCCATGGCAGGCTGTTGTGATAACGTGTAAGACTTGCTTACTTCAGTCAATGACCCGGATAATTATATTTGGATGGCTTATGTTGGTCATCCGGACGTATTTGTGGAAGTCGTTTGAACTTCCTTGAGGCAGTCCGGATATGAGATGGAAGTCGTCCGGATGTCTTATGTTTATAAGTGTCATTTGAACTTCCTTAAGGCAGTCCGGATATGAGAGGCGCGTCATGTGTATCCGGATGGGGGTGATCCGGATGGTAATGCATGCCACGTGTCACCATAAGATGCGTGGGACGTGTTCTCAAGAAGAGGGGTCCCTACAATGCCCCCCTTTTTAACTTGCCCATTTTGCCCGTGCAAAATGGGTGGGTTAAAAATAATTGATTTTTTGAAACTGAGGCTACTTTTTGTGCTCATTGGGCCACGTGGTGAACGAGGGTGAAGAGAGAGAGAAACATTTATGATGAGCCGTCGTCTCTGTGTATTCCCAGGCAGCATGTCGTTTCGATGATAGCGTAACTGATCGTTTGGTATACCGAGGGGCTGTCCCCCTATAAATACTATACTGTGCCTTCTGTTGTGTTTTTCCTACTGCGTTTTTTCCTGAGAGTGTTTCTTCTTCTACCTTCTGTGTTTTCTCCTTTGTTTGCTGCGTGAAGCCCTAGAGTTTCCTGCCGGTGACTTTTTGTGTTTATTGTCGGTGATATAACTGCGGATTTCAACCTTACACCTCCAGATTTCCGCCTGGTACGTGCATTTTGCTCTTTGTCTTTTCCTTTGTTGCGTTGCCTTTGTTGGTTTGGTTCTGATTTGCTTGGGCAAGCTGCTTGCGACTGTGTGTGAATGTTGGTATTTTTGGTTTCTAGAGTTTTTTTAGGGTGTTTTTTGACTGTTGGTGCCTCTTTTATGTAGTTTCTGTTTCAATCTCAAGCTAGAAAATGTCTGCGAATAAGGAAGTTGCTTCGTCTGGCCCGGCCGGTGATGCTCCTGAGAAATCTATAGATAAACTGAATGTAAAGGAGTTCCGGGAGCGTTTCTGCATCCTAAATGGCGTGCTTGTGGAGTTTCTGGATGAGGAGGAGGCCGTATCTACTGAGAAAGCCGAAGGCCGTGCCATCCCTTTCTCAAAGGAGCAATTCAATGCTGGGCTCCGATTCCCTCTGCGGGTGCTGTTCAAGGAGTTTCTTCATTTTACCCAAATCCCACCAGCCTTCATCCACCCCAATACCGTCCGGGTTCTGATGAGATGCAGCATTCTAAACATGCTGTTCAACCTTAACCTCTCATTGCTGGAGGTTCTCTTTGTTTACTCCCTGAAGAAGGTAAAAAATGATATCTTCAGCATGGCCACCCATCTGCCCTCTCTTCAATTGGTGACGGAATGCCGGATTCAACGAAAGGGGGGGGGGGGGGGGGGGGAAAGGATATGTGGTGGTCTGGGGTGCCTGGGCGGGGCTATTGGAGCATCCGGATAGGCCTTTTTCTCCAAACTACTCATTGGTGCTTCCGGGTACGTCAGCTTACGGGTTTTGTCCGGATTTTACTTTGTTGTCCTTCTTGCTGGTTTTATCAAATGGCATAATCATCTTTGATTTTTTGATAATGTAGGTTCGGACAGGAGGGGCCACGTAGTTGAGTGGGTAGAAAAAGCGTCCTTTGCTCGATTGAATAAGCTGTTCGAGATTACTGCTGCTGAGAGGCAGTATGTGACGCTGCTCACTGCGCGGAACCTGATGGCCGTTGTCTGGGAGTCCCGTGAGTACATCATCAATATTCTCCCCAGGAAGCTGCCAAAGAAGGTAGTGCCTGGGGAGCATTACATTCTGAAAGACCTTCCTTTCTACAAGGAGATGCAACAGGCAGACGCTGAGAAACACCGAGCGCTCCTTGATGATCGGGAGAGGAGAAAGAAGGAGGGAACCTTGCGGAAGGCTCCGGGGAAAAAACGGTCCGCGTCCTCCCCTCCTGGTGGTGCGCCAGCGAAAAAGAAAAAGAAGATTGGTGAGAAGGGGAAGGAAGTGGAAATCCCCTCTCCTCCAAAGGAGGTTGTAATTCCTCCTTCGACCTATGTGAAGGAGGTAACAATAAAGGAGCCTGAAAATCCTGTCCCAGTTTCTGTTTCAAGCGGACCCGGACATCTGGCGGGCCTGAACCATTCCGGTCCCTCAATGTCGGCGGCTGGCCACTTGGCACTTGTGGTAGAAGAAGCTACATCAATAAATAGCCCCAGCTCACCTCATCCGGATGCAGATGCGGTAAAGGCTTCTTGTGCGGCCGTATCGCGTCCTGTGGCAACCCCAATGGAGGAAATGGGGGCAGAAAACCAGGGTCTGCCACCCGACGAGCCAAGCCCTCTTGCCCTTGTACCAGTGAAGGGGCCAGCCTCAAGGAGACCGAGTTCGGTGCAGAACCTAAAGTCCGGCCTCCTCGGGCGGCTTCAAGATCGATTCCAGGAGACCATCGAAGTCAATTGCTCATCCGTCCAGGATGACCATCCGAAGGGCAGCGAGACGGAGATGGCAACTGAGATCCCAACCGTCCCGATGGTGGTCCCGGATGAGGGTACGCCCGGAGAGACTCAGCCGGCTGAAAATGAGGGGGCCCCGGATCCGGGGGAGGAGTTACTTTCTAACGCCTCATCCGGGGGGGATCCTACTGATGATGCTGCTTGCACCTCTACGGGCCTTTTTAGCTATGCGGAGTTGGAAGAGAAGCTGAAGCAGATTCCACCTGGCTCGACCACTGCCATGCCATCAGCAAAAATGTTTGAAGTGGTGGAAACGGTATACTGTACTTTGTGTTACCTGATTTTTTGTCATGCTGATGTGTTTGTGGTATGACTTCTAATTTCGCTTTTCTTGCTTGTGTGCTTTGTTTGTAGCTGGTGAGTGGTCTTCGCGGCATGGTTCAACAACACGATCTATTTACTGACCTACTGCGGACCACCGATTACATGAAGGCCTTCGCGTCTCAGCGAAAAAATAGTGAAGATCAGCTGCGCTTGAGACTGGCAGAGGCCGAAGCCAGTTTATCCACTGCTCAGGGGGAGAATGAGGCTCTCCGGGTGGAGTTAGCTGAGGCAAAGAGCCGGGAGGATTCGATGGAGGCCCGCTTGCATGAGGCGGAGGATGAGGTGGCTCTTCTGAGGGGGGAGGTGAGGCACCTCCGGACAGAAGTTTCAATTGAAAAGAAGCAGAGGGAAGATCTGCAGCTGCGCTTATCAGCGCAAAAAGAAGAGTTGGAGGGCGAGTTTGTTACAGAGAGGAAGGAACTTGAAGCGGACTACCAAAAGCAAGTAGATGATATGTTCTTCTTCGGCTATCGCTGTTGTATGAAGAAGAATGGCATAAAACGGGATGTCCCTTCAATTCCTCTGGGTGAAGAGAAGAAGCTGCTCGACAAGCCTGCTCCTTGACAGTTTTTCTTTTTGTAATCTTTGCTGCTATCTTGTTTCTGTAACTTTTGTAGTCCGGAGACCTCCTTGTACATACTTCACAAACATCAATAAAACATACATTTTTTGACATTTGTACTTGTCTCTTGCTTTTATTGATAATATTGCTTTAAATTCGACACATTCCATGGTCTGAGTAATGGAGTTCTGTCTAGCTTTTGTAGATGATAAGCTTCATTTTCATTTGACTTAGATACTATATAGGGTCCTTCCCAGTTAGCTTGAAATTTTCCTGCTCCTATTTCGGCAGTATTTTCAAAAACTTTTCTAAGGACCAGCGTACCATTTTTGAAGCTTCTGGGTCTTACTTTGCGATTGTAATGAGCGTATGCGCTTTGCTGATAATCTGCCATCCAGATGGCTACGCTTTCCCTTACTTCATCTTCCCAATCCAAGTTTCTTCCTAACTCCACACTTGTATCATCCTGTTTTGCTGCCTCAGTCCGGATAGTGGGTAATCCAATTTCGGTAGGAATTACTGCATCCATTCCGTATGCGAGGGCGAAGGGAGTGTTTCCTGTTGGCCATCCGGGTGTGGTTCGATAGGCCCATAGGACGCCAGGTAACTCTTCCACTCACTTTCCTTTGGCTTGTTCGAGCCTTTTCTTTAAGGCAGTGACTAGCGTTTTGTTTGTGGCTTCTGCTTGCCCGTTACTTTGAGGATAACGCGGTGTAGAGTATGAATTCCGGATGTTCAGTTTCGAACAGAAATTCCGGAACGCAATGCTATCAAACTATGGACCATTGTCGGCTATAATGTTGTGTGGAATTCCAAAACGACAGACGATGTTTTTCCATACGAACTTGGTGACATCTTTGTCTTTGATGCTAGCATACGCTTCAGCTTCCACCCATTTACTGAAGTAATCTGTGGCGATGAGCAGAAATTTCTTTTGGGTAGGCGCAGCTGGGAAGGGTCCCACTATGTCCATGCCCCACTGCGCGAAGGGCCATGGGCCTGATATTGGTTTTAATGTTTCCGATGGCATATGTGGAATAGGAGCGTACCTTTGACATTTATCACATTTTTTGACATATGCTGCTGCATCCTTCTTCATTGTGGGCCAATAATATCCTTGTGAATGGGCTCTATGTGCCAGAGACCGTCCTCCTGAATGATTTCCGCATATTCTCTCATGCAACTCAGCTAACACATACTAGGCCTCCGAATGACTTAGGCACCAAAGGTAGGGTCCCGTGAAGGATCGCTTGTACAAGTGCCCCCCGATTATGGTGAAATGGGCAGCTTGCACCCGGACCTTGTGTGCCTGTTTGGGATCTCCGTGCAAAGTGCCTGTCCGGAGGTATTCTGTAATGATGTTCATCCATTCTTGGTCGTCTGCTTGGCTTGCTTCAATGGTGTTGCAAGTAGAGGCTTCTGCGACAGAAGGGTTGGTTTGCACATGTACAGGCAATAGGATAGCTTCTTTGATGGGGAGGGAGGCAGCTATGCCGGCCAAGGCGTCAGCGCGCCCATTTTCAGTTCGTCTGATTTTTTCGACTGTCCATTCGGTGAATTGTTGTAAGGTGTCCTTTACTTTAGTTAGATATCGCGCCATGCGCGCATCATTGGCCTCGTATTCCTCCTGGACGTGTCTTACTACAAGTTGCGAATCGCTATAGACCCGGAGTTTGGAGACGGATAGAGCCAGAGCGAGGTCTAATCCGGATAAGATGGCCTCATATTCTGCTTCATTGTTGGAGGCAGGGAATCCTAGCCGGATGGCTTGCTCTAGGTGTTCCCCGGTTGGGGATTGTAGTAGAAGCCCGACTCAGGACCCTGATGATCGTGAGGCTCCATCAACTCGCAAAGTCCACCATTCTTTTTCATTTGATTCCTGTTGTTGGCTAGGACTTCGGGAATATTCCAGCACGAAGTCAGCCATTACTTGGCCTTTCATGGACAATCTGGGTTGAAATTCGATTCCAAACTCACTTGGCTCGATAGCCCATTGAAGCATTCTTCCGGTTAAGTCTGGTTTGTGTAGAATGTTACGGAGGGGTTGATCAGTGAGCACGACCACTAGGTGTGCTTGGAAGTAGGGACGAAGCTTCTGGACAACGCTCCGAAGGGCTAAGGCCGTTAGCTCCATTTTTGAATACCTGGTTTCTATGTCCGCCAATGCTCTGCTGACGTAGTAGATTGGTTTCTGCTCCTTGGGTGAGGGGCAGCGGAATAGAACAGCGCTGATTGCCCACTCCGATACAGCTAGATACATGTACAATTTTTCTTTTGGAACGGGACTGCTCAAGATGGGTGGCTGTGTAAGACAGTGTTTAATCCTTTCAAAAGCGTTTTGACAACTGTCCGTCCATCCGTTTGCTCTAGCCTTTCGAATTGCCAAGAAGAAAGGTCGCAATTCATCAGTGAAGCGGACTATAAAATGCCCTAGTGCGACGAGTTTGCCCGTGAGGCGCTGTAATTCCTTCTTGCTCCTGGGGGGTGGTGTTTCCATGACTGCCTTGACTTGATCTGGGCTAACCTCTATCCCTCTTTGGCTAACCATAAAACCCAAAAATTTGCCAGCACTTACGCCAAAGGCGCATTTGGAAGGATTCAACTTCATGCCATACTTCCTCAAAAAGTGAAAAACCTCTTGTAAATGAAGAACATGCTCCTCTCAGGTTTTGCTTTTAACCACGATATCATCAATATATACCTCTACTGTGTGGCCTATTAGAGGTTTAAAGATCTTTGTCATCAGTCTTTGATAAGTGGCGCCAGCGTTTTTGAGTCCGAATGGCATGACTTTGTAGCAGTAGAGGCCGTATGGCGTTATGAATGCTGTTTTTTCCTCGTCAGCCGGGGACATTGGAATCTGGTGATATCCGGAGAATGCATCCAAGCAAGAGAGCATCCCTTGCCCGGCAATGGAATCCATAATTTGATCTATTCGTGGCAAAGGGAAACTGTCTTTTGGGCATGCATTATTGAGGTTGGTGTAATCTACGCAAACCCGTCATTTTCCTTCTTTTTTGGGTACCACCACTACATTGGCTAACCAATCTGGATAAGATACTTCTCTGATGAATCCGGCTTCTAGCAATTTGTCAATCTCATTCCGGATGACTTTTTGTCTATCCGGGTGAAAGCGCCTAATCTTCTGTCGGACGGGTCTGGCAGTTGAAAAGAC
Organism: Vitis vinifera; assembly: GCF_030704535.1. NCBI lineage: Eukaryota > Viridiplantae > Streptophyta > Magnoliopsida > Vitales > Vitaceae > Vitis > Vitis vinifera. The sequence goes on from NC_081820.1 coordinate 15,147,031, forward strand.
GTTAAGCCTATGAGATGTAATAGAGGGATGAATTCCCTTCATATCAGAATGTGCCCATGCGAAGATGTCATGGTTTCGTTTGAGGGCGTTTTGCATGCTCTGGGTCTCTTCTGGCGTCATGAGGGAATTGATGTTTGTGAGGTGAGTATTTTCCTCCGAAATTTGGATTGTTTGTAAGGGATCCGCTACCGAGGGATCTTTCTCCGCCGGACCTAATAATTGCTATTGGTCACATGTGTGGCTAGGCTTAGGCGGGGGTGCATCCTCCTGGCTGGTTCCTGCTTCTCGTGCTATCTGGTAGCATTGGCGAGCCGCTAACTGGCTGCCATATAGGTCAATTTGCCCCTCGTCGGTGAGGAAACTCACCATTTGATGATATGTAGAGGGGATGACTTTCATGTAGTGTAGCCATGTGCGCCCTAAGATGACATTAAAGGGTGACAACTCCTGAACCACCGAGAATTGCACATTGAGAGTGACTGGGCCAGCTTTAACCGGCAGTATAATGTCTCCCAAGGATGTAGTGTAGGATCCGTTGAATCCGGACAGGATTCGTCCAGGGTTTTCGAGGCTTGTGAGACTATGTCCCATGTGGCCAACGACTGATGCTTGCACAAGATCGGCCGAGCTGCCTGGGTCAACCAGGATATGTCTCACATCGAAGTCTCCTATCTCTAGGGACAGGATGAGGGCGTCGCGATGTGGCTGCAGCGTCCGGGTAGGATCTACAGGTGGGAAAATGATTGTCCCATCTATGGGGCGAGGGCTCCCTCCAGTTAGCCCAGGCTGAATGGAATTGATGCGTTCGCGTATTGATGCAGCCCGCAACAACTTTTGCCTTTTTCGCATAAAGTCGTACTCCTCGTCAGATGGGTCTCCGTTAATATAGTTTATAACGGCCTTGGGGGCGGTTGGGGCCCTAGGGGCTTCAGGGTTATGATGTTGGGAAGTGATTTTTCCTCCAGCGTCTAAGCGAATGTATTGCTTTAGATGTCCTGCCTTGATGAGCCTCTCGACTAGATACTGGAGGCTTCTGCATGCTTCTATCGTGTGACCTTGTTCCTTGTGGAAGGCACATCTCTTGCTATGATCCCTTGTGGATGGGTCTATTCCTTGGGGTCTTGGCCACCTGAAGTCAGACAAACCTTGGATCATAGGGAGAAGTTTTTCATATGATATGGAAAGAGGCGTGGGGGGCGGCCTATCCGGGTGACTCGGTCCCTCCTGCCTTCGATCGGACGGCCTTGGCCGGTCCGGAGGTTTAGCATTTCTTTCCGCATTACCTCTAGATGGCCGTCCGGCAACCAAAACTTGCTGGGTGGCTGCACGTACGTCATCTTCGAGCATTGAATATTTGTTGGCTCGTCTGAACAAGTCATCCATCGTTGTATGAGGCTTTTTGGTTAGTGATTCGAAAAATGGAGTGCCTGGATAAATGCTTCGCTTGAAGATCTGTAGGACAACATCCATGCTGCAAGCCTCTACCTGTAGTACGGCTTGACCAAATCGCTTCACAAACTCCCTTAAGGATTCGTTGTCTTGCATTTTTATGTTTTGCAGGGTGCTAATGTTCTGCTTGTGTCGGGCGGAGCACAAGTATTGTCCCACAAAAGCCTCGGACAGGTCCCTGAAATTGCCAACAGAGTTGGGAGGTAGGCGATGAAACCACGAGAGCGCCTGTCCCTGTAGGCTGGCGGGAAATACTTTACACAGTAGCGCGTCGTTGCCAATATCAAGCGTCATGAGCTGTCGATAATGCATGATATGATCGAAGGGATCACTGGTCCCATCGTATGTGGAAAATTTTGGTACTAGGAATCCCCTTGGGGGCTCGTAATGAATGATATGAGAGCAGAAGGGCGTGGAGAGCATGTCATCCAGCCTTTTGCTGATGCAGCCAATGGGTGGCTCGTTTGGGAGGTTTCCTCCAACTTGCTGTACCGCTAGGTGCGAGTGAACGTTCCGCATCGTGGGGGTGACCATGGGGTCACGATGCGGGTACACGTTCTGCACCATGGGGGTGACCATAGGGTCAGGGCGTGGTGCCCAGGTTGTGGCTACTAGTGGCCTTGGTCTTCCAGGCTCTTGTGGGCCTAGTCTTGCGCGCATTGAATTTGACAACTGAGATCTTCTATCGCATTGTCTTTTTGCTGAAAAGTGAGTAGAGTCTGAGCTTTCCTCACGGGGAGCTCGGGGCATAGGCGTGTGTGGCTCACGAGGCCTCACGTTGCATGCTCCTGGGATAGCTCCTGTTGACCCAGGATATATTGATTCTGGTTCTTGTTGAGGCCTTGAGTTTGCTACTTGGCCTCTTGAACGCTGACGTCGAGGAGGCCCTGATGTCGAAGCCTAGATGCGTAATACAACGTTTTCTTCTCTTAATCTTTCTGTCTCCTGGAGGAGAGCTTTCAGTTGTCGTTCGCTTGCCAATTGTCTTCTTTCGATGGTTTGACGCCATTCAAAATTATCTTCTTCTCCCCTACCAGATGAACGGCTTCGGGAAGGTGTGACCATCTTTGCTAGAGACTGAATCAAAATAAAACTTTTCCCATAGACGGCGCCAATGTTGAGGCCTTACGTCCCTGACGATTCACGTAGTTGCCCAATGGATGGACGCGCTGTTCTCAACCAATATAGGTTCTTGATTCAGTCGTTTTACCTGCAAAAGACGTCCGGACAGGGTGTCCAGACGCACCCTCCGATGGTTTTGTCAGCCATGGTTAGAGAGAGATAATCAGTTGGCCTTTTACTAGGTATATCCAGCTTACCTTCCTCTTTGTGTGAAAGTTGATATCTATAGTATCAGAAGCTTTGATTCCCTCTTTAATGGCAGGAAGATATTTTGTGTTTGTTATGATGACATTAGGTGGTGACAGGGCCATCATCACCCTACGGGCGGCTGACAGAGATCGTGGTAGGTGATCGTGTGAAGTGGTCGTGGGAAGTGACTTGTTGTCACTTCATCTTGTCCTTTAACTCTGCAGGTGGCGGAACGTAGGCCATGGCAGGCTGTTGTGATAACGTGTAAGACTTGCTTACTTCAGTCAATGACCCGGACAATTATATTTGGATGGCTTATGTTGGTCATCCGGACATATTTGTGGAAGTCGTTTGAACTTCCTTGAGGCAGTCCGGATATGAGATGGAAGTCGTCCGGATGTCTTATGTTTATAAGTGTCGTTTGAACTTCCTTAAGGCAGTCCGGATATGAGAGGCGCGTCATGTGTATTCGGATGGGGGTGATTCGGATGGTAATGCGTGCCACGTGTCACCATAAGGTGCGTGGCACGTGTTCTCAAGAGGAAGGGTCCCTACAATGGTCACTCTCATTACTTGGAAGTCAAACTAGGCAAAAGACTTGAGTCATCCTTCTATAAAAAATAATTCAACTTGGAAATGTATTATGGCTAAGCAGCTTGGCGGAAATAGGATAAAGCTATAACCCATGATATTGTTATAGGTGTAACATCAATGAGACATTAAATTCATACATAGTGTTATGTGTATTACTACTTTTATAGTGATTTTTATGCTTTAATATAACACATGATAATTTCATCATGGTGTAGTTTCTAAAAAATATATGTGCAATGTCTTTTCATTTAATGTCATTGGACTTCAAATATAGATTTGTTAGTTATCATAAAAATAATATCTTCGGGTTCAACTTAAAAATCCCGAAGTTTAAAATCCTAGTGTCTTGAGCAAATTTCAAAAACTTTTAGAATTCATCATTCTAGTAATTTCACTAAATAATAGAAGTATTTTTATTTTTGTTTCTCTCATGTTCATTTTTCGTTGTCAATAATTTAAAATTTTCATATTTAGTCCTTATAATTAGAAATTGGTGTGAGCTGTTAAATTCAAGGAAAGCCTATTTATATTGTAAGCCATCACTTCTATGATTTTTTTTTTATGTAATAAAATTTATTCTAAAACTTTAATATTATTTTCGTTTCTAAAAAGTACTAATTTAATATAAGAGAAAAATATTTATAAAAAAATTAATATTTTCGTATATTTGGATAACAAGGAAAATGACAAAAATAAGAACAAATAATAATAGGATTCTTTTTAAATATGAAATCAAAATGCTACTCGTCTATGAATGTTCAAATCTATTTACAAGAAAACAATTTTTTCAAGCAACTTATGATTTTGGAACAGTGATGTATTATATCTCTTATAACTCCTTTACTAAACAATAATTACTTTTAAATTTCTTTTCTTATTTTTTTAAAAATAAATTCTTTTACCTTATGTTTGGTTGTTGAAAAATTTACATGTGCACAAGTGTGTTTCAAACTCATTGCACTCATTTTTAATAATTTGAAAATATATAAGTTTTTAATTGATTTTAATTATATTTGATATCATTTTATATTTTTCAATATAAACCAAACATAGAAAATTGTTTTCTTTAACATTTTTTTCTTAATATTTTTTGGTAATAAAACATAGTCTTAATCGTCATGGTTCAACTCAAATAAGAGCTTCAACTTAAAGTTGCTTTTTTTATCATCCCAAAACTCATAACCAAAACCATGACCAATGAAAATACATTTTAGTGACTTAACATCAAGTTTGTTTCTGCCCTGATTAATAATATGTACTTATGAGTCACAGTCAAATGCCTTCAAATGAGAAAGGTTCACCTTTTTTCCGGTCCATATATTTTCTAGTATTTTATGCCTTAATAGTGCTTATGATCCTAGATTGATCAAGTTGTGTTGATTGCTTCAAGCTAGAACTGCTTTGGCAACCTTACTTATATACACGTGCTTCTGTATCTCTTAGTCAGTGTCATGCTTATTCGTTCTACTATACCATTTTGCTAGGGTGTCCTTAGCACAATCTTCTCCAATTTAATTCTATTTTCATAGTAAAACTTCTTGAACGCGTAGTCTTCATAATCTCCACCATTATTAGACCATAGCTTCTTGATTCTCATTATTGTCTTATTCTCCACCATTGTTTTCCACCCCTTAAATATATCAAACATTTCTGATTTATGCCTTATAAAGTATACTCATATTTTCCTTGAATGATCATCAATGAAAGTCACAAAATAAGACCTTCCATCAATTGATGAAATTGAAGGGGGTCCCTAAACGTACATATGAATTAACTCAAAATTTTCTTCTTTTACGGTTTTTCAAACTTTCTTGAAGCTACGTTCTTGATTTCCTACATATGCAATTTTCACACATGCCAAGGTCAACCAACTTCAAACCTAACAACTTCCCATTCAAGCGCATGATTTTCAACCTCTTACGTACTACTTATGTGGCTAAGCCTATGGTGCCGCAGATTTAGATCTTCTTTAATTGTAATAGACCTACAACTATTTGTTGCCATGTAAAGAGAACCATTCTTCTTACCATGGGTAGTAGTTATAGCTCCCCTTAAGATTTTTTTTTTCCATGTGCCACTTTCAAATATTGTCACATGGCCATCTTTTGTCAATTGCCCAATAAAAATCAGATTCTTCCTCAAGTTTGGAAGAACCCTATAAACCCATTTTGTTTGATCTGCACTTCACATTTTCCAATAACATCACACACTTAGTCATCACCTAGATACAGTTTCCCTAATTTATTTAAGATATAGTTAATAAATGATTCTCTACTTGAGGTAACATGGAACTATTAGTCGAATCATACACCCATGATTCAGTCTTGCTCTTCAAAGAGCAAATATGAGCATCATCTAATTCTTTTTGCGTCAATCTTATTGACACTATCCTTTTTGGTAGCCTTACTCTTATTCTAATAGTGTCTCAACTTTCCACAATTCTAGTACTCACTTTCTTTCTTACTCTTGTTTTGCTAAACATTCCTAGGATTTCTAGATTTTAGCATGTCATTTCTCAATTTAGATCTATTGCGCCAATTACCTTTTTTTCTTATTTCTACCTATGCTCTCCATGTTTAATATAGTCTTGAGTTGGAAATACATTTTTCATGCTTCTTGATCACCTCAATCATAATCATGTGTAGTTATTTGTTGGACTTAAAGCATCTTCAATACTTAGACCTGAGCTGTAATGACTTCGGGAGCCTTAATATTCCAGAATTCTTTGGTTCCCTCTCCACTTTAAGATATCTTAACCTCTCTAGTGCAGGTTTTTGTGGGGTTATTCCTCATCAGCTTGGAAATTCATCCAAGTTGCATTATCTTTACATTGGGAAATCTGATTATTACAGAAAAGATTCTTTGAATGCTAAGGATATTGAATGGATTTCTGGTCTTACCTTCCTAAAGTTTCTTGATATGACAAATGTGAACCTAAGCAAGGCATCAAATTGGCTACAGGTAATGAATAAGTTCCATTCTTTATCTGTGCAACACTTGTCTAATTGTGAGCTTCATACAGTTAACCCTCTCCCACATGTCAAATTTTCATCCCTAGTCATCCTTGACCTTACAGTTAATTATTTTATTTCTTCATCATTTGATTGGTTTGTGAATCTTAATTCTCTTGTTACTCTTAATCTAGCATCCAGTAACATTTATGGTCCAATTCCATCAGGTCTTCTTAACATGACTTCTCTTAGATTCCTAGATCTTTCGAATAACAATTTTGCTTCTCCTATTCCTGATTGGTTATATCATATAACTAACCTTGAACACCTCGATCTTGGATCCCTCAATATCGAATCTAACAATTTTCATGGTATGCTTCCAAATGATATTGGAAATCTCACTTCTATCACATATCTTGACCGATCATACAATGCTCTTGAAGGAGACATACTGAGATCTCTAGGAAATCTTTGTAGTTTTCAACTTTCAAATTTGTCATATGATAGGCCTGGAAAAGGTCTAGAGCTTTTAAGGTTGAGAGGAAATAAACTTTTAGGTTCTTTTCCAGATACTCTTGGAGAATGTAAATGTTTAGAACATTTAGACTTGGGAAAAAATCGGCTTTCAGGTCATTTGCCCAGTGAACTTGGCCAATTAAAAAGTTCATCGTACCTTTCTATTGATGGAAACTTGTTTTCTGGTCAGATTCCTATCTCATTAGGAAGAATTCCATCCTCAAGTTATCTAAACATTAGGGAAAACTTCTTCAACGGTATTATGTCTGAAAAGCACCTTGCCAATCTAACAAGTTTAGAAGAATTGGATGCACCTTCAAACCTGTTAACTTTGCAAGTCAACTCCAACTGGACTCCTCCTTTTCAACTCACAAGATTGACTTGGCGTCTTGCCTTCTAGGGCCTCAATTTCCTGCATGGCTTCAAACAAAGAAGTATTTGGAAAGTCTAAACTTGCCCTATGCAGGAATCTCCAGTGTCATCCCAGCTTGGTTTTGGACGGGATCCTATCTTAGTGTAGATCTATCTCACAACCAAATCATTTACATTCATTTGATATCTATCTGGGCTCAAACAATTTCACTGGTCCACTGCCCCAAATCTCTTCTGATGTAGCAAAACTAGACCCCTCCAATAATTTATTCTGTGGATTTCTTTCACCCATGCTGTGTCGGAGAACTGATAAAGAAGTAAATTTTTTGGAGTCTAGACATCTCAGGAAATCTTTTGTCAGGAGAACTTCCCAATTGTTGGATGTATTAGAGAGAATTGACGATGTTAAAATTGGGAAATAATAATCTGACGGGACATATACCTAGCTCCATGGGTTATCTAATTTGGCTTGGTTCATTGCACTTGCTCAACAACCGTTTCTCCGGACACTTTCCACTTCCATTGAAAAATTGCTCTAGTCTAGTGGTTCTAGACCTTAGTGAGAAAGAATTCACAGGGAGCATACCAGCATGGATGGGGAACTGCAATGGAAAGTTCATTGACATGGTACCAGGGGATGCTGAGATTACATATACACCGGGTCTAATGGTTCTTATCCTTCATTCAAATAAGTTCAATGGAAGTATTCCTCTTGAACTCTGCCACCTTGATTCACTTCAAATCTTGGACTTGGGAAACTCACTGGAACCATTCCCAGATGCTTTGGTAATTTCAGCAGCATGATCAAACAATCAAATTCAAGTTCGCCCTTTCCTTTTCATAATGAACATGATATTATGAGGGCTAACCGACTCAGCAACACTGGTTATGAAAGGAGTAGAGTACGAGTCCAAAAAAACTCTTGGCCTCCTAGCTGGCATAGACCTCTCAAGCAAAAAGTTATCTGGTGATATCCCAGAAGAACTCACACGTCTCCATGGTTTGATGTTCTTGAACCTGTCTAATAACCATCTCCAAAGGAAGATTCCTGTGAAGATTGGGGCCTTGACATCACTGGAGTCTCTTGATCTCTCCATCAATTGATTTTCTGGTGTTATTCCTCAAGGTATCGCAAAGATATCATTTTTGAGCCATTTAAATTTGTCATACAACAATCTCTGGCAAAATTCCATCAGGCACCAAAATCCATGGCTTTAGTCCCTTCAATTTTATTACCAACCCCAAGCTTTGTGGAGCTCCACTGACTGATGGTTGTGGTGAAGATGGTAAACCAAAAGGTCCAATTCCGGACAATGATGATGAAGAGGACAATGGATGGATTGATATGAAATGGTTCTATTTGGGTATGCCATGGGGTTTTGTGGTTGGCTTTTGGGCCATTTTGGCTCCATTAGTATTCAACAGAGCTTGGAGATATGCTTATTTTCTGTTCCTGGATGACATCAAGTATAAACTACTAGGATGGTGTTTGTAATTGTAAATAAATTTGGAACCTTGTTTTCCAAGTGTGTTAAATAGCACTTCTATGACTTTTCTATACTCATCCATGTTCTTGTAGTTTGAATTTATCAGTCTTCAACATATCTATACTCACGAGGAACACAAATCCAAAACTTTAACCCTAGCTGTTTCATTAGCAATGATTATGCACCACAATGCCAAATATCAGGCAATGCTAATAAAGATGATGATAAATGGATTGAAATGAAATGGTTCTATCTGAGCATGCCACTGGGGTTTCTGGTGGGTTGTTTTGCTCTGTTTTGGGTCCATTAGTATTCAACAATGTGTGGAGGTATACTTATTTTCAATTGTTGGATGATATGAAATCCAAATTATCGGGATGGTTGTCAGATAGTTCTAAGACCTTTTTTCCGTGGCATTATAAATCTAGTCAAATATATCTGAATGGAAATGTCAGTCTAACACAACTAGTTATGAAAAATGTTATTCATTGCAAACAGCTCTCATGCCATTGTAAATGTAAGAGAAGCAATCTATGAAATAAAATTATGAGTAATTGCAAAAAGCCCCTTAAAATGTTTCTTTTTTCCTAGATGAAACCCGTCCCAGGTGGTTCTCTGATTTAAAATTTTTATTTTCTTTGATAGCCTTTACTCAATTTTCTTTGGACATCTCTCACAGTTAAAGTTTCTTCAGATGTAGGTGAGTTCAGCATTTTCAAGCTACTTCCACTTGTCGCTTTATACTTCCAATATTCATATTAGTTTCAACTGCTCACATATTCAATCTTATCATCTTGACTCCATTCTCTAGTCTTTCATTCACCATTTATTATCTATTTGTGGCTTCAACTTGGACTTGTCTTTTTTCATGTAGTTGCTGCCTCGCTGCAACCTCACTGCAATTTACTCCATTCAGTTTCCACAAAGTTGATTACCATGGTTTGTTGTAGCAGCTTCGAATCCTTCAAACTTTTAATTATACCTTTGTTCAAACCTTTGCAATTTGTATAATCATTTTATCACCCAAAGGTCTCATTCTGAACGTTTGCTTGTCAAAGACGAAATCCTAATGCCAGATTAAAGGATTATAACAATGGCAAGAACTCTGAAAGTTACTTCAAGATGAGCTATGATTAATAATTAACAAAGGCATGGTTGCAAATTTCCTGGTGGACTTCACGAAAAGTAAAGAATCTGACACAACATGAGAATCTAACCTAAGCATAAGTTTGCCATGGGAGAAAAGGGGCCGACTTATGTAAACACCATTACTCAACAGGAGAAACCAAGTTCCTTTTATGGCTTTGGTCACCGGCTGAATTGAATTTAAAACTAATCCCTCAAGTTCCCAGGCTTTTCATGGCTTGACCTTCAACTTCAATTTCTCTCTTTACTCTGAACTTTTAGATTAATGAGTCTGAAATTTGTTATCAAACGCATTGACAATGAGAATTCCACATTGGCGTGCTGAGTAAAATTTCATTTCTTTCAATTTCTGCAAGCAGTTTTTTAAAGCCATCTCATTTTCATAGCCTATGGGTCAAGCTCATGTCCTCACTACCTACGGGCCAGTTGTCTGCTTCTGCTGTTGGGTAGTGAGAAGAGTCAATAGATGACTTCTTTTTTTCGTTATTTGTTCCTAACCATGTGGAAAGTTGACCCAAATAATTAAAACATATGATAGAGCAAATCATATGGTTATCCTTTCTTCTTTTCATGGAAAATTTTGTCACGGTCCCTCTCATTACTTGCAAGACAACCACGGCAGGAAAGTGTCATCCTTCTAATACCAGAAATAATCCTTGATATTTTAAAATTTTTCACACGGAGAAAGCACAGGTCATGATACTGTTATAGGTATAACATTAATGTATATACATTAGATTTATACATGGTGCATGCTACATGTATCTCTACTTTTATAGAGTGATTTTACTCTTTAATATAAGATATCTGATAATTTCATCATAATCCAATAATAGGGATGACAGTGGGATAGGTTTTTCCGAATACCTACCCGTCTCACCCTAAATAGGAAGAGATTGGGATAAAGATAAATGGGTTCAAGACAAGTTTGTGAAGTTTTTGAAAACCTGGATGGTTTTAAGGCGAGTTTGGGTACAACTTTATCCCACTTCGCCCCACCCCGATTATGCATAATTCTAAATAAAAAATTATTTTAGTTGATTTTTTTTTAATTTTTCAAATTTTTTTAATATACATAAAATATTACTTTTCAAAAAAATAAATTATAGATATTTATAAAATTTCTTTATTTATAAATTATATTTTAAAATTTAAAAATAAAAATAAACAGGATGAGATGGGGTAGGTATGGGAATTTCCTATACCTACCCTACCTAGCCCTATTTATTTATTTATTTATTTTTGAGTGAGGATGAGAATAATATAAATAAACGGGATGAGGTTGGGATGGGAGTGATCCATCTAGAACTCACACCTTTAGCATCCCTATTGTGGACCCCGCATTTTTGTGCATGCGCTCCCACTAGATGGTGAACTCACTTTTTTATTTGAAAAAAATTTAGTTTTTTAGAAAAAGACTTAAAGTCGCTACTTATTTTTGTTTTATTTTTAAAGGGAAAACAAAATAAGAAAAGACACCCTAAGTGTAACTCCTTATTTGGAAAAAATGACATGTGAAAAACTAAACCTGGGTTCGAGGTCAGGTTACTTATTAGGAAGATATAGTAAAGACCGTAACACCCCTCTAAGCCTATATACATACGACCTCTACTAAACGAATTAAGGGAATTGTGACAATTAATTAATTAATTATGGATGCCAAGAAAAATAATTAATGTACAAATCATGGTGAAAATCAATATACATAAAAATAATAATGAAATCTAATTACAAGAATACACAAAATAAATGACAAGAGGATTATGCAAAATAATTCATTGAATTGATTAAAAAGAAATATATTTTTTTTTTCAAGAAATTTCAAAGGAGTTTATTAAAAACAATTTCAAATTAATGATTTCAAATTATTTATTTACAAAAAAAAAAAGTTTCAATTTATTTTCTCAATTTCATTTTTGTTCAATTTTTTTTTTTTAAAAAAAAAAAAGTTATTTACACTTATTGTATCAAAAAATTTATTACAAAATTTCAATTTGGGTACAAAAATTGCTTTTACTTTCTTTTACAAAAATTGAATGAATTTTTACTATTTTGTTTACAAAAGTATTTCAATTTGTTGTCAAGAAAAGTGGTATATACAATTTATTAAAAAAAATATAACTTTATTTGCAAAAGAATTTTTAATTAAAAATTAATTTTTGGGACAACTTTATTTACAAAACAATTTTCAACAATTATTATTAAACACGGAAATTTTTGGACAATTATTATTAAAAGCAAATTTTCAAATTCTATTAAAAACATTTTTTTTTATTTTTCTAAAATAATTTTTCTGAATTTTTATTAATAAAAAAAAACTTTCTTTTATTAAGAAGAATATTTTAAAATTATTATTTTATTCAAAAAATATTTATTAAATTATTTCTCTTATTTAAATTTTTTTTATTTGTTCCATATTCAATTTTGTACCGAACAAGTAAACATACATAAATAAATATTTACAGAAACCAATAGAAATAAAACCAAATATAAGTGGGAAATCAAATAAGTACCCAAATAAGCTAACAAGAAGTTCAATGTCTTCCTATAGCTTTTCGAGTCTTACTTTCTTCCATGAAATTCCATGCTCCACGTGTCATAAATTCGTACTCAGCCAAGAAAATTGCAAAATGGACCCATGCAAAAACAAAAATAGTCCAAATTCAAATTTCAAATTAGTCTAATAAATTTTACTAATTAAAAATGGGGCTCAAATTAACAAATATAATCCAACAAAAATATCTCACATGTCATAGATCATAATCTAACATTTCCAAATTAATAGCCAAAATATAAACTCAATTAATCAAACTCAAAATATGATAAATTAAAATAAATCCCATTAGGTCTAAATTTAATATCTCATAATCCAAACTTAATTTAATATACAAACCTAAATCTACAACCAAAATCAACCCAATTTAATATGCAAACTCACATCCAAAATATACCACAATATTATATCATATCCAAATTAAATAATTCAAATGAGTACAACCTTATAAATTATCAACTAATCTAACCCAAATTAACAAATTCAAATTAATTCACCAACAATAAATTAGCCCAAATTTCATATTAATTCTCCGATAACAAATTAACCCAAATTCCATATTAATTAACAAAACTCAAATTTCATATTAATTCAATAATTCAAATCTCACCAACAACAATTACTATTAAATCAAATTAAGAAAAATGATAATGGAATGAGAGAAAAGAGGAAGGGGTTGCCGGCTGGTAGTGGCTTGCCAGCGACAATGAAGGTTGATGGCTTTTTGAAAAATGAAAAAAAAATAAGAAAAAAAAATGAAGGTAATGAGAAAATGGGAGGAAGAAAATGGGAAAAAGGGGGGGATGAAAGGACCCCACAAATGGGTATTGGGGCTGTGTTTGGGAAGGGTTGTAGAGAGAAGAAAAAAAAATGGAAGAGCAAAATGGGGGTCGGCCGTGTGTGGGAGTTTCAGAGGGCGAAGAAAAAAAGAAAAAAAAGGAAGAGAGTAGATGGGGAGCCGATCACCAAAAAGAAATGGGAAGAAAAAAAAGCTAAAAGAAAAAAAGAGAAATGAGAAGAGAGGAGAGGGAAGAGGGGAGAGAGTGGGCGTGTGGCCGGTGGGGTGTGGTGTTGGGGGAAAGAAAAAGATGAAGAAGAATGGGGAAGAAAAAGAAGAAATCAAATAAAAAAAAGAAAAAAAATGGGGGATAATGATATGGGGTCGGTGGTGTTGGGAATGGGGGGAGGTATGGGGATGGGTGGAGGAGAGAGGAGAGAGAAAAATAAAAAATGAAAAAAAAAAAAAAAAAAATACAATAAAACATAATAATAATAATAATAATAATAATAATAAAACAATATACAAGATTAAAAAAAACTAAGAATTAAATGGTGAGTGAGTAAAAAATATCACATGTAATTGAGATTTAAAATCTAATGATAAAATTGGACTCAAAATTAATGTAAAAAAAAAATTGGGACAAATTTTGGGGTCTACATCTATCCAATGATTTCTAAAAACTAATATCTTATACTTTCTCATTTATTGCCCTCTTTAATTTTTTTTTTTTTTTTTGGTGGGGATGAGCTGAAATAGATATAAATATACGGGACATGATTGAGATGTGGATGATCCATCCTAAACTCGCCATGGTACCATCCCTATCCAACGTTTTCTAAAAACTAATGTGTTGTACTTTTTTATTTAATGTCACGGGTAGAATTCAAATGTAGATTTCTTATATATATATATATATATACACACCAATTCAACGTAAAACAAACAAAGTTTAAAATCTTGGTCTCTCGATCAAATTCCAAAAGCATTTGTTAGTTCTAACAAATTTCACAAAATAAATATAAATATTTTTAATCTTCTTTGCTTCTTATTAATATTTTACTGTTGATATTTAATTATATATATCTATATATTATTAGCCATCATTTGTATGAAATTTTTTTTAATTATTTATGTAATGAACTTATTCTAAAATTTTAATACGATGTTCAGTTCCTAAAACAAGCTAATTAAATAAAAGAGAAAAATATAAGAGAAAATGATTTGCATATACTTGAATAACATGAAAAATGATAAAAATAAAAATAGTAATAAGATTCCCTTTAAATAAAAATTATTTAGTTTGTAAAAATATCAAAGCCAGCATCATGGACTCCAACAGACAAGTTATTGGAGACAGGATCGGTATTATATATTTAATAAAATATATAATTATGTCATTTCTTTCAATTTCTGCATGCAGTTTTTTAAAGCCATCTCATTTTCATAGCCTATGGGTCAAGCTCATGTCCTCACTACCTACGGGCCAGTTGTCTGCTTCTGCTGTTGGGTAGTGAGAAGAGTCAATAGATGACTTCTTTTTTTCGTTATTTGTTCCTAACCATGTGGAAAGTTGACCCAAATAATTAAAACATATAATTTGGATTATATTATGTATGGAAATAGAGGAATAGATGTCCTTTTAATGGACATGAAGATGAAAATACATGTATAAATTACAAGCAAGTTTTAATGGACTTTTAGGTAACTGTGATTAAAGGTTGCAGCAATCTTCGTTTTGCTGCTAATGGTTATACTTATCATTGTTTGCCAATAGCTTCTTTTTTAGTGAGAAAAAAATGATGATCCTAAAACTACTTTGTGTCTAGGGCATATTGAGTGAGGAGAGACAAATTTATGTATCCTCTTATAAATTACATTTTCATTTGTAAAATTGCATTTTTCTTTTAAATAAACTCAGCAAACTGCAAAACCCAGAAGATTTTGTCATTTGCCTCTTTGCTAGTCAAGCATGGCCAAGCCTAATTGCAAACGGACCATATTCTCATGACATTGTTTTTTACTAGTTGGGCAATATGGTAGAGCAAATCACAAGAAGGACAAGATCATATGGTTTTCTTTTCTTCTTTTCATGGAAAATTTTGTCATGGTCCCTCTCATTACTTGCAAGTCAACCATGGCAGGAAAGACTCATCCTTCTAATACCAGAAATAATCCTTGATATTTTAAAATTTTTCACATGGAGAAAGCAGAGGTCATGATACTGTTATAGGGATAACATTAATGTATGTATATACATTAGATTTATACATGGTGCATGCTACATGTATCTCTACTTTTATAGAGTGATTTTTACTTTTTAATATAAGATGTATGATAATTTCATCATGATTCAATAGTAGGGATGACAATGGGATAGGTTTTTCCGAATACCTACCCGCCTCACCCCAAATAGGAAGAGATTGGTATAAAGATAAATGGGTTCAGGACAGGTTTGTGAAGTTTTTGAAAACCTGGATGGGTTTAGGGTGAGTTTGGGTACAACTTTATCCCACTTCGCCCCACCCCGATTATGTATAATTCTAAATAAAAAATTATTTTAGTTGAATTTTTTTTTAATTTTTCAAATTTTTTTAACATACATAAAATATTACTTTTAAAAAAAAATAGATATTTATAAGATTTCTTTATTTATAAATTATATTTAAAAATTTTAAAATAAAAATAAACAGGATGAGATGGGGTAGGTATGGGAATTTCCTATACCCACCCTAGCTATCCCTATTTATTTATTTATTTTTGAGTGAGGATAAGAATAATATAAATAAACAGGACGGGGTTGGGATGAGAGTGATTCATCTAGGCTCCTTTAGCATCTCTATTGTGGACCTCGCATTTCTGTGCATGCGCTCCCACTAGATGGTGAACTCACTTTTTTATTTAAAAAATATTTATTTTTTTAGAAAAAGATTTGGAGTTGCCACTTATTTTTGTTTTATTTTTAAAGGGAAAACAAAATAAGAAAAGATATCCTAAGTGTGACTTCTTATTTGGAAAATATGACATGTGAAAAACCAAACCTGGGTTCGGGATCAGGTTACTTATTAGGAAGATACAGTAAAGACCATAACACCCCTCTAAGCCTGTATACATACGGCCTCTACTAAACAAATTAAGGGAATTGTGGCAATTAATTAATTAATTATGAATGTCAAGAAAAATAATTAATGTACAAATCATGGTGAAAATCAATATACACAAAAATAATAATGAAATCTAATTACAAGAATACAAAAAATAAATGACAGGAGGATTATGCAAATTGATTTATTGAATTGATTAAAAAGAAATATACTTTTTTTTTTCAAGAAATTTCAAAGGAGTTTATTAAAAACAATTTCAAATTATTTGTTTACAAAAAAAAAAAGGTTTCAATTTATTTCTCAATTTCATTTGTATTCAATTTTTTTTTTAAAAGTTATTTACACTTATTGTATCAAAGAATTTATTACAAAATTTCAATTTAGGCACAAAAATTACTTTTACTTTCCTTTACAAAAATTGAATGAATTTTTACTATTTTGTTTACAAAAGTATTTCAATTTGTTGTCATTCAAGAAAAGTGGCTTATACAATTTATTAAAAAAATATAACTTTATTAGCAAAAGAATTTTTGAGACAACTTTATTTATAAAACAAATTATTGACAGTTATTATTAAACACAGAAATTTTTGGACAATTATTATTAAAAACAAAATTTCAAATTCTATTAAAAACATTTTTTTTAAAATTTTTCTAAAAGCATTTTTTTGAATTTTTATTGATAAAAAAACTTTCTTTTATTAAGAAGAATATTTTAAAATTATTATTTTATTAAAAAAAACATTTATTGAATTATTTCTCTTATTTAAACAAATTTTTTGATTTGTTCAATATTCAATTCTGTACATAACAAGTAAATATACATAAATAAATATTTATAGAAACTAATAGAAATAAAACTAAATATAAGTGAGAAATCAAATATGTACCCAAATAAGTTGACAACAAGTTCAATATCTTCCTATAGCTTTTCGAATCTCACCTTCTTCTATGAAATTTCATGCTCCACGTGTCATAAATTCGTATTCAGGCAACAGAATTGCAAAATAGGCTTATGCAAAAACAAAAATAGCTCAAATTCAAATTTCAAATTAGTCCAATAAATTTCACTAATTAAAAATGGGTTCAAATTAACAAATAGAATCCAACAAAAATATCTCACATGTCATAGACCATAATATAAAATTTTCAAATTAATAGTCAAAATATAAGCTCAATTAATCAAACTTAAAACATGATAAATTAAAATAAATCCCATTATGCCTAAATTTAATATCCCATAATCCAAACCCAATTTAATATGCAAACCTAAATCCACAACCAAATCAACCCAATTTAATATGCAAACCTAGATCCAAAATATACCACAATATTATATCATATCCAAATCAAATAATTCAAATGAGTACAACCATATACATTATCGACTAATCTAGCCCAAATTAATAAATTTCATATTAATTCTCCGATAACAAATTAACTCAAATTCCATATTAATTAACAAAACTCAAATTTCATATTAATTCAATAATTCAAATCTCACCAACAATAATTACTATTAAAATCAAATCAAGAAAAATGAATAATGATAATAATAATAGTAATGGAAAATGGTTGTGATGCGAAGTGAAGGAATGAGGGAATGAGAGAAAAGAGGAAGGGGTCGTTGGCTGGTAGTGGCTCACCGGCAGCAACTGGCTGGTGGTTTTGCTAGCGACAATGAAGGTTGATGGGTTTTTGAAAAACAAAAATAAAATAAAAAAAAGAAAATGAAGGTAATGGGAAAATGGGAGGAAGAAAATGGGAAAAAAGAAGGGATGAAAGAGACACCGAAAATGGGTGTCAGGGCAGTGTTTGGGAAGGGTCGTAGAAAGAAGAAAAAAAAATGGAAGATAAAATGGGGGTCGACCATGTGTGGGAGTCTGAAGAGGGAAGAAAAAAAGAAAAAAAAAGAAGGAAGAGAGCAGATGATGGGGAGCCGACCACCAGAAAAAGATGGGAAGAAAAAATAACTTGAAGGAAAAAAGAGAAATGAGTAGAGAGAGAAGAGAGAGAAGAGGGAAGAGGGGAGAGAGTGGGTCTGTGGCCGGCAAGTCCGGTGTTGGGGGAGAGAAAAAGATGAAGAAGAATGGGAAAGAAGAAGAAGAAATCAAATAAAAAAGGAAAAAAAAAAAGCGGGACAATGAGATGGGGTCGGTGGTGTTGGGAATGGGGGAGGTATAGGGGGTAGGTGAGAGTAGGTAGAGGAGAGAGGAAAGAGAAAAATAAATAATAAATAAATAAATAAATAAAAAATACAATAAATAATAATAATAATAATAAAAAAATATACAATATTAAAAAAAAACTAAGAATTAAATGGTGAGTGGGTAAAAAAAAATCACATGTAATTGAGATTTAAAATCTAAGAATAAAATTGGACTCAAAATTAATGTAAAAATAAAATTGGGACAAATTTTGGGGTATACACCTATCCAATGGTTTCTAGAAACTAATATCTTATATTTTCTCATTTACTATCCTCTTTAATTTTTTTTTTTTGTGGGGATGGGTTGAAATAGATATAAATAAACAAGACAGGATTAGGATGGGGATGATCCATCCTGAACTCGCCACGCTACCATCCCCATCCAGTATTTTCTAAAAACTAATGTCTTGTACTTTTTTATTTAATGTCACGGTTAATTTCCTATATATATATATATACATATACACCCTCTCAAAGTTTAAAATCTTGGTCTCTCAATCAAATTCCAAAAGCATTTATTAGAATTCGTTCTAGCAAATGTCACAAAATAAATATAAGTATTTTTAATCTTCTTTGTTTCTTATTAATTTTTTACTGTTGATATTTAATTATATATATCTATATATTATTAGCCATCATTTGTATGAAATGTTTTTTTTAGTTATTCATGTAGTGAACTTATTCTAAAATTTTAATACGATGTTTAGTTCCTAAAACATGCTAATTAAATAAAAGAGAAAAATATAAGAGAAAATGATTTGCATATATTTGAATAACATGAAAAATGATAAAAATAAAAATAGTAACAAGATTCCCTTTAAATAAAAATTATTTAGTTTGTAAAAATATCAAAGCCACCATGGACTCCAACAGGCAAGTTATTGGAGACAGGATCGGTATTATATATTTAATAAAATATATAATTATGTCATCTTTAATATAGTATTGGGTTTTACTTAAAATTGTAGAAAATGGAAATACTTTTCTAAATTTACATCATAGCAAGTGTAACTATGTCATGTCATGTATTTTCTCTTCCACGAAACTTATCCATATACACAACTAGTCCACACTCCATAGCTATCCTTTTTTAACACAATAATTGACCTATCAACATCAGAAATTTTTAGAATAAGGCAACACTATAGTCTTGGGGGTCATGCCTCTAATGACTATAAATATTGGATAATCCTTGAAACCCTTCACATTGTGTGCTCTAAAATCATCTAGCCTAATGGAGTTGTACATGAGAGGTTTGGTCGTTCTTTTGCTCTATTTTCTTTTCACTATAGCCACAAAGTTTGGTTGTTGTGTCGGGCATAGTCCAAAGGCTCTTTGTAGAGAAGAAGAAAGAGAAGCCCTTTTGAGCTTCAAAAAAGGCATTCATGATCCTTCAAACAGACTCTCTTCTTGGGCCAGTGAAGAGAGCTATAATTGGGAAGGAGTTCATTGTCATAACACAACAAGACATGTTCTCAAGCTCAACCTCTGATGGGATCTTTGTCAAGATCATGGTTCTTTGGGTGGTGAGATAAGTAGTTCTTTGTTGGACTTGAAGCATCTTCGATACTTAGACCTAAGCTGTAATGACTTTGGGATCCTTAATATTCCAAAATTCTTTGGTTCCCTCTCCAATTTAAGATATCTGAACCTCTCTACAGCAGGTTTTGGTGGTGTTATTCCTCATCAACTTGGAAATTTATCCAAGCTGCATCATCTTGACATTGGGAATTCTTATTACGACCCAAGAAATTCTTTGAATGCTGAGGATCTTGAATGGATTTCTGGTCTTACCTTCCAAGAGTTCCTTTGACATGACAAATGTGAACCTAAGAAAGGCATCAAATTGGCTACAGGTAACGAATAAGTTCCATTCTTTATCTGAGTTGCGCTTGGCTTTTTGTGAGCTTCATAGTATTGACCCTCTCCCGCATGTCAATTTTTCATCTCTAATCATCCTTGACCTTTCATATAATTATTTTATTTCTTCATCATTGGATTGGTTTGCTAATCTTAACTCTCTTGTTACTCTTAATTTAGCATCCAGTAATATTCCTGGTCCAATTCCATCAGGTCTTCGTAACGTGACTTCTCTTAGATTCCTAGATCTTTCCTACAACAATTTTGCTTCTCTTATTCCTGATTGGTTAAATCATATAACCAACTTTGAACACCTCAACCTTGCATCCCTCAATATTGAATCTAACAATTTTCATGGTATGCTACCAAATGATATTGAAAATCTCACTTCTATCACATATCTTGACCTATCATACAATTCTCTAGAAGGAGACATACTGAGATTTCTAGGAAATCTTTGTACTGGCCAACTTTCGAATTTGTCATATGATAAGCCTGGAAAAGGTCTAGAGCGTTTAAGGTTGAGAGGAAATAAACTTTTAGGTTCTTTTCTAGAAACTCTTGGAGAATATAAAAGTTCAGAGCATTTAGACTTGGGAAAAAATCAGCTTTCAGGTCATTTTCCCAGTGAACTTGGCCAATTAAAAAATTTATCCTACCTTTGTATTGATAGAAACTTGTTTTCTGGTCAGATTCCTATCTCGTTAGGAGGACTTTCATCCCTAAGTTATCTAAACATTAGGGAAAACTTCTTCAACGGTATTATGTCTGAAAAGCACCTTGCCAATCTAACAAGTTTAGAAGAATTGGATGCATCTTTAAACCTGTTAACTTTGCAAGTCAGCTCCAACTGGACTCCTCCCTTTCAACTCACTAGATTAGAATTGGGTTCTTGCTTTCTAGGGCCTCAATTTCCTGCATGGCTTCAAACACAGAAGTATTTGCGAGATCTAAACATGTCCTATGCAGGAATCTCCAGTGTCATCCCAGCTTGGTTTTGGACACAATCCTATCGTAGTGTAGATCTATCTCACAACCAAATCATTGGAAATATTCCAAGTTTACATTCATTCGATATCTATCTGGGCTCAAACAATTTCACTGGTCCACTGCCCCAAATCTCTTCTGATGTAGCAAAACTAGACCTCTCCAATAATTTATTCTGTGGATCTCTTTCACCCATGTTGTGTCGGAGAACTGATAAAGAAGTAAATTTATTGGAGTCTCTAGATGATTACTACTCAAAAAGTGCTATTTGATAGCCTATAATTAATCCTTTTAAACACTTTTGAGTAGTAGTTTAGGCCTTTTAACTCAATTGGCATGTTAAGGATCCTTTAAAGCAATTTTAATCACTTTGTGCAAGTTTTGGTGTTTTTGTTAGTATTTTGATCACCAAAGCAAGTCAAGACTGAGGAGAGCTATGAGGAATCTTGGGCAAAGCTTAGAAGTCATTTGCCAAGAGTGAATCCGGATTGCAAGGAGAAAAAGCAAAGAGAATCTGCCATGAAGCCTATTCTTGATGACAGTCGTAGAAGCCACTTTTGGAGCACTTTCTGAAGTCCAAATGATGCATGCTATATACCATTTCAAATCTCAGGAAGTCAACAATCCAATGCTTCAAACGGTGTACAATTCGGAGTTGAAACGAAGAAGTTGCAGCCATTACAAGCCAATCACTCCGAGCTGAAGGAAGCATTTTGCAAAGTGTTGCGAAATCACCCTTTTGTTGCGAAGTGATTTCGCAGCATTTTTGTACAGTAAGGTGTTTCTCCTTCTGACGATGCACGATTTATGCCGCGAGAAGGAAGCTAGGAACCTCAAGGTAGAAGCCAACTTCGCAGCCTTGTGAAGATAGCTTGGTGTTGCGAAATTATTTCGCAGCCCTCTTGGGTGTCTGCGAAATCTCGCAGACACCATTTTTCTCCTGCGAAATGGTTCCTAAAGCCTCCCGATATTTGCTACCGACATTGGGAGATATTTTCCATTAGATTTTTGTTGTCTAAATCCCAAAATACTCCTTGTAAACCACCAGTTATAGGATTCCTTAGTTTTTAAGTTAGTAAAAAGACTAAATATCTATGTAATAATTAGTTTTATATTATGTTCATATATATATACCTCTCGAGAGCCTGTTCTCGGAGAGGAGTTCCTTCTGTAAACATTTGGGTAAGCAAGTAAAGTCTCTTTTCTTTCTACTGCCTTACCTTCGCACTTTGTATTTTCATTTTATTTCTAAGTTATGAATTCTCTGAGGAGTTTTCCCCAGAGAATGAGTAACTAAACCTCTAATTCCTTGGAGCTAAGGTTGCCGGGGAAGGTTCCAAGTGCAAGAATGCAAAGCTCTGTGGTTTTAGCTATTAATGAAGAGGAAGTGAAATCCTTTAGTGATTTCTATGTTTTTAGTTAACTTAAAACACCTTAGAGTCACCTGGGCCAACACTTGGTAAGGCAAGTGATTTCCAACCATGGAAATGCACTAGTTTACCCCTTGCGAGCCTCTGGTAGATGACTTCAGGGTAGGATTTTCTAGAATAGCCAACACTTGGTAAGCTTTTGGACTCCTAGGAGACATCCATTAGTTATCTCTTGCGAGCTTTTGACGGGTAATCCAAGGTTAAAGATCACCTTGAATGGTTAAGGCTTAGTGAGAGGCTTAAACCATTGCAAGTTGCATCAGTGAGAGAATTAAAGTGAAATCTAATTGAAGGAGTCTCTGTACAGCACCGATTAGAGATTTGAGTATTTGTTGAATCTCTAACGCAAGGAAATGAACCATCTGACCGGAGCTATGTCTTTTGCATGAGGAACCACCCCAGTGAACCTAATTCTCCAAGGAATGTTTTTCTTCCTAAATTATTCCAAACTTCTGTTATGTTAGTTAGTTTAAGTCTAAACCTTTACCAATCAAAGTTTGTGTTTTTACTTCTTAAGCTAACCATGAAATGAAACAAGGCCAATTCACTTGGAATTGGTATCATTGATTGCTTGTTAATCATTCCCAGTGAACGACCCTAGAGCCACTATACTATAGTAGCTTTTTCTTTGCTACCCTAGTGTATGGTGTTATAGGTAATAAATTTTGTTGATTACTCCCTCAATCAAGGAGCACCAGCTGGACACGAATCAACTGAGACACCAATTGGGCATGAATCACTAGACATCTCAGGAAATCTTCTGTCAGTAGAACTTCCGAATTGTTGGATGTATTGGAGAGAATTAACGAGGTTAAAATTGGGAAATAATAATCTGACGGGACATATACCTAGATCCATGGGTTCTCTAATTTGGCTCGGTTCATTGCACTTGCGCAACAACCATCTCTCCGAGAAATTTCCACTTCCATTGAAAAATTGCTCTAGTCTAGTGGTTCTAGACCTTGGTGAGAATGAATTCACTGGGACCATACCTGCATGGATGCGGAACTTCGATGGAAAGTTCATTGAAACATTACCAGGGGATGGTGAGATTAGATATACACCGGGTCTAATGGTTCTTGTCCTTCATTCGAATAAGTTCAAAGGAAGTATTCCTCTTGAACTCTGCCACCTTGATTCCCTTCAAATCCTGGACTTGGGAAACAACAATCTCTCTGCAACCATTCCCAGATGCTTTGGTAATTTCAGCAGCATGATCAAACAATCAAATTCAAGTTCCCCCTTTCCTTTTCATAATGCACGTCATTTTGATTCGGAATCAACCGACACAGCAACGCTGGTTATGAAAGGAGTAGAGTACGAGTACGACAACACTCTTGGCCTCCTAGTTGGCATAGACCTCTCAAGCAATAAGTTCTCTGGTGAGATCTCAGAAGAACTCACAGGTCTCCATGGATTGATATTCTTGAACCTGTCTAATAACCATCTCCAAGGGAAGATTCCTGTGAAGATTGGGGCCTTGACATCATTGGAATCTCTTGATCTCTCCATGAATAGACTTTCTGGTGTTATTCCTCAAGGTATGGCAAAAATATCATTTTTGAGCCATTTAAATTTGTCATACAACTTCTCTGGAAAAATTCCATCAGGCACCCAGATCTAAGGCTTTAGTCCCCTCAGTTTTATTGGCAACCCGAAGCTTTGTGGAGCTCCATTGACTGATGGTTGTGGTGAAGATGGTAAGCCAAAGGGTCCAGTTCCAGACGATGATGATGAAGAGGACAATGATTGCTTGTCAAAGAAGGAAATTAATCATAATGCCAGATTAAAGGATTAACAATGGCAAAGACTGAAAGTTTCTTTGAGACCGGCTATGAGTAACGATTGATAAAGGCACATTGACAGAAAGAAAAATAAATCAGTTAATTCAGAATATGAAAGTTTTGATCCATGAAATACACATTAAGGTCAGGCTTATGGCAGATTTCTTTATTCCTGGTATCACTATAAGTATATAGCCTAAGCCCTTGCTTCCTACAACGCACCATTGGAAGATTTCGTTGTCGATTCATCTGTTGCAGAAATAGTTCTATGGAGAGGAAAAGTATTGGAGATGTGGTGGTTCTGTGGCTACAAGCAATGAATACGCTCCATTCTTTGTCAGTTCTAATCTTGTCTGACTGTGGGCTCGATAGCATCAATCCTCTCCCAGTTGTGAATTTTTCGTCTCTCACTGTCCTTCACCTCTCAGATAATCAATTTGTTTCTCCAACATTTGACTGGTTTTCTAGCCTTGGATCACTTGCTTCACTTGATCTAAGTTCCAATAACTTCCATGGACCAATTCCTACAACTCTTTGCAACTTAACTGCTCTAAGATCCCTTCATCTTTTCAATAACAGCTTCACTTCTACTATACCTGGTTGCTTGAGTCACCTAACTAGCCTTGAAAGTATCGACTTTTTATAAAACAATTTTAATGGAATCCTTCCGGTTTCCATCAGAAACCTTACTTCACTTGTAGCTGTAGACCTGTCAAACAATGCCCTTGAAGGGGAAATCCCAAGATCATTGGGAGAACATTGCAATCTACAAAGGCTAGATTTGTCATCTAATAAACTTGTCAAAGGTTTAGAGTTTCTAGACCTTGGAGCAGATGAAGTTTCAGGTCATTTTTCGAAATGCTTATCGGTTCTTTCTGATGGGAATAGTTCATCTTCTGGACCAACATCTGTATCTGTAAGAGGCTTGTCATCCTTGAGTTACTTAGATATGTCCGGGAATTCTCTGAAGAGTATAGTGTCTGGAAAGCACTTCGCTAATTTGACAAGGTTGAAATATTTACATGCTTCTTCAAACTCGTTTACATTGCAAGTAGGTTCTGACTGGAATCCTCCATTCCAACTAGAAATTTTGAAAATGGGATATTGGCAGTTGGGGCCTTTATTTCCTGCATGGCTGCAAACGCAAAAGGATCAGATGGATCTAGACATATCCAGAGTGTCAATCAAAGATGACATCCTATCTTGGTTCTGGAGTCTCAATCTTGACTACATAAACCTAGCGGACAACCGGATCTATGGCACTGTTCCAAGCTTACCAACTGCATATCAGATCTGTCTTTGTTCAAACAAATTCACTAGCCCACTGCCCCGTATCTCTTCCAAGACATTTTCATTAAATCTTTCCCATAACTCCTTTAATGGATCCCTTTCACCCATCTTGTGTCAACAGAACAATGAAGAGAACATTTTGTGGTCTTTAGACCTCTCCGGAAACATTCTATCTGGAGAACTTCCTGACTGTTGGGCGTCCTGGACACTACTTATGGTGTTGAGATCACAGAATAATATTCTGACTGGACATCTACCGAGCTCGATGGGTTCCCTACTTCAGCTAAGATCATTGCACTTGCACAACAACAGTCTCTCTGGTACTTTACCGCCTTCCATGCAAGGTTGCAAAAGTTTATCATTTGTAGACCTCAGTGAGAATGAATTCTCTGGAAGCATACCGCTGTGGGTGGGGAAGAATCTGTCTTATGGTTCTTGCCCTACGATCAAATAAATTTACTGGGAGTATTCCTATGGAATCCTGTCACCTTGAGTCCCTTCAAGTCTTAGACCTTGCAAACAACAGCCTCTCAGGGAGCATTCCAAAATGCTTTGGTAATTTCAGTATCATGGCCAGAAAAGTGCAACCAAGGGGGCGATTTCTTTCTTACAATAATTCTATTATAGGGTTCACAGACACAACATCACTGGTCGTAAAGAGTTCAGAATATGAGTACGGTGGTTCTCTCCCCCTTCTAACTGGATTAATAGACCTCTCATGCAACAACTTATCAAGTGAGATACCAGAAGAACTGACTGGTCTTCAAGGTTTGATGTTCTTGAACCTGTCTGTAAATCATCTTGAAGGACAAGTTCCTATGGAGATCGGCGCCATGACATCCTTGGAGTCTATTGATCTCTCCAGGAACAAACTTTCGGGTGTTATTCCACAAAGCGTTGCAGGTATATCATTCTTGATCCATTTAAATGCGTCGCACAATAACTTCTCAGACAGAATTCCATCAGGCACTCAAATCCAAGGCTTTAATGCGAGCTGTTTTATTGGTAATCTTGAGCTCTGTGGGCCGCCTCTCAGAGAAACTTGTATTGGAGATGATCTCCCAGAGGTTCCAATACCAGGGTCTGCTGATGAAGAGAACGATGATGATTGAATCGAAATGAAGTGGTTCTATATGAGCATGCCACTGGGGTTTGTAGTTGGTTTTTGGGCTATTTTGGGTCCATTGGCAATCAAAAAGGCATGGAGGGATGCCGATTTCCTGTTATTGGATAGCATGAAATGCAAACTGTATGGCTGTTGTTAGCATGGAGAGCAGTATTTGTGTTTCTTGAATGCAAATTTAAGGATCTCTTTGGCTATAGACTCATCACACACGGCTAACCATTCATTGATTTTTCATGTGTGCTCCTTTTGGTTGCCGAGAAAAGCTAGTCTGATGGGACAAAAGAGTGTTGGGAAAGTGCGTTCTTCACGGTGACTTCAAGGAAAGTCCTGATCAACCCTTAGGGCCAATCCAAAGTTTTACCACTGAGAGAAGAGCAGGAGGATCTATCATCTTGCTCTTGGATTTATTGACCTATGTAAAAGAGGGAGATGACTATGTGTTGGAAATTTGATTATGAAACACAAGGCACTTTTTCATGGTTTCTTTAATATATATAAGCCTACAAGGCATTTTTTAATATTTAAATTCCCATAGAGAATATTATTCCTAAAAACGATTATGAGAAATATAATATTTTCCATTGAGTTAATTCATGTCTACAAGGGAAAATAAAAATAAAAATGTAAACATGCATTTTAATAATGCTTTAGACATTGATGGGTCCAACTCAAGTGCTCTGTTTTCATCTCTTCCTTTTCCTTAATTTTTTCAACAACCAACCAAAGGTGAAAGAAATAGAATAAAATTCAATATCAAAATAACATAACAAATAGACTCAAAGTGGTCTTTTAGTTCCCACAATTTTCTCATCAAACGGGAATAACAAAAACCACAAACAAGATAAATGTAGTAGCCTTCTTTTTTTCCTTTGTTTACTTTTCTTTTTTCTTTTTTTCGTTCTTTTTTTTTCTTTTTGGTTGCCCTCAATTTTCTCAAAAAGACAGAAACCTAATGTAGGTTCATTATGTCCATAGAAGTAAATTCCATGCATTCCCCACTCTACTAAGCTGCTCCACTTAATTTAACACCTTTTTTCAATCTCAAGTAACAAAAAAAACCTAAAGGCAAATTTTCTTTTGTTAAATAGAAAAAAGAGTGATCCAAGAATAAGTTTTCAAAAACAATAATAAAAAATAGATAGGCATTGTAAATAGTGTCAATCTTGTTGACACTATCCTTGTTGGTAGCCTTACTCTTATTCTAATAGTGTCTCAACTTTCAACAATTCTAATATTCACTTTCTTTCTTACTCTTGTCATGCTAGACATTCCTAGGATTTCTTGATTTTGACATGTCATTTCTCAATTTAGATATGTCCTGTCCATTACCTTTTTTCTTATTTCTACCTCTGCTCTCCATGTTTAATATTGATCTTGAGTTGGAAATACATTTTTCATGCTTCATGATCACCACAATTATGATCATGTCCACTATCTTCAAAAGCACCAACTTGGATTTCCTAGATGAACCAGTGATTGAGGTGAAAACACCCTTCCAACTCTCAAGTAATAAGGATTAATGAGGCTTGAATTTCATCATCGAATTTAATGTCAATTGAATTTAATTCACCTATGGTCTCATTAAATTTATTAAGGTGTTGCTTGAAATTCCTATTCTCAGACATCTTCAAATTAAATAGCTTCTTATCCAAGTGTACCTTATTTGTTGTAGAAGGCTATTAGTACATACTTGCTAGGGCAGTCTATTGTGTTTTTTATTTTTACATTGAAAGCAACCGATTTCTACAGGGTTAATCTAATCACACTAATGGCTTTGCAATTGAGCAAATCCTATTCCTTTTCATCCATCAACTTTGGTTTCCCTCGTAAAAATAGATATAAACCTTTTTTACATAGATAATCCTCCATTTACATCTTCTAGAAACTAAAATTCATACTATCAAATTTCTCTATTTTGTGTGAATCCTTCTCTAATCCCATTACTTCCACACAAATGGCGATTGGTCAAACAAGTTAAGTTTGGATTTGTGAACCTAGGTGCTCTTATACTATTTGTTAACACAACTACACACATACACAACAGAAATAAGAAAAAAGAAAGATATTTTTAATGTGGTCCGACAATCAATGTGATCCCTACTTTTATGGGGCACACCAACACTCAAGAATTCACTAATCAAATAAAGATAGAAAGGTTACAATGATGAAGGCTATCTTTCTCCTCTCAATTGCAACTACACACTATATTTTTTTTTCACTTATTTACAAAAACTTAAATTATAAAAGGGTTAAATACAATAACTAAAGGGACAAAATCATTATTTCAAAAAAATAAAAAAAAAATTCTCCAAGAATGTTGGAGAAATTATAGGTATGAAGCTACAGGTATAATGAAGAAAAGCTGCAGATATGACAGAGAGAAGCTGATAAATTTTATTCCATTTGAGATGAGATATTTATACAAGAAAAATACAAAAATTCTTCCTATCTTTCCTGCATATTTATTTAGGTTGTTACACATATTTTTGAAATTTAAAACAAACAAAGTCATAGTAAACTTGAGGTAATTTTCAGCAAAGACTAAGTCTTCAAGGCTTAGAATCTGGAATGCCAACAACTGAACACTCCTCCTTGGCATCCAGATGAAAAACACCTATCTTCTGCTTAAGAGCTTTAAACCTTTCCATTGGTAAAGACTTTGTGAATATATCTGCGAGTTGATTTTCAGAGGAATAATGAACAAGTAACACTTCATTGGATTGTTGAACTTCTCTAATAAAATGATACTTGATTTTAATATGCTTTGTTCGATCATGAAACATAGGATTTTTCGAAATTGATCCTGCAAAAATGTTGTCACACATAATGTCAGTTGCTTCAACTTGCTCTTACCCCAAGTCTTTCAATATTTTTCTAAACCATAAAGCTTGATTTACAATGGATGCAGCAGCAATGTATTCTGCCTCTACTGTGGATTGGGTTGTGGTTTCTTGTTTCTTTGAGCTCCAAGTGGAAAAACTTGAGCCTAGAGAGAATAAGTACCTTGAAGTACTTCTTGAATCATCAACATAACCTCCCCAATCGCTATCAGAGTAGCCTAGCAACTTTAAATCACCTTCTGCAGATTTTGAAAATTGAACTCCAAGAGCAACAGTTCCCTTGATGTACCTTAATACTCTTTTAGCTACCGAAAAATGTTTCTCACTTGGCGAGTGCATGAACCTGGAAATGACACTAACAACAAATAGTATGTTAGGGTTGCTCGCTGTTAGGTATAAAAGGCTAGTAATTAAGCTTCTATATAAGCCTTCATTTATTTTCTCAGAGTCGTCATCCTTGCTTAACTTCTCGTTGGTTGTCATAGGAGTAGACACAGGCTTGCAATCTTGCATTTTAAATTTTTTCAGCATATCCATAGCATACTTCTGTTGGCATATGAAAATTCTTGAACATGACTGCATCACTTCCATTCCCAAAAAGTACTTCATAACTCTAAGATCAGTCATTTCAAAGACTTTGTTCATTTCATCCTTGAAGCTTTGAATTAACCTAGGTTGATTTCCTGTTACAAGCATGTCGTCTGCATAAAGAGAGACTATTAAAAGCTGGACATCATCAATTTTTACATATAAGGTTACTTCACCCCGACTTCTAACAAAACCAAGTTTAGTTAGATGCTTGTCCATGGTTTCATACCAAGCCCTGGAGGCTTGTTTCAAGCCATACAATGCCTTTCTTAGAAGGTACACATAGTCCTCTTTGCCTGGAGCCACAATGGTTGCTCTACATATATCTCTTCATCAACAAATCCATTTAAGAAGGCAGATTTAACATCTAACTTATGAATATGCCAAGAATTTTGAGCAACAAGTACAAAAAGTAGCCTGATAGTGTCATACCTTGCCACATGAGCAAAAGTCTCTTGATAATCAACACCATACTGTTGAGCATATCCCTTCACCACTAGCCTAGCTTTGTGCTTGCATATCAAACCATCAGGATTGAGTTTTGTTTTGAAAACCCATTTCACTTCGATCACCTTGTGATTTTTGGGTCTCTCCACAAGCTGCCAGGTTTCATTCTTGTCAATCATCTTCATTTATTCTTGCATTGATTTCCTCCATGCTTCAAAATCTTTAGCTTCTACATAACTTGTTGGTTCAGTTACTGCTAAACTACACCTTTGATACATGTCCTCCAAGCTTCTTGTGTCCCTCACTGGAAAATCATCTACGGATTCAAAAGTTTGAAAATCTTCATGATTATCGAAGCCGACATTAGATTGTGCATCTTTTTTATTTTGCCAATCCCAAGTTGTCATTTCATCAACTTTTACATTCCATGCTTCATATAGTGTTTTGTTTTTTAAGGATTTTGTAGGCAATCTGTTCAGCAAATATACAGAAGTGTTAATTGCCTTTGCCCAAAAATTACTTGGCATTTTTTTTCTCAAATAGAAGACACCTGGCCATCTCCATTATGATTCAATTCTTCCTCTCTGAGACACCATTTTGTTGTGGAGTGTATAAAGTTGTTAGCTGACGTTCAATGCCTGTAGTACTACAAAACTCAACAAATTGACTGGAGGTATATTCCATACCATTGTCGGACCTTAAGATTTTAATTCTCAAGTTGCTTTGATTTTCTACAAGGACTTTGAATTGTTTGAAAATAGAGAAAACTTCATTCTTTAGTTTGATAAAATATACCCAACACATTCTGGTATAGTCATCTACAAAGAGAATGAAGTATTTGTTACCACTAAAAGAAGTTGTTTTCATGGGACCACAAACATCGGTGTGTATGAGTTGAAGCTTTTCGGTGGTTCTCCATGCTTGATTATTTTTTAATGACAACCTTGCTTGCTTGCCTTGTTGACAAATCTCACATATTTGAGCTTCATCAGATACGTTTGACATGTCTTCCATTAGCTCATGTTTTTTTAGCTCTACTAAGCCCTTTGGTTATAGTGTCCAAACCGTTTATGTCATATGTCTAAAACACTTTGAGTAACTCCAGCATATGCATATTTAATAGCATTCTCACAATTGATGGCAAAGCTATTGCTTTTCATCTTCATACAAAGCAATTTCTCTCCATAGGGATTAAAGATGATGCACTGGTTGTCTGTGAATTGCATGGAATATTGTTTTTCAAGCATTTGACCTACGCTCAATAGATTTTGACTAATATCAGGTACAAATAACACATTAGAGATGAGCTTGATACCTGAATTTGTTTTGATAGCAATCGTGCTCTTTCCCTTGACATCCATGTATCCACCATTGCCAACTTTCACCGTAGAGTTGTAGGTTTTGTCAAGGTCCTTGAATATCGTAGCATTGTGACACATGTGGTGTGTGCATCCACTATCAATGAGCCAAGCATTATAAGAGTCTTGACTTGAGAAACATTATGCTACAAAGTTTCTCTTCCTGCGAATCTACATCAGCAACTTGTGCTTGCTGAGATTGAGGACCTTTATTTTTATATTTGTAGACTTTGGTAACATGCCAAGCTGTTTGCAGTTGCCGCACATTGTGTCTGGCCTCCACCAATAGTATTTCTCTAGATGCGTAGTCTTCTTGTAACGTGAACAGGTTGGACATTTCTTCTATTGGGGCCCTTCTTTGTTGTTCCTCTCTCTGCTTTTACTTTTCTTCTTGCTAAATTGGTTTTTGTCTTTATTAGATTGTAGGGACTGCATTTGAAAAGCACCTTCTGTGACATTCTTTTGCCTCAAAGCTCTTCTTTGCTCTTGTGCTTGGAGTGCATTCATTAGTTCAGCAAGTGAAATTTGTGAAAGGTCCTTAGATTCTTCAAGAAATGAAATCTTAGACTCAAACCTCTCAGGAAGTGTGACAAGAACCATCTCCATGATCCTTGCATCAGAAAATTCTTCACCAAGCGACCTAATTTTGTTAACAATCAAAGCAATTCTGTCAGAATACTTGGTGATAGTTTCATCTTCTTGCATGGTTAGAGACTTGAAGTCCCTTTTCAAATTCAGTAATTTCATTTGTTTGGTTCTATCACTTCCTTGATACTCCAATTTAAGCTTGTCCCAAGCTTCTTTGGCTATCCGACAATTCATAATTCTATGAAATACTGAGTTAGCAACTGAATTTTAGATTAAAGTCTTAGCTTTAAACTTTTTGGTCTTTTCATCAATATGAGCTTTGATTTGTGCTAATGTAGGATTCGCTGGAAGTGGAGCTATTGGTTTGTATTCAGCTACAACTTGCCAAAGATCAAATGCTTCCAAGTACGTTTGCATCTTTACGGACTGAATTTGATAGTTTTCTCCCACAAAGATTTGAGGAGCTAACAAAGAGATGTTGCTAGTTGCCATTTTCTAGTGTGGTTTCAAATGGGTTATGAAGTGAACTTTCTTGGTTTTCTCTCAAAACACAGGTCCTGTAAGACCAACTATGGCTGTAATACCACTTGTTGGAGAAATTATAGGTATTAAGCTACAGGTATAATGGAGAAAAGCTGCAGATATGACAGACAGAAGCTGATAAATTTTATTCCATTTGAGATGAGATATTTATACAAGAAAAATAACAAATTCTTCCTATCTTTCCTGCATATTTATTTAGGTTGTTACACCTATTTTTGAAATTTAAAACAAACGAAGTCATAACAAACTTGAGTTAATCTTCAACAAAGACTAAGTCTTCAAGGCTTGGAATCTGGAATGCCAACAATTGAACAAAGAAGCATTGCCCTCTTTAAGCCTCACTAGTTGACTGGGTAACTCAACCTCTGCGAGCTAAATAAGAAACTCCACCCTCAACATCTTCAATGTATCATAACAAGATCAATTTAGACCACAATCTGACAGTTACATATGTCAAAAGGTGTTATCTTGAGCAATCCATTTTCCCAATAGCATGTCTATGATATCCCTAAAGGAGACAACATTTTCCTTATGCCTTACTTCAGGGTTGGATTTCGCTTGCCCATGTCAACTCTCATAACCCATTTTTATTACTTCTCAAGCATTCATCTATCTAGGTTTCACCTTAATGTCATTCAACTATTAATGTTTGTAGCATTTCTGAACTCTATGGTACCTAAGTTTTGGAGAGATTTGTTTCTTCATTAAATGAAATTGCACAAGAATTGAAATTAGTATCCTTGAACTCTGATATCTAACTTCCTTGATTCTAGTAAATGATGGGAAAAGAATAGTTGTTTGTTGATCTCTAGTTAATGAGAAGGCTTAGACCAAGGCAATAAGCAATTTAGGTTTTCTTTGTAGCTTGTATAGCAAAAGGTAGTCAGTTGTCCCTTATTTTGCTTTTACTTTACTCTCATTCTTTATGTATTACTTTTACAATGTTGTTTGGTGTAGATACTCTAAGACCCTTTGTTTGTTGGTTCCCATTAGATTGTTTGGTGTGATCAAAACTATTTGCCATGGGACTAAAAAATTTCTTTTTATTTGCAAGACCACTTGCTTTCCTAGGGCTATCCAGTCCTACCATTGGGAGCCTATTCTAGTTCTTGGCTTGCCCTTGGAAATGCCATTGGAAAGTTTGTTTGGGTTGAGGTAGCTTCCACCTATTACCTATTTATTCAACGAGTTTCAAGATAAATAGGAAAGGGGAAAGCCTACACATGAGATGACCAATTCCCAAATCCTCAATCATTTGAAATTTTCTAAAAATTGTAGGACATTTTTTTTTGTTTAATTGTTTCTATATATCTTTCATATTTTTCATAGAGAAGTAAATATCAAACAATTCGTTTGATAGGGTACTCAATATTGCATAGTGAAATTGTTTGTTCTCTATTCACAATTAGTATAATTACCAAAGGTTTCATCAAGTTTTGATTAGTTAAAATGTCAAAATATATGTCCTAGTTAACCACATCAACAACTAAGAACATGCATTCTTGCCATTTCTTAAAAAGAGACCCATTAAATAGGTTTATCTTAGATGTGTAAGGCATGACTAGAGCTAGGAAAGCATCTATAGTCTCAAATCTACTCTAAGATTAATAAAAAAAAAGTTGTTGAAAATTATCATTGAACTTGCAGGGCCATCCTACTAAATAGGTAGATAGGAATAAAGATGCAAGAAACCAAATTTTGAAGAAAGGAATAATTTATCAAGGTTAATTGGGTAAGGCTTGTAATCATAGAGCATTGAGTTGTTTTCCACAAAATTTCAATTGCCGCATCAAATTTAACGTTACTATTTAACTCATTATCTTAATTTCTTATGCATTTATTTATTTGACGGTAAGATGTATAAAAAAAAAATGACCATAAAAAATTAACTCTGAAGATTAATTTTCAAATATTGTAAACTTATTACTGTTTTAGTAAATCATATTCAAAGAAAATCAACCAACTAGTTGTCTAAAACAAAATAATTGAAAGTATCTTCAAGATCATTTTTAGTGCTTTTGATTTACTAAAGCAGAAGGCTATGTTTTTAGATAATCAAATTTGCAAATTTTGGTTAAACTTGTAACAATACTTTCACACATCACTGTCTAATAGCCCTAGTTTCTTATAATGGCTGCTAATAACTCATTTTATTAAGCAAATTTGGTGTAAATGAAAATTTAAATCAAGCATAACACCACAAACCTAGCCCTAGAAAATTGTCACTGTTATTGCTTGTTGGTCCAATTTGGCAAATAAATTATGTAGTCATCTTCTTAGGACTAAATAAAATCCTTAGGCCCTTCTAATATCCATCGTGCTCCAACAACCTTTTCAAAGGTGTTGTGCTTGAAAAACACCTTACCATTCTAAGATATTTGAAAGAGTTAAATTCATTGACTTTGCAAGTGAGCCATCTAAAAATCATTTCCAAGGAAATATTCCTCATGAGATTAGACTCCCACTATTTTTGGGGTCTCACCATTTTTCTATGAACAAACTTACAAATTTGTTATGGTGTTATCCCTCAAAGCATGACAAGTTTAGGGTTTTGGGGGTTCTTAAACATGCCTACTTGCAACTTATGGACCATGCAGTTATATTGCCAACCATACACTCTGCGAGCCTCCACTTCTAATTGCTTGTGTAACACCCCAAAATTAACTCTAAGGACATAATAGTAAATTACAAAGTAATCAATTAATTAATTAAACTCATTAAAGGTAAAATAGTCCTTTTACAATTAACAATCCTAGGTGTAAATTAGATTTTCCTATTGCCTTCTTTAATCAAAAAACCCAATTAACCAAAATTAGAGAATTGGAGATCATAGGGCTGAACTTTTAGAAGTTCAAATTTTTCCAGATAAGATTCTAACCCTAATTTAATATATTATATTCATTAATTAGTTCTGAGCATGCTAGATATTATTTGAAACAATTTCAATTTAGATTAGGGTTAGTTTATTTAATTCTTTTTAATATCAAAATATTAGAAATTTAATATTATAGGTTGATTTATTGTTGAAAATTGGGAAATCTTAAGTTTTTAGATGAAAAAAAAATTCTTTGGAAGATTTCAATTTAGGCTAGGGTTAATCTATTTAAAATTTTTAGGTCAAAATATTGAAATTATAAATATAGGTTGTTCCATTGATGAAAATAGTGAAATTCAAAATTTTCTTAGATGAATAGATATAAGCAATGAAATTTCAAAAATTAAATGAGTAAATAAATATATGATTATATGTGGCTTAAGGAATTGGAAAATATTAGGAAGAAAAAAAAAATTTCAATGTATTGGGTGATTTCTAGAAGTGTATAATAATAATAAATAGGTTTTGAGACAGTGTGCATAGTGGCCATTTAAAAAAAATGAAGAATGCGTGCGTGTAGGAAGAATGATGAAAATAATAATAACAATAAGGAAGACATGCACTGTGCGTGGAGTGTGTCAGTGTGGTGGATGATATATATATATATATATATATTATATTGGTAGTTGTGTGAGTGTTGTTATGGTAGTTGTGTTTGAAAAATATGAAAGTAGTAAAATAAATTATGCATAAATAAAATGAGGTGAAATACAAATTAGTTAAGTTTCTAGTATTATAAATATATTAATGATAAATATTAAGTTAATAAGTAGCATATAATTTAATTAGTGAAATAAATTATAGTTTAATTAAATTATGTTGTGTCCCAAGAAATAAATTGAAAATAAAATTTAAGTTTTATATGAATTAGAAATTTATTAATTTTTCTAAAATAGGAATAGATTAAATTATCTTTCATAATTAAAAATATTGATTTGAATACCTAAAATTTTAGGATTGTCAAACCTATAATTTTAGAAAAATAGTAATGGTTATTTCTCTTATGCTTTGTTAGGTGAAGAGTAGATTTTACAGAATTATTTTTCTCCAAAGTTTTTTAGGACTTCTTTTGAGGTAAGGGAAATTAATGCAGATTTTGTAAAATAAAATAATTTTCTTTTATATTGTATTTTGAAATGTGTAAAAATGTTATTTTTATTTCTATGCATGGATCAAATATATGTTTTGTATGAAAAATATGTTTGAACATTTTCTTTGTTTATAAAAAATGAAAATTGTGGAGATATGATATTCTGTTTTTGTAAGTTGAATGAATAAAACAAAGAATTTGACTTTGGTTTGTTCGGCCCTTATCAACGAGATATAATAATTGACTTTTCGGCTATTGTAAACGGGATATAATAGTTGACCTTTACATTTTCGTGGTGTGGAATGTAATTAATTTGGACCCCAACCTCTAGGGGTTTGGTTAGAGGTTACTAACACTAGTAGTGTTTAGTTCCATCCACCTTAAAAAGGAACATTTGAGGCTATCCACCCATTTGTAAAGTCCCTCTTAAATGGGCACTATTTGTTATTTGATAACCAGAGTGAAAATAATTGAAATGTATTTGATTTGAAATGGATATGAAATAATTTTTATGTCTGTAAAAATGTTTGGTTGAACAATTTAAATGTATTAGCATGTTTAACTCAAAAGTTTTATAAATAGAGTACATGTTATATCTCTTTTTTGTAACTATAATTGAAAATATTTTATCCATGAAATTGTGTTAATGTTCCTTATTGGGCTTTGAGCTTATCCCCCCTTTGTTGATAATTTTCCAGATACCCTAAGTTCGGGCGAGGAGTGACAGTTAGGATAGGAAATTGGCTTGTTAGGACATTTATCAAAACTCTTTTTATTTTGAGCATTGTTTAGATGTTAAAATTTACTTCTCTTTTGAATTATTTGAGTTTGGAGTTATTTGGACAATAACACTTTGTTTGATGTGTTAGTTTTAAAATTGATATATGGAGATTTAAAAATTTTTGTTCTACTACTCTGAACAACAATTTGGTAATTGGAAATTTCCAGTCACAGATTAATGCTTGTGTTGTTTCCACTTTAAGCCTTTGGGTTTGAAGTGTGAAATGACCATCATGCCCTTAGAGTGGATTTTGGGGTGTGACAGAGTGGTATTAGAGCACTAGGTTATGATCTTGTTGGGAACTTGTTTTAGTTTACTTTGGGGATAGGTGAGTGACACATTAGTTTAAGTTTTAGCTTCATCTTGTATAAACTCTTATTCTTCCTTATAAATCTAAATTTTCTAATTGGTTTCTTAGTGACTAATTTAGCTATACCTTATGCTTTATCGGAGATCATCCCACCAAGAAGAACAACATTTTCCCAAAATAGTCAAACTAATGATGATGTACCTCTACCACTTGAGGATTTGCTCCCCATGAATTCATAATGGCTTTATAGGTATCTCAGAACTTTAGCTAGTTTGGTTGAGCATCAGGCTAGAGTCATTGAGACTAATGGTTAGGAACAATCCTCATTTTCTAGGGGTAGCTCCTTTGATGACTTTAAGAAGCTAGGTCCTTATTTTTCTGGCACTTCAAATCCAACAGAAGCAAAGGCTTGGATTCTTAAGATGGAGAAATTCTTTGATGTCATAGATTACTCTGAGGAGCAAAAGGCTTTTTATACAACATTTATGTTAGACAAAAAAGCAAATCATTGGTGGCGTATGACTAAGAGGCTTTTGGAGGATTAGGGATCTATAACTTAGAGACAGTTTAAGGAGGCTTTCTATAAGAAATACTTCCCTGACAATGTTAGATGATAAAAGGTGGGAGAGTTTATTCGTTTGGAACATGGAGAGATGACTATGGCCCAATATGAGGCCAAATTTACATAGTTATCACGTTTTGCCCTATAATTGATTGCAACGGAAGAGGAAAAAGCATTAAAGTTTCAAGATGGGTTAAAGCCCTGCCTGAAGAACAAAATATCTATTCTAAAACTTGGCATCCATTCAAAGGTTGTGGACAAAGCCCTTATTGCATAAAAAGATAATGAAGAGCTTCATCAGTATAGGAAACAACAAAGAAAGAGGAATATGAGTGATTGTGCTCATGGTAACCAATCACAGAAAAGGTCTGCCTTTACTAGAAATCAAATAAAGGGAAGACAACACAAAATTCATATGTGATCTATCCTACTTATGGTAAGAAGTACAAGGGTAGGCCATGCTATATAGAGACTGGAGCTTGCTTTGGTTGTGGGAAGCAAGGACACATGATTCGGGATTGTCTAGAGAATAAAAAGTTATCATTGGGAAGCCTAAGGAGGAAAGTAAATAAGATAAATAAAAACCTAAGGCCCAAGGGCAGGTGTTTGCTATGACTCATCGAGATGCTCAGGTTACTTCCAATATGGTGATAGGTACTATTTGAATCCATACTTTATTTGCTAAAGCCCTAATTGATCCAGGCTCAACATACTCTTTTGTTTCAGTATCTTTAGTTAGTTTGTTGGGTATGCCTGTTGCTAGCATGGACTTTGATTTGACTGTTACTACTCTTATGGGAGATTCTGTTGTGACTAGTAAAATGCTTAGAGGTTGTCTTGTGATGATTGGTTATAGGGAAATGCTAGTTGACTTAGTACTCTTGACCTTCAGGATTTTAATGTAATTTTAGGGATGGATTGGTTAGCTTCCTATCATGCTTCTATTGATTGTTTTGGGAAAAGGGTGATATTTAACATCTCTAGTCAGCTTTAGTTCAGTTTTGAGGAGAACCGTGCAAATAGACCACTGCATATGATCTCAGCCTTGCGAACTAGTTCTTTGCTTAGGAAGGGTTTGTCAAGGCTTTTTGGCTTATGTGATGAGTGGTGAAAATGATTTAAAGTTGGAGGACATACCCGTTGTAAGGGATTTTCCTAATGTTTTTCCAGTTGATTTGCCTGGCTTGCCATAAAAAAAGGGAGATGGAGTTTGCCATTGATTTGGTACCAAGAACAGCTCCTATCTCTAAGACTCCATACAAGATGGCACTTGTGGAGCTTAAGAAGTTGAAGGCTCAACTTCAGGAGTTGTTAGATAAGGGTTTTATTAGACCTAGTGTTTCACTTTAGGGAACTCCTGTTTTATTTATAAAGAATAATGATGGATCAATAAGACTTTGCATTGATTATAGAGAGTTGAATAAAGTGACTATGAGGAATAAGTATCATCTTCCTCGAATTGACAATTTGTTTGATCAACTTCAAGGTGCTTGTGTATTCTTTAAGATCGATCTTTGGTCTGAATATCATCAGTTGAGGGTTAGAGGTGAGGATGTACCCAAAACTGCTTTTCAAACTAGATATGGGCAGTATGAGTTTTTGGTTATGCCT
Source organism: Vitis vinifera (assembly GCF_030704535.1). Classification (NCBI taxonomy): domain Eukaryota; kingdom Viridiplantae; phylum Streptophyta; class Magnoliopsida; order Vitales; family Vitaceae; genus Vitis; species Vitis vinifera. The sequence continues at coordinate 15,187,571 of NC_081820.1, forward strand.
TTTGGTCTGACTAATGCACCTGCTACTTTTATGGATTTAATGAATAAGGAATTCAAACCCTATCTAGATCAGCTTGTGGTGGTTTTTATAGATGATATTTTGGTGTACTCAAGGAGTGGATAAGAGCATGAGCGCCATTTGAGTATTGTATTGCAGCCTCTACGAGATAAGCAGTTGTATGCTAAATTGAAGAAATGTGAGTTTTGGTAGATAAAGTCTTTTTTCTTGGGCATGTGGCAACTAAGGATGGCATCTCAATTGACCCTGGAAAGGTAGATGTTGTAGCAAATTGGAGGAGACCTAGTATTGTGACTGAGATCTAAAGTTTCTTAGGACTTGTTGGTTACTATAGACGGTTTATTGAGGGGTTTTCTAAGATCGCCCTACCTTTGACTAAGTTGACACAAAAAAAATGGTTAAGTTTGAGTGGTTTGACGACTGTGAATATAGCTTTCAAGAGTTTAAAGAATAAATTAGTGACAACTCTTATTTTGACTATCTCTTCATGTTCAAGAGGATTTGTAGTGTATAGTGATGCCTCTCATTAGGGTTTGGGTTGTGTCCTTATGCAACATGGAAAAGTTTTGGCTTATGCTTCTCGACAGTTGAAGTCTTATGAGCGAAATTACCCCACTCATGATCTGGAGTTAGTTGTAGTGATTTTTGCACTTAAGATTTGGAGAAATTTTCTTATTGGTGAAACTTGTGAAATATTCACCGATCATAAGAGCTTGAAGTATTTGTTTTTCCCAAAAGGAATGTTGAACATGAGACAGAGAAGATGGATAAAACTACTCAAGGACTATGATTGTATTTTCAGTATCATCCAGGGAAAGTGAATGTTGTAGCTGATGCCTTAAGTAGGAAATCATTTGGTTCTCTAGCTGCTATTAAAGGTTGTTAGAGGCGATTAATAAAGGATTTGAGGAGTTTACATGTCCATATTAGAGTTCTGGACTCATGAACACTTGTGGTGAATTTTAGAGTGCAACCAGACTTAGTTGGGAGAATTAAGGCCCTACAAAAGAACGATTTGAAAGTAGTGCAACTTATGGAGGAGGTTAAAAGGATAGTAAGCCTGACTTTGTTTTATCAAATGATGGGATTTTGAGGTTTAGGACTAGACTTTGTGTCCCAAATGATGGAAACTTAAGGAAGGAGCTTTTGGAGGAAGCTCATTATTCTAGGCTTGCGATCCACCCAAGAGAGACAAAGATGTAGAAATATTTGAGACAAAATTATTGGTGGTAAGGTATGAAGTGAGATATTACACAATTTGTGGCTCAGTGTTTGGTGTGTCAACAAGTGAAAGCTAAGCATCAATGACCAGTAGGGTTTTTGCAACCACTTTCTATTCTTGAGTGGAAGTGGGGACATATTACTATGGATTTTATGACAGGGTTACCAAGAACCTTAGGGGGCAATAATTCTATTTGAGTGATTGTTGATCGATTGACAAAGTCTTCTCACTTCCTATCTATGAAAGTTAACTTCTTTATGGACCGTCTAGCTTCTTTATATGTCGAGGAGATTGGGAGAATGCATGTTGTACCTATTACTATAGTATCTGATAGAGATCCTCATTTTACTTTTAGATTTTGGCATAGTCTACAGAAAGCTTTAGGTACTAAGTTGAATTTCAATACTGCTTTCCATCCTCAAATTGATGGTCAATCAAAAAGGATAATTCACATTTTGGAAGATTTGCTGAGAGCTTGTACTTTAGGCCTAAAAGGTAATTAGGATGATTACTTACCTTGAGTAGAGTTTGCCTATAATAATAGCCTTCAAGCTAGCATTGGGATGGTAACTTTTGAGGGGCTATATGGTAGGACATGTCGATCTCTTATTTGTTGGGATGATATTGGAGAAAGGAAACTTCTAGGGCATAAACTTGTGCAGTTGACTGTTGAAAAAGTTACCTTAATTAAAGAGAGATTAAAAGCAGCTCAAACCAAATGGAAAAGTTATGCTAACAATCGCAGGCGAGATTTGGAGTTTGAGGTAGGTGATCATGATTTCTTAAAAGTTTTGCCTATGAAATCTATGATGAGATTTGCGAGAAAGAGAAAGCTCAATCCTCTATTTGTGGGTCCATTCGAAATATTAGAAAGAGTAGGCACTTTGGCATATAAAATGGACTTACCCCCAAGCCTGTCTAAGATTCATAATGTATTCCATGTTTCAACTTTGAGGAAATATGTTTTTGATCCCTCTCATATTGTGGAGTTGAAAGCTATTCAGATTTCTAAAGACTTGACTCATGAAGAAGTACCAATTCAGATTGTGGATGTGATCGGCAAGGTACTATGTCATACTGTTGTCAAGTTAGTAAAGATCCAATGGAGCAATCACAGTATTCGAGAAACCACTTGGGAATTAGAAGAGGAGATGAGAGAAAAACACCCACATCTTTTTCAAGACCCAGGTATGTCAAGTTTAGAGGATTAAACTTTTGTTAAGGAGTGGAGGATGTAATACCCTAAAATTAACTCTAGGGGCTAAATAATAAATTACAAAGTAATTAATTAAACTCATTAAAGGTAAAAGAGTCCTTTTACAATTAATAATCCTAGGTATAAATTAGATTTTCCTCTTACCTTCTTTATTTAGAAAACTCTATTAACCAAAATTAGAGAATTGAAGATCATAGGGTTAAAGGTTTAGAGGTTCAGAGTTTGAAGTTCAAATTTTTTCATGTAAGATTCTAACCCTAAATTAATATATTATATTCATTAGTTAGTTATGAGCATGCTAGATATTCTTTGAAAAAAATTTCAATTTAGATTAGGGTTAGTTTATTTAATTCTTTTTAATATCAAAATATTGGAAATTTAATATTATGGGTTGATTTATTGTTGGAAATTAGGAAATATTAAGTTTTTAGATGAAAAAAGAAAAAAAAAAAAAAAGAATTCTTTGAAAGATTTTGATTTAGGGTAGGGTTAATTTATTTAAAATTTTTAGGTCAAAATATTGAAATAATGAATATAGGTTGTTCCATTGATGAAAATAGGGAAATTCAAAATTTTCTTAGATGAATAGATCTAAGCAATTAATTTCAAAAATTAAATGAGTAAATAAATATATGATTATATGTTGCTTAAGGGATTGGAATAATATATTGCTTCTTCACCAAATAACTTCAATCGTACTTGTTTTCTTCAACACCATGTACTTACACTACAAGTAACCTCCCATACTACACACCTCATTACCATCAAACTCTCTTGTCAAACTCTTATCCAATTGATCCAACATCTTATTACCCCATTTATACCAAACTATTATCTACTCCCACTAAGTTCAAACTCTCATTCAAAAACATTTAAATCAAACTCCCATGCAACCCTACTATTATGAACCTTTCCCACAATCCCACTTACATCAAACTCTCCCACAATGCCATTCATTCAAATACTCAAGTACACCCAATTAGAAAACACTCTCATGAAACCTCACACAACACACCATCCTCCCTTGTTGACTTAGCCATACCACTCTTCCATGCACACTCTCCTCACTATAGCCTACGGAATCACCACCCTCATGATCACACATGCCAAAAACACATTTATAAACTAATCCATAAACTCTTCCTCACTACCATTCAAACCTCTCACCCCACCCTTAAAGCTTACTTCTGTAATATAGGATCTTAAACACCTAAAATGGTACCATGCTATGTCATAAGAGTTTGATGCTCTCCTCTAAACTGACACATGTGATTTGATGCCACCTTATTCTTCCCAAAATCTTGTTGGTTACAAATGGATGTTTTAAATCAAGTGAACTCCTACTAGTGCTATTGAATGTTACAAATTAAGCTTGTCATGTTGTTAAAGACTTTATTCAATGACCCGATATTAACTACCATGATAGCTTTAGTCTTGTTGTGAAATACCTTTAGTCTTATTGTGAAATACATTCAAACTTTTCAAGAAACCACTATGATTCGTTTTATTCTAGGCATTGTTGTTTCTTGTGGATGACCTTTTTGCTAACTTAACATCAATAATGCATTCATTCATGGCTACTTGTCTAAATATGTCTACATGACTCAACCATCAAGGTTTGTTGATCAAAATTTCTCAACTTATGTTTGTCAACTAAAAGAGAGTTTTATATGGCTTTAAGTAGGCACTTCGTACTTGATATCATAAGTTACAACAGTTCTTGCTCTCAATAGGTTTTGTCATCTCTTACTCTAACACATCTTTATTTATTTTCCATCAAGAGCATTTGACCATCTATCTAGTTGTCTATGTGCATAATCCCATCCTTATAGGTAACAATGAACCTCTTCTTACCAATTTTGTTTATTAACTCTCTCACATATTCTTTCCTAAAGATATTAGTGCATTAACATACTTCATTAGTGTTTGAGGTACTTTCTACTCCTAAAGGATTGTTGTTGTCTTAACACAAATATATTATGGACCTTCTTGCTAAAGCTAACATGGCTATGTCTCTTTCTCTTGCTCTTGCTCTTATGCATGTAATGTCTCTCACTTATGTCACTATCTATGGCTCCATTGTGGGTGGTCTTTAACACCTACTATTCAAAAGACTTGGCATTGTCTTTGTTGTCAACAAATTGTCCGAGTTCATGCATCATTTGACAATGACCCATTAAATTGTTGTGAAGTGACTATTTTAGTATTTACATGGTACTCTTCATCATGGTCTTTTCTTTTGTCCTGGTTGCTCTCTCTCCTTTCATGCCTTTTCTAATGCGGACTTGATCAGTAACATTGATAATATGACTTCTACTAGTGCTTACATTTTGTTTCTCAATCATAATGTCATTTCCTAATGTTCTAAAAAGCAACATTCTATTGCACGCTTGTCTACTAAAACCAAATATCAAGTCGCTGCATCCATAACCTCTAAAGTTATTTGGGTCTTATGCTTATGAACTTGGTGTTTCATTGACCCAACAACCTATCATTTATTGTGACAAAGTGTGTATAACTTATCATTGTGCCAATTTGATTTTTCATTCCCACATGAAGCATATCAAAATAAATTTTCACTTTGTTTGTGATAAAGTTCAAAGTGGTTAAGTTCATGTCTCTCATGTCTCCACCTCTAATCAACTTGCAAATGCACTAACAAAGCTGTTGTTTAGGCAACAACATCACCTTCTTTATGACATGATTGGTATTATTCATGGAAACATCATCTATGAATGGCATGATAAGGAACATTAGTTGTCAAATCTTGTAACCCATTTTATTCCCCTTAAGTTTAGGAAGTTAGATATTATGTTTGCATAATTATAGCTTATCTTAGTGATCTTGTGGTGTTATATTGAAAATAGAAATAAAGGCATTTTAAGGGGAAGTTTTTTTACTCAAATCGATAATAAAGGCAACTTCCATTGAGATTAGATGAGTTGGGGTTTTTATTTAACTCAAAAAAAGAAAAATAAGACTTCATTTGTAATGTAAAAAAGCAAATTAATGTATATAATTATTTTTCACATTATCCTTTTATCCAACGATGAGTATTGTCCTTTCAAATAGTTCATTTGTTTTTTAGAGTTAATTTTTGTTAACTTATCACTTGTTAAGGTAATTTCATTTTAATGAAAAAAAGAAAATTTTATTTTATTTTAAATTTTCATCTTAATAGAAGAATTTTTTTTTTCTTACATCTGTTTTTTTAAATATTTAATTTTGTTGTGATACTTAAATCCAATTTTTCATATAAAATAAACCCAAATTCTTTTTTTTTTTATTTGGATAAATTTTATCTTAAGTTAGGATTTGATTCTCTTTCTTAAATTAAAAATCTAAAAATTAATGAATTAAACTTGATATACATATTTCAATTACAAATCCATAAATTTAAAGATTCAATACATAAAAAATAAGTCCTAATTTGAAAAAATTTCTAACATTTTCTTACCAACCGAGCATAATGAAGAACCTCATTATTATCCAATTATCAATTTCCTAACTAAATACATAATTAATCATGATAAATTTTTAGTTTGGTAATAAATTTTAATAATTTAGGATATTTGGAAAAATGTTAAATGCCATTTTTTTCAAATTAAAATAGTAAGAAATATAGTAATTAATTTTTTGGATTTTTTAAAATATAAAATCCATATTGAGCATTGAGACATGAGTTAAAACAAACAAAACAAACCTTTAAGTATTTAATGACATTCAACTATATTAATACATAGTTAAATTAGAGTCCATTAAGATTTCCATCAAAAAAAAAAAAAAGCAAACAACACCTTAGTTCTGAAAAGAATTTTAACAAATTATGGCAACTATAATTACTAATACAAATTTGAAAAGTCGTTACTCTTGTACAAGTATCTATTGATAATTATTGCATCCTTAAAACAAAAAATAATTACAGATAGAAACATTTTATATAAATATTATTAAAAAGATAATTATTATAATGACAATTTGTCCTTCTTGAAATCGAACTAACTATTATTTTCTTAATTATTAATTACTTTTCTTTATTAAGTAATCGGTTTCAATTTTTTTTTTCTTCTTAATATTTTATTATTGTAACAATTGCCATGGTTGCTATTCTCAACCACCAAAAGTTTGATTTAATTGAAATAATCATCAATATAAAATCAATTGACATTATTTAATTGTGCAACTTAGGATCTATTTTGGATACATTTCTTGTTTGTGTTTTTAAAATCAGAAAATAGTAGTAAAATCTTACATTAAAGATATTAAAAATTATTTAAAAAATTAAGGTATCATAAACTTATTTACTATCTCAAATTTAAAAAATTTGAAATAAAAAACTTATTTACTATTTCTAATTTTAAATGTTTGAAAATAACTATTAAAGATATAAAATAAATCTGTACTTTTGATATAAAATATTTTACTTTTACATACAAGTTTCTCATTTTAAAAATAAAAAGTAGAAGTGTAATCAAATGAACACTTTAGTTCCCAATTTAATTTTTTTTTTTCCTTTTAAATAACGGTTTGGTCAATTAAGCTCTTTTGACCATATTAATTCTAGACTAACTTAAAGGGTTATTAAGCTTCTATCTTCTAGCTGATTTAATCATGTGAAAAATTAAATAAATTTTCTAAGTACCTCATTTAATGGTTTAGTAAACTCGTTTGATCATAAAACTTACTAATTGGTTGGTTTAAAGAAAATTTTTAAATTTTCTAATTTATTGGTAAAAAAAAAGTTTGAAATTATATTTTCTCATACTCCATCGTTTGAAAATGATGAATAATTTTTTAAAATAATTGCTTTTAAAAAAATTAATTAAATTATCTTATATATATATATATATATATATATAGGGTTTATTAAAGTTTGTTCAACGTGGTGAACAAAAGTGAAATTTTTTTAATTAATTGGTTTGTTAAGTAATAATAAATAGATTTGTCAACCTTTTTACACCGATTTCAGGAATTAAGAAACATTTGATAACACTTTTTTTATTATTACAAAAATTAGACAATTAACAAAATTCTTAAAATTATTTTGAAAGAGATAGTTGGTATACATGGGCTCTGGACTCATTCAAATCAATTTGAACATCATAGTTGTGATTACAAATTTGATTTAGTTGTAAACTTCATCAAATAATCTATTTAAGGACTTACAATGGTTCATTCCAATACAGGGTAGAAACCCTTCAAGGATTGACCCATAATCTTCATTAGAAATTTTTTGGTATCTTCCAATATCCTAACTTGCTACTTTACCACATTGGAATATTCAACATGTTATCACCACAAATATATCCTTATTCTAGTCTTTGAAATTTAAAAGAAAGTTGTAATGTTAAGTATATGATACTAGATAAAGTAGGTTACACAATTCATTCTCTTTACATATAGTCACAAAGTAGGTTGATTTAAGTAAGGATTAAAATATGGGAGATTATTGGATTTTATAAAAATTTTGAGAAATACTATAAAAATGGAAGAAAACTTTGAAAAAAAAATTAATCAAAAATTTTATAAATTTTAAAAAATAAATTCAAGAAATAATATATAAAATAAGAAATTATATAAAGATATTAAAAAATATATTGATAAAGGAACATCCAATGAGTTAGAAAAAGAGTTGTATAAATATAGGGAAAAAAAAAAGCTTCACTGATCCAGATTGATGATGACATAAATAATGTTATTATAATGCAAACAAATTTGATATAACATTCGATGTTATAAAACTTTTTTTCCAAATAAAAACCATTTAATATTACTAAATAAATAATATAAGTTTACAATTTGAGTTATTAATTTGAAAAATTAATTAAAAAAATTAAATATTAATTTAAAGATCATTTTTTATATTTTGTAGAAATAATATTTTATTATTATTTGTTATATGACCTAAGTTCAAAGAATATGACCTAGGTACTAAGGTATGAAAAATGCAACCAAGATATTGAGGTACAAAAAATGCGACCTAGGTACTAAAGCACAAAAAAATGATCTAGGTGTTGGTGCATGGCCAACAATTTAGTGTCCGGCTAGCGTCCACTTAACCTATTTGATGAATGGATTTGTATAAAGAAATGTTTGGATGGGTTTTCCAAGATGCCCCTTCAAAGCTTAAGTTAGAGATGGAATACTTGAGTAAGTGATTTTTTAGGAAAAGTGGCAGAACACCTTTCTTTTGGTAAATAATGGCTATTTGTCCTCGCTCAAGAGTAACGTCTTCTTAGTACCTTACTTGTGCCTTTGCTTATGCTTTTACCATCTTTAATTCCAATGATTGTCGGCTCATAATGGTTATTGTGCCTTGATGAGCCTTGAAGTTTGGTTTTTTAGCTTCGTAACAGTTGTGTCAATCAATGCACTTAATGCCTATTGCAGTAAATGCTTGTCAAACAGAAATGCATGGTACCTAGTTAGTTTGTCTCTATACCATAAGGTAGATGGATGGTGTTGCGATGACTGTCACAACATGTGTTATGTTGGACGATAGTGAGCACCCCACAATGCCCCTTAATTATTGCAGTTAGGTCTAGCTAGGCTCCAAAAGACCAAAGGAAAGAATTTTGTTGCCCACTAAGTTCAAATTTCTGGCACCATGGGACACACATCCACTGTGCGCGTCACAAGGAGTCACAATAGGGCGACTTGTCAGGTGACATGTCCACTCGAATGCCTTGATGCAAATGCCCATGCCTCATATAGGGTTGCTTTTTGGGCTTCTCTTCCTATTTTCACTTCAAAGGTTTTACGTCCAATGTTTCGCCATTGCCATCGATGATTTTGACTTAACCATTGGCTTTCAACACTGTCATCGACAATCTTTCTCCTTTTAGGTTAGTGCTTTCTATCTCGTGGTCTTCATTGTAGTGCAATATTCGACTGCTATATTTAGATTTCTTTGAGTTTGAGCTTTCTAATTTTGGAGATTGCATTTGCTATTTCTGCTTCTAAATGTTCTTAGCGGTTTGTTGTTATGCGTTTGTGCATGCTTAACCTATATTTTTTGTGTCAAAATCTGTCTCTTGGCTTTTAATAGAGAGCATTGCCTCTACGAAGTTTGGGCAATTTCAAATAACTTGCTTAGCAAGTCTCACTTGGTTGGGTTCATCTTGGTTGAAATCAACCTCTTTTTTTCCCAAACGTGGATTGAATTCGGGTTGGTTAGGTTAGACCCAGGTTGGACAAATTAATCGAGCTACATAATTGAAAATCCATCTATAGTATTTTTTTTTTTAAAAAAAAATTATATATATTTTTACAAAAAAAAATAAATAGTAAATAAAACAAAATTCCAAGATAGCAACAAAAAAATAAAGATAAATTTATTTATCTTTCTAAAAAGTAAAAAAAAATATATATATGGTGTAATCTAATATGATATTTTTTTTTAAATCTAAAAAGAAAATGAATATTATTATTATATAGGATAATAAACATTATAAAAACATTAAATCGGGTTTGTATTAGGCTCGGTTGTCCTAACCTCAGCCAAACAGTAACCCAAATTGAGTTCAAGTTGAAAAAAACCTAACCAAAACTCAACTTGAGTATTGAAAATGGTTGTCTAAGTTTGCCTAAATGTTAGGTTAGGTTAGGTTCAGGTTTGACAGGGCTAACCCACCCAAGTTGCACCCCTAAAATTGTGTAGTGATTATACTTTTAATGTTAACAGTTTAATGTAAGAACGTAAAGATAAAACAAACCACATGCATAGATATGTAAAAATATTTGATAGATTTAAAATGCTTGAAGCATTTATCTTAGAACTTCACAATTTGTACTCATGTAAACTACAAGAATCCTTATATAGAATGAAGTTATCATAATGCATGTGGTACAATAACCTCCTTAATGAATATCTTATCAAAAGGATACGTAAATAGTCCCATATGTTCATATGTTTATTAAGTCAAAAATCAAATTAACAATTATTATAGTATATGTTGATGACTTAAATCTTATTGGAAATTTTGAAGAACTTACAAAAACAATGACTTATTTGAAAAAGTAATTTGAGATGAAATACTTGAAAGGACAAAATTTGGCTTGACACGTTGTTTGAGCATGTTTGAAGTAGAATATTTGTCCATCAACATACATAGAGAAATTCCCAAAGTGCTCTCATATGGACAACTTTTCTATTCAACTCCCTAATGGTTTTCCATTTACTTTAGCTGAAGAAAAAAAAATCATTTCGTCCTTGTGAAGATGACAAATATTTGCTTGGTCCCAAAATATTATATCACAATGTAATTGGTACCCTTATTTATCTTTTAAGTTGTAAACACTAGATATTATTTTTTCTGTTAATTTACTAATAAGATATAACTTCATTCTAACTAAAAGATATTAGAATGATCTCAAACATGTATTATGTAATCTTTGCAGGATAAATAATATGAGTCCATTTTATTCAAGAAATTTAAAATCAAAAGTACTTAGATGTGCAAATGCAAATTATTTTTCAAATCCTCATAAAGTCAATCCCAAAGAGGATATATATATTTATTTGTGGTGATACTACTATATCATGAAGATCTTTACAACAAGATTTTTAACTCGTAAGATTTTTTGTTTAGCCTAGTTTTGTCTGAATGGATTTGAATTAGAAAGATTTTTAACAAGGAAATCCTAATAGTTAAAGATTATTTTAAAGAATTACAAAATATTGTACTCTTTTTTTTTTTATTAATTTTTTCTAACAAGATTTCCATGATATATATATATATATATATATATATATATATATATATATTAATGTATGGTACATCCAAATTGGAGTATCGTAAGTAGAACAAATGAGGATGTCACCACATTCTCTCCTTTGCTCATCTTAAGGGTCAATATTAAATATAACACATTCATATTCCTTTTATAAGCCTATAAAAGGCATTTTTAAGATTCTCCATCCATCTATTAAAATCATGGAGGAGAAAACAATTGTCACCAGTTCTCTTTAATCTCCTCTCTATATTTTATTTTATTTCTTGTTATTATTCCTTTACAAACATAAAGTCTTATATTGACGTAATTAAATATTAAATGGTATAGGTCCGAATTCTAAGCACAATATGAGGCAAAGAAGATGCAATCTTGCTTTCTGGCTTTTCAGACCCCAATAATACTGGTGAAATAGGGGACCCAATTCATTTTATGAGTTTTCCAAGAGCCAAAGATGGCCATTTAATTATTAAATCCTCCACTTTGGTTGTAGTGACAGTGGGAGATGGACCCCATATTTACTTTACTAATTTCATAAGATCTCATCTAATTATTTTTAATTTGATTTAATGATAATGGGAGGTGCATGACATATCATTTGCTTTTTGCTTTGATTTGATATATGTTAAACCACGGTAATAAATAAATAACTTTAGATATTTAGGGTATGTTTGGCAACTATTTTCCAAAATCGATTTAAAAAAAAAAGTTTTAAGAATAGTTTTTAAAACTGTCTTATGATGTTTTGTAAAACAAAGATTTGTTTGAAAATTTAAAATGTTTTTAACTTATTTTTAATATATTTTAAAATTAATTTTTATGTATAGTATTTTATTTTTAATCATTCTAAATGTTTGTGTAATTATTTTTCAGGTTTTTTGTTTTGAAGAACAGAAGGTCATTTTAAAAAATAGTTGTCAAATAAGCCCTTAATGACAAAGAAACACTCAAAACAGTAAAATTTTAAATAAATGATCCATTCCTATCATAAAAATTAATGTTGAAAAATTCATTATTTTATAGGTTTTGCCCTTATGCCATTTTTATGATTATTATTTTGAGTACCAACATTTTATTCTAACATAAGACTAACTGGAGGGAAAAACACAATCCTGAAATTATTGATAAATGACAAGAGAAAAGGTGCAATCCTACTATAATGAGCTATTTGAAGCTGATAAGAAGGCCATATGAATGTAAAGGTGGCATAGATGCTCATAGTCCTGAAATTATTCTTAGCAACAGACATCAAAGATAGAGTATCAACAAAATTAACTAAGGATTAGATAATAGTATGAAAAAGGAAATGAAAAATGAAATACTTGGAATCACCAAAATAAGAACTAGGATATGCCAATAAAGATTTAAAAAAAAAACAAATACAGAAGGATAATGTGTATTTAGAAAATGCATTTGCAAACGAATAGTTGAAGATGAAAAAGTTTGCATAGATGTTTGTGGCCCTAAAACAATTCATGGTGGAAAACATCAAAATATATGATAGTGATAGTTTTACAAAACCATGCATTCACTCCAATTTTGATATATTTGTTTGGAAAATGCAAACACTTTGATCTCACCTTTATCTAAATAGGCAACCGTACATGGGTCAATCTAACCATTCTTGGTGATCTCAATTACCCATCTCTTGCTTCAACAACTTTGATCAATATCTACCAATTTTTCATTGATATATGAAGAGTTAGCAAAATTTTAACTTGGATTTTTAAAATACTTGTAGGAATGATGTTGGCCGAAAAGTCAATATTTTTAGGACATGAAATATACACAACAAATATCACAACCATATGTGTGTGTGTATGATATATATAAAGAATGTTGGGTGAGGAAATTATGTACATAGGTAAATTAGAATCTTATATTGCCATTTATATTTGGCAATAGTATGTAAATCAAATCCGAATCATATATTGTCATTCATATATTTGGCAATAGCGTGTGATCTACATGAAAACTTGGTGGTGGTAGAAGCTTATAAATAGAGGTCTCTTTTCCACATTTTACCCATTCTAAAGTTGAAAGAAAAAGAGTGGTACAACTTTTTGAGTGAAAAGGTGAGGTTCTCTTAATAGTTAGAGAAATATTATTCTCTTAGGTGTAATTGGGTTTTGGGTTTGTGAGGAGTGAGTGTTTGTAAACACTTATGGCTATTTTTCTCCATATAGTGAAGATTTGTAGCAGCTCCGTGGACGTACCTTGTTTTTTCTCCATATAGTGAAGATTTGCAGCAGCTCCGTGGACGTAGCTTGTCTTAGGTGAACCATATAAGTTTCATGTGTTGATTTTATTTGCTCTATTTGTTATTATTTCCATATTTTTATTTGCTTCATTAATATGGGTATTTTGAGAGGTTTATTTCCTAACAACTTGTATTAGAGTGAGGTTTTGCGGTGTTTTATGAGCTTGGAGGTAGTCTAAGGAAGTTTTGTCTAAGGAGATTCGAATTTAAGAAGAACAATTATGACCTCTCTAGTATTTCCTAGGAACTTTTAGTTTTGTCTAAGGAGACTGGGTTTTAAGTAGGATCGTTGTGATCCCTCCAATCTTTCCTAAGAACTTTCTTAGCAGTTTAAAGCTCTAGGTAAAAGTTTTTCTACAATTTTTATAGGTATAGAGGTGGATGTAAAAAGTACAAGTTTTGCAGAAGTCCAGAGGAACCAGATTTGAGTGGGAATGATGGCAATAGATGAAGGAAAGAGCATCAGAATTAAGAAGTTCAATGGTGAAGATTTTAGCTTCATGAAAATGCAAATTGAAGATTATCTATATAAAAAAGGCATGCATTTGCCTCTTTTGGGAGAAAAGACAATAGATATGAAGGATGAAGAGTAGGCTCTACTCGATAGGCAGGCGCTTGGAATTATCCAATTGACATTATCTTGTAATGTTGCTTTCAACACAGCAAAGAAAAATTCCACTGCGGGTCTTTTGGTGGCTCTTTCTAACATGTATGAGAAGCCATCCACTTGAAATAAAGTGCACTTGATGAAACGATTGTTTAATTTATGAATGATACAAGGTGTGTTTATGGTAGCTCACATCAATGAATTTAGTATCATCATAACACAACTAAGTTTAGTGGAAATTGAGTTCGATGAACAAGTTTAAGGTCTGATCCTTTTATCCTCTCTACCGAAAAGATGGAACACGATTGTGACGACAGTGAGCAATTCTTTTAAGAGTAAGAAGATGGTATTTAAGGATGTTTGAAATCTAATTCTAAGTGAAGAAATACATTAGAGAAAATTAGAAGAAACATCAAGTTATGCCATAAACATCAAATCCAGATCTTTAGGCCTAGATACTAAATACCACACTTCATTCCTAACAAACAAGTTTAGTTCTTCCTATAGTATGATAGCCTAATATTCATATTTGAGAGTTTCCTCAATGTTCTTAGGTTCTAATTCAGAGGTGTAGCAAATGAAACCTATCTCTTAAGTCTTGATTGTCTCCTTATTGCCATGGACCTTTCTTGGTTTCTATGACACTAAAGATAAGGTGATTTTTAGGTACCTTGGATTTATTCCTATTTCCCACTTCACTATTTCCTATATCTTCATCTACCTTCATGTCACTTTTGGGATCAATCACCTTTTCAGGGATGGTCTTAGGAATATCTTTAGTCTCATTCATTAGCTCATGGATGACTTCAAGGACATCTCTAGTAGAACCCTAGGGCAATATATATGAATAATTTTTTTCTCAAATAGACCCATAGTCATCAATAAACACATCATATGATTTCTAGATAATTTTGGTATTCAGATTATAAACCTTATAGCCTTTACTTATGGTAGAATAACCTAGGAAAATACCTAAATCAAATTTAGAATCAAATTTTCCTAGTTTTTTCCCATCCTTAAGAATATAACATCTACTACCAAAGATCTTGAAATATTTCAAATTAGGCTTCTTTCCTTACCATAATTCATATGAAATACTATTGGCACTATAACAAGCAATGCCAATGGCTCAGCCCAAAAGTAAGCAGGAGTGTCATAAGTGTGGATCATTACACAAACCATTTCTTGAAGAACATGTTTCTTTCTTTTAGCTACTTTTTTTTTTTCTTTCAGTCATTTCCATTTTATGGCCTAATTCTCCACCATTTCAATAGACACCAAATTCTCAGAGTTGCCTCTATCAATGAGGACATTACAGACCTTGTCCTTGGAAGTGCACTTAGTGTAAAAAAATATTTTTTTCATAGCCAATTTGTCTCTTCTTCTTGGAGAACACTTAGATGGTGTTTTTTTTAACTTAATGTTGAATGCAATTTACTTTCAGACTAGTTGTTTCTTTCTTTTAATTTTCATTTTTTAACTTCTAGTATTTTTACCATTATTTTTAATTGAATATAAAAAGCTAAAATATGTGGGTTTTTTTGTTAATATAAAAAATTAGTTGATTCACACTTCTAACTCTCACACTCTACTCTCATTGTGAAAAAACAAATAACTCAATACTTAATACTATTAAGTTGCATTTAAAATTAAGTTAAATTAAGTTCTATTTAGATTTAAGTAAAAGAAATAAACAACTCCTTAAACTTCTTTGAACTACAAGATATTCTCCTTGATCCGCATGTATGACTTCTTTGGTTGTTGGGGTTCCAAAGTTACCTTAGACATCTCCTTCACTCTCTTTATCACTTTCTTCCTCAATTAGTATGATAATTTTACAACTGGGGCATTTAGAAGCAATATGCTTGTACCCTTAATACTTGAAGCATTGATAAGAATTGGTATTGGAGAAGTATGGTTGTTGTTTAAAACCAACCTTACTATTATCTTTTGATAAGATTCAAGGAATGGACTTTGCAATTAAGCTAGTTTTAGAAATGGAAGCATTCTCTTTGTTAGAAGAATTATCTTGCACTAAGAATCACCAATTTTTCCCACATTCTTCCTTTTGTTGTTTTTCTACTCTTAAGGGAAAATCTACAAATATCTTAAGTCCAATAAGGTTACAGTTGCACCATGTTGCCAACTTCCGGTCTTAACCCCCTAAGATAACGAGCTATAGTGTCCTCTTCTTGTACAACAAGATCACATTTTGCTATAAGATGATCAAACTCTATTATATAATCTTTCACTATTATTTGAGGTTATGAAACTTCTCATGGCAAATATTTTCTTTAAAGTTCTTTTTTTTTTCCCAGTCACAATCCTTATTTTTCTTTCTCAATCATTTGGCTTTTAAGATTTTCCCTTCACAATAAGGCATATTTTTTTAATTTCATAGCAATTAGTTTTACCTTGTGATCATCTGACACCACCTTGTAGTCAAATACATGTTCAACATAGTGAAGCCAGGCCAGTCCAAAAACTCATGATCTAGTTGCATTCTTCTTCCGAACTCTAGGATATTTACTTTGACTACAAAGTCCTATTGTAAGTGGTGATTCCTTCCAACACAAGTTGGAGAGGAACCATCTCTTATTTGGGGGTTTTGAGTTTGATAGAAGGGGTGTTAATATTTTCTTCTTCATTCTTAGAACTTTCTTCACCTGAAATCTGGTGCTGAAAAGGTTAAACTATTCTAAATGTTGTTGCAGTTGCTACACTTGGTTTCTTAACTCCTCGAGCATTTGGTTTTTTCACCTGTTGAATATTCTTCATGAGATCTCATTATCAAGAAAGATGTTCTTCAACATGTTGCACACTACAACCAGCCATGGCACCCTAGAGCATTGATATCAACTGACATGGAGATAGTACAAAAACATAGAACTAATTGATAGGAAAAAAAAATACAAGCTCACCTTCCAAGAAGAATGCCAATGTATGTTTGGTTCCTAGAAAGTATTAAGAAAAAATAAAAAAATGTTAAGAAAAATGATTTTCTTTTGTTTGATTTCTACATAAAAAAAAAAATATGTAAGAAAATCAAATATATTAAGAAAAAAATGTTTAGAAGAGGAAAAGTATGTGAAATGAGTTTAAATTAGTATATAAAAATAATTTATTAAATTTAAATCTTTTTTTTTTCACATTTTCTTTCCTTCTTCTTTTCCTCTATTTTCTTTTCCTTGCATCTTTTTTCAAATTTTGGAAGAATAAAAAATATCATATCACCACCCAAAGGAGTCCACAAAGGATACGGGGCTTAGAAAATAATCCTCCATTAATAAAATATACTATATTCATCTATTCTTCGAAAGCCTCTAACCCTCCTAAATAAACTTTTTCTGCTTTCAACTTCCAATAGCTACAACTTGGAACAACCCTCCAACTTCTCCAATTCTCGAGTGGCACTCCATAGTTGAATCTTTCATCAATAGAAAATTGAACTTATCTTTCTTCAACGAACTTCAGTAAAGGCCTCTAAATTGCATCTGAATCTTGACTTAATAGCATATGGTATGTAGTTAGTATAAGAATTTTCACTGCATTAGTACCAGTTTTACCCTAAAAATACCCCTATAATGGTAGTTTCTGCCTCCCCTGCATCTCATTTGACCAAAGTATGGAGTTGGACTTCTCTTTGAACTAGGTGTTGGATCATATAATAAGACACTCCCGTCACTTTTCAACGGTCATCCAAATCTATGTAACGCACTTCATACATGGCTTTGGCAACAAGCTTGTGATTAGACTTATCAATTGCTGGTAGGAATGTCACTTTTATGTCGAGCAAAATAGCAATGCATATAGCACTCTTGAAAGTGCTCCTGCAAATACATATAATGATCAAAACAAAATTTAGCTTTTAAGTATATAGGATATATATTGAAAAAAAAAAAGCATATAACTAAAAGCAAACTAATTTCAAGAAGTGCTTGTGGTGAACTAGCTAGTGATAAAAAAAAAAGCTACTAAAGCCTCCTACTTCAATAATTGGCTCCCTTTTGAATTGTGGAGATAATGTAAACATCAAAACTTAGGCTATATTTAGTTCTCAAATTATTTTGGTATCAATAATAATAAAATATAATTAAAATCAGTATAAAAATTTATATATTTTTAAATTATTTAATTTTTATATTAAAGAGTTAAAATCAGTGAAATGAATTTAAAATAGCATATAAAATTATTTATATACAAGCAATACAGATGTAAATGCAGAAATATTAGTAAACTGAAAAGTTTCTAAACAATAGTATTATAAATATAATAAAAGGGCACAAATAAATAACAAAGAGGAATAAGGAGAATAAACAGACATATCAACCACAAATAAATTGTAACTTTCTAGTTGTAGACCCCCTCAGGGTCGTTTTCTTTTTATTTTATTCTTTTTTATTCTTATTTTCTTCTTCTTCAGAATGCACAATAGAGCAAAAAATCAGAGATAGTTGTTTAGGACAGAGGAGACATAGCTGAGCATAAAGAAAGCTGATGGGAAAGAACGGGTGGTTGGGACAGAGGGAGTAGGTCTGTTGCTGAGAAGAATAATGAAGTGGTGAAAGTGACAGATGAAGAAAAGGTAAAATAAAGGGAGCTGTCAACTTCATCATCCAAATCATTACCATGGCTACTTTCATCTTTCCATTTATCAACACCATTAAACCCATTCTTGAGACCCGATTTACCCACCACCCTGTCGATCCTCTCAACTCTCATATCTCTCATTATTCATAACCATGTACCCATATCCCATCTTTCATTCCTACCCCAACATGTTCGCCACCCTCCTAGTCGTGCCACTAAACCCATTCTCTCTCTACATTCTCCTACCCACATGAATGGGAACCATGCACACGTATCCTTTGCACCCCACCATTCCCGCTATCCTCCACCCGAATTCCCTCTCAAAGCCTCCATGAAAATCCCATGCCATACCCGACTCAACACCACCCTCATCCCTCTCTATATCCTCATACCCACCACCACCGAACCCCTCTTTCTCTCATAAATTCATTCACCATCTCATCCTTCAATACCCATTATCACAACTATTAAACCCATATCTCATTCCAACCCCAGTTATCCAACCAAGACTTGGACGCAGATGATGATGAAGACAACGAATTCTTCTAGGAATAGGTTGACATGCGATGCGTGGATAATGTTAGGATGCTGATCGTGGACGCCATGTAAACCGCCAAGGCTGGGCATCCGGGAATGCCTCTCGGCATGGCTGAAGTTGGGTATATGTTGTATAAGCATCTGATGAGGTACAACCCCAGAAATCCTAAATGGTACTGGTTTGATTGAAAGTGAGGAAGAGACAGTCGGGATGTCGGACTTTGATAAGGCTAAGCGGCATAGATATGTTGATGTGCCTAAACTCGTGCCAGTTTTCATGGAGACCTGTGGTACCTGAAAGATCTAAGAAGTGCGAGAAGAAGACCCATGCCAAGCCCGAGAGGATCAGGTACAAAACGGATGAGGTCAAGCTCGTTGATTTGCAATTCTACAAGGTTGATTATTCCGGAATGGTCTAGAGTGTTGGCAGATCGGAGGGTTGGTTGTGTCCATCAACTTGTTGGCAGATTGGAGGGTTGGCCGTGTCCATCAACTCCCCTTGTGTTCACCGTGGGCGCTTGGGTGAATGCACTATAAGGATAGGGTATGCGCCTTTCCTAATAGCAATTGCTTTTAGGAGAGTTGGTAGTATCTCAAGTCCTACAAGTGGTATCAGAGCCAAGGTCACGGGTTTGAACCCCAGGGGTGTCGCTGGGGGGGAGATTGTTGGCAAATCGAAGGGTTGGCCATGTCCATCAACTCCCTTTGTTTTCGCCATATAGCTTTTTGCTACAAGGCGTGCCTTGTACTTGTCTACCTCTCCATGCTTATTAAGCTTTGTTTTGTAAATCCACTTGACACCAATCTTCTTTGCACCTGCAAGTAAGTCGATTAGCACCCAAGTATCATTATTTTCTATGGATTTTATTTCAGAATCCATAGCAGCTCTCCACTTTGTACTTTTCACAGCTTCTTCAAAATAAAAGGGATCTCCATATGCAAACAATGCTAGATTAGTCTCATCTTCTTCTTTAAACAAACTCTCACCCGTTTCATAATCTCTCATCCAAACTGGTGGCCTTCTAACTCTCTTTCATTGGAACTAGGTGAACTTTCTTCATCTACCAGATTTGGAGAAACAGCCCTAACCTCTTCTACACTACTTCCATCTTCACTCTCGGCCTCACCTTCATTATTTGTAGCAACATTTTCTTCATTATCTCCCCATTCCAACATAGCTACCACCTATTCCTTATAGCTCTTATCCCAATCCCAAGACTTGTCCTCTTCGAAAACTACATCCCTGCTGATTACAATCTTCTTGGCTATTGGATCATAAAGCCTATAAGCTTTAGACTCTTCACTAACTCCCAACAACACACAAGTAAAACTTTTATCTTCCAACCTAGCTCTCTTGATATCAGGTACATGAACATGTGAGATACAACCAAACACTCGAAAATGTTCAACTGAAGGCTTGACTCCACTCCAAGCTTCCTCCGGAGTCATGTTCTTCACTACTAGAGTAGGACTTCGGTTTAGAATATGCACTATCCAATTCACAGCTTTTGGCCAAAAAGTCTTTGGAAGCTTCTTCTCTGAAAGCATACTTCAAACCATGTTCATGATGGTTCGATTCTTCCTCTCTGTAACTCCGTTTTCTTGCGGAGTGTAAGCTGCTGTCAACTGGCTCTTGATGCCATTTTCTTTACAAAATTCATTAAAGTCTTGTGAAGTGAACTCACCCCCTCGATTAGTACGCAAACACTTAATATAGGAACCTGTTTCTTTCTCAACACAACTTTTATATTGTTTGAAGATAACTAAAGCTTCAGATTTTTCAACCAAGAAGTAAATCCATGCCTTTCGACTAAAATCATAAATGAAGCTAATTAGATACCTCTTTTTGCTATTTGAGATCGATGTGATAGGGCCACATATGTCGGCATGAATGAGTTGAAGTTTCGAAGAGCTCTCTGATTACTACTCAAAAAGTGCTATTTTATAGCTTGTAATTAACTCTTTTAAACACTTTTAAGTAGTAGTTATTACCTTTTAACTCAATTGGCATGTTAAGGACCCTTGCAATCGTTTCTAATCAAATTGTGTTAAGTTTTGGTGTTTTTGATAGCTTTTTTATCACCAAAGCAATCTAAGATGAGGGAGAGTTTTATATTATCCATGGCAAAGAAAATAGAAGCTCATTTACAAGAATAATCCAAACTTTGGAGCTTTGTAGTCCTTTGCCAAAAGCCAATCAAGAATGCAAGGAGGAAAAAGAGAGAAATCTAACATGAAGAATTCAAGATGACACAACTGTTGGACACATTTCGAATACTTCTTGGAGTCCATTTCATGCATACTATATCTTTTTTCAAATCTTGGGAAGTCAGGAGTCCAACGCTTCAAACGGTGTGCAAATTGGAGTTGAAACGAAGAAGTTATGGTCATTTGAAGACAACCACGCAAAGCTGAGCGGAAATTTCGCAGCCCAAAGCCCATTTCGCAGCTGCGAAATGAGCTGTGAAACCCACCTTTGGCACACGAGTGCCATTTCGCAGCCCATGCCTCCATCTTCGCATCTGCAAACCACATTGCGAAATCACCTCCAAGCTGCGAATGAAGTTGCAAATCATCTCCAAGTTGCGGAATCACCTCCAAGTTGTGAAATCACAAATTCAACTTGCAAAATCAAAGTTCATACTTGGAAAATGGACAATTCAACGTGCCAAATCCACCTGTGCAATCCCATATATTTGCTACCGACTAAGTTAGATTTTTTCTCAAGATATTTTGTGTAAATTTCTATTTTCTCCTTGTAATCAGTCAAAGATATTATTAGGATATTTCTTAGAAAATATCTTCTCTATATATATTTTTGAACCAATGTAAAGAAATCAATCCTGTAATATATGTAATCCGACGAGAGGAGGATCGTAAGGAAGAAATATATTTTACAAAGCACTTGCTCTATTTTTCCTTCATATTTTTGTTTTCTCATTATTTTTTTTTTCTAGCAAATCAAACTCTGAGGATGTTTCCTCAGAGAATGAGTGGCTAGGCTCTTTGTCTCTTGGAGTGAAGAAAGCCGGGTAAGTTTCCACATGCAAAAATTGGAAGTTTTGTTGTTTCAGCTTTTAATGAAGAAAAAGTGTGACCAGTTAATGGTTTCTATGTTTTTAGTTAACTTAAAACGCCTTTAAATCACCTGGGTCAACACTTGGTAAGGCAAGTGGTCTTCGTCCATTGAGATACACTAGTTTATCTCTTGCAAGCCTTTGGGAGGTGGTTTAAAGGTAGGATTTTCTAGAATAGCCAACACTTGATAAGCTTTTGGACTCTAAGGAAACATCCATTAGTTATCTCTTGCGAGCTTGTGAAAGGAAATCCAAGGTTAAGGATCACCTTAAATGGAAAATGCTAGGTGAGAGGCACGAGCCATTGCAAGATGCATCAGTGAAAGGAATTTAGTGTTTGAACCCATTAAGGGGAAGCATCTGTACCACATCGGTTCGGGAAATAACTATATGTTAAATCCCCAATGTGAGGAAAAGAAACAAGTGACCGGAACTCTCTTTTTGTATTAGGAACCTGAGCCTAGTGATGTGAAACTCCAAGAAACACTTTTCTTTATAATTAAAATTAGTTACTATTTTTTGTTAGCTTAAAACCAATCCTTTTTCAACCAAAGATAATGTTTTCTTTTAAAGCTAACCTTGAAATGAAAAAGCACCAATTCAGCTTTGAATTAATATCAATTGTGGAGTGAAAGCCCATCCCTGTGAACGATCCTAGAGCCACTATGCTATGCTAGCTAAGGCTATCCTAGTACATGGTGTAATAGGTTATAAATTTTTTTGATTACTCCCATCTGAGGACCACAATCAAGGAACACCAGCTGGACACGAATCAAATGGCACCATTGTTAGAGACCATTGAGAGGATATGAATCAGCTAATACACCAATTGGGAACGAATCACTTTCCAAGTGCTCTTCTTTGGAATTGGATTTCTATGTTGCATTCTAACCATGCAATCAGTGCATACAGTTTTTGAAGCTTTGAATTATGGTTCCATTCACCATCTTGCTGTTTTGAAGAGTCCTCAATCCTTTGTGACTCAAGTGTCCATATCGGCAATACCAGAGATGTGATAAGTCTTCTGTAGTTGTGTGAAAGCAAGCTGGTTTCTTTGGTTGTGGCGCAGCCAACAAAATAAACAGTCTATTGGCAGACATCTCTGCTTGAATGATCAAGCCCTTCTCAGGATGATACACTTGTTATGTTGAAAAAGAATCACTAAACCTTTCTCCTGCAGCTGCCCAATGCTCAATAAATTGTTCTTCAACTCAGGCACATAAAAAACCTCGGTGACTACATGATTGAATCCATTCACTTTCAGCCTTACATTACCCTTACCCATCACTGTCATTTTTGAGTTGTTTCCCAGTTTCACCATCTACCTGAAGCGGTCATTGAAGTCGTAAAAGAGAGTTTTATCTCCACACATATGATTACTGCAACCAGAATCTAAAAACCAAACATCCTCCTTTTCTGCTTCATTTATCTCAACATAGGACATCAACAACATCGCTTTTTCTTCTCTAAGCTCAGCAAAATTAGCCTCTTTGTTGAAGGATTGGCGTCCTCTACCTCTGCCTCTTTCTTGAGAGGATCCGCGACCACGACCTCTTCCTCCTACACTTTCTTCATGAATTACCTTAAGTGCCTGCTCTTCTCCTTTGTGCCTATGGAACTTTTGCTCGTGAACAATTAAGGAACTTTGCAATTCATCAATTGATAGGAGATCAATGTCCTTTGACTATTCAATTGAACAAACAATATAATTGAATTTGTCACTCAATGATCGAAGTATTTTTTCTACTATTGTAACATCTCTCATTTGTTCACCATGAACCCTCATCTTATTGGCTACAGACACCACTCTTGAGAAATAGTCAGAGACACCTTCACCAGATTTCATCTCAAGAGTTTCAAACTCTTTGCGAAGAGCTTGAATAATGGATCGTTTCACCCTTTCATTGCCCTCATACTTCTTCTTCATGGAATCCCATATCTGTTTGGATGTGTTCTTCTGTAAGATGGTGATTGCTACTCAAAAAGTGTTATTTTGTAGTTTTTAATTAACTCTTTTAAACACTTTTAAGTAGTATTCATTACATTTTAACTCAATTGACATGTTAAGAACCCTTACAATCGTTCCTAATCAAATTGTGTTAAGTTTTGGTGTTTTTGATAGCTTTTTTATCACCAAAGCAATCCAAGATTGAGGGAGAGCTCTGTATAATCCATGGCAAAGCAAATGGAAGCTCATTTACATGAAAAATCCAAGCTTTGGAGCTTCGTAGTCCTTTTCCAAAGCCAAATCAAGAATGCAATGAGGAAAATAGAGAGAGGAATCTAACATGAAGAAATTCAAGAGAAGAGAAGCTACAAGACACATTTCGAGCACTTCCTGGAGTCCATTTTATACACACTATATATCGTTTCAAATCTCGGGAAGTCAGGAGTCCAATGCTTCAAATAGTGTGCAAATCAGAGCTGAAATAAAGAAGTTATGGCCATTGGAAGACAACCGCACCAAGCTAAAAGACAATTTCGCAAGTTGCGAAATCACAAATTCAACTTGCGAAATCAAAGTCCAACTTGCGAAATGGACACTTTCAACTTGCGAAATTTTTGCAAGTCATGTTTCAACTTGCGAAATCCACCTATGTGATCCCAGATATTTGTGACCGACTCTATTAGATTTTTTCTTCAGATATTTGTTGTTTAAATCTCTATTTTCTCCTTGTAATCCACCAATCATAGGATTTCTTAGTTAGGAAGTAAGAAAGAAGGGTGAATAACCTTTCTATATAATCTATTGTAATTTTCTTTTAAAGATATCTCGGGAGTTTTTTCTCAGAGACCAACTTTTGTATAGTTTTGAAGAAAGTAATACACAGAGCTTTGTTCTGCCTTACCTACTCATTTTGAATGTATTTTTCTCACTAGCCAAACAAACTTTGAGGATGTTTTCCCAGAGGATGAGTGGCTAGGCTTTTTGTTTCTTGGAGTGAAGGAAGCTGGGTAAGGTTTTGAATGCAAAAATTGGAAGTTTTGTTGTTTCAGTTTTTAATGAAAAGAAAGTGTGACCCATTAATGGTTTTTATCTTTTTAGTTAACTTAAAATGCCTTAAAATCACCTGGGACAAC
Organism: Vitis vinifera; assembly: GCF_030704535.1. Classification (NCBI taxonomy): domain Eukaryota; kingdom Viridiplantae; phylum Streptophyta; class Magnoliopsida; order Vitales; family Vitaceae; genus Vitis; species Vitis vinifera. The sequence goes on from NC_081820.1 coordinate 15,212,912, forward strand.
ACTTGGTAAGGCAAGTGGACTCCGTCCATTGAGTTACACTAGTTTATCTCTTGCGAGCCTTTGGGAGGTGGTTTAAAGGTAGGATTTTATAGAATAGCCAACACTTGGTAAGCTTTTGGACTCTAAGGAGACATCCATTAGTTATCTCTTGCGAGCTTTTGACGGGTAATCCAAGGTTAAGGATCACTTTGAATGGTCAATAAAAGGTGAGAGGTAGAACCATTGTAAGATGATTTAGTGACAGGGAATTAGTGTTTGAATCCATTAAGGGAAAGCATCTGTACCACACCGGTTCGGGAAATAACTCTATGTTAAATCCCTAATACGAAGAAAAGATTCAAGTGACCGGAATTCTCTTTTTGTATAAGGAACCTGAGCCCAGTGATCTAAAAACTCCAAGAAACACTTTTCTTTGTAAGTAATTTCCATTACTTTATTATTGGTTTCACTTAAAAACTAATCTTTCCAAACATCTTTATGTTTTCTTTTAAAGCTAACCTTGAAAAGAAAAAACACAAATTCAGTTTTGAACTAATATCAGTTGTAATTTGAAAACCCATCCCAGTGAAGGATCCTAGAGCCACTATGCTATGCTAGCTAATGCTACCCTCATACATGGTGAAATAGGTTTATAAATTTTGTTGATTACTCTCGTCTGAGGACCAAAATCAAGGCACACCAGTTGATTGAACACCAATCAACATAACATACACTAGTTGGGCATGAATCAAATGGCGCCGTTGCCGGAGATGGTGCCAACTTTACATTGATATCATCTTTCCAGAGTACTTGTGATCTTCATCACAAGTTTGGTGATTTTTTTTTCATTTTACTAACTCTTTTTAATTGTTTCTTTTACTTGTTCATATTTTAGCCTATCTTTTAATTTAATTTTAGTTAATCTTAGTCTTTTTGTAGTTTTGTTTTCTTTTGTTTCTTTGTTTTTGTTACATTTGTTACTAGTTGTGTATGCCATATTGGATACGAGACAGTGGAGAAAGACTTGTGAAAATTGAAACACCTTATAAAACAGTGTTGGAATTGTGCTTGAACATCATGGAAGCTACACCTGAAGATCAGTATAGTCACCATGGTCACCAGGACAATCCCAATGCATTTAGATCAATGAGGGACCGCATGCATCCACCTCGTATGAGTGCACCATCATGTATAGTGCCTCTTACAGAGCAGCTAGTAATCAGACCGCATATTATGCCGCTTCTACCTACTTTCCATGGGATGGAAAGTGAGAATCCCTACGCGCATATCAAGGAATTTGAAGATGTTTGTAATACATTCCAAGAGGGAGGAGCTTCAATCGATTTGATGAGACTAAAGCTATTTCCTTTTACCTTGAAGGATAAGGCCAAGATTTGGCTTAATTCTCTAAGGCCAAGGAGTATCCGAACTTGGACTAATTTGCAAGCTGAATTTCTTAAGAAATTTTTCCCTACTCATAGGACAAATGGCTTGAAAAGGCAAATTTCAAACTTCTCGGCTAAAGAGAATGAGAAATTCTATGAGTGTTGGGAGAGATATATGGAAGCTATCAATGCTTGTCCTCACCATGGTTTTGATACATGTCTATTGGTGAGTTACTTTTATGATGGTATGTCTTCCTCAATGAAGCAACTCCTCGAGACTATGTGTGGAGGAGATTTCATGAGTAAGAATCCGAAGGAAGCCATGGATTTCTTGAATTATATTGCTAAAGTCTCAAGAGGATGGGATAAACTGAACAAAGGAGAAGTGGGGAAGACGAAGTCTCAACCAAATGCCTTTAATGCTAAGGCTGGGATATATACCTTGAATGAAGATATTGACATGAAAGCAAAAGTTGCAGCTATGACAAGAAGATTAGAGGAGCTAGAACTGAAAAAGATATGTGAAGTGCAAGTCGTTGCTGAAACACCAGTGCAAATTATGCCTTGTTCTATTTGTCAATCTTATGAGCACTTGGTGGAGGAGTGTCCTACAATTCCAGCTGTTAGAGAAATGTTTGGAGATCAAGAGAATGTCATTGGACAATTCAAGCCCAACAACAATGCTTCATATGGAAATACCTACAATTCAAATTGGAGGAACCATCCAAATTTCTTCTGGAAGCCAAGAACACTTCAGTACACACAACCAGGCCAAGCATCTCAACAAGCTTCAAATCTTGAGCAAGCAATAGTAAATCTAAGCAAGGTCGTGGGAGATTTTTTTGGAGATCAGAAATCCATCAATGCTCAACTTAGTTAAAGAAATGATAGTGTAGAGAATACATTGAATAAAAGGATGGATGGAATGCAAAATGATTTATCTCAGAAGATAGATAATCTCCAATACTCAATCTCAAGGCTCACTAACCTTAACACAGTGCAAGAAAAGGGAAGGTTTCCTTCTCAACCTCACCAAAACCCCAAAGGTATCCATGAAGTGGAGGCTCATGAGGGAGAATCTTCACAGGTGAGAGACGTCAAAGCCTTGATCACTCTAAGGAGTGGTAAAGAGGTTGAGCTACCAACACCCAAGCCACATGTTGAAAAAGAGGAAAAAGAAGAAGAGACAGAGAAGATAGAGGAAATTAAAGGAAAGAAGAAAGGTAGCAGTGAAAGGAAAGAGGACCATGATTCAACAGTGAATGAAAATCCAGAGAAAATAATTATCAAGGGAGATGTGATGAAGAAACACATACCTCCACCTTTTCCTCAAGCTTTGCATGGGAAAAAGGGAATCAGAAATGCAGCAGAAATTCTTGAAGTATTGAGACAGGTGAAGGTCAACATCCCATTACTAGATATGATCAAACAAGTGTCGACTTGTGCAAAATTCCTGAAGGACTTGTGTACTATCAAAAGAGGGTTGAATGTGAATAAAAAAGCCTTCTTGATTGAGCAAGTAAGCATCATCATACAATGCAAGTCTCCATTGAAGTACAAAGATCCGCGTTGCCCTACCATCTCAGTGATGATTGGAGGAATTGTAGTGGAGAAAGCTTTGTTAGACTTGGGAGCAAGTGTGAATTTGCTACCATACTCTGTCTACAAGCAATTAGGACTTGGTGAATTGAAGCCAACATCAATCACTCTATCTCTAGCAGATAGATCAGTGAAGAGTCCAAGAGGGATAATTGAAGATGTCTTAATTCAAGTTGACAATTTCTATTATCCAGTAGATTTTGTTGTTGTTAACACAGACCCAATTGTCAAGGAAACTAATTATGTTCCTATCATACTTGGAAGACCATTCTTAGCTACATCAAACGCAATCATAAATTGTAGGAATGGACTCATGCAACTCATGTTTGGCAACATGACATTGGAGCTCAATATCTTCTATATGTCCAAAAAGCCAATCAATCAGGAAGAAGATGAAGGTCCAGAAGAGGTGTGCATCATTGACACTCTAGTGGAGGAGCATTGTAATCAGAAAATGTAAGATAAGTTGAATGAAAGCCTTGGGGATCTTGAAGAAGGGTTGCTTGAACCCTTAGATTTGTTTGCTACTCTACTAGGTTGGAAGAGGATAGAAGAAATTCTACTTTATTCAATAAAGATAAGGCACAAGAAGCTGTTAAAGAGGAGCCCCCAAAGCTTAATCTGAAGTCCCTGCCTACAGAGTTGAAGTATACATACCTAGAAGAGAATAAGAAATGCCCTGTTGTTATATCTTCATCTCTTACTACTCCTCAAGAGGTGTGTTTACTTGAAGTTCTCAGGAGATGTAAGAAAGCAATAGGATGGCAAATATCTGACTTGAAAGGCGTCAGTCCTTTAGTCTATACACATCATATATACCTGGAAGAAGAAGCTAAGCCAATTCGTCAACCTCAAAGAAGATTGAATCCTCACATGCAAGAGGTGGTGCGAGCTGAGGTTCTTAAGCTACTTCAAGCCGGTATTATCTACCCCATATCAGATAGCCCATGGGTGAGTCCTACTCAAGTAGTACCAAAGAAATCAGGGATCATAATGGTGCAAAATGAAAAGGGAGAATAAGTTGCTACACACCTCACTTCAGGTTGGAGAGTGTGTATTGATTATAGAAAATTGAATGTTGTGACAAGGAAGGATCATTTTCCATTGTCATTTATTGATCAAGTGTTGGAGAGAGTCTTAGGCCATCCTTTCTATTGTTTCTTGGACAACTACTCCGGGTATTTTCAAATAGAAATCGATGTTGAAGACCAGGAGAAGACCACTTTCACATGTCTATTTGGAACATATGCCTACAAAAGAATGCCTTTTGGTTTATGCAATGCACCTCCAACATTCCAACGATGTATGTTAAGCATTTTCAGTGATACGGTGGAGTGTATTATGGAGGTTTTTATGGATGATATCACCATATATGGAAGTACATTTGAGGAATGCTTAGTTAACTTGGAAGCGGTTTTGAACCGATGCATTGAAAAGGACTTAGTGCTTAATTGGGAGAAATGTCATTTTATGGTACAGCAAGGAATTGTCCTTGGCCACATCATCTCCATGAAAGGCATTGAAGTTGATAAAGTAAAGATGGAACTTATTATCAAATTGCCATCCCCAACAACTATAAAAGGAGTAAGGCAACTCCTTGGCCATGCTGGGTTCTACAGGAGGTTTATTAAAGATTTCTCTAAACTTTCAAAGCCTCTTTGTGAACTATAAGGTAAGGATGCTAAAATTGTATGGGATGAGAGACGTCAAAAGAGTTTTGAGCAATTGAAGCAGTTCTTGACAACCACTCCAATAGTGAGGGCTCCTAACTGACAACTACTTTTTGAAGTGATGTGTGATGTCAGTGACTTTGCTATAGGAGCTGTTCTTGGTCAAAGAGATGATGGAAAGCCCTATGTTATCTACTATGCAAGAAAAACATTGAACGAAGCACAAAGAAACTACACAACCACAGAGAAAGAATTGTTAGTTGTAGTTTTTACCTAAGACAAATTTCGTGCTTATCTAGTAGGGTCTTTCATTGTGGTTTTCACTGACCATTCAGCCTTGAAGTACTTATTGACAAAGCAAAATGCAAAAGCAAGGTTGATTAGATGGATTCTCTTACTACAAGAGTTCAATTTCCAAATCAAAGATAAAAAAGGAGTGGAGAATGTGGTAGTTGACCACTTTTCAAGGTTGGCTATAGCACATAATTCCCATGTTTTACCTATTAATGATGATTTTTCGGAGAAGTCACTCATGTTGTTAGAAGATGCTCCTTGGTATGCTCATATTGCTAACTATCTAGTTACTCGTGAAGTTCCAAGTGAGTGGAAAGCATAAGATAGGAAGCACTTCTTTGCAAAACTTCATGCCTAGTATTGGGAAAAACCTTTTCTTTTCAAGTATTATGCAAATCAAATAATAAAGAAGTGTGTCCCTAAACAAGAGCAACAGGGAATCCTCAATCATTGCCATGAAAGTGCATGTGGAGGCCACTTTGCCTCTCAGAAAACACCCATGAAGGTGTTGCAATCAGGTTTTAGTTGCCATCACTTTTCAAAGATGCTCACACCATGTGTAGGAGCTGTGATAGATGCCAAAGGCTTCGAAAGCTGACACGTAGAAATCAAATGCCTATGAACCCCATTTTAATAGTTGATCTCTTTGATGTTTGGGGCATTGAGTTCATAGGACCTTTACCAATGTCTTTTGGTAACTCTTACATTTTGGTGGGGGTAAACTATATTTCTAAATGGGTTGAGGCAATCCCGTGTAAACAAAATGATCACAGAGTTGTTCTCAAGTTTCTCAAAGAGAACATCTCAAGATTTGGGGTGCCCAAGGCCATAATCAGTGATGGGGTACTCATTTTTGCAACAAGCCTTTTGAAACTCTTTTAGCCAAGTATGGGGTAAAGCATAAGGTAGCTACACCTTACCACCCTCAAACTTCCAAGCAAGTTGAGTTAGCAAACAGGGAAATCAAGAATATATTGATGAAGGTGGTGAACACGAGCAAAAGAGATTGGTATGTTAAGCTCCATGATTCACTATGGGCATATAGAACAACTTACAAGACTGTTCTTGGCATGTCTCCTTATCACCTAGTCTATGGCAAAGCATGCCATCTCCCTATGGAAGTTGAATACAAGGCTTGGTGGGCAATTAAGAAGGTAAACATGGACTTGAACAGAGTCGGGATGAAGAGGTGCTTAGACCTTAATGAGATGGAGGAATTAAGAAATGAGGCCTACATCAATTCCAAAATTACAAAATAGAGGATGAAGAGGTGACATGATTAGTTAATCTCCAACAAAGAATTTCGAAAGGGAAAAAGAGTCTTACTCTATGACTCTAGGCTCCCTATCTTTCCAGGAAAGTTAAAGTAAAGGTGGATAGGCCCTTTCATTATTCACCAAGTGCATCTCAATGGAGTAGTGGAACTACTCAATTCCAACAACACGAACACTTTCAAAGTCAATGGCTATTGTCTCAAACCATTCATGGAGCCATTCAATCAAGACAAGGAGGAAGTTAGTCTCCTTGAGCCACAGAAATCTTAACCAAAAAGGGGGGTAGATGGACTTAGTCTTTTTGAAGACTAATCAAATTCCATGTTTTTGTTTTAATTTAGTTGATTTAAAAGCTTTATTAATTGTTTTCATTTTAGTTTTAGCTTTGATTTATTTTATTTTGATATAACTTAGACTTTTTGAATGATCAAAATAAGAAGGAATTTCAAAAGAATTGGAGGGACGCCATAAAGAGCTATAGAAGGAGAAAAATAAAGCAATTTTTTCAACTTGCGAACATTTCTTAAGTTGAAATTTCAACTTGCGAAAATGAGGCCAACTTGCGAAAATTTTTGCAGCTGCGAAACACCTCTTAGGTACACATGTGCCATTTCGCATATTCAAAAGTCCATTTCGCAGCTGCGAACCAACTTGCGAAATCACCAAAGCCAATTTTCGCAAGTTCATTCTTCAAGTTGCGAAAATTTTCACAGCTGTGAAACACCTCCTAGGCACACGTGTGCCATTTCGCAACTTCAAAAACCAATTTCACAGCTGCGAAACAAGTTGCGAACCAAGCTACAAAATCACCTCCAAGTTGCGAAAATACCAATTGTCGTTTAAATGTCTATTTAAACCTCAGATTTTCTTATTTTTCATTTCGCACAGCCATTTCAACTTGCGAAAAAGCCCTCCAAGTTGCGAAGCCCAAAAATCTCTGAGGATCCTCTCCAAAGGAAGCCTTGAAGACGTGTGTCTGAAGAAGACCACCCCGCGCACATCTGCGTACCCTCTGGAACACGAACCTCTCCATTTCAGCCATGGCCAAGATGAGAAGAGCCCAAACCCTGTCTCCATCAACTTGCAACACCAAACTGAGAGCTTCACCAATGCGAGATTCCATATTTGATGCACCACAGGCCCCTGCCATTCCACCTTCTGAGGATGGAGTGTCGCCTAGTCCTCCTCAGCAAAGGTACCAGACGATGAGACCACCCACTACACCTAGGGCAAGCAATTTGTGCCCCAAGAAATCAATTCGTCGCCCTCCTGCAAAAAAAGCTAGAGTTTCAAGCCCAGGAGAGTCATCAGCACCTCCACAGCCTCAGCCGCCTACTAAAGAGTCTCAGATTCCTGCTGGAATGACTCCAAAAGGGATTATCAGGCGACTTATGGTTACACAGCCATCTATAGAGGGAAATTTGGATTGTCGAGCTAGGCCATTCCGAGCTATGCTTTGATAGAGAGAATTTCAGACACCAGCCGGAGCCTAGAGATTCATTCCATCTACTGCAGAGATACCATTTGGAGTACTTGATGACTCCAAGGGATTTTTTCTATCCCCGAGTAGCATTAGATTTTTATCAGTCTATAACTACGCATCGCGTCCGGGATCCTACTTTTATCCGCTTCACTATTGATGGACGCCATGGTATCTTATGAGCCAGACACATTGCAGAGACCCTGCACATTCCATATGAGCCTGTGAGTTCAGAAGATTGCAGAGACTGGGCTCATTTTTCTCAGAGCGACATGGTCCGTATATTGTCCAAGGGGACATCCACACGCTCATTTCTTTTTAGGAAGGAGCTTCCGGCTGGAATGTTTCTACTGGATGTGCTGTTGCGCTCTAACATATTTCCACTTCAGCATATGGTGTAGAGGAGAGGAGCTACACTAGAGGCCTTGTTCAGGATATCAGAGGGTTTTTACTTTGGCCCTCATCATTTGATTATGACCTCTCTTCTTTACTTTGAAGAGAAGGTCCATAGGAAGAAGCTACAGAGAGCATATGCCATTCCACTACTTTTTCCTAGGCTGCTCTGTCAGATATTAGAGCATTTGGGTTATCCTTCTTAGCCTCAGCTTGAGCGCCAATGCATTTGTCGAGAGATATTCTCTCTCGACAAATGGAATCATATGACAGCTTATGTTGCATTTCCAGGAGCCCCAGCTAGGCCAACACATCCAGAGATACCACAGGACGAGCAGCCACAACAGGCTGACATACCTCCCGAGATCATACCACTTGCCCTTGCAGCACCTTCTACAGTGCTCACGCCTGAGGCTACATCTTCTGCTCCTCCTACCACTCTTGGGACTCCACTAGTCATACCAGCTACATTAGTGCCTCCTCCACCTGAGTCTACTATCACCATATCCGCTTCAGAGTTCAGAGGCCTATGTCATACATTGCAGACATTGACTACTACTCAGAGCGTTCTTGCCCAGCAGATGGTAGTCATACTTGCACATCAGGATCAGCTTATTGCCACCCAGACCAAGCATACTGCCATCCTTAGGCAGATACAACAACATTTGGGTATTTTTTCGCCACCTGAGCATGATATGCCTGGTCCATCAGAGCCTACAAATCCATCTTAGGAGGCTCTTCCAGTAAAGCAGATTGTGCCCCATGAGGAGACTACTACAGTAGAGATCAAGACTCCGATCCAGAGCACTCAAACTACCACAGCCGAGCCATTGTCTCAACACGATCCTCCCACCACTACCTGGTCATCTATTTACTTTTTTGTATTTACTTATTATAGTAGAACTCGTAATCCTATGTTTTTTATGTTTTATATACTAGGATTGGATGTATTACTTGTTCATAGTTCATATTATACTTTCTTAAAGTAATACATATACATCATTTTTTAGTATACTTGGCATACTATTATTTTATTTCTTTTACCCATATTTTTTTTTGTTTTTGAATCATGTTTCTCCTAGACGACTCAGACTCCATGTCACTCAGGAGACACCACTTTCTCCCTGTATTTTCAATCTCTCTTGCCACAATGAGGGCAATGTTCAGCTTGGTTGAGGGGAAGAGAGTTGAGAAAGGAAGTTTTGCTATTAATGCTAAGTTATTTTTTGCTTAATTTTTAAATTTTTTTAAGTTTTTATTCTACTCTTCATGGTTATTAAGGAAAAATTCTCAAAATGAAATGGGAGAAATTGAATTTTTGTCTTTTTACTTGACTTAGAATTTCTTTTTAGGAAGGAGCTTGATTCGCGTATGTAAATCCAGTCGGGTCATTTAATCAAAAACATTTATAAAACCTATGACCTCATACTAGTGTAGCAAAGCTACTATAGTATAGTGGCTCTAGGGTCGAACTCTGGGATGGGTTTTCATTCTACCAGTGATATACTCATGATTATGAAATTGAATTTAATGATTTCCTTTATCAAAAACTTAGAGTTTAAAAGAAAATAAAATTTGTTTTGAAAGTGTTTGAAACTAAATTAACATAAACTAATTAAAAATGGAAGAAAGAAAGTCTCCCGGAGCTCAGGATTGCTAGGATCAAGTTTAGAATGCAAAGTGGAAAATTCCGGATTTTTCTCCTCGCATTGGGGATTTAACCTATAGTTATTTCCCGAACCGGTATAGGTTTAACAATGAAGATTTAATCCATAAAAATCAATAGAAATGGTAGTCAAGGTCCATTAATGGCTTTAGACACTATGGGTCTTCACCTTGAACCACTTTCCAATGGCTCGTACATGATAACTAATGGACTGATATGGATCTAGCAATAAGCATCCACAGAGACCTGAAGCTTACCATGTATTGGCCATTCAAAGTGATTCTAAGGGATTTAAAGCAAAAATTTGGATTTAAAAGCCATTTATGAACTTCAACTACCTGTATTTAAGGCACGAGCGTTTTTCACCTTGCATCTGGACTTTTCACCTAGCTTCCATTACTCCAAGAAACCAAAAGTTTAGCCTCTCATCCTCTAAGAAAACATCCTCAGAGGTTGTTTGGCTTCCAAGAAAAAGAAAATAGTAAAGAGAAAAAAAAAAGAAAACGAGAGAGCTCTGTATATTTTTCTAAGTGTAAAACATAACACCCCTCCTTTGTTCAAGAGGTGATTTCCACCCCTTATATAGTTTTTACAAAAGCAAAGCTTGTGATTGGCTTGTTACAAGGAGAAGAAAGGAAATTACATCAAAAAATACAAAAGAAAATATCTAAAGTGGAGTCGGCAAAAACAGAGGAAAATTCGCACCATGCATGGGGTGTGCGAATTTTCGCACACCTGAGGGGGGTGTGCGAGTTTCGCACACCATTCGCACACCTGGAGTAGTTGTCTTACGAAGGCCATATCTTCCTCGTTTCAGCTCCAAATCGTACACGGTTTGAAGCGTTGGATTCTTGACTTCCTGAGCTTTGAAATGGTATATAGCATGTAAAAAATGGACTTCGGAAAGTGCTCCAAAAGTGCCAAAGAAGACTGCAGCTGCCGTCCTCTATTTTCCTCCTTGCTTCTCTTTGCTTCTCTTTGGTTTTCTTTGCTTTTCTCCTTTGGATGGCTTGTCTTAATGATCTAAAAAGATGTCAAAAACACTAAAACTAGCCACAAATATGATTAGGAGTCATTGCTAGGTCCTTAACATGCCAATTGGAATAAAGATGAAGAATTACTACACAAAAGTGCTTAAAACATAATGACTTAAAGGTGTAAAATAGCACTTTTTGGGTAGTAATCACTCCCCCCAACTGACACATTACTAGTCCCTGAGCAATGAAGGAGAGAAAAAGAAAGAAAAATAGATAATAAAATAATTTACAAAATCATGCTGATCACTCCAAAAAAATAATCAAGTGGCATGATTGGATCAAACTCTCACATGGCAAGTCAAGGATATAAAACTCAATCATCAACAAGAGTTATCAAATAACTTACCTATCACAACTTGCAAAGAGCGGGCATTATGCAAATTTGAGTATCAAAATAATTTCCACTCCCAACGGATCAATTCTTAATCTTTCACAAAAATCTAAGTGTTAAGGTGCTTAGTTTCCAGTTATAGTATGTCAAACTATATTCTCCCCCCTAACTAAGGTTTTTCTCTAACTTTAGCAACACTAACTCATACATAAAAGGCTAAGAACGCACCCTTTTTTTTTTTTTTTAGGTACTCCACCCATCCACCCATGTAACGAGTAGTGAGGTCGGTGACTCCCAACCAGTAAAGGCTTAGGGCACCAGGCTTTAAAGATTTTCACCATATACCTCTCGGACCTTGCTTAGGTTTCAAAGAAAGTGAAGCAAAAATTATTCATAAGACACATTGGCCTTTTATAAGGTGTCCCAACACTAATAGAATGAAGTCAATGGCACCAAGTCGAAAATTTCCTAAGTTTAGGGGGGTGAGAAAGTTTTCCATCTTATAACTGGAATCTAATGTGTTCAGTGTGTGAAAAGATTAGAGTGGAAGACTTAAGGTTGAAATCAAAAGGATCTTCAATAATTTATCAACTTTAATAAGCATAATACAAACTCTGAGACTATGGCAATAAGATAAGAATTTAATTTCTCCCATTTACTTTTGAGAATTTATCTTTGAGAAAACAAAGAGAGTTTGCAAAAAAAAAAAAAATTGTTAGCAAAATAACTTAACCAAAAATTCAACAAATTACTTCCTCAACTCTCCCCCCAACTAGGATGAACATTGTCCCCAATGTTCCAAAAGAAAAAGATAATAAAAGGGAGGAAGTGATACCTCCTGATAGTAAGGGGTCTGAATGAACAGGAGAAACCACATGTTGCATAAGAAAAGAAAAATCATAAGATTGATGAATAGAGGAAATAAAATGGAATAGCTAAAATACACAAAAAAGAAGATGTCTATATAAACTGAGAGAGTACAATATACAAGATAAACATGAAATACATCCAATCCCAGTATAAAAGTGGTCCAAAATATATAAGACATCCAAAAACGTAGCATATAGATACAAAAAAAAGGGAGAGGAGTGATCGTATGATCAAGTAGTAGGCTCCTCTAGTGGATAGGAGGGGTCCTCCGCTGCAACTGTGGAAGGAACCGCTACAGGTGGAGCTGGTGGTGAAAGACCGAGGTGGTGCTGAATCTCATGGAGAATGAGAGTCTGCTGGTCCTGATGAAGCTGGAAGTGGTCCATCCGCTCCATAATGGTCGTCTGAGTAGTGGTCAAAGTCTGGAAAGAAGTGAGCAAGGCACGATACTCTGGACCAGGGATAGTAATGGGCGGCTCTGATGTAGGAGGAACAACAGGTGGGGCATCAGATGATGCTGCCTCCGATACTGGCTGTGGAGGGTCTGAAGTGGACGGAGCAGGAGGGACTTCCCTTGGCTCGGGAAGTTCTGGGGACTGGCGATGGAGCTATATCTGAGTCCATTGGTCAAGAGAGAAGCTCTCTCGACAATGGCGGCGGGGCTCTGAACGAGGGTCTGCAAGAAAACCCATATGCGCCAAAACATGGCATAACAGCCGAGGGAAAAGTAAAGGAATGGAGTCTGCCCTCGCAAGACGCCGCGTATGCACCTTCTCCTCAAAATGGAGGAGAGCAGCCATAATCAAATGATGGGGGCCAAAATAGTAGCCCTCAGAGATACGGAATAATGCCTCCATAATGGCCCCTCGTCTCTGCACTTTATGCTGAAGAGGAAAAAGATTGGCGCGAAGCACCACATCAACTAGGAGCATCTCTGGGGGAAGCTCTCTCCTCAAAATGGTCCTCTAGGAAGATGTCCCTCGAGATAGGATACGAACCATGTCCCACTCAGAAAATGGGGCCTAACGTCTAAATGTAGCGGGATCTGCTGGTGCAAAAGGGATATGGAAGGCATCGGCAATCTGTCTAGCCCCCAAAATACCTTGGCGTCCATCAATGGTAAAAAGGATCGAGGCTGGTACCGGGACACCACGAGTAGTCATAGACTGGTAAAAGTCTAAAGCTACTCGAGGATAAAAGAACTGGGGTAGAGTCATAAAGGGTATAAGATGGTACCTCTCAAGTAGGCGGTATGAATCCCGCAACTCAGGCTGCTGTCGCATAAGAGAGTGATCGAAATATGCCTCGACATGAAAGTCTCTTGATCGGCAATCGGAGTTGCCCTCAATGGGCAAGCTGGGTCTAGGGCGCCTGGCGGAAGAAGGCTGAGACTGTGAATCCCAAGGTGCTCTGGAGGAGTCTCCTGGCTCTGAAGTCTTGGCTTTCTTTGTAGGAGGACTCCGAGGTGGATTTGTGAAGGGGCCACAAACGTAGCAGATGCTCTACTCTATGGTATCTGCTCTGAGGGGCAGAATCAGGTAAATGTGAGGGTGCATCTAGTGGGGCCCGCACAGGGGCGGCTCTCTGACTGCTCTGGGGAGCTGTGGTAGATCCTCCTCGGGTCTTAGGCATGATGAAGCGATGAAATGAGGCTCAGAGGTTTGGGATTAGGGAAGGTAGGGATGGAAAAGCTGAAATTTTCGCACAAGGAGGGGGTGTGCGAAATTTTCGCACAGGGTACTATTCATTCGCGCGTTTGAAGAATTGTGGCTTGTTTGAGATGGTGAAAATTTGTGGCCTTTGAGGGTGGGAAAAGCTGGCTTAGGTATGAAAATTGGAAAATTGGAGCTTGAAAATTGGAAAATTGGAATAGGCTTGAAAATTGGAGCTTCTCAAGAGGAAAATTGAAGATTGGCTCTAGGGTCGAACTCTGGGATGGGTTTTCATTCTACCAGTGATATACTCATGATTATAAAATTGAATTTAATGATTTCCTTTATCAAAAACTTAGAGTTTAAAAGAAAATAAAATTTGTTTTGAAAGTGTTTGAAACTAAATTAACATAAACTAATTAAAAATGGAAGAAAGAAAGTCTCCCGGAGCTCAGGATTGCTAGGATCAAGTTTAGAATGCAAAGTGGAAAATTCCGGATTTTTCTCCTCGCATTGGGGATTTAACCTATAGTTATTTCCCGAACCGGTATAGGTTTAACAATGAAGATTTAATCCATAAAAATCAATAGAAATGGTAGTCAAGGTCCATTAATGGCTTTAGACACTATGGGTCTTCACCTTGAACCACTTTCCAATGGCTCGTACATGATAACTAATGGACTGATATGGATCTAGCAATAAGCATCCACAGAGACCTGAAGCTTACCATGTATTGGCCATTCAAAGTGATTCTAAGGGATTTAAAGCAAAAATTTGGATTTAAAAGCCATTTATGAACTTCAACTACCTGTATTTAAGGCACGAGCGTTTTTCACCTTGCATCTGGACTTTTCACCTAGCTTCCATTACTCCAAGAAACCAAAAGTTTAGCCTCTCATCCTCTAAGAAAACATCCTCAGAGGTTGTTTGGCTTCCAAGAAAAAGAAAATAGTAAAGAGAAAAAAAAAGAAAACGAGAGAGCTCTGTATATTTTTCTAAGTGTAAAACATAACACCCCTCCTTTGTTCAAGAGGTGATTTCCACCCCTTATATAGTTTTTACAAAAGCAAAGCTTGTGATTGGCTTGTTACAAGGAGAAGAAAGGAAATTACATCAAAAAATAAAAAAGAAAATATCTAAAGTGGAGTCGGCAAAAACAGAGGAAAATTCGCACCATGCATGGGGTGTGCGAATTTTCACACACCTGAGGGGGGTGTGCGAGTTTCGCACACCATTCGCACACCTGGAGCAGTTGTCTTCCGAAGGCCATATCTTCCTTGTTTCAGCTCCAAATCGTACACGGTTTAAAGCGTTGGATTCTTAACTTCCTGATCTTTGAAATGGTATATAGTATGTAAAAAATGGACTTCGGAAAGTGCTCCAAAAGTGACAAAGAAGACTGCAGCTGCTGTCCTCTGTTTTCCTCCTTGCTTCTCTTTGCTTCTCTTTGGTTTTCTTTGCTTTTCTCCTTTGGATGGCTTGTCTTAATGATCTAAAAAGATGTCAAAAACACTAAAACTAGCCACAAATATGATTAGGAGTCATTGCTAGGTCCTTAACATGCCAATTGGAATAAAGATGAAGAATTACTACACAAAAGTGCTTAAAACATAATGACTTAAAGGCGTAAAATAGCACTTTTTGGGTAGTAATCAGAGCTTCCGGCTGGAATGTTTCTACTGGATGTGCTGTTGCGCTCTAACATATTTCCACTTCAGCATATGGTGTAGAGGAGAGGAGCTACACTAGAGGCCTTGTTCAGGATATCAGAGGGTTTTTACTTTGGCCCTCATCATTTGATTATGACCTCTCTTCTTTACTTTGAAGAGAAGGTCCAATGGAAGAAGCTACAGAGAGCATATGCCATTCCACTACTTTTTCCTAGGTTGCTCTGTCAGATATTAGAGCATTTGGGTTATCCTTCTGAGCCTCAGCTTGAGCGCCAATGCATTTGTCGAGAGATATTCTCTCTCGACAAATGGAATCATATGACAGCTTATGTTGCACTTCCAGGAGCCCCAGCTAGGCCAACACATCCAGAGATACCACAGGACGAGCAGCCACAACAGGCTGACATACCTCCCGAGATCATACCACTTGCCCTTGCAGCACCTTCTACAGTGCTCACGCCTGAGGCTACATCTTCTGCTCCTCCTACCACTCTTGGGACTCCACTAGTCGTACCAGCTACATTAGTGCCTCCTCCACCTGAGTCTACTATCACCATATCCGCTTCAGAGTTCAGAGGCCTATGTCATACATTGCAGACATTGACTACTACTCAGAGCGTTCTTGCCCAGCAGATGGTAGTCATACTTACACATCAGGATCAGCTTATTGCCACCCAGACCAAGCATACTACCATCCTTAGGCAGATACAACAGCATTTGGGTATTTTTTCGCCACCTGAGCATGATATGCCTGGTCCATCAGAGCCGACAAATCCATCTTAGGAGGATCTTCCAGTAGAGCAGATTGTGCCCCATGAGGAGACTACTACAGTAGAGATCAAGACTCCGATCCAGAGCACTCAAACTACCACAGCCGAGCCATTGTCTCCACACGATCCTCCCACCACTACCTGGTCATCTATTTACTTTTTTGTATTTACTTATTATAGTAGAACTCGTAATCCTATGTTTTTGATGTTTTATATACTGGGATTGGATGTATTACTTGTTCATAGTTCATATTATACTTTCTTAAAGTAATACATATACATCATTTTTTAGTATACTTGGCATACTATTATTTTATTTCTTTTACCCATATTTTTTTTTTTTGTTTTTGAATCATGGTGTTTCTCCTAGACAACTCAGACTCCGTGTCACTCAAGAGACACCACTTTCTCCCTATATTTTCAATCGCTCTTGCCACAATGAGGGCAATGTTCAGCTTGGTTGAGGGGAAGAGAGTTGAGAAAGGAAGTTTTGCTATTAATGTTAAGTTATTTTTTGCTTAATTTTTAAATTTTTTTAAGTTTTTATTCTACTCTTCATGGTTATTAAGGAAAAATTCTCAAAATGAAATGGGAGAAATTGAATTTTTGTCTTTTTACTTGACTTAGAATTTGTATTATGCTTATTAAAGTTGATGAATTGTTGAAACTTCTATTGAATTCAACCTTATTTCTTCCACTTTAAGCTATTCACACACTGTGCACACTAGGTTCCGATTATAAGATGAAAAACTATTTCACCCCCTTGACTTAGGAAAATTTAGACTTAGTACTATTGACCTCATTTTAATAGTGTTGGGACACGTTATAAAAGGCCAATGAGCCTTTGGAAAAAAGAAAGAAAGAAAAAAATGTTTTACTTGCCTTGAAACCCCAGCAAGGTCTAAGGGGTATATGGTGAAAATCTTTAAAACCTGGTGCCCTAAGCCTTCATTGGTTGGGAGTCACCGACCTCAATGCTCGTTACAAGGGTGAATAGGTGGATTTTAACATACTGTAGGTGCTTGGGTATTAAAATTCATTCTCAAAAGTCTGGGGTAAAATCCGATGAGTTAGTGGTTAAAGGATCCTTAAAGCTTGATGCCCTAAACCTTAATTAGTTAGGAGTCATCGATGGACCCCCGTTACATGGACAATTTAGAAAACAATACCTTTAGCTTTGTACTCCTATAATGAAAAAAATTGTGAACCAAGAGGTGCGTTCTTAGCCTATTGAAGGTTGTTAGTTTGCTAAGATTTGAAAAAGAACTAGGTTGAGGGGAGAGATTAGTTCAGCATACTATATTCTGAAACTAACAAGTAACACATAGATTTTTGTGGAAGAGTTAGGATCGACCCTTTGGGAGTGGAAATTATTTTGAAGCTTAAATTTGGATAAGGCCTTCTCTTCATGAATTGTGATTAGACAAGTTATTTGATAACTCTTGTTGAAGTTTGAGTTTTATATCTTTAATGTTCCATGTGAGAGTTTGATCATCATGCCACTTGAAATTTTTTGAAGTGATCAGCATGATGTTGTAAATTATAGTACTGTTTATTTTTATTTTTCTCTCCTTCATTGCTAAGGGACTAGCAATATGTTGGTTGGGGGGAGTGATTACTACTCAAAAAGTGTTATTTTCTAGTTTGTAATTAACTCTTTAAAACACTTTTGAGTAGTAGTTATTACATTTTAACTCAATTGACATGTTAAGGACCCTTGCAATCATTTCTAATCAAATTGTGTTAAGTTTTGGTGTTTTTGATAGCTTTTTTATCACCAAAGCAATCCAAGATTGAGGGAGAGCTCTGTATAATCCATGGAAAAGCAAATGGAAGCTCATTTACATTAAGAATCCAAGCTTTGGAGCTTTGTAGTCCTTTGCAAAAGCCAAATCAAGAATGCAAGGATGAAAAACAAGGAGAGGAATCTAACATGAAGAAATTCAAGAGGAGAGAAGCTACATGGCACATTTCGAGCACTTCCTAGAGTCCATTTTATACACAATATATATCGTTTCGAAGCTCGGGAAGTCAGGAGTCCAACGCTTCAAACAATGTGTGAATTGAAGCTGAAATAAAGAAGTTATGGCCATTGGAAGACAACCGCACCAAGCTGAAAGACAATTTCGCAAGTTGCGAAATCACAAATTCAACTTGCGTCAAAGTCCAACTTGTGAAATGGACACTTTCAACTTGCGAAATTTTCGCAAGTCATGTTTCAACTTGCTAAATCCACCTGTGTGATCCCAGATATTTGCGACCAACTCTGTTAGATTTTTTCTTCAGATATTTGTTGTTTAAATCCCTATTTTCTCCTTATAATCCACCAATCATAGTATTTCTTAGTTAGGAAGTAAGAAGGAAGGGTGAATAACCTTTCTATATAATCTATTGTAATTTTCTTTTAAAGATATCTGGGGAGTTTTTTCTCAAAGACCAACTTTATATAGTTTTGAAGAAAGTAATACACAGAGCTTTGTTCTGCCTTACCTACTCATTTTGATTGTATTTTTCTCACTAGCCAATCAAACTCTGAGGATGTTTTCCTAGAGGATGAGTGGCTAGCCTTTTTGTTTCTTGGAGTGAAGGAAAGTAGGTAAGGTTTCAAATGCAAAAATTGGAAGTTTTGTTGTTTCAGTTTTTAATGAAGAGAAAGTGTGACCCGTTAATGGTTTTTATCTTTTTAGTTAACTTAAAATGCCTTAAAATCACCTGGGTCAACACTTGGTAAGGCAAGTGAACTCCATCCATTGAGTTACACTAGTTTATCTCTTACGAGCCTTTGGGAGGTGGTTTAAAGGTAGGATTTTCTAGAATAGCCAACACTTGGTAAGCTTTTGGACTCTAAGGAGACATCCATTGGTTATATCTTGCGAGCTTTTGATAGGTAATCCAAGGTTAAGGATCACTTTGAATGGCCAATACAAAGTGAGAGGTATGAACCATTGCAAGATGATTCAGTGACAGGAAATTAGTGTTTGAATCCATTAAGGGAAAGTATGTGTACCACACCGGTTCGGGAAATAACTCTATGTTAAATCCCCAATACGAGGAAAAGATTCAAGTGACTGGAATTCTCTTTTTGTATAAAGAACCTGAGCCCAGTGATCTAAAAACTCCAAGAAACACTTTTCTTTGTAAGTAATTTCCATTACTTTATTATTGGTTTCACTTAAAAACCAACCTTTCCAAACATCTTTATGTTTTCTTTTAAAGCTAACCTTGAAAAGAAAAAACACCAATTCAGTTTTGAACTAATATCAGTTGTAATTTGAAAACCCATTCGAGTGAAGGATCCTAGAGCCACTATGCTATGCTAACTAATGCTACCCTAGTACATGGTGAAATAGGTTTATAAATTTTGTTGATTACTCCCGTCTGAGGACTGAAATCAAGGCACACTAGTTGATTGAACACCAATCAACAGGACATACACCAGCTGGGCACGAATCAGATGGTTTCTAGAATCATTCGATCAATAGCTTGAAACAAATAATTTTTCACCTTCAAGTCTTTCAGCTTCATCTCATCAAGCTTCTTTTGTTGCACCTCTGTCAATACTGCTCCACTTTCTGGCTCAACATAACCAGTCTCCACAAGGCTCCAGTACTCCTTAGATCTTAAAAAAATTTCCATCAACATGCTCCAATGATCGTAATGACCATCAAATCGAGGAATAGCAGGTTGCACAAAATTCCCTTCAGTTGTCATCTCTCTTGCTGCTGTAAATTAAAAAAGTTGCTGCTTTGAACCTGGCTCTGATGCCAGAATGTTGTGAATCAAAACTGAATGGAACAAAACTGGGAAAAATCCACATCTATTGATCAACAACCTTAGCTTATAAAATAGCCTTACAATAACTAATTGATAAGAAAAACAGCCCACGTTTTACACTAACAAATAACTTGGTAAAGAGTAGAGAATAAGTTAAAGCTGAAAACTACCCTGCTTATAAAACTACCCTGCTTAATAGGGATTATTAAAACAAAAAAAACTAAACAATCAGAAAACTTAAATCTTGACACCCTCCCTTAAACAAACTATTAACAACAATTAGTTTACATCTGGAACTTCACGAACACCCATCAACTCTCTCAGCTTCAAAAACATGTCAAGCTTGAGAGGCTTAGTCATCACATCTGCAATCTGATCTTGTGTACCACAATGAACTAATTCCACTACTCCTTCTTTAGTAAGATCACGCAGAAAATGAAAGTGAACATCTATGTGTTTGCTTCATCCAAGCATCACTGGATTCTTTGATAATTTAATTGTTGAACTATTGTCACAAAACACAGTAGTACAATTACCTTGTGTATGACTGAGCTTCTCCAAGATTCTCCTCATCCAAATAGCTTGACATGCAAAGGATGTTGCGGCTATGAATTCAGCTTCAGTTGTGGAGAGTGAAACAACAGGCTGCTTTCTAGAAGACCAAGACACAGCTCCGGAACTCAACATGAATACATACCCCGATGTGCTTTTCGTATCCTCCAAATCACTGGCATAGTCACTATCAGTAAAGGCAACCAATTTATCATTCCCTTCCTTCTTGTAGAAGATCCTAAGATTTGTTATGCCTCTCAAATATCTTAACACCCTCTTTGCAGTCTGTAAGTGAAGCTTAGTTGGCTGGCCCATGTATCTACTAATTAAACTCACTACAAACATTAAGTCAGGTCGAGTTGATGTTAGATACATGAGACTCCCTACCATTTGCTTGAAGAATGTTGCATCAACATTGACTCCATTTTCGTTTTTGAAGAGTTTAAAACCTGTAACAATCGGACTATGGACATAATTGCTCTCCTCCATCCCAAATCTTTTCAACACATCTAAGGCATATTTTTTTTTTATTGATGTAAATGCCATCAGTCTTCTACAACACTTCAACTCCAAGAAAATACCTCATCTTTCCCAAATCAGTCATATCAAACTCACGCATCATAGAGCTCTTGAACTCATAAAACATTGATTCATCATTTCCAGTAAAAATGAGGTCATCAACATATAAACTCAAAATTAAAATTTTACCTCCTTTGCTTGTTTTGACGAACAAGGTATGCTCACCGTGGCACCTCTTAAAGCCTTCACTCACAAAGTGTGCTTCTATACGACTGATTACTACTCAAAAAGTGCTATTTGACAGCTTGTAATTAACTCTTTTAAACACTTTTGAGTAGTAGTTATCACCTTTTAACCCAATTAACATATTAAGGACCCTTGCAATCAATTCTAATCAAATTGTGTTAAGTTTTGGTGTTTTGATAGCTTTTTAATCACCAAAGCAATCCGAGATTGAAGAGAGTTCTTTGGAATCCATGGTAAAAGATGTCCGAACAGGGCATCCGAACACACCATCGGAGGGCGGCGGAACGTGGGCTGTGGCAGGCTATCGGAATAACGTAGCAAGGCTTGCTCACTTTAATCAATGATCTGGACAACATATCCGGATAGGATATGCTATCATTCGGGGTGTGATGTTCACAAGTGCCGTGTGTTTCTCCCTAAGGGAGTCCGGATAGGAGAGCGCGCCACATGTCATCTTGGGGAATCCGGATGGAGTTGATCCGGATAGCCTTGCGCACTCTGTGTCATCAGGGGGAGGGGTCCCTACACCTTGCACACGCAAACGGTCCCCCTTGCGATGCGCGACATAGCTCATTCCACCCGGGGGAAGAATTCTGTCCGGCCAACTTTCCACCTTCTCGAGATATTTCACATCCAGCGCCTGACGCCGGATGGGAGAGGAGGACGTTTCAACTTCCCCGGTCAGACATATCCAGATCCTCTGATAGCACTTACCCGGAGATTTTTACTTTCAGTATACAGTGTCGCGGTGTTCTCCTGAAGCTTCCTGATATTTCCGACCAACATCTTGAGATATTTTGCTTTAGATATTTGTTGTCTAAATCCCCAAACTCTCCTTGTAACCCACCTATCATAGGATTCCTTAGTCTTTAAGCAAGAACAAAAGGGTTATATAACCTCTTATATATAGTTTGTAATTTGCTTTACACAATATAGAATATAGATCTCGAGAGCTTGTTCTCAGATGCATCTTTTGTACAATTTTGCAAGAAATATATTTTACAGAGCACTTGCTCTGTTTTTCTTTTATATTTTTGTTTTCTCATTCTTTTTCTTACTAGCCAAACAAGCTTTGAGGAAGTTTCCTCAGAGAATGAGTGGCTAGACTTTTAGTTCCTTGGAGCTAAGGTTGCCGGGAAAGGTTCCAAGTGCAAGAATTAGTAGCTTTGTGGTTTCAACCATTAATGAAGAGAAAGTGTGATCCTTTAATGATTTCTATGTTTTTAGTTAACTTAAAACACCTTCAATTCACTTGAGCCAACACTTGGTAAGGCAAGTGATCTCCGTTCATGGTGATGCACTAGTTTACCTCTTGCAAGCTTTTGGGAAGTGACTTGAAGGTAGGATTTTCTAGAATTGTCAACACTTGGTAAGCTTTTGGACTCCAAGGAGACATCCATTAGTTATCTCTTGCGAGCTTGAGAAGGGAAGTCCAAAGTTAAAGATCACCTTGAATGGCAAATGCTAGGTGAGAGGCACGAGCCATTGTAAGTTGCATCAGTGAGAGGGAATTAGAGCTGAAATCCATTTAAAGGATACATCTGTACAATACCGGTTAGAGAATCGACTATATGTTAATTCTCTAATGTGAGGAAATGAACCAAATGACCGGAGGTTTGTTTTTGCATAAGAAACCTCCCTTGTGAACCCAAATTTCCAAGGAATGTTTTTCTTCATAAGTAATTTCCATTACTTTCTTTTTAGTTAGCTTGAAACAAACCTCGTTTAAACAAAGTTTGTGTTTTATTTCTTAAGCTAACCTTGAAATGAAAAAGCACCAATTTAACTTTGAATTGGTATCAGTTGTGAGTTGAAAACCCTTCCCAATGAACGATCCTAGAGCCACTATGCTATATTAGCTAAAGCTATCCTAATGCATGGTGATATAGGTTATAAATTTTGTTGATTACTCCCTCAATCAAAGAGTACCAGCTGGACATGAATCAGCTGAGACACCAATTGGGAACGAATCAAATGGCGCCGCTGCCGGGGAAGGTGCCAACTTCATAGTGATATTATTTCAGTATACTTGTGGTTTTCATGACAAGTTTGGTGAAGTTTTCTGTCATTTTGCTAACTCTTTTAGTTGTTTGTTTTACTCGTTTATATTCTAGCATAGCTTGTAATTTAGTTTTAGTTAAGCGAACTTTTTTTGGTAGCTTTGTTTTTATTTTCCTCTGTTTTTATTTTTCTTCTTTGTTACAGTTGATACTAGTTGTGTATGCCAAAGTGGATACGAGATAGTGGAGGAAGGCTTGTTAAACTTGAAACACCTCATAACAAGGAGTTGGAATTGAGCTTGAACATCATGGAAACTACACCTGAGGATCAGCATAGTCACCATGGTCATCAGGACAATCCCAATGAATTCAAATCAATGAGGGACCATATGCATCCACCTCGTATGAGTGCACCATCATGTATAGTGCCCCCTACAGAGCAGCTAGTGATCAGACCCCATATTGTGCCACTTCTACCAACTTTCCATGGAATGCAAAGTGAGAATCCCTATGCCCATATCAAGGAATTTGAAGATGTTTGTAATACATTCCAAGATGGAGGAGCTTCTATCGACCTGATGAGGCTTAAATTATTTCCTTTTACTTTAAAGGATAAGGCCAAGATTTGGCTTAATTATTTAAGGCCAAGGAGTATCCGTACTTGGACTGATTTACAAGTTGAATTCCTTAAGAAGTTTTTTCCCACTCACAGAACAAATGGCTTGAAAAGGCAAATTTCAAACTTCTTAGCTAAAGAGAATGAGAAATTCTATGAGTGTTGGGAAAGATACATGGAAGCCATTAATGCTTGTCCTCACCATGGCTTTGATACATGGCTGTTGGTGAGTTATTTCTATGATGGGATGTCTTCCTCAATGAAGCAACTCCTCGAAACAATGTGTGGAGGGGATTTCATGAGTAAGAATCCTGAGGAAGCTATGGATTTCTTGAGTTATGTAGCCGAAGTCTCAAGGGGATGGGATGAACCGCATAGAGGAGAAGTGGGAAAGGTGAAGTCTCAACCAAATGCTCTTCATGCTAAGGCTGGGATGTACACCTTGAATGAAGATGTTGATATGAAAGCAAAATTTGCAGCTATGACAAGAAGAGTGGAAGAGCTAGAACTGAAAAAGATGCATGAAGTGCAAGCTGTTGCTGAAACACCAGTGCAAGTAAAGACATGTTCTATTTGTCAATCTTATGAACACTTGGTGGAGGAGTGCCCTACAATTCCAGTAGCTAGAGAAATGTTTGGAGAACAAGCAAATGTCATTGGACAATTCAAGCCCAATAGCAATGCTTTGTATGGCAATACTTACAACTCAAGTTGGATGAATCATCGAAATTTTTCATGGAAGCCAAGAGCACCTCAGTACCAACAGCCAGCTCAACCATCTCAACCATCCCAACAAGCTTCAAGTCTTGAACAAGCAATAGTGAATCTCAGCAAGGTTGTGGGAGTTTTTTTGGAGACCAAAAATCCATCAATTCTCAACTCAGTCAAAGAATTGACAGTGTAGAGAATACTTTGAATAAAAGGATGGATGAGATGTAAAATGACTTATCTCAGAAGATAGATAATCTCCAATACTCAATCTCAAGGCTCACTAATTTGAACACAGTGCAAGAGAAGGGTAGATTTCCTTCTCAACCTCACCAAAACCCCAAGGGTACCCACGAAGTGGAAACTCATGAGGGAGAATCTTCACAAGTGAGAGATGTTAAAGCCTTGATCACTCTAAGGAGTGGTAAAAAGATTGAGTCACTAACACCCAAGCTATATGTTGAAGAGAAAGAAGAAAAAGAGACAAAGAAGATGGAGGAAATGAAAGGAAAGAAGAAAGATATCAGTGAAGGGAAGGAGGACCGTGATTCAACAATGAATGCAAATCTGGAGAAAGAACTTATTAAGGAAGAATTGATGAAGAAACGCACATCTCCACCTTTTCCTCAAGCTTTGCATGGGAAAAAGGGGATTAAAAATGCATCAGAAATCCTTGAAGTATTGAGGCAAGTGAAGGTTAACATTCCATTGCTGGACATGATTAAGCAAGTTCCATCATATGCAAAGTTCCTAAAGGACCTGTGTACTATCAAAAGAGGGTTGAATGTGAATAAGAAAGCCTTCTTGACTGAACAAGTAAGTGCCATCATACAATGCAAATCTCCTTTGAAGTACAAAGATCCGGGATGTCCTACCATTTCAGTCATGATTGGAGGAAAGGTAGTGGAAAAAGCTTTGTTAGATTTGGGAGCAAGTGTGAATTTGTTACCATACTCTGTTTATAAGCAATTGGGACTTAGTGAATTAAAGCCAACATCAATCACTCTATCTTTAGCTGATAGGTCAGTGAAAATTCCAAGGGGGATAATTGAGGATGTTTTAGTTCAAGTTGATAATTTCTACTATCCAGTAGATTTTGTTGTTCTTGATACTGATCCTTTAGTTAAGGAAGCTAATTATGTTCCTATCATCCTTGGAAGGCCATTTCTTGCTACTTCAAATGTAATAAAAAATTGTAGGAATGGACTTATGCAACTCACTTTTGGCAACATGACACTTGAGCTTAATATCTTTCATATGTCAAAGAAGCTAATTACTCCGGAAGAAGAAGAAGGTCCAGAAGAGGTATGCATTATTGACACTCTAGTGGAGGAGCATTGTGATCAGATTATGCAAGACGAGTTGAATGAAAGTCTTGAGGATCTTGAAGAAGGGTTGTCTCAACCCGCTGATGTCCTTGCTACTCTACAAGGTTGGAGGAGAAAAGAAGAGATCCTACCTTTATTCAATAAAGAGGAGGGACAAGATGATGTAACAAAAGAATTCCTGAAGCTCAATTTGAAACCTCTGCCTATGAAGTTAAAATATACATACCTGGAAGAAAATAACCAATGTCTTGTTGTTATATCTTCATCTCTTACCGGTCATCAGAAGATTTCTCTACTTGAAGTTCGTAAGAGGTGCAAGAAAGCAATAGGATGGCAAATATCTAACTTGAAAGGAATCAGTCCTTTGGTTTGTACACATCACATATATATGGAGGAAGAAGCTAAACCAATTCGTCAACCTCAAAGAAGACTGAATCCTTATTTACAAGAAGTGGTGCGAACTGAGGTACTGAAGCTACTCCAAGCGGGTATTATTTATCCAATATCTGACAGCCCTTGGGTGAGTCCTACTCAAGTGGTACCAAAGAAGTCAGGGATTACTGTGGTTCAGAATGAAAAAGGAGAAGAAATTGCTACACGCCTGATTACTACTCAAAACGTGTTATTTGATAGCTTGTAATTAACTCTTTTAAACACTTTTGAGTAGTAGTTATCACCTTTTAACTCAATTGGCATGTTAAGGACCCTTGTAATCAATTCTAATAAAAAATGTGTTAAGTTTTGGTGTTTTGATAGCTTTTTGATCACCAAAGCAATATGAAATTGAGAAGAGTTATTTGGAATCCATGCAAGGAGTACACCCGGATAGGGCGTCCGGATACACCATCGGAGGGCGTCCGGACCACATATCCGGATAGGATTTGCACCCGGATGTGCGCCACCATTTGCACCCGGCTGCTGCCATTGCATCCGGTGTCGCGCACTTCCACCTGGATGTTCACGTCCGGAATTCTGACGCCAGATAGAAAAGGAGAGCGTTTCAACTTCTCCGGAAGGACGTATCCGGATCATCTGATAGCGTCTACCCGGATGGGAGAGCAGCTATTTTGCACAGTGCTGCGGTGTTCTCCTAAAGCTTCCTGATATTTGCCACCGATATTTTGGGATATTTTGCTTTAGATATTTGTTGTCTAAATCCCCAAAATCTCCTTGTAACCCACCAATTATAGGATTCCTTAGTTATTAAGTTTGGAAAAGGGTGAATAAACTCATATAGATATTTTTTAATTTTCCATATATATATCTCGGGAGCTTGTTCCTAGGAGAGACGACGATCGATCCTTTGTATAGTTTTAAAAGGAAGAAAACTACAGAGCTTTGCTCTGCTTTACCTTCTCATTTTAATTGTATTTTCTTACTAGCCAACCAAGCTCTAAGGATGTTTCGTTAAAGAATGAGTGGCTAGACTTTTAGTTCCTTGGAGTTAAGGTTGCCGGGAAAGGTTCCAAGTGCAAGAATTAGCAGCTTTGTGGTTTCAACCATTAATGAAGAGAAAGTGTGACCCATTAATGATTTCTATGTTTTTAGTTAACTTAAAGCGCCTTTAAATCACCTGGGCCAACACTTGATAAGGCAAGTGATCTCCATCCATTGAGATGCACTAGTTTATCTCTTGCGAGTCTTTGGGAGGTGGTTTGAAGGTAGGATTTTCTAGAATAGCCAACACTTGGTAAGCTTTTGGATTCCAAGGAGACATCCATTAGTTATCTCTTACGAGCTTTTGACGGGAAGTCCAAGGTTAAAGATCACCTTGAATAGCAAGTGCTAGGTGAGAGGTATGAGTCATTGCAAGGTGCATCGGTGAGAGGGATTTAGTGTTCGAACCCATTAAAGGGAAGCATTTGTACAACACCGATTAGAGAATTGACTATATGTTAATTCTCTAATGCGAGGAAATGAACCAAATGACCGGAGCTCTGTTTTTGCACGAGGAACCTCCCCTGAAAACCTAAACCTCCAAGGAATGTTTTTCTTCATAAGTAATTTCCATTACTTTCTTTTTGGTTAGTTTAAAACCAAACCTTTTTCATTCAAACATCTTTATGTTTTCTTTTAAAGATAACCTTGAAATGAAAAGGCACCAATTTAGCTTTGAATTAATATCAATTGTGAAGTAAAAACTCATCCCAGTGAACGATCCTAGAGCAACTATGCTATAGTAGCTTTGTCTTTGCTACCCTAGTTCATGGTGTAATAGGTTATAAATTTTGTTGATTACTCCCTCAATCAAGGAGCAGAAGCTGGACATGAATCAGATGATACACGGACTGGGCATGAATCAAATGGCGCCGTGCCGGGGACAAGTGTCATCTTCATAGTGATATTATTTCAAAGTACTTGTGATTTTCATCACAAGTTTGGTAACTTTTCTTTCATTTTACTAATTCTTATTTTTTTTTTATCTTTACTTGTTCATAATCTAATATATCTTTTAAATTCAGTTTAGTTCATTTTAGTTTCTTTCTTTGATAGCCCTGTTTTCTTTTGTTTTCTTTTATTTTCATTTTAGTTACAGTTGATACTAGTTGTGTATGCCAAATTGGATACGAGACAATGGAGGAAGGCTTGTTAAACTTGATACACCTCATAACAAGGAGTTGGAATTGAGCTTGAATATCATGGAAGCTACACCTGAGGATCAGCATAGTCACCATGGTCATCAGGACAATCCCAATGAATTTAGATCAATGAGGGACCGTATGCATCCACCTCGTATGAGTGCACCATCATGTATAGTGCCCCCTACAGAGCAGCTAGTGATCAGACCTCATATTGTGCCACTTCTACCAACTTTCCATGGAATGGAAAGTGAGAATCCCCATGCCCATATCAAGGAATTTGAAGATGTTTGTAATACATTCCGAGAGGGAGGAGCTTCTATCGATTTAATGAGGCTTAAGTTATTTCCTTTTACTTTAAAGGATAAGGCTAAGATTTGGCTTAATTCTTTAAGGCCAAGGAGTATCCGTACTTGGACTGATTTACAAGCTGAATTCCTCAAGAAATTTTTTCCCAATCACAGAACAAATGGCTTGAAAAGGCAAATTTCAAACTTCTCAGCTAAAGAGAATGAGAAATTCTATGAGTGTTGGGAAAGATATATAGAAGCCATAAATGCTTGTCCTCACCATGGTTTTGATACTTGGCTATTGGTGAGCTATTTTTATGATGGGATATCTTCCTCAATGAAGCAACTCCTCGAAACAATGTGTGGAGGGGATTTCATGAGTCAGAATTCTGAGGAAGCTATGGATTTCTTGAGTTATGTGGCTGAAGTTTCAAGGGGATGGGATGAACCGTAAAAAGGAGAAGTGGGAAAAATGAAGTCTCAACCGAGTGCTTTCAATGCTAAGGCTGGGATGTATACCTTGAATGAAGATGATGATATGAAAGCAAAATTTGCAGCTATGACAAGAAGATTGGAGAAGCTAGAACTGAAAAAGATGCATGAAGTGCAAGTTATTGCTGAAGCACTAGTGCAAGTAAAGTTGTGTCCTATTTGTCAATCTTATGAACACTTGGTGGAGGAGTGCCCTACAATTCCAGCTATAAGGGAAATGTTTGGAGATCAAGCAAATGTTGTTGGTCAATTCAAGTCCAATAACAATGCACCATATGGAAATACTTACAACTCAAGTTGGAGGAATCATCCAAATTTCTCATGGAAGGCAAGAGCACCTCAGTACCAACAGTTGGCTCAACCATCCCAACCATCTCAACCATCTCAACAATCTTCAAGTCTTGAACAAGCAATAGTGAATCTCAGCAAGGTTGTGGGAGATTTTGTTGGAGAACAAAAAGGCATCAATACTCAACTCAGTCAAATAATTGATAGTGTAGAGAGTACTTTGAATAAAAGAATGGATGGAATGCAAAATGATCTATCTCAAAAGATAGATAATCTCCAATACTCAATCTCAAGACTCACTAACTTGAACACAGTGCAAGAGAAGGGTAGATTTCCTTCTCAACCTCACCAAAACCCAAAGGGTATCCATGAAGTGGAAATCTATGAGGGAGAATCGTCAGAGGTGAAAGATGTTAAAGCCTTGATCACTCTAAGGAGTGGTAAAAAGGTTGAGCCACCAACATCCAAGCCACATGTTGATGAAGAAGAAGAAACAAAGAAGGAGGAGGAAATGAAAGGAAAGAAGAAAGATGTCAGTGAAACGAAGGAGGACCGTAATTCAACAGTGAATGTAAATCCGGAGAAACAGCTTATTAAGGAAGAATTGATGAAGAAACGCACATCACCTTTTCCTCAAGCTTTGCATGGGAAAAAGGGGATAAAAAATGCATCAGAAATCCTTGAAGTATTGAGACAAGTGAAAGTCAATATCCCACTACTAGATATGATTAAGCAAGTTCCATCATATGCAAAGTTCCTAAAGGACCTGTGTACTATCCAAAGAGGGTTGAATGTGAATAAGAAAGCCTTCTTGATTGAACAAGTGAGTGCAATCATACAATGCAAGTCTCCTTTGAAGTACAAAGATCCGGGATGTCCTACCATTTCAGTCATGATTGGAGGAAAGGTAGTGGAGAAAGCTTTGTTAGACTTGGGAGCAAGTGTGAATTTGCTACCATACTCTGTCTACAAGCAATTGGGACTTGGTAAGTTAAAGCCAACATCAATCACCCTATCTCTAGCAGATAGATCAGTAAAAATTCCAAGGGGGGCAATTGAGGATGTTTTAGTTCAAGTTGATAATTTCTACTATCTAGTAGATTTTGTTGTTCTTGATACAGATCCTGCTGTAAAGGAAGCTAATTCAGTTCCTATCATCCTTGGAAGGTCATTCCTTGCTACTTCAAATGCAATCATCAATTGTAGGAATGGACTCATGCAACTCACCTTTGGCAACATGACACTTGAACTCAACATTTTTCATATGTCTAAAAAGCAAATCACTCCGGAAGAAGAAGAAGGTCCAGAAGAGGTATGCATTATCGACGCTCTAGTGGAGGAGCATTGTAATCAGAATATGCAAGACAAGCTGAATGAAAGTCTTGGGGATCTTGAAAAAGGGTTGTCTGAACTCCCTAATGTGCTTGCTACTCTACAAGGTTGGAGGAGGAGAGAAGAGATTCTACCTTTATTCAATAAAGAGGAAGGAGAAACTGCTGAAGAAGAGACCCCAAAGCTCAATTTTAAGCCTCTGCTCGTGGAGCTGAAATATACATACCTTGAAGAAAATAATCAATGTCCTGTTGTTATATCTTCATCTCTTACTAGTCATCAGGAGATTTCTCTACTTGAAGTTCTCAAGAGGTGTAAGAAAGCAATAGGATGGCAAATATCTGACTTGAAAGGCATTAGCCCTTTGTTTTGTACACATCACATATATATGGAGGAAGAAGCTAAACTAATTCATCAACCTCAAAGAAGATTGAATCCTCATTTGCAAGAAGTGGTGCGAGCTGAAGTGTTGAAGCTACTTCAAGCAGGTATTATTTATCCCATATCTGATAGCCCTTGGGTGAGCCCTACTCAAGTTGTACCAAAGGAGTCAGGGATTACTGTGGTTCTGAATCAAAAAGGAGAAGAAATTGCTACACGCCTCACTTCAGGTTGGAGGGTGTGTATTGATTATCAAAAGTTGAATGCTATGTGATTACTACCGAAAAGTGCTATTTTGTAGACCTAATTATAAGGGTTTTAAGCACCTTTGAGTAGTAATCATATTCATTTAACCTAATTAATTCATTAAGCTCCTTAGTAATTAGTTCTAACCATTTTTAGTGGCAAGTTTACATGTTTTTCATCAGCTTATGAACCAATTCAAGCATGCCAATTGATGGAGGAGCTACTTGGGTGAGTTAAGCAAGGATTTTGGACGTTTACAGGCTTGAATTTCAAGTGGAAACACGAGCACAAGCAATGGGAACACCATTTCGCAAGGGGAGGCAATTCACTTGCCAAATGACCAATTTCGCAAGGTGAATTTCACCTTGCCAAAATTTTGCAAGGGGATTTTCCTCATGGTGCGAAATTTGGCCATTTCGCACCATGAAGAACTTGTGAAATTTCGTAAGGTGGATTTAGGCACCTTGCGAAATGCCAAATTTTGCAAGGTGGCTTTTCACCTTGCGAAATTTAGACCTTTCATCTTCCCCCTTGCGAAATGCCTTTGAAATCCCCTGTTTTGAGACGTTGTTGATGATATTCCACTGCCGGTTCTCCAAGATATTTTGCTTGACTTTTAGCTTTGTAAATACCTATTTTACCCTTGTAATCAACCAATGAAAAGGTTGCTTTTATAATAGCTCTTGTAATTTAGCTTGTTATTGTCTTTAAATAGAGGTGAAGAGCCTCAGACACGATCATCTTGTAACCTGTAACTTTATAAGTTATAAGAGCACTTTTGTTCATACGCTTCTTTTGTCATTTTCTTAGTAGCCAAACATCCTTGGAGGATGAAATCCCCAAGGATGAGAGGCTAAAACCTTTTAGTTTCTTGAAGTAATGGATGCCATGTGAAGCTCCCGTGTTAGGATAGAGATTTCCAAGCCATAAATGTAAGTAGCTGAGCGTCATAAATGTTTTCATTCAAAGTAAAGCTTTTAATCCCTCTGACTTGCTTTGAATGGCCAATACTTGATAACCTTTTGGTCTCAATGGATTCTTATTGTTAGATCCACTGACGCTCATTAGTTATCTCCTACGAGCCATTGTATTGCAAGTCGAGGAGATGACCTATACCAATAAAATAGCATTTATGAGGTTCAGCTACCCTTTTTGTAAGTTTTTAAGGACTAAAACTCAATTGTTAAACTCATACCGGTTCGGGAAGTAAGCATCACCTTAGTTGCTTCCCCAACTCGAGGTGAAAAGTCCCAAAATCTCCATTTTTACACAGTGAGTTAAGCATGGCTATCCAAAGCTTTGAGAAACTTCTTTTTCCATATTTTAACCTATTTTCATGTTAGTTTAGTTTACAACACCTTCATCTTTTTATGTTTTCATCTTAACCTAATTTTTATTAAGAAAAGTTCACTCCATCCTCCGAACTTCACCAGTTAAAGTAAAAACCCTTCCCAGTGTTCGATCCTAGAGCCACTATGCTATAGTAGCTTTGCTACTTTAGTGTAAGGACCTTAGGTATAAATTTTGTTGATACCCTTACATGGCAAGCTACCAAGAGTCGGGTTATCACTGTGACAAGGAAAGATCACTTTCCATTACCGTTTATTGATCAGGTGTTGGAGAGAGTCTCTGGCCATCTTTTTTATTGTTTCTTGGACGGGTACTCAGGGTATTTCCAAATTGAAATTGATGTGGAAGATCAGGAGAAGACCACTTTCACATGTCCATTTGGAACATACGCCTATAGAAGAATGTCTTTTGGTTTATGCAATGCACCTGCAACATTCCAAAGATGTATGCTTAGTATCTTCAATGATATGGTGGAGCGAATTATGGAGGTTTTCATGGATGACATCACCGTATATGGAGGTACATTTGAGGAATGCTTAGTCAATTTGGAAGCAGTTCTTAACAGATGCATTGAAAAAGACTTGGTGCTCAATTGGGAGAAATGCCATTTTATGGTACGTCAAGGAATTGTCCTTGGCCATATCATATCCGAGAAAGGCATTGATGTTGATAAAGCAAAGGTGGAGCTTATTGTCAAATTGTCGTCCCCAACAACTGTGAAAGGAGTAAGGAAATTTCTTGGCCATGCAGGGTTCTATAGAAGATTTATAAAAGATTTCTCTAATCTTTCAAAACCTCTTTGTGAGCTTTTGGCTAAGGATGCTAAGTTTGTCTGGGATGAAAGATGTCAAAATAGCTTTGATCAACTGAAGCAATTCTTAACAACCGCTCCAATAGTGAGGGCTCCTAACTGGCAACTACCCTTTGAAGTGATTTGTGATGCCAGTGACTTTGCTGTAGGAGCTGTACTTGGCCAAAGGGAAGATGGGAAGCCCTACGTGATCTACTATGCAAGCAAAACATTGAACGAAGCTCAAAGAAACTACACAACTACAGAGAAAGAATCGTTAGATGTGGTGTTTGCCTTAGACAAGTTTCGTGCTTATCTAGTAGGGTCTTTCATCATTGTTTTCACTGACCATTCAGCCTTGAAGTATTTATTAACAAAGCAAGATGCAAAAACAAGGTTGATTAGATGGATTCTTTTGTTACAAGAGTTCGATCTCCAGATCAGAGACAAGAAAGGGGTGGAGAATGTGGTAGCTGACCACCTGTCAAGGTTGGCTATAGCACATAATTCCCATGTCTTACCTATTAATGATTACTTTCCTGAGGAATCACTTATGTTGCTAGAGAAAGCTCCTTGGTATGCTCATATTGCTAACTATTTAGTTACTGGTGAAGTTCCAAGTAAGTGGAATGCACAAGACAAGAAGCACTTCTTTGCAAAGATTCATGCTTATTATTGGGAGGAGCCTTTCCTTTTCAAGTATTGTGCAGATCAGATCATAAGGAAGTGTGTCTCTGAAGAAGAGCAACAAGGGATCCTCAATCACTGCCATGAGAATGCCTGTGGAGGCCACTTTGCCTCTCAGAAAACAGCTATGAAGGTCTTGCAATCAGGGTTTACTTGGCCATCACTTTTCAAAGATGCCCACATCATGTGTAGCAGTTGTGATAGATGCCAAAGAATTGGGAAGCTTACAAAAAGAAACCAAATGCCCATGAACCCCATCCTTATAGTTGATCTTTTTTATGTTTGGGGTATTGACTTCATGGGACCTTTCCCAATGTCTTTTGGTAACTCTTATATCTTGGTGAGGGTAGATTATGTTTCTAAATGGGTTGAGGCAATTCCCTGTAAACATAACGATCACAGGGTGGTTCTCAAATTTCTTAAGGAGAACATCTTCTCAAGGTTTGGGGTGCCCAAGGCCATAATCAGTGATGGAGGTACTCATTTTTGCAACAAACCTTTTGAAACCCTATTAGCTAAGTATGGAGTGAAGCATAAGGTAGCTACACCTTATCATCCTCAAACTTCCAAGCAAGTGGAGCTAGCAAACAGAGAAATCAAGAATATATTAATGAAGGTGGTGATCACGAGCAGAAAAGATTGGTCTATTAAACTTCATGATTCGCTATGGGCATACAAAACAGCTTACAAGACTATTCTTAGTATGTCTCCTTATCGCCTAGTCTATGGAAAAGCATGTCATCTCCCTGTGGAAATTGAATATAAAGCTTGGTGGGCAATCAAGAAGTTAAACATGGACTTGATCAGAGCTGGGGCAAAGAGGTGCTTAGACTTTAATGAGATGGAGGAATTAAGAAATGATGCTTACATCAATTCCAAAGTTGCAAAATAGAGGATGAAGAGGTGGCATGATCAATTAATCTCCAACAAAGAATTCCATAAAGGAAAAAGAGTTTTTCTTCATGATTCAAAACTCCATGTCTTTCCAGGGAAGCTCAAGTCAAGGTGGATAGGCCCTTTCATTATTCACCAAGTGCATCCCAATGGAATGGTGGAATTACTGAATTCCAAAAGCACTGACATTTTCAAGGTCAATGGTCATCGTCTCAAGCCATTCATTGAGCCATTCAAACCAGAAAAACAGGACATCAACCTCCTTGAGCCACAGAAAGCCTAATCAAATAAGGGTTAGATGGACTTGGTTTCACCAAAGTCCATAATTTTGTTAAATATGTTAATTTCAAAGTTTTATCAATTCTTTTGATTTTAATTTTTGGTTTTAATTTGTGTATTTATATGTAACTTAGTCTTTTTGAATGATCCCATGTAGGAGGAATTGCAAAGAAATTAAAGGAAAGTCGCTTGGAGCAAGAAAGAGTGTAAAACAGGGGAAAAACAGAGGTCTGCGAGATTTTGCAGCCTAAAAGAAGCCTCTACGAAATCATTTCGTAGCCTCAGGCCTCTCTCTGCGAAAATTTTCGCAGCTGCAAAGCACCCTCTTGGCACACGAGTGCCATTTTGCAGCACAGTTCCCCTCATTTCGCAGCTGCGAAATGAGCTGCGAAAACGACCCTTGATATTCCTTTATTTTTACAAAAATCGGTCATTTAAGCTGCTAAAAGGGTTCCGAAAAGAAGAACACTAGAGCAACCATTCGTTCGCTCTCTCGCCTGAGCCCGAAGCCGCGCGAGCCACCAGCCATCACCTCTGGCCATTTTCTTCAGTCCGCCATGGCGCGAACCAGAGGAGCGAAGTCATCATTTTCGATCGGCCGCAAGAAAGTCGCGCGAAAGGTGCCTATTCAAAGCTCCACATCAGAGCCTCCGCGACAAGTAGCCGCCCCACCTTTGGTTGAACCCGCACCATTGAGTCCTCCGGTGAGGCGTTATCAGACCAGATCAGGTGGTCGTCCCCCGCAAAAGAAACCCAGGGTAGTAGATTCAGAGCCAATCGACTTAACGAAGCTCTCTCCAGAGCCGTCTCCAGCCCCATCTTCAGAACCTCCGGTGGAGCCTCAGCCGCCCATTGAGGGGAATTTGGATTGCCGGGCTCGACCATTTCACTCTGAGCTGTGTTTCGACACAGCCACCTTCAGGCTTCAGTCGGAGCTAGCAGACTCATCCCATCTATTGTACAGATATCGCATGGAGCATTTGCTGACCTCCAGGGATTTTTTCTATCCTCGAGTAGCAACGGACTTCTATCAGTCCATGACTACTAATCAGGTCAGAGATCCTACTCTTATTCACTTCACCATTGACAAACGTCATGGCATTTTAGGAGCTCGCCACATAGCAGAGGCCCTGCATATTCCATATGAGCCAGCCCGTCTAGAGGATTACCAAGTATGGACTAATCCTCCCCAACTTGAAATGGTTCATATTTTGTCCAGAGGAACATCCACAAATCCATATCTGTTGAGGAAGGAACTTCCTCCGAGCATGTTCTTCATTGATGCACTCCTACGCCACAACATTTATCCACTTCAGCATTGGGTGCAGAGGAGAAGAGTTCTGCCAGAAGCCCTGTTCAGGATATCAGAGGGATATTTCTTTGGCCCTCACCATCTGATTATAGCTGCCCTTCTCTACTTTGAAGAGAAGGTGCATAGGAAGAAGCTGCTGCGAGCGAATGCTATTCCACTTCTTTTCCCGAGATTGCTATGCCAAATTTTGGAACATCTAGGGTATCCATCAGATCCTCAGCTGGAGCGTAAACGCATATGCCGAGAGGTATTCACTCTCAACAAGTGGACCAATATGACAGCATATAGAACAGATCTAGAGCTTCCACAGCCACAGCAGTCAGAAAACCCAAAGCCAGCTGAGATACCAGCTGCCAGGAGAGCATCTACAGAGCCCATACATGAGGGTATACCCTCTGCTTTTCATGCCACCCACAGCACCCCTCCGGTTATTCCAGCTGCATCAGAGCCTTCTACTTCAGCCGAGCCTAGAATGACCATACCCATTTCAGAGTATAAAGATCTATGCCACACATTGCAGACACTGACCGCGACTCAGAGCAGCCTTGCTCAGGAGATGTTAGCTATTCGTTCTCAGTAGGAGCAGATTTTGACCACCCAGACTCAGCACACTACCATCCTGAGGTAGCTTCAGCACCATCTGGGTCTTCCATCAGCTTACCAGCATCATCCTCCCCATTTCTGATCATTTACATACTTTACTTTATGTATTTCCTTTATGAAATCCCATCTTTTTGATATTATATAGTGGGATTGGTTGTATGTGACCACACTTAGCATTATATTATTTTAATTCCTCTACTCATATCTTTTATTGTTTTTTTGAAGCATGTGGTTTCTCCTATACATCTCAGACTTCACGCCACTCACGAGGTACCACTTCCTCTCTATTTTTTAATCGCTTTGTCACATTGAGGACAACGTTCAGCTTGGTTGGGGGGAGAGTTGAGGAAGAGAGTTTTTGTTATTAATGCTAAGCTATTTTGGTAATTTAGTTGTTTTTTGCTTAATTTTAAAATTTTTAAGTTTTTATTCTACTCTCCATGGTTATTAAGGAAAAATTCTCAAAATGAAATGGGAGAAATTGAATTTTTGTCTTTTTACTTAACTTAGAGTTTGTATTATGCTTATTAAAGTTGATGAATTGTTGAAATTTCTATTGAATTCAAGCTTATGTCTTCCACTTTAAGCTATTCACACACTGTGCACAATAGGTTCCGATTATAAGATGAAAATCTATTTCCCTCTTGACTTAGGAAAATTTTAGACTTGGTACCTTTGACCTCATTTAATAGTGTTGGGACACCTTGTAAAAGGCCAATGAGCCTTTGAAAAAAAAGAATAAAGAAAAAAAATGTTTGCTGGCCTTGAAACCCGAGCAAGGTCTGAGGGGTATATGGTAAAAATATTTAAAACCTAGTGCCCTAAGCCTTCATTGGTTGGGAGTCACCGACCTCAATGCTCGTTACAAGGGTGAATAGGTAGAGTTTAACATACTGTAGGTGCTTGGGTATTAAAATTTATTCTCAAAAGTCCGAGGTAAAATCCGAGGAGTTAGAGGTTGAAAGATCCTTAAAGCTTGATGCCCTAATCCTTAATTGGTTGGGAGTCATCAATGGACCCTCGTTACATGGACAATTTAGAAAAGAAATACCTTTAAGCCTTATACTCCTACAATGAAAAAAATTGTGAAAAAAAAAGGTGTGTTCTTAGCCTATTGGAGGTTGATTAGTTTGCTAAGCTTTGACAAAAGAACTAGGTTGGGGGGAGAGATTAGTTCAACATACTATATTCGGAAACTAATAAATAACACTTAGATTTTTGTGGAAGAGTAAGGTTTGGTCCTTTGGAAGTGGAAATGATTTTAAAGCTTAAATTTGCATAATGCCTTCTCTTTAAGAATTGTAATTAGATAAGTTATTTGATAACTCTTGTTGAAATTTTGATTTATATTTCTTTAATGTTCCATGTGAGAGTTAGATCATCATGCCACTTGATTATTTTTTGGTAGTGATCTGCATGATTTTGTAAATTACAGTGTTGTTTATTTTTATTTTTTTCTCTCCTTCATTGCTAAGGGACTACCAATATGTCGATTAGGGGGAGTGATTACTACTCAAAACGTGCTAATTGATAGCTTGTAATTAACTCTTTTAAACACTTTTGAGTAGTAGTTATCACCTTTTAACTCAATTGGCATGTTAAGGACCCTTGCAATCAATTCTAATAAAAAAATGTGTTAAGTTTTGGTGTTTTAATAGCTTTTTAATCACCAAAGCAATATGAAATTGAGGAGAGTTATTTGGAATCCATGCAAGGAGTATACCCGGACAGGCCGTCCGGATACACCATTGGAGGGCGTCCGGACCACATATCCGGATAGGATTTGCACCCAGATGTGCGCCGCCATTTGCACCCGGCTGCCGCCATTGCATTCGATGTCGCGCACTTCCACCCGGATGTTCATGTCCAAAATTCTAACGCCGGATAGAAAAGGAGAGCGTTTCAACTTCTCCGGACGGATGTATCGGGATCATCTGATAGCGTCTACCCGGATGGGAGAGCAGCCATTTTGCACAGTGTTGCGGTGTTCTCCTGAAGCTTCCTGATATTTGCCACCGATATTTTGGGATATTTTGAGATATTTTGCTTTAGATATTTGTTGTCTAAATCCCCAAAATCTCCTTGTAACCCACCAATTATAGGATTCCTTAGTTATTAAGTTTGGAAAATGGTGAATAACCTCATATAGATATTTTGTAATTTTCCATATATATATCTTTCGGGAGCCTGTTCCCAGGAGAGACGACGATCGATCCTTTATATAGTTTTAAAAGGAAGAAAAATACAGAGCTTTGCTCTGCTTTACCTTCTCATTTTAATTGTATTTTCTTACTAGCCAACCAAGCTCTGAGGATGTTTCGTCAGAGAATGAGTGGCTAAACTTTTAGTTCCTTGGAGTTAAGGTTGCCGGGAAAGGTTCCAAGTGCAAGAATTAGCAGCTTTGTGGTTTCAGCCATTAATGAAGAGAAAGTGTGACCCATTAATGATTTCTATGTTTTTAGTTAACTTAAAACGCCTTTAAATCACCTGGGCCAACACTTGATAAGGCAAGTGATCTCCATCCATTGAGATGCACTAGTTTATCTCTTGCGAGCCTTTGGGAGGTGGTTTGAAGATAGGATTTTCTAAAATAGCCAACACTTGGTAAGCTTTTGGACTCCAAGGAGACATCCATTAGTTATCTCTTGCGAGCTTTTGACGGGAAATCCAAGGTTAAAGATCACCTTGAATAGCAAGTGCTAGGTGAGAGGTATGAGCCATTGTAAGGTGCATCAGTGAGAAGGATTTAATGTTCGAACCCATTAAAGGGAAGCATCTGTACAACACCGATTAGAGAATTGACTATATGTTAATTCTCTAATGCGAGGAAATGAACCAAATGACCGGAGCTCTGTTTTTGCACGAGGAACCTCCCCTGAAAACCTAAACCTCCAAGGAATGTTTTTCTTCATAAGTAATTTCCATTACTTTCTTTTTGGTTAGTTTAAAACCAAACCTTTTTCATTCAAACATCTTTATGTTTCCTTTTAAAGCTAACCTTGAAATGAAAAGGCACCAATTCGGCTTTGAATTAATATCAATTGTGAAGTGAAAACCCATCCTAGTGAACGATCCTAGAGCCACTATGCTATAGTAGCTTTGTCTTTGCTACCCTAGTTCATGGTGTAATAGGTTATAATTTTTGTTGACTACTCCCTCAATCAAGGAGCAGAAGCTGGACATGAATCAGCTGATACATTGACTGAGCATGAATCAACACCTCACTTCAGGTTGGAGGGTGTGTATTGACTATAGGAAATTGAATGCTGTGACAAGGAAAGATCATTTTCCACTCCCGTTTATTGATCAGGTGGTGGAGAGAGTCTTTGGCCATCCTTTCTATTGTTTCTTGGACAGATACTCAGGGTATTTCCAAATTGAAATTGATGTTGATGTTGAAGATCAGGAAAAAACCACTTTCACATGTCCTTTTGGAACATATGCCTACAGAAGAATGCCTTTTGGTTTATGCAATGCACCTGCAACATTCCAAAGATGTATGCTTAGTATCTTCAGTGATATGGTGGAGCGAATTATGGAGGTTTTCATGGATGATATCACCATATATGGAGGTACATTTGAAGAATGCTTAGTAAATTTGGAAGCGGTTCTTAAAAGATGCATTGAAAAAGACTTGGTGCTCAATTAGGAGAAATGCCATTTTATGGTACATCAAGGAATTGTCCTTGGTCATATCATCTCCGAGAAAGGCATTGAAGTTGATAAAGCAAAGGTGGAACTTATTGCCAAATTGCCATCCCCAACCACTGTAAAAGGAGTAAGGCAATTTCTTGGCCATGTAGGGTTCTACAGGAGATTTATACAAGACTTCTCTAAGCTTTCAAGGCCTCTTTGTGAACTTTTAGCTAAGGATGCTAAGTTTTTCTGGGATGAGAGATGTCAAAAGAGTTTTGATCAATTGAAGCAATTTTTGACAACCGCTCCAATAGTAAGGGCTCCTAACTGGCAACTACCCTTTGAAGTAATGTGTGATGCCAGTGACTTTGCTATAGGAGCTGTACTTGGCCAAAGAGAAGATGGGAAGCCCTATGTGATCTACTATGCAAGCAAAACATTGAACGAGGCTCAAAGAAACTACACAACTACAGAGAAAGAATTGTTAGCTATGGTGTTTGCTTTAGACAAGTTTCGTGCTTATTTGGTAGGGTCTTTCATCATTGTTTTCACTGACCATTCGGCCTTGAAGTATTTATTGACAAAGCAAGATGCGAAAGCAAGGTTGATTAGATGGATTCTTTTGTTACAAGAATTTGATTTCCAAATCAAAGACAAGAAAGGAGTGGAGAATGTGGTAGCTGACCACCTTTCAAGGTTGGCTATAGCACATAATTCCCATGTATTACCTATTAATGATGACTTTCCTGAGGAATCACTTATGTTGCTAGAGAAAGCTCCTTGGTATGCTCATATTGCTAACTATTTGGTTACTGGTGAAGTTACAAGTGAGTGGAAAGCGCAAGACAGGAAGCACTTCTTTGCAAAGATTCATGCTTATTATTGGGAAGAGCCCTTCCTTTTCAAGTATTGTGCAGATCAAATCATAAGGAAGTGTGTCCCTGAAGAAGAGCAACAAGGGATCCTCAGCCATTGCTATGAGAATGCCTGTAGAGGCCACTTTGCCTCTTAGAAAACAGCCATGAAGGTCTTGCAATTAGGGTTTACTTGGCCATCGCTTTTCAAAGATTCCCACATCATGTGTAGGAGTTGTGATAGATGCCAAAGACTCGGGAAGCTTACAAAAAGAAACCAAATGCCCATGAACCCCATCCTTATAGTTGATCTTTTTTATGTTTGGGGTATTGACTTCATAGGACCTTTCCCAATGTCTTTTGGTAACTCTTATATATTGGTGGGGGTGGACTATGTTTCCAAATGGGTGGAGGCAATCTCCTGTAAACATAATGATCACAGGGTGGTTCTCAAATTTCTTAAGGAGAACATCTTCTCAAGATTTGGGGTGCCCAAGGCCATAATCAGTGATGGAGGTACTCATTTTTGCAACAAACCTTTTGAAACCCTATTAGCCAAGTATGGAGTGAAGCATAAGGTAGCTACACCTTATCATCCTCAAACTTCCGAACAAGTGGAGCTAGCAAACAGGGAAATAAAAAACATACTAATGAAAGTGGTGATTACAAGCAGAAAAGATTGGTCTATTAAGCTACATGATTCATTATGGGCATATAGAACAGCTTATAAGACTATTCTTGGCATGTCTCCCTATCGTCTCGTCTATGGCAAAGCATGCCACCTCCCTATGGAAGTTGAATATAAGGCTTGGTGGGCAATCAAGAGGTTGAACATGGACTTGATCAGAGCTGGGGCAAAAAGGTGCTTAGACCTTAATGAAATGGAGGAATTAAGAAATGATGCTTACATCAATTCCAAAGTTGCAAAACAGAGGATGAAGAAGTGGCATGATCAACTAATCTCCAACAAAGAATTGAGGAAAGGACAAAGAGTCTTACTCTATGACTCAAGGCTCCATATCTTTCCAGGGAAGCTCAAGTCAAGGTGGATAGGTCCTTTCATTATTCACCAAGTACATCTCAATGGAGTGGTGGAATTACTAAATTCCAATGGCATAGACACCTTTAGAGTCAATGGTCATCGCCTCAACCCATTCATTGAGTCGTTCAAGCCAGAAAAGGAGGAAATCAGCCTCCTTGAGCCATAAAAAGCCTGATCAGAGAAGGGTTAAATGGACTTGGTTTCACCAAAGTCCATAATTTTGTTAAATATGTTACTTTTTAAATTTTGTAAATTATTTGATTGTAATTTTGGTCTTAAATTATGTTGATTGTAACTAACTTTTTGAATGATTAAAATCAGGAGGAATTGCAAGAAAATCGAAAGAAGCTGCTCCGAGCTAATGCAATTCCCAGCTCATCAGAGCCATCATAGGCTCCTCTTTTTGTTGATCAACCTATGCCTCATCAGGAGCCTCCTACAGGAGAGGCAGCTGAGCCATCATTTCCACAACATCACTCCATGTCACTCAAGAGGTACCACTTCCTCCCTATTTTTCAATCGCTTTTATCACATTGAGGACAATGTTCAGCTTGGTTGGGGGGAGAGTTGAGAAAGGAAGTTTTTGTTATTAATGCTAAGTTATTTTGGTAATTTAGTTGCTTTTTGCTTAATTTTAAAATTTTTAAGTTTTTATTCTACTCTCCATGGTTATTAAGGAAAAATTTTCAAAATGGAAAGGGAGAAATTGAATTTTTGTCTTTTCACTTGACTTGGAGTTTGTATTATGCTTACTAAAGTTGATGAATTATTGGAACTTCTATTGAATTCAACCTTAGTTCTTCCACTTTAAGCTATTCACACACTGTGCACAATAGGTTCCGAGTATAAGATAAAAAACTATTTCCCTCTTGACTTAGGAAAATTTTAGACTTGGTACCTTTGACCTCATTTAATAGTGTTGGGACACCTTATAAAAGGCCAATGAGCCTTTGAAAAAAGAATAAAGAAAAAAAAATATATGTTTGCTTGCCTTGAAACCCGAGCAAGGTCTGAGGGGTATATGGTGAAAATCTTTAAAACCTAGTGCCCTAAGCCTTCATTGGTTGGGAATCACCGACCTCAATGCTCGTTACAAGGGTGAATAGGTGGAGTTTAACATACTGTAAGTGCTTGGGTATTAAAATTCATTCTTAAAAGTCCGGGGTAAAATCCGAGGAGTTAGTGGTTGAAAGATCCTTAAAGCTTGATGCCCTAAACCTTAATTGGTTGGGAGTCATCGATGGACCCCCGTTACATGGACAAGTTAAAAAAGAATAGCTTTAGCCTTATACTCCTACAATGAAAAAAAATTGTGAGAAAAGAGGTGCGTTTTTAGCCTATTGGAGGTTGATTAGTTTGCAAAGCTTTGAAAAAGAACTAGGTTTGGTGGAGAGATTAGTTCAACATACTATATTTGGAAACTAATAAATAACACTTAGATTTTTGTGGAATAGTAAGGTTTGACCCTTTGGGAGTGGAAACTCTTTTAAAGCTTAAATTTGCATAATGCCTTCTCTTTAAGAATTGTGATTAGACAAGTTATTTGATAAATCTTGTTGAAGTTTGAGTTTTATTTCTTTAATGTTCCATGTGAGAGTTAGATCATCATGCCACTTGAAAATTATTTTTTTGATTAGCATGATGTTGTAAATTATAGTACTGTTATTTTTATTTTTCTCTCATTCATTGCTAAGGGACTAGCAATATGTCGGTTGGGGGGAGTGATTACTACTCAAAAAGTGCTATTTGATAGCTTACTCTTTTAAACAATTTTGAGTAGTAGTTATCACCTTTTAACCCAATTAACCTATTAAGGA
The DNA here is from genome assembly GCF_030704535.1 of Vitis vinifera. Taxonomy (NCBI): domain Eukaryota; kingdom Viridiplantae; phylum Streptophyta; class Magnoliopsida; order Vitales; family Vitaceae; genus Vitis; species Vitis vinifera. The sequence continues at coordinate 15,257,597 of NC_081820.1, forward strand.
CCCTTGCAATCAATTCTAATCAAATTGTGTTAAGTTTTGGTGTTTTGATAGCTTTTTGATCACCAAAGCAATCCGAGATTGAGGAGAGTTCTTTAGAATCCATGGCAAAAGATGTCCGGACAGGGCGTCCGGACACACCATCGGAGGGCGGCGGAACGTGGGCTATGGCAGGCTGTCGGAATGACGTAGCAAGGCTTGCTCACTTTAGTCATTGATCCGGACAACATATCCAGATAGGATATGCTATCATCCGGGGTGTGATGTTCACGAGTGTCGTGTGCTTCTCCCTGAGGGAGTCTGGATAGGAGAGCGTGCCACATGTCCTCTTGGGGAATCCGGATGGAGTTGATTTGGATAGCCTTGCGCGCTCCGTGTCATCAGGGGGAGGGGTCCCTACACCTTGCACACGCAAACGATCCCCCTTGCGACGCGCGGCATAACTCATTCCACCCGAGGGAAGAATTCTGTCCGGTCGACTTTCCATCTTCTCCGGATGGGAGAGGAGGACATTTCAACTTCCCTGGTCAAACATATCAGGATCCTCTGATAGCACTTACCCGGAGAGTTTTTCTCTCAGTATACAATGCCGCGGTGTTCTCCTGAAGCTTCTTGATATTTCCGACCGACATCTTGAGATATTTTGCTTTAGATATTTGTTGTCTAAATCCCCAAACTCTCCTTGTAACCCACCTATCATAGGATTCCTTAGTCTTTAAGCAAGAACAAAGGGGTGAATAACCTCTTATATATAGTTTGTAATTTTCTTTACACAATATAGAATATAGATCTGGGGAACTTGTTCTCAGACGCATCTTTTGTACAATTTTGCAAGAAATATATTTTACAAAGCACTTGCTCTATTTTTCCTTTATATTTTTGTTTTCTCATTCTTATTCTTACTAGCCAAACAAGCTCTGAGGAAGTTTCCTCAGAGAATGAGTGGCTAGACTTTTAGTTCCTTGGAGCTAAGGTTGCCGGGAAAGGTTCCAAGTGCAAGAATTAGTAGCTTTGTGGTTTCAACCATTAATGAAGAGAAAGTGTGATCCTTTAATGATTTCTATGTTTTTAGTTAACTTAAAACACCTTCAATTCACTTGAGCCAACACTTGGTAAGGCAAGTGATCTCCGTTCATGGAGATGCACTAGTTTACCTCTTGCGAGCTTTTGGGAAGTGACTTGAAGGTAGGATTTTCTAGAATTGCCAACACTTGGTAAGCTTTTGGACTCCAAGGAGACATCCATTAGTTATCTCTTACGAGCTTGAGAAGAGAAGTCCAAAGTTAAAGATCACCTTGAATGGCAAATGCTAGGTGAGAGGCACAAGCCATTGCAAGTTGCATCAGTGAGAGGGAATTAAAGCTGAAATCCATTTAAAGGATACATCTGTACAATACCGGTTAGAGAATCGACTATATGTTAATTCTCTAATGTGAGGAAATGAACCAAATGACCGGAGGTCTGTTTTTACATAAGGAACCTCCCCTATGAACCCAAATCTCCAAGGAATGTTTTTCTTCATAAGTAATTTCCATTACTTTCTTTTTAGTTAACTTGAAACAAAACCTCGTTTAAACAAAGTTTGTGTTGTATTTCTTAAGCTAACCTTGAAATGAAAAAGCACCAATTTAACTTTGAATTGGTATCAGTTATGAGTTAAAAACCCTTCCCAGTGAACGATCCTAGAGCCACTATGCTATATTAGCTAAAGCTATTCTAATGCATGGTGATATAGGTTATAAATTTTGTTGATTACTCCCTCAATCAAAGAGCAGCAGCTGGACATGAATCAGTTGAGACACCAATTGGGAACGAATCAACGACTAAACCAAGCTCGTGGAGCTTCTTTGAGTCCGTATAAGGCTTTCTTCAATTTGTACACCTTGTGCGGATTGTCCTTTTGCTTATAGCCTCTTGGTTGATCAACAAACACCTCTTCACTTAGCTCTCCATGGAGAAAGGCTAATTTCACATCTAGTTGGTAAATTGTCCAATTCCTTTGAGCTGCAAGAGCAATAATCATTCGAACTATATCCATCCTTGCCACCAGCACAAAAACCTTTGTGTAATCAACCCAATGTTGTTGGTAGATCGGAGGGTTGGCCGTGTCCATCAACTCCCCTTATGTTTGCCATGGGCGCTTGGGTGAATGCACTATAAGGCTAGGGTATGCGCCTTTCCTAAAAGCAATTGCTTTTAGGAGAGTTGGTAGCGCCTGAGGTCCTACAAGTGGTATCAGAGCCAAGGTCACGGGTTCGCACCCTAGGGGTGTCATTAAGGGGGAGATTATTGGTAAATCAGAGGGTTAGCCGTGTCCATCAACTTGTTAGCAGATCGGAGGGTTGGCCGTGTCCATCAACTCCCCTTGTGTTCGTCGTGGGCGCTTGGGTGAATGCACTATAAGGCTAGGGTATGCACCTTTCCTAACAGCAATTGCTTTTAGGAGAGTTGGTAGCGCCTGAAGTCCTACATAGAGGTTGAGAAAGGATTGCCTTGATTCTGAGTACTGTGTGGGTACCTTCATGGCCAGCTACTTTGACAGACACTATTGTGTCAAGTGTAGTCTTGCTTATGTTTACTAGCAAGAATGATGGAGGGTCTGGGTCTTGTGATTTCAAGGAAGTTTGGATTCTCATATGGCACAAGCAAAGGAGATGGAATGACGCTCTCATTCCTGCCAACATCTTTCTATCTTTGGGTTTCATTCTCTCTATCTTTGACATCATTTAGCATGGCCACCTTTGGGCCACGTGTCACTCTCCAAATTCCATCTTTCGGTTTTAAAAATAATCCCCTAATCCCTTTTTGCAAATAGTTTTCCAATTTTTAGTTCTTCCAATAATCTTCATTCTTCATACGCTTATCCCTCTTTAGAATTTTACGTCAATAAAATCCTATTTTTCACGTTTGTCTATTTAATTATTATTATTTTCATTATTATTATTATTATTATTATTATTATTATTATTATTATTTTATTTATTTATTTATTCATTCCTTTTTTAAAAAAATAAAAAAATAAAATTCCATTTTTCAACAATTCCACAAAATTCTGATCTCCAAATTTAATTTCCAATTTTCAAAATTCCAATTTTCGCAATTACTTATCCAATCATTATTACTTCCGTTATTACTATCATTCCGTTTATTTGTTTATTAACTTATTCGTTTATTTAAAATTCTTTCTCCAAATGATTCTTCAAATTTCCAATTTCTAAGCTCAATTTCCAATTTTCACAATTATTTATCTAATCATTATTATTTTCGTTATTACTATTATTCCGTTTATTTATTTATTCACTTATTCATTTATTTAAAACTCCATTTCTAAATAATTATTCATATTTCCAATTCCTAAATTCAATTTCTAGTTTTCACAATTATTTATTTAATCATTATTATTTTCGTTATTGTCATTATTCCGTTTATTTATTCATTCACGTATTTTGTTATCACTATTACTTTAGTTATTTATTTATTCATTTTTTTTAAACTTCATTTCTAAATAATTCTTCAAATTTCCAATCTCTAAATTCAATTTCCAATTTTCACAGTTATTTATCTAATCATTATTACTTTCGTTATTATTATTATTCCATTCATTTATTTAAATTTTCATCTCTACATAACCCCCCAAAATTTCAATTTCTGAATTTAACTCTCAATTTCTAAAATTCCAATTTTCACATTTATTGATTTATTTATTTATTTATTTATTATTATTATTATTGTTATTATTATTATTATTAGCATTTTATTTGTTTATTTTAAAAAGAATTCCACCTTCGACTCAAACGATTTACAAAGATTCCAATTTATATAATTAAATTTTCACAGTTTCTACTTCTCAAATAATTTTCAATTCCGGTTTCTTTCAAATTTAATCTCCAAGTTTCTGATCCTCAAATTTAATTCCCGAAACTTCAATTTTCAAACAATCCTTGAGACTCCAATTTTCAAATAAATTTCGAAAATCCAATTTTCTCCCGAACAGTTTTAAGTTCACTCTTGTTTCCAAATAATCTTATGTTCTTCTCGATTCTCAATAAGCACGAAGACAATTTTCATAATTCCAGACTAATGGAACTTGTGAGATTAATTCATGCGAGATCGATTAGGCTTTGGTGGGACCTAACATATGTGATTTTCTCATTGACTGTTTGATTGATATACTTGATTGGTTTGCCTCATTCTATGACCATGCACGCGGTTATTCTGTATTTGTGCACTAACCTTGTCTCTTACGATATCGCTCAACTTGTGACTAAGCTACGCCTTGTACCCGACAGTGTTTATTAATTTATTTGTTATCATGCGTGTCTTATTTTCATACATTTGATTACACTATTCAGTATCCATGTTTAAGCAATCAATTATCATGCTTGCTACATCTTATTTAGTAGAGACCCGTTTTTAGAGACTTAGAGGGGTGCTATGGTTTTTACCGTACCTTCCCAATAAGTAACTTGACTCTCGAACCCGACTCGATTTTTCACAAACCTATTTTTCCTTTAGGAGTCACACTTAGGGTTTTTCTTTCTTATTTTATTTTCCCTTTAAAAATAAAGCAAAAATAAGTGATGACTCCAATTCATTTTCTAAAGAAATAAATCATTCTTAAATAAAAAGCGAGTTTCGCCATCAAGTGGGAACACATCGTGTGAAATGCAGGGTCCACACTAGTTTTCTATGTTCAATTCCCATATGCTTAATTAAGACAATCAAGGTTGAATCATATAATTTTTTTAATTTTCTACTCAATTATTTGCAAAGGTCTCTGGACTAGAGAAAAAACCTCCAACTTGTGTTTAACACTTTATATTCAAATTTCACTCATCTAATTTTATTTAAATTTTCCAATAGGTGATTGGTGACATAATTAGATCCAAAAGCACCAAAGCTACTAAAGAGGCAGAAATCACTTTGAATGTGCAAAAAAATATTTCAATAATTTCACCTACTTATAACTGATTTCCAGACCTGTTTCTAAAATTTTGAATCATAAACATCATTATTGAATGTGCTTTACAGAAAACGCACATGTATAGGATAAGAAAATTAGAAAGAAAAAAAAATAAAGAAAAATAAAAAATAAAAAATAAATTTAAAATGAATAAATTATTTTTATATGTTATTTTAAATTTATTTTATTTATTTTAACCTTTCGATATAAAAATTAAATAATTTAAAAATAAATAAAGTTATAATTAATTTTAATAATATTTAATTTTTTTTATATTTTTCATAAAATAACCATGAAAAAATTATTTTTTGGAACCTAAGCATTACCAAAAAAAAGTCTCAAAGGATTTAAAAAATAAAACATAATTGTCAACTAGAATTGATAAATTTCAAGATATGTTGATAAACCTTATTGTGCAATCTTTTGTGGTTGACTGTTGAGCAACCAGAATTAGTGTAAATACCTTGTATAGTGACTCAAATAAAACGTTATTTTATTTTATTTTCAATGCAAAATATAATTAAAAATAAGACAAAGAAATTACTTAAAAACTATTATTTAAGATGAAACTCTCAACCTAGCTTAAGGATGGCTCAAGTACAAGAGAAAGCTATGATGATTTACAAGAGTGCACTAAGAATATGCAAGTGATGGTTTAATGCACTAAGAAAGAAATTGAGAGCTTTTTTATCAAGAACAGGTAGGTAGGTGATTACTACTCAAAACATGCTATTTTGTAGCTTGTAATTAGCTCTTTTAAACACTCTTGAGTAGTAATTATTACCTTTTAACTCAATTGGCATGTTAGGGACTCTTGCAATCGTTTCTAATCAAATTGTGTTAAGTTTTGGTGTTTTTGATAGCTTTTAGCTACACCAAAGCAATCCAAGAATGAGGGAGAGCTGTATATAGTTCATGGCAAAGCTTTTGGTAGCTCAAATTCATGAATAACCAAGCTTTGGAGCTCCATAGCCCTTTGCCAAAGTCGTTCAAAGTATGCAAGGAAAGAGCAACGGAGAGAGGAAAAACAGAGTGAAGAAAATAGAGGACAGCAGCTGTAGTCTTCTTTCACACTTTTGGAGCACTTCCCGAAGTCCATTTTCTACATTCTATATACCATTTCAAAGCTCAGGAAGTCAAGAATCCAGTACTTCAAACCGTGTATGATTTGGAGCTGAAATGAGGAAGATATGGCCTTCAGAAGACAACTACATCAAGCTGAGGGACAATTTCGCACCTTGCGAAATTGGAACTTCAACGTGCGAAATTTAAAGTGGATGGCAGCTGTGTAGTCGCGGTGAAGCCCAGCATTCGAAGTTGATTTTTGCAACTTGTGAACTTGGATCTCAACGTGCGAAAGTGGATTCTAAGTTGCGAAATCAACTTGCGAAATTTTCGCAAATCATCATGCAACGTGCGAAACTGGGATATTTGTGCCGACTCTTTTTCTTCTGACATTTTTGTGTCTAAATTTCCATTTTCTCCTTGTATTCAGCCACTCATGTAATTCCTTAGCTACGAAGTATCCAAGGAAGGGTAAATTACCTTCCTATATAAACTCTCTTGTAAACACTAAAAAGAGTCTCTCGGAGGAGCTTGTACCAGGAGACCAACTTATGTATATTTTACACTTGGTGAAATACAGAGATCTCTTTTACTTTCTTTTTCTCTCTACTATTTTCTTTTTCTTGGAAGTCAAACAACCTCTAAGGATGTTTTCTCAGAGGATGAGAGGCTAAACCTTAGGTTTCTTGGAGTGAAGGAAGCTAAGTGAAAAGTCCAGATGCTAAAGTGGAAAACTCTCGTGCATTAAATACAGGTAGTTGGAGTTCATAAATGGCTTTTAAATCTAAAGTTTTGCTTTAAATCCCTTAGAGTCACTTTGAATGGCCAATACATGGTAAGCTTTAGGTCTCTGTGGATACTTATTGCTAGATCCACATCAGACCATTAGTTATCATGTACGAGCCATTGGAAAGTGGCTCAAGGTGAAGACCCATAGTGTCTAAAGCCATTAATGGAACTTGACTACCATTTCTATTGACTTTTTATGGATTAAATCTTCATTTTTAAACATATACCGGTTCGGGAAACAACCATCCTTTATGTTGTTGTCCCCAATACGAGAAGAAAAATCTGGAATTTCCCACTTTGCATTCTGAACTTGATCCTAGCAACCTCTAGCTCCGGGAGACTTTCTTTCTTTCATTTCTACCTAGTTCTATATTAGTTTAGTTCCAAACACCACTTTCAAAACAAATTTTATTTTCTTTTAAACTTTAAGTTTTTGACAAAGGAAATCATCAGATTCAATTTCTAATCTTGAGTCTATCACTGGTAGAGTGAAAACCCATCCCTGAGTTCGATCCTAGAGCTGCTATACTATAGTAGCTTTGCTACGCCAGTATAAGGTCATAGGATTTATAAATATTTTTTATTAAAATACTCAACTGGGCATGAATCAATAGGCTTTGAATGCAATTGTTCTCTTAGTCATAAATGAAGTGGAGCTCTCAATTTATAGGTTTCTAAGCTCCGGAGTCAAAAACAGCAAAAGGCAACCTCGTCCGGTCAAGCTAGGGGTCGACCGGTTCACTAGCCGTTGGAGCATTTAATGTATGACAGGTTACCATTACCTCGACCGGTAAAGGAATCACATCGACCAGCAAGAGAAGGCTACTGGGAGAGAGAGAAGGTTTGTAACCTTCCTCTACCGGTCCTCGACCGGACGACCTCAGCCGGTCGACCGGTTCCTCAATCGGTTGACCAGTTGGCCTTAGCCTCGATCGGTTGAGCCTTTTGGCCTCGAAAACCTATCCTTTTTTATTTCTTTCTTTTCCAATACTTAGGTAAGGTCTTTAGGTGAGTTAATATGCCACTTTTGAATCAATTTGCCTAAGGTATGTTTGATAAAACTCGGGTTTTAAAGAAAATCAAGTTTTAAAGAATAAACCGAGTTTTCTAAGATGCATGAAAAGGTATGAACATCCTAAGTGCACTCATGCTATCATCTTACATTCATTTCCTATGATCTCAAGTCTTCCAAGCGTCTCGATCTTGTATCCATTTGGTCCTTTGATGAATTTTCGAGTTTATACCTGAGATTCTTAAACATTAAACCAATTAGTTAATTAACCATGGTTTGTTATCATCAAAACCCGATTAGGAGAACCCTTGGGCTAATAGTTATTTAATTATTTTTCATGTAAAAGATAGTCCCACAAAAACATATAATTGATCAAATTCTTTGTTTAATTATAAACATACTATTTTTTATTTTATTTTATTATTAAAATAACTAATGGAAAAAAATAAAAATGGATAATCAATGAATTTAATTCTTTTTATTATTTTCATATAAAAAATTAGTACTAAACAAGGTTTTCAATCTTTATTTTTAAAAATAGTTTTTATTTTTTAATTAAATGTTTTTTCAAAAATAAAACATAAAAAATATAAATCACATTACCATTTTTTTAGAAAGTATTTTTTAAAATAGTTTTTGAACATAATTTTTCTTTATTTATAATTTAAAATAGAAAATAATGCTGATTTTTAATTATTTATAAAAAAAATTAAAAACAATAAAAAATCCAAATTGTTAAAATAGAATTATTATGGTTACATGAATAGTGGTGCAATAAAGACAAAAAAAGCTTATGTGAAAGGTCATTAGGTATTTTAGTCCATCACTATTTTATATCCTTAAAAGATAATATATAGAAATTTGAAGTATATATTAGTCTTTTAACATTTTATATTCTTTCCATCAATTATGAAAGTTATATGGACCAAATGTTAATTTTTGGGGCGAGCTAGACCCAAAACCCAATTCTCCTTTCTTTACATGAATGACCGTTTTACTTGTATGCTAATTTTGTAGCTATTAATTTACTCAAGTTTATTTGGGTATTGATAGGAGAATCAAGCTCACTTGTAATTTACTTAATTATGATCTCTTGAAAGTTATATGATCTAGTATGGATAACACCTAAAGAGGATGAATCAGTGTTTGAACCCTTTTTAGCCCAAAAATAAAAAACTTAAATGATTAACTATCACTTTTTAGATTAGAGATACTTAAAAAGTAACCAACACACAAGAGGCAAACCTTTTTACATAGAAACCATCCACACAAATGTGTGGATGTAAAAACCAAGGGGTCAAAGACCTCAAATTGACAATCCAATATGTGAAAGTATAGTACACAATTTTACCTAGCAGAAGCTACTCCTAAAACTTACTCCTTGGTACCTAAAATCCACTTTCATCCGCCACGCAACACCTCATGTGCTTTTAGAAGATCTCACCTTAATGCTTAAGGGGATACAAATCTCTTTCACAACACGGCAAAAGCAACTACAAGCTTCTTTAAGAGTTTAAGGACAAGAAGAAAAATTAGGTTTTTTTCAACTCAGAGCATCCCATCAAAAACTTGTTTATGCAAGGTATATATAGGCCTAGGAATATAATAGACCAAATCTAAAAAATTCTAAAAATAGAACTTTTAAACATAGAAAAGACATATCTCCAGAATTCTAGAGAATTCTATCACAAATGCTCAAGCACCCTTTGAGCACTTGAGTGCTCCTGGGAGGGCTTGAACACTCTTTCCGGGGATTTTCAAAACACTTTTAAAAACTTTTCACTTAGTTTTAAAAAACTTGATCTACACCATGCCTTACCAAACACCAATTTGCCTTTCCCGAGCCTTTCTCTATTTACCTATGTAATCCCAATTGATCAAACAACAACCTCGAGTCTCAAATGGAAAGCAAGACACAATCTAGAGAAAGTTCTAATGTTAAAATAAATGGGAAAAAATTTCCAATATTAAACCACATAAGCTAACATACCAACAATCTCCCTCTTTGGAAATTTTGTGACAAAATATAGATTACATAAGCCCCCCTCCCCCTAGTACTCTCAAATAAAGTTAACAAATCTCTCAATAACTCTCATCTAAACCAGTTCATTTTCTAACATGCAAATGATGATAAACCACATCCAAAGGTGAGCAATACCTCAATACTTGTAACTTGCACACACCAACAAATAAAATACCCAAGTAAAGTAATTTGTCGAAAAAAAATATATGACTCATTAATTCTATCAAATTATGATAAGAGTGAAAAGGTAAATGAATGTGAGTCATGCATACAATGGATATCTAACAAGCAATCAACCAACCAATCAATAACAATCTTCCTCCTTTTTGTCACAAAAATGACAAGAATGATAAAGCAAGAAAAAAAAAACCAGGGAAAAAAAAAGGATAATGGATGTAAATTGATATCTACATATGATCAAAAGGTTTTAGATACAAAGGATAAAAAAAAAAAAAAGTACATCCAGACTAACAAATATAAGATAAATCGAGCTAAGGAGACTTTAGTGCAAACAGAAATTGATTCACATAAGCATAGAACAACCAAAACTCCAAATCAGATGAAGTTTACGGAGTTGGAAGCACTTTGAGACATCAACCATAAGGCAAGGATTGAGGCCTTAAAAGCAAGCATCTATATGCTTCATGAACTTGCGATGGTGTGTGTCCACATGAGTACTTGATGCATCTATCCACAAGTGAAGCTAGTTAATAGAATCTATCAGTTATAAAAGCCTAAACTCGTCACAAACAAGGACCAAGGGGCGAATGATGATCATGAAGAGCTTGCTCTCTCATGATTATTACACCCTCTAGGTATGGGTTTTAGGTGCTCATCACTCAACTCGACAGGTGGATCCTGCTCCATCACATAGATCTCCTCCTCCTCCTGAATGACCTTCAAAGCAATCGAGGCAAACATATGGCTAACATGCTTAGACCATGAACTCTTGCTGATGAGAGCATGCGGTCCAAGCATACCTAGCTACTAAGCAATCTCAAAACTAGATCAACTAGGATGTGGGAGACAACTAGAATGAAAGGAAGGCTTCCAAGATGAGACAACTCACGATATGTAGCCATGATGTAAAAGATAACCTAGGCGATATCTATCAATTACCCAAAGGGAATGGCATAGATGAAACAGGCGACCGACCCACAAATCTATGTTTGATGAGAGGAGTTTTGAAAAAGGTATATAAAAAGTGACGCAAAAGGCTTCCAACCTTTCTCGCTGAAAATAGTTGGAAGATCAGTGTCATAAAAAGTGCTCAAAGCGATAGCCCACTTGATCTCAATTCTATGAACAAAGAATTGAGAACGGTATCACTCTCAAGACACCATAAAGAAGAAACACTCAATTGAAAGATCATCAAGGTCAAGGGGATGGCTATGGTAGGCTCATGGAATAAAGGGGTAGGAGATGACTCCCTAGGATGCCTATGACTCGACACACTTAGCCTAGAGTGAAAAATGAAGACACATGAAAATCTAGAAGCTACTTGGTAAAAATGAACCATTAGAAATGCTCAAGAAGAAAGCAACAACACTCTTACAAAGTTGGAACAAGTGAAAACCAAACCAAAAAAATGATAAAAGACAAGTAGACACCAAGAAAGAGCATAGGAGATGATTGGGGATAGAGGAAATGAACACAACAAGGTGTTGGAATACTTTTTATAGCCTTTAGCATGCACAAGAGCACTCCAAGTTAGATTAGAGCTCAAGCACTTTGAGCGCTAGAAGGGCGTTGGAAGCAAATTTGAGCCATTGAGCTCTCGAAGGGTGCTAGAAGCCCTTAAGAGTGCTTGAGTACTATAAGGAGCACTTAACCTCTCCATTCCTATCATCAAGCGCTAATCTTAATAACAACACTCCTTTAAGCTTTCAAAACATCATTTTTTTTTTAATGTAAAATAGGCTAAAAGAACAACCCTTTATACTAAAAAAAAACCTTGGAAAGATATGAGAGACAACAATTACAACCTAAAGTGCTAAGAAACCAAAGAAACTTGAGATATTAGCAAGAACGAAAATAAATCAAGTAATTAGCTATACAATTAAAATCCAAGATTTCAAGAATGAATCAACATCATCCAAAGGAAATCATTAATGACTAAGTCAACCTTGAAAATATTTCAATACCAAACAAGGTATACTATGACTAAAATAAACCAAAAATATTGATTGTCAAGGGTATATATCAACTTAATATCTAGCTTACATCTATTGATCAACAACCTTGGCTAATAAAATAGCCTTACAATAACTAATTGACAAGAAAAACAACCCACGTTTTACACTAACAAATAATGTGGTAAAGAGTAGAGAATAAGTCAAAGCTGAAAACTACCCTACTTAATAGGGATTATTAAAACAAAAAAAAACTAAACAATCAGAAAACTTAAATCTTGACACTCTCCCTTAAACTAACTCCTAACAGCAATTAGTTTACATATGGAACTTCATGAACACCCATCAACTCTCTCAGCTTCAAAAACATGTCAAGCTTGAGAGGCTTAGTCATCACGTCTGCAATCTAATCTTGTGTACCACAATGAACTAATTCCACTACTCCTTCTTTAGTAAGATCACGCAGAAAATGAAAGTGAACATCTATGTGTTTGCTTCATCCATGCATCACTGGATTCTTTGATAATTTAATTGTTGAACTATTGTCACAAAACACAATAGTACAATTACCTTGTGTATGACTGAGCTTCTCTAAGATTCTCCTCATCCAAACAACTTGACATGCACAGGATGTTGCGGCTATGAATTCAGCTTCAATTGTGGGGAGAAACAACAGGCTACTTTCTAGAGGACTAAGACACAGCTCCGGAACTCAACATGAATACATATCCCGATGTGCTTTTCCTATCCTCCAAATCACCGACATAGTCACTATCAGTAAAGGAAACCAATTTATCATTCTCTCCCTTCTTGTAGAAAATCCCAAGATTTGTTGTGCCTCTCAAATATCTTAACACCCTCTTTGCAATCTGTAAGTGAAGTTCAGTTGGCTGCCCCATGTATCTACTAATTAAACTCACTATAAACATCAAGTCAGGTCGAGTTGCTGTTAGATACATGAGACTCCCTACTATTTGCTTGAAGAATGTTGCATCAACCTTGACTCCATTTTCGTCTTTGAAGACTTTAAAACCTATAACAATCGGACTATGGACATAATTGCTCTCCTCCATCCCAAATCTTTTAAACACATCTAAGGCATATTTCTTTTGACTGATGTAAATGCCATCAGTCTTCTGTAACACTTCAACTCCAAGAAAATACCTCATCTTTCCCAAATCAGTCATATCAAACTCATGCATCATAGAGCTCTTGAACTCATAAAACATTGATTCATCATTTCCAATAAAAATGAGGTCATCAGCATACAAACTCAAAATTAAAATTTTACCTCCTTTGCTTGTTTTGACGAACAAGGTATGCTCACTGTGGCACCTCTCAAAGCCTTCATTCACAAAGTGTGCTTCTATACGACTAAACCAAGCTTGTGGAGCTTGTTTGAGTCCGTATAAGGCTTTCTTCAGTTTGTACACCTTATGCGGATTGTCCTTTTGCTCATAGCCTCTTGGTTGCTCAACAAACACCTCTTCACTTAACTCTCCATGGAGAAAGGCTGATTTCACATCTAGTTGGTAAATTGTCCAATTCCTTTGAGCTGCAAGAGCAATAATCATTCGAACTGTATCCATCCTTGCCATCAGCACAAAAACCTCTGTGTAATCAACCCCATGTGTTGGCAGATCGGAGGGTTGGTTGTGTCCATCAACTCCCCTTGTGTTCGTTGTGGGCGCTTAGGTGAATGCACTATAAGGCTAGGGTATGCACCTTTCCTAACAACAATTACTTTTAGGAGAGTTGGTAGCGCATGAGGTCCTACAAGTGGTATCAGAGCCAAGGTCATGGGTTCGAACCCTAGGGGTGTCGCTAAGGGGGAGATTGTTGGCAGATCGAAGGGTTGGCCGTGTCCATCAACTCCCCTTGTGTTCGTCGTGGGCACTTGGGTGAATGCACTATAAGGCTAGGGTATGCACCTTTCCTAACAGCAATTGCTTTTAGGAGAGTTGGTAGCGCCTGAGGTCCTACACAAAGGTTGAGAAGGGATTGCCTTGATTCTGAGTGTTGCGTGGGTACCTTCATGGTCAGCCACTTTGATAGACACTATTGTGGCAAGTGCAGTCTTGCCTATGTTTACCAGTAGGAAGGATGGAGGGTTTGGGTCTTGTGATTTCAAGGAAGTTTGGATTCTCATATGGCCCGAGCAAAGGAGATGTGATGAAGCTCTCGTTCCTGCCAGCATCCTTCTATCTTTGGGTTTCATTCTCTCTATCTTTGACATCATTTAGCATGGCCACCTTTTGCATGGCCACCTTTGGGCCACGTATCACTCTCCAAATTCCTTCTTTCAATTTTAAAAATAATCCCCCAATCCCTTTTTGCAAATAGTTTTCCAATTTTTAGTTCTTCCAATAATCTTCATTCTTCATACGCTTATCCCTCCTTAGAATTTTAAGTCAGCAAAATCCTATTTTTCACGTTTGTCTATTTAATTATTATTATTTTCATTATTAGTATTAGTATTATTATTATTATTATTTTATTTATTTATTTATTCATTCCTTTTTTTAAAAAAAAAAAATCCATTTTTCAATAATTCCACAAAATTCTAATCTCCAAATTTAATTTTCAATTTCCAAAATTCCAATTTTCGCAATTACTTATCCAATCATTATTATTTCCGTTATTACTATCATTCTGTTTATTTGTTTATTCACTTATTCATTTATTTAAAATTCTTTCTCCAAATAATTCTTCAAATTTCCAATTTCTAAGCTCAATTTCCAATTTTCACAATTATTTATCTAATCATTATTATTTTCATTATTACTATTATTTCGTTTATTTATTTATTCACTTATTCATTTATTTAAAACTCCATTTCCAAATAATTATTCAAATTTCCAATTCCTAAATTCAATTTCTAGTTTTCACAATTATTTATCTAATCATTATTATTTTTGTTATTGTCATTATTCCATTTATTTATTCATTCACGTATTCTGTTGATCACTTTTATTTTCCGTTATCACTATTAATTTAGTTATTTATTTATTTATTTATTCATTTGTTTAAAACTTCATTTCTAAATAATTCTTCAAATTTCCAATCTCTAAATTCAATTTCCAATTTTCACAGTTATTTATCTAATCATTATTATTATTATTCCATTCATTTATTTATTCATTTATTTAAAATTTCATCTCTAAATAACCCCCCAAAATTCCAATTTCTGAGTTTAACTCTCAATTTCTAAAATTCCAATTTTCATATTTATTGATTGATTGATTGATTGATTTATTTATTTATTTATTATTATTATTATTATTATTAGCATTTTCTTTGTTTATTTTCAAAAGAATTCCACCTTCAACTCGAACGATTTACAAAGATTCCAATTTATATAATTAAATTTTCATAGTTTCTACTTCTCAAATAATTTTCAATTCCGGTTTCTTTCAAATTTAATCTCCAAGTTTCCGATCCTCAAATTTAATTCCCAAAACTTCAATTTTCAAACAATCCTCGAGACTCCAATTTTCAAATAAATTTCGAAAATCCAATTTTCTCCCGAATAGTTTTAAGTTCACTCTTGTTTCCAAATAATCTTCTGTTCTTCTCCATTCTCAATAAGCACGAAGACAATTTTCATAATTCCAGACTAATGGAACTTGTGAGATTAATTCATGCGAGATCGATTGGGTTTTGGTGGGACCCAACATATGTAATTTTCTCATTGACAGTTTGATTGATATACTTGATTGGTTTGCCTCATTCTGTGGCCATGCACACGATTATTCTGTATTCCTTGTCTCTTATGATAGCGCTCAACTTGTGACTAAGGTACGCTCAAGGATGAAAATATCGGTAATCACGGATATATCGATACTTCGATTTTACGGATATATCGGATATATATCGGCGGATATTTTGGAAAAAAATATCGGTAAGCTTAAAATTGTTAAAAACTCATGAAAATGTAAGGAAAACCTCATAATAATATAATTAGAAGTATAATAGACATTTTAAAGTTATTTTATTGAAAATTTTGATATATGTATATCATGATTTATCATATTTGATAATAATATCGTATGTATCGATAAAAATATGAATTTTATAAGTGTACATTTATTATTAAATTACAATTATAATATGTCTAATTTTAAAATATATATTAATATTAAAATATGATCCATTTAATTCAATTGTATTAAACAATATAAAATAAATTATGATATATATATATATATATAATTTTTTTAATATTTAATTAATTATTAATGATATTAAAAACATTATGAAGAAAATTATATAATTTTTATATTTTTGGTAATTAATTAAAAGATCTTGCATTTAATTATAATATAATTATAATTAATTTGCTCTTTAAAATATTCTTTTAGTATTTTCATACTGAGTTTAAGTGTATATATATATTGTTTGCACATTATATATCAAGGGGCTAGTTAGCCCAGATGGTAAGTGGCTGAATCCCCTCGGCAGCAAATGGGAGGCGCACTGTAGTAGCTCGTTGACTGCACTGTAGCACATTTGACTTCGTTGACCCGCATTGACCATGCGATATATCGGGAAAAATTGTTGATTTATCACCAAAATCGCCGATATATCGCGATTTATTCTGAAATATCACCTGACCGATATTTCTCCATGAAATATCGTGTCGATATCCTTCGATACACGATATTTCGGCGATATATCGCCAAAATATCGCGACATTTTCTTCCTTGGGTATGCCTTGTACCTGATAGTGTTTATTAATTTATTTGTTATCATGCATGTCTTATTTTCGTACATTTGATTACTATTTAGTATTCATGTTTAATCAATCAATTATCATGCTTGCTACATCTTATTTAGTATAGACCCGTTTTTAGGGACTTAGAGGGGTGCTACGATTTTTACTGTACCTTCCCAATAAGTAACCTGACCCTCGGACCTGACTCAGTTTTTCACAAACCTGTTTTTCCTTTAGGAGTCACACTTAGGGTTTTTCTTTCTTATTTTGTTTTCCCTTTAAAAATAAAACAAAAATAAGTGACGACTCCAATTTATTTTCTAAAGAAATAAATTATTCTCAAATAAAAAGCGAGTTTCGCCATCGAGTGGGAACGCATCGTGCGAAATGCGGGGTCCACACTAGTTTTCTATGTTCAATTCCCATATGCTTAATTAAGACAATCAAGGTTGAATCATATAATTTTTTTAATTTTCCACTTAATTAATTGCAAAGGTCTCTGGACTAGAGAAAAAAACCTCCAACTTGTGTTTAACACTTTATATTCAAATTTCACTCATCTAATTTTATTTAAATTTTCCAATAGTTGATTGGTGACATAATTAGATCAAAAAGCACCAAAGCTACTAAAGAGGCAGAATGCGCAAAAAAATCTTTCAATAATTTCACCTACTTATAACTGATTTCACCTACTTATATTCAAAAAAATCTTGCAAAACGCACATGTATAGGATAAGAAAATTAGAAAGAAAAAAAATAAATAAAAATAAAAAATAAAAAATAAAGTTAAAATGAATAAATTATTTTTATATGTTATTTTAAATTATTTTATTTATTTTAACCTTTCGATATAAAAATTAAATAATTTAAAAATAAATAAAGTTATAATTAATTTTAATTATATTTAATTTTTTTTTATACTTTTCATAAAATAACCATGAAAAAAATATTTTTTGGAATACCAAAAAAAATAAAAAAGGTCTCAAAGGATTTAAAAAATAAAACATAATTGTCAACTAGAATTGATAAATTTCAAGATATGTTGATAAACCTTATTGTGCAATCTTTTGTGGCTGACTGTTGAGCAACCAGAATTAGTACCATTGCTCCCTTCCTCAATGAGGTATTACACCTCACTAAATTTAGGCGCATTGCACTGCAAAGGGCATACCCTGAAAGACGTAGACCAAACTGCTTCTAACTCTAAATTGTAGTATTAGACTGAGAATTTTATATTTTGGAAGAAGGAAAATAATATTTTCTTTAGAAATGAATACCCGTAAAAAATCATTAAATTATGAAAAATCAATTAAAAGCATCCAATTTTGAGGTAATGGCTAATGAGTGCTTTTCTTTTTTAACTTTTGATAGTTATAAAAATGATACATAGCAGGTTTGTGTAGACTTTGTCGGCATACACAGACAATAAAAGGTTTTGACAATAAACCACAAACGAATGGTAGTAGTTTGACTATAAAAGGCTGCAACCTCTCATTTTCACTCACTTCTCATTTTGTCTGCTTACATGCTGCCCACCCTTAGGCTAGGTTTGGTCGTGGGAAATTAAATTTTGAGGAAAAATATAAGTAAAAGGAAATGGAGGAAAAAAAAAAATAGGATGAAGAAAATGAAAAAAAAAAGTCTGAAGTTAATAAATTATTTTTTTTATTATATAGAGATTAAATAATTTAAATATAAATAAATTTTTAATTGATTTTATTATATTTTATTTTATTTTTTATATTTTTATAATGAAATTAAATATAAAAACTATTTTTTTAATAATTTTTTCTTTCTTTAATATTTTGTGAATCAAATATAACTTCAATATTTGGTGAAAAAGTATGCCTTTTAATAAAACAAAATACCTTAGAAAAAACCCTCAGTCAACTGCTACCCTACTGTCTCTTCGGAATTTAATATCTTCAAATTTCCTTTTAAAATTACAATTGTAAACTAAAATTTTAATTTTTTTAATGTTAAAAATGGACTTATAAACATTGGCACAAAATGAAATCTAAGGATTCTTTTGAATCCACTGCACACACAAATAAAAGTCTAAGTCTTGTAAAAATAGACAATATTATAATAAAAAATACTTTTTACAAAAAATACTTTTCCCCTTATTTTTTTGCTTTGATGATCATAATCTAAAAGTAGACAATGAAATTGTTTTTTTTTTTTATTTTGAAAATCAATTAAGACCCTGAAGTGACTTATTCTTAAATAACTTTGTCAAAGGGTGAAGAACATGCATATGGTTCTTTTGTAATTTCGAGAACTTATAGAAAAATTTTGTGAAACCTTTTCTTTTTTATGAAACATTTTTTTCTCATGTACAATCGTTTTGTCCTTGAAGGAATAGGTAAAAATAGGGAATTGAATTTTTAATTTTCATGATTTAGTTGCTTAATTCTAAATTTATTATCAAATTTTCTTCTTACAAACAAAATATTATCTATTATCTCTTTTTTATTGGAGATTTGTTTCCCTTTTTTCAGGAAACTTATCAACAAGATAATAACTATTTTTAATTCTCAATTGATTTGAAAACCAAATTTCGTAGTCTTTCAGATTTACCGTTGGTAAATTTATATATTAATGTTACCATTGGTGTGAAAGTTGCGGAGTGGTTGGTTGCAGTTACTTTCTATTCCTACCAGGATTTGTTAGTGTTGGTAGATCTAATCAACATAAAAATCATAGGATTAACTAGACCTACATCCGTTTAATAGTGACTCATATTATTAAGATATACATTAACAATTAACCAAATTTTAGTTAATTTAATATAAATTAAAAAATTAAATAGAATAAATAATTAAAATATTATTTGGATAAATTTTTTTTTACTATTTTAAAAAAATAGAAAACATAAGTAAATTTTAAATTATTTTTTAAAATTTTATAAATATTAAACATTATAGTATCAATTTCCTTCTAGTAAAAATAAAAAATAAAAACTAAAAATGTTTCATAATTATATAATATAAAAAATGAAGATATTTTTATTTATTTATTATTTTTATGACTTTAATGATTGTCTTCTAACTTCTGAAATTAAGAAAGGGAAAATTATGTTTTTAACCCATAGGCTTGATAATTAAGGTAAAGTCCTCCAAACACCCATAATTGATTACAAGGATATGAGATAGTAATCAACAAAAATATCCATTTGACTTAGTTTTGTCTTTATTCTACTGCTCTTCACGTTCCACTATTCTTTCTTGTTTAACCATTTTTAGATTTTTCATTATTTGTTTAAACTCTTTTATAAATAATTGAAAAATCAACATTATTTTTTATTTTTAAATTATAAATAAACAAAAATTATATTAATGATTCAAAGACTATTTTGGAAAATACTTTCTAAAAAAATATTAATTTAAATAAATAAAAATTATCTTTTACATTTATTTTTATCTTTTACATTTTAGAAGTAAATAATTTAATGATTAAAACATTATTTAAAATAAATATATTCACTATTTTAATTTCTTTTATACTAAAAATTATTTTAAAGTTTTTTTTTTTACTATTATAAAATAAAAAGTTCAATTTTTTTTAATGTTCTTCCTTCTTTATTTTAATAACTTTTTTAATATGACTTTTAGTAATAAGTTATATGAAATGTTACAAATTTGTTTATTAAAGATTTTTTTTAATGATTTGAATTAATTGAAAATTTATTAAAATAAAAAAATAAATAAATAAAGAATAAACGAAAGAAAGAGGATTGATGAAGAGTTTTTATTTGAAGTACTCAATTAAAGTGTTTTCTTATGACTTAATTTTAGAAGTGGATTATATCAATACATAGTAGAAATTAAAATTTTCTTATATAAAAGGGTTGAAAGGTATATTTACTTATTTTAAATGAAAACAAGTAGTTAAAAATTATATAGATTATATTTGGGTTTGATTTTAAAATATTTTTCTAGTTTTTATTTTTAAAAATAATTTTTATTTTCTATATTGTCTCTTTTTGAAAATACGTTTAATTAAAATATGAAAACTATTTTTAAAAATGAAAATTGAAAACCTTGTTTAGTACTATTTTTTTATATGAAAATAAATAAAAAAAAACCATTTATTCATTTATTGCGCCACTGTACAATTATATTACACTAATTGTACAAGGGAAATGTACTAAGTGTACAAAGGTGTACAAGGTTACCCTTTGTGAAATATTACAATCGATTATGAGACATTCTTTTATGTCTCTTATCACTCACGAATTATACACATATGTTATGCACTTTATTTAATTCCCGCATGGAAATTCCAATACTTTCCACAATAATGATATATGGGGAAAAAAAATTAACCTTAAGTCATCCACCATCTTCTCAACTAAACCATTGGAAATATGGTTAAACACTCTTAAATGAACACATAACTTAAAAGGGATATGAAATTTGTCTCATTGTACAAGGGTATTATACTAGTTGTACAAGGAAAATATACTAATTGTACAAAGGTGTACAAGATTATCTTTTGTGAATGATTTCAATCGATTCTAAACCACTTTTTTAATTCTCCTTGTCACCAAAGGATTGTACACCTATGTCATGCACTTTATTTAACTATCACATGAAAATTCCAATATTTTCCCTAATAATGATATTTGGGGAAAAAAATTTGACCCTAAGTCATTCACTATTTTCTCAACCAAACCATTGAAAATATGATTAATACACTTACATGGACATATAACTTAGGAGAGATATGAAATTTGTCATTGTACAAAGGTATTACACTAACTGTACAAGGAAAATGTATCAAGTGTACAAGAGTGTACAAAGCTCCTAATAAGTTTTGTACGATTTTTAAACAACTTGAGTTTGACATTAAGACGATTATTGATAGTTTTTTTTTTTTTTTTTTTACCAAACTATGTCATTAAGACATTCCCTACAAAAATTAACACATAGAAAATAAAATTAAAATAAATCATGTTTGAATTGTTCATTATAAGTAAACTAAATGAAATATATATATTTACTATTTTGCTTTTATAAACATAATTTCATTGTTATCAATAGAGATTAAAAAAATCATATTTAAATAGAATTAAAAATAAAAAAAATTATTTTTATTTTTTAAAATTATTAATTTAAATTATGAAATTAGTTTTAAAAATTAAAATATTTGTTGTAATTATAGTTTTGAAGATTTCATGATTTTTATGTTATTACTTTGAAAAAAATTGCTTTAATAAGAAAATATTTATTTTAATGGTTTTAAATATTTAAATCTTTATTAAAATATTTAGGATTCGTGTGGGGAATAATTAGATAATTTTGGAATGGAGAAAATTTGAATATTTTGAAGACTTTAATTTGGCCAATTACCCTATTTACATTTTCAAAATTATTGGAAGGTTGGTAAATTAGTCTTATAAATATTGTATTCTTGATTAATATATATGCGTGTGTGTTTACATTATTTTCGAAATAATAAACATCATGTGTCTAATTTGCAAGTTAGAAAAAAGAAATTAATAATATTTTATGAGGTATTTAAAAAGTATTTATTATATATTCTATAAATTTGAAAAAAATAATATTTGATGATATATAATTTACAAGTAAGAACAAACAAATAATACTAATATTTTATGAGGTGTTTAAAAATTATTTAATATATATGAGAAATAATATAAGTTTGAAATAAAGAATAATATTTATTATATATTATGTAAGTTTTCAACATATTTAAAAAATATTTATTATATATTATGTAAGTTGGAAAAAAGAATAATATTTGATAAGGTATTTAAAAGTTATTCATTTCAAAAATGCATTTGGCAATAATAATTTTTAACCATATTTCATATTCAATTTGATGAAGAAAAATGATTCAACTTGGTTCCATTATTAAATAGTTGAGAGAAGGGTAAAAGAGTCAAAGAGAGAATAAGAAAGGTGAGGTGATTGGTTAGTTTTTTTCATTTAATAGTCAACGGTATTTTAGGAATTTTTTAAAGACAATATCCTTCATCTCAATTTCTACTCTCTCATTGGGTTTTGGGTTTAATTATGAGTGATAGGAGGACCTTGCCTTAATTATCCAACCTAACTGGATTGAAAACACAATTCTTCCGTTAATAAATGTGAGAGACTCATGGAAGTGGGGACTCTGAAAGGAGTAAGAGAAACATAGGGATGTAGTAAAACTAGGCACGAATGAATGGCTATAGTCCAACTGTCTGATCTCATTCTTCAATGGGAATATTGTGTTTTGGGCCCAACTAGGCCCAAAAATTAACATTTTGTCCATATATCATGCATATTTAAGTCCAAGACCCAAAAAAAATATGAAAATTAAGATGAAGGATATTATCCTTCATTAATCCTTAAAATACCCTTAACCCTTACATAGCACAAGTGAGTGTGAATTTCAATTTTTTTTGTATTTTTTTTCTCTTTTCTATTCCCTATTAAGTATTACTCATTTCTAACTTTTTTTTTTCTTCCAATCTATATTTCTATTTTATGTCAAATAAAAAGCAATAATGTTTTTTTGTTTTTCATTTTTAAAGATATTGAATCTTTTTGCTCTTATTATAAGCAATGATAAAAATTTTAGGATTTTTCATCCAAATATTTTTTTTATCTTTTTGTATTTATCTTTTAGTTTAATTTTCATTTTTTATTTTAAATTTATAGTATCCTTTCATTTATATTTTTCTCTTATTTTTAATTATTTTTTATATTTTCTACATTAACCATATTTTAAAAATTTTAAAAATTGAATATCACTTCACTTTATTATATATATATATACTTTTAGCATTTTAATTTAATGTTTTTATTTTAAAATTTTTAAAAAGGTAAATTTATTGAAAAAAATAACTAAGATATGAAGTTCTAATATTATATTAATAATTTTTCTTATCTAAATAGACTAATGCAAAGTATTTTGATTCACAACAAGAAAATTGTCAACACAATTTTTTAGTGAAACTTTAGAAATTAAATTTCAAATAAAATATATTATATAAAATTTTATTTGAAAATTATTGAAAGTGGTACTTAATTTTTTTTATTGACTTTCAAACTTATCTAATTTTTTACTTGAAAGGTAATAGAATATGTTTACAAAAAAAAAAGTTAGTTTATCATTTTTTAAATAAATGAGTATAAATATATTAAAAGAATTAAAGATAATCCTTGTAAATTTTTTTATAAATATGATTATAATTTTAAATATAGATTCATTTGGATAAAATTTCACAATATATATATATATATATATAGTGGAAAGAAAGAGCATTGCTAAAACTAAAAAAAAAAAAACAAAATATGCAATTACAAAATTTTAATGATGAAATTTAAAAATAAAATTCGAAACAATTCTTGAGTGAGAGAATTTGAGTGGGGAAAAAAATCTTTGAGTGGAAAAAAATGGGAAAGTTTTTCAAAATCACTTAAAATCCTTAACAAAAAGTAGTATCAGCACCCTTGTACAATTAATAAATTTGTCTTATACAGTTAGTGTAATACACTTGTATAATAACTCAAATTTCATACATCATCTCATGAATATCTGATAATAAGTCGGTTAACCATGTTTGCATTGGTTTGATTTTAAAAAAGAAAAAAAAATTGTTGTATAATTTTGTTTTACAATCATCATAAGTAAGGTAACTATTCAAATGACCATATACAAGTTAGATAAAGTGCATGAGATGAATATATGCTAAACCAATATGTGTAAAGAATGTCATTTATCCTCGGTTAGGGAAAATAAACAGACAAGTTTTTCAGAATCACTTAAAATCCTTCACAAATAATAGTATTGTACACCTTTATACAGTTTATATATTTCTCATGTACACTTGTGTAAATACCTTGTATAGTGACTCAAATAAAATGTTATTTTATTTTATTTTCAATGCAAAATGTAATTAAAAATAAGACAAGGAAATTATTTAAAAACCATTATTTAAGCCAAGTTTATTTATTTATTTCCTTTTATTTTTGGAAATAAAGAAAAAAAATAAAAAAATTTATTTAACCATAAGAAATATGAATATAAGATCAGTTAGAAAATACCAAATTTATTTATTTATTTCATTTTATTTTTGGAATTAAAGAAATAAAAAATAAAAAATTTATTTAACCATAAAAAATATTGATATAAAATATGTTAAAAAATAAAAATAACCCCAAATTTATTTACTTATTTCATTTTATTTATTTAAATTAGAAAGTAATTTATTTTAATAGATTAAAATGTGCACGATTGATTTATTACTTTGTTAATTATGGATATATTAAAATTTTCTATTAGACAAAAAATAAATAAAGAAAATAAAATTTAAAAGAGTAATAAATACATATAATTTAGTTATTTAATTATTTTTCATGTAAAAGATAGTCCCACAAAAAACATATAATTGATCAATTTCTTTGTTTAATTATAAACATACTATATTTTTATTTTATTTTATTATTAAAATAACTAATGGAAAAAAATAAAAATGGATAATAAATGAATTTAATTCTTTTTATTATTTTCATATAAAAAATAGTACTAAACAAGGTTTTCAATTTTTATTTTTAAAAATGGTTTTTATTTTTTAATTAAATGTTTTTTCAAAAATAAAACATAAAAAATATAAATCATATTACCATTTTTTAGAAAGTATTTTTTAAAATAGTTTTTGAACATAATTTTTCTTTATTTATAATTTAAAATAGAAAATAATGCTGATTTTGAGTTATTTATAAAAAAATTAAAAATAATGAAAAATCCAAATTGTTAAAATAGAATTATTATGGTTGTATAAATAGTGGTGCAATAAAGACAAAGAAAGCTTATGTGAAAGGTCATTAGGTATTTTAATCCATCACTATTTTATATCCTTAAAAGATAATATATAGAAATTTGAAGGATATATTGGTCTTTTAACATCTTATATCATTTCCATCAATTATGAAAGTTATATGAACCAAATGTTAATTTTTGGCCCCAACTGAGCCCAAAATACAATTCTCCCTTCTTCAATCACGTGCCAATTCGCCTTCCTTACCAACTACCAACCCTCCACATTTAATTTTTTGTGAAATTACTGTGTAGACTAAAATTTGTTTCTTTTTTATTTATTTTTTTAATTTTGAAAATGGGCTTAAAAACTGGCACGAAATGCAGTTTGGGGGATTCTTTTGAACCCACTGTTGCACAAACTGTCACAATTCATCTTCCATTCTTGCTGACTCTGCACATGGACTTGTGAAAAGTATAATTAAATAATTATATTAAAATTATACATAAATAATTAATCAAATTTTAATGAATTTAGTATAGGTTAAAAAAAATAAATAATTGAGATATCATTTGGATACAAATTTTGTTTTAGTATTTATAAAAATAGAAAACATAAATAATTTTTTACATAATATTTTAATTTTTTATAAATATCAAACATATAAATATTAATTTTTTCTCTTGTAAATAAAAAAACAAAGATATTGCATAATTATGTAATATAAAGAAAGAAGATTTATTTTTATTTTTTATTTTTTTAACTTTGATGATTTTTATTTTTTATTTTTCACTTTTGATTTTTGAAAGTACTAAATGAGATGCATAATAGGAGCAACATATGCATCTAATAAGTCAGGGGTTGCAAGTCATGACCCAAAAACTAATAAATAATAAAAATAACTGATTGCTCAAGGAAAATGAAAGCATGCGTGTAACAATTTCCAAACTCAAAGGCTTTAAATTTGTTCAGTTTTTTTTTATAATTATCGAAATTAGACACATAAAGCTTTTATTTATGCCTTTTGAGGTTATGACTGTGGAACAATGAAGCCAAGTCTTGGGCTTTCAAAACCACCTTAAGTAGAAAAGAAAATAAAAAATCAATCACCTCATTTCTTTGGGCTGAACAAGTCCACTTCCATCAATTCAAAACAAACTGATACCAAGTAAAATATTGAAGAGAAGTGGCTTAACCTTTATATTTACGGAAAATAAATAGATTCCAGACTTTTGTTCAATAACACTCCCCCAATTTATGAATAAACTGCTTTTACTTGAAAGGCAAAAAGGAAAAAAGGAAAAAAGAATGTGTCTTGCTCAAATCCATGTCAAGCTTCATCATCACTCTAAGTGGATCTCCTGAAACAGGAATTAGGGAATTGTCAGGACACTATAAAGAATTAAGATATATTAATTAGTTAAATGTTGTGCATGAGAGATTTTTATACCTTGCTTAATTTTATGGTGTTTTGACGCCATCAATATATATCTCTGAGACATGAGAGATTTTATGCCAATCCTCCCCTGTTGTTTTCTTGCATCTTTCAGTCAATTGAGGGCATTCTTCAATCACAAGTCTGTCAAGGGATGTGAGGTTGCGCATCCACTCTGGCAATGCCTCCAACTTTGGTAAATTTCCAAGAAACAAAAATCGTAGATTCCCGAGCCTTGGAACGTGGTCTTCCCCATTTCCATCCAGTGAATTGAGCCTTTCGCAATCGATAATCACGAGATGCTCTAACAAGGGCAGTTGTTTCATGCTAGGTGCCAGAGTCTCCAAACTCCTACAACTTCCAATTTGCAATGACCGAAGGGCAGTGAGGCTTTGCGTCCCTTGAAGCAGAAATTCTAGATTTTCACATCCGAAAATCCTTAAAATACGAAGAGATTCCAGGCGTCCTATCCCTGTCAAAGCCCTCTGTTTCATGGTGATCACTAATTGCCTCAAATTGATGAGGTTCCCAAAATCCTTGGGCAGATTCTCGAATCCCTCACATCCTTGAAGGGAAAACGTTTGCAGATGAAACAACTTGCATACTGAATTTGGAAGTTTCTTTATCCTCTTATTCAGACTGAGGTTGAGAAATCTGAGATGCTTTAGATTATTGATAGAATTTGGCAATGTGTCAAAGTTCGAACCCGTTAAATCTAGCATCTTAATGCATTTGAACCTTGAGATGCAAGCTTTAAGAAATGGTTCACCACGTGATGTCTCCAACACAAAGGGGAAATAAATTGTACGAATGTCGTTAAGCTCACCAACAACTCTTAAGATTTCTTTCTCATCCAAATCATAACTAAATGACACATGGCGAACCATTCTAGAGACAGTTGGGCTTACACAATCTATGAGAGTGCACTCAGTTTGTGATATGAATGATGCAAGATCATGCATCAGATCATGCATTTTAAATGTAAAATAATAATGATGATCTTCAAAGTCTTGAAAGAAGGATCTTGATAACATTTCTTTAATATATCTGTTTCCGATGTCATCCAACTCTTGCTTCTTTTTGGATGGTTCAATGAGCCCTTTTGCGCTCCATATGCAAACCAAACTTTCATTATCAAGCACATAATCCTTGGGAAAAATTGAGCAGTATGCAAAGCAACATTTTAAGTAAGAGGGCAATTGTTCATAACTCAACCTTAAAGCAGGTAAAATATCACCTTCCTTTTGTTCTAATTTCCATATGTCATTATCTCTCACATCTAACCAATCCCTTGGCTCAAATTTTGAGAAAAGTAGGCTCCCCAAAGTCCTTGCCGCCAAAGGAACTCCATTGCACTTCTTTACAATGCCGTCCCCAATTTTTACAAGGTTTGGATGTTGTTTCTCTTGCCCTTCATTAAATGCCCATTTTAGAAACACAGACAGACAATCGACATGGGGAAGACCCTCTAAAATATATGCTTGAACAGTGCCCATGATCGAAGCCACTGGATGACCCCGCGTTGTTACAACAATTTTATTGCCCTTTGCACCATTCATTAACAAAGTTTTGAGTTCAATCCATTTTTGGCGATCCTCATTCCACATATCATCCAAGACGAGAAAAAAATTTTCATTTCCTAGAGTAGTACGAAGAACAGTTTGTGATTGCTCCAGATTCAATTCATTATACTTTAACAAACCAGTACCACTCCCCCCTTCCACAGTAGTTTTGATTGAATTAATAATATCTATAATCACCCTTTTCATATCAAAGTCATTGGAGACATAAACCCATATTCTTTTCTTAAAATGCCCAACTACCCACGGATCATTATACACTAGTTTAGCAAGAGTAGTCTTTCCAAGACCTCCAAGACCAACTATGGGAATGACTGAAATACTCTCAGCATCATCACTTGAATTCATCAAAAGCTCTAAAACTTTTTCTTTATCCTTATCTCTTCCGATAACATCGGAAGCAAGCACAAAGTGGGTGGTCTCCCTGTACACCAGAGGAGCCCTCTCCATACAAGTCTGTAGATTGAATTGAGCCCTATCTGCTGCAATGCCATCCAACCTCTCCCTCACCTCCTTGATCCTATGGCCCATTTTAAAGCTAAATGGAAGCGGATTTGAAGATGAAAAGAAGCCAAGTACCTTTGTTTTAAGGCTGCCATGACTCACCACTTGGCGCTGCAAAGCTTGGTACTCTGATTCATCGAGCACATCTTCCACATCATAGCACACATGCTTGAGCTTTCCCAACCAATCACGTAGCTGTCGATCCTTCCACTGCTTCTCCTCAGCATCCAGGAGGACGGATTTGATAGCGGTTAAGGTGGCTTCCAGCTTTTGCAGTTCAGTCTTGACGCCCCATGCTAAGCCAATTTCTTGGAGAGTGACAGAGCCGATCTTCCCCACAACGTTGTCTGCAATGCTAAACAAAAACGATTCAGTCATGGTGTTGAAGTTGTTGATGACTGCTCATTGCTCAGCGCTTGCAACTCAAAACATTTCAAAATCAACATCAAAACATTAAGAG
This sequence comes from Vitis vinifera, assembly GCF_030704535.1. Lineage (NCBI taxonomy): Eukaryota > Viridiplantae > Streptophyta > Magnoliopsida > Vitales > Vitaceae > Vitis > Vitis vinifera. The sequence continues at coordinate 15,287,044 of NC_081820.1, forward strand.
GCACCCTTATTGGAATCAAACTCGGCCACTCCATATGTGCCTCTCCCTTCCAAAGTCTTATCCACATTTCAAAATCAGCATCAAAACATTAAGAGCCACCCTTATTGGAATCAAACTCGGCCACTCCATATGTGCCTCTCCCTTCCAAAGTCTCATCCACCTACATTTCAAAATCAGCGTACAATGTTTCCGCCTCCGGAACATCCGAGCCCAAAAAGGTTGGCCACATGTAAATGGGCCGGCCCACTTCAAGATTAGCTCCAGAAATTCCAGTTTGGGCTTCCAATGAATTAATATTTAAACTATACATAGAGATCGTAAATGGTACATTTTAATATTATAAATTTGGGTCATTGGCCAAGTAGGTAAATATTTTGAACTGCATGAGAGAGAACATATCTTGATCTTGTAAAAATTGGGAACGAGGGTCAAAGGGTTCCTGTACCTGCAAGGACTTCAGGGTTCTTAAGATGAATTTTTTTCTTTTTTTTTCTTTGATCTTCACCGAGTGCTCGTTCAAGGCTTCTTTCAATGTTTTTTGGTCTTTTGTTTCCATAGATTTCGTCATAGTCCACATAAATTAAGGTGGAGGAGCTTGGAAAAAGCATGCATGATAGTTGAGTGTATGAAACTGTAAACCTCATAAACAAAGCTTGAGCAAAATGTCATCATTTGCTTCGAGTCGGAGGCATTTTTACTAGACACTGTTTCACCAAAGGAAATGGAAAAGAAAGAGAATGAGAATGTATATATATAATATAAAATAAAACCAAATTCATTTTTTTTTAATTTATATAAACTTTTTCTTAAAATCAAATTAAATTATCTGAATTTTATGCAATTTGAATGAGAAACAAATTTATTATGTATTAGTTAAGTTGTCATTAAGGGAAAACCAAATATGATTGAAATAGATCCTCTTTTTGCTCCTTTTTTTCTCTCTCTCTCTCTTTGGTTTTTTAAGAAATATTTTTCTAATATATATATATAGATATATATAAATGATATTTAGATTAGTAACTTAAATAAATGAATCAAATTATTAGCTTATAGTATTGTATTCCATACCAACTTTTGCATTATGCCATTTGTTATGTAACCGTGTGATAGAAAATTATGGGAAAAGTGTGGATCCCAATAACATCATCTTATAATCAAATAATAATTTATTCATGATAACCCTATCTTTTCTTCAAAGACATGACATATGGTAATAATAAAAATGTATAATTAGAAGTCATTCCAAATTGATCTTAGGTCCCTTAAAATTATTTTTGTAATTATTTTTTTACAATGAATTAGGCAAATAAAAAATAAAAAATTATATAAGAATTTAACCTTATTTTATTTTATTTTTTAAAAAGTAGAAAGTCATTTTTAAAAAAAGAAAACAAAAAAACAAGTCAAGTGTGTGAAAATCAGGAAAGCAACACTTCAAGGAATTTCCAACTTAATTCTATCATATAATTAGTCCATAGGCTTACAAATTGCCTCTCTTGTATTTATTTGGGTATGATTTTAACTTGATTAATAATAATTAATGAGCAAAAAATTAATATAAAAATAAATGCACAGTAAACAAATTTAGCTTTTTATTTATGAATATAACTTGATTGTGGTTTTAACTTTTTTCTTAATTAAAATATTTAATAATTTTAACTTAAGAAGATAAAACATTGGTTGTGATTATAATATTTTGCTTTGTTAAAATTTTTAAATTTCTTATTTATATAAAATAAAAAATGAAATAAACTTTTTCACAAAAAAATATTTAATTATTTATATTAATTTTCTCTGAATTTTGTTTGTTTTTTTTAAAATTTGCATACTAAAGTTATTAATCGTCACAAACCTTGAAAAATAAGTATCACTCATTTATGAAAAAAGTAACATTAAAATATATTAAAAGTATCACCGTGGTAGGAAGGATATATCACTCTTACTTTTTTCATAAAAGAGTGGTACCCTTTTTTCTTAGGGTTGTGTTGATTAGTACGTAACTTCATTATTAGTGATACATCCTTCCCACCACGGTGGTATTTTCAACACACTTCGGCGTTACTTTTTCATAAAAGAATGGTACCTTCTTTTAAGGGTTGATCAGTGCGTAACTTCAATATGCAAAAATATATTTTTTAATAAAATTAAGAGAAAGTTAATATAAATGATCAAATACATTTTTTATGAAAAACATATTTCATTTTTTATTTTATGTAAATAAAAAATTAAAATTTTTAACGCAAAATGTTTTAACTAGAACTAAGTTTTTATATTCTTTAATTAAAAATGTTAAATATTTTAACCAAGAAAAAAGTTAAAACTGTAGTTAAGTTAGATCCATAAGTAAAACTAAAACCATAATCATCGACTCTGATTTGCACACAAAAATTTAAAATTTTTTAAAATACAAACAATAAAATAATATGACAATTGTAATAAGATTTATAAAGTAAATAAATATTTATTTAATAGGAATATAGAAAATCTTATGTCGTAAATCTCTAAACTTGTTCATTGTATATTTATTTGTTCTCATTAATTAATTATTATATATTATTATTTTATGTTTAAAATGTTCATACATTATTAAAATCAATAAATATGAAAAACTGAAATTGTGAAAAAATTGAAACTAAAAAAAAATCATGAAGTCAACACATTAAAAAAAGCAAAAAGGTGAAGGTATTATGGAGGAGAAAAAAAAAAAGAAAAAAGAAAAATCATGTGGCATGGTTGGTTGCCACATGTTTTATTTATTTAAGAAAAACAAAAATTAACCATGATGAGCTCTCAACTTGTCATGTCAAAGTAAAACAAAGAAAATAAAAAAGAAAAAGGGAGAATTGTGTTTTGGGCCCAGCTAGGCCCAAAAATTAACAAATGGTCCATATATCTAACAAAATTAAGCCCACCACCCAAGCAAAGTCTCAAAATTGATAAGAAGGATATCCCATTTATAATATACCGAAAATGCCCTTTGTTGGGTATTTTTTTTAAAAAAAAAACCTGAAATCCATGTTGGATTTCCCTTTGTTTTCCCCAAATTGGAGTCGTTTTCACATTCCCGACTTCGTCCCTCTCTTCCGCCCAAAGAATGCCCTAATCCTTAGTCCCAATCTCGTTATCTCTTGAGCTCGTGTTTCCCAGCCTTCTGATTTTAGGTGTAGGCAGTCTCGTTTTTCATCTCTATCGATCCATTGGCGTCGACGATCACAACTGGATTTGGGCTCCGTGGCGAAGTAGTTTATAGGTGAGGTTAGTAGGTTGATCAATTTCATTTTATGCTTCATTTCGGCTATCCGGACCATTTGATTTCAGCCCAAATACATTGCCCTAATTTATCTCGCCATTTCAGTTTGCCATATATTATGCCCTGATCGATCCCCACCGGCGGTGCCCTCCGTGGTGAGCATTGTTGGATATTTGATGTTAGGTGGGACTTTGTGGAGGTAGCATTGATGTCTGAATTGAGGAGGAAGTTCTCTTAGCATCAGGTAAAACATTTTTTAAAAGTTTTGTCTACTACAATATAGACACAAATATACTAGCCTAGCATGTGTACGTGACAGAACCCAACAAATTCAATTAACCTGATAAAAACTGAAAAAAATAGGATATAGAAACTGGGTATTGACAATTATATTCTCAACTCTGTTGATAAACAAAATAAACCAACTAGTTGGAGCTTGGCATAGTTGTGTAACTGGGGCTAATCAAGTAGTTATAGCAAAAAGGGAGATGATCCAATTTATCGCTTTGCTGGCAAAATGACCCCTGAGCAGTAGCTTGTAAAGAGTGGAAGCCATTTGCCATGGATAGAGGACACTGAGCGGTGGGTACTAGAGGTTTATGTTCCTTCTCCTTCCTTCCCTGCCCAACCACCTTCTTCAAGCTCCACTGAAAGAGAGAAAAATGAGAAATTGTGAAGCAGTTGATGCTGATATACAAGTCATATTGGACTACCTATAAAAGAAAGATAAAAGTAAAGAGTCCTATTGGACTAGAAGCGCTAGTGAGAAATCATAAGTATGATTGCTTTTCTAACCACCGCCTCCTTGTTTTTGCCCAATAAGAGGTCAAAAGGCAACATATGTTTACTGGTTATATTTTTTCTATTTTTTTCCCCTTGCATTAGTGCAGACATATTTTTCCTCGGTTGGTTGAAATCAAATCTTTCAGCATTATATTGACTTCATCATGTGGCAATCTAGTTAAGTACGATAGTTCGTATGTTAACTTTCTTCGATAAAACCCAAGTTATGGTGACCCTATAGTATGAGATATTATGGGCTACTTAGTATGTGTAGATAGATTATAATTTCCAACTTCATGAAATCTGTAGCTAACATGAATATAAGTGGCAAATAAAGAAACAAATCAGTTGAATTGATTCAAAACACTAACCACATAGCCATCATATGTACATTTATGAGTGTCAAAAGTAATTGTTATGTTCCCATTGGGATCCAGAGGGTGATAGAAGTATGCAAAAACAGAGAAAGAGTCAACCAATTAGTGAAAAAATAATAATAATAAGTGAAGTAACAAAAAGAAAAGTATATGTATAAATGATTTATTATATACTTGACATGGCGACTAATAATAATGTCAACTTCAAAGCCAAAGGCCACATAGGAGAGAAGATCAACCCCATTTTCTATAATATGCATAATTGATTGTTCTATAATATGAAATTTGTGCTATGTTTGTATAGGTTGATGGACGCAACTAATATGATATATTGTTACATTTTTGTGGGAGGCAAACTTGTCTAAAAAAATGATGGGCAATGGGAATACGTGGGTGGAAGAAGCAAAGGTATTCACATATATAAAGGAATGCCATTTGAAGAATTCACCAAAAAAATCTTAGAGAAATTCGACATCTCCTTTGATGCGATGAAGATGCACTACACCCTCAAGTTCAACCCCAGAGTCATCCAAGATTTAGAAGATGAGGATGACTTGGACAACGTGGTTTCCCACAATGATGACTTTGCAAATGTATACCTAGTAGACTTACCCTGTGTGGAAGCCATTGAAGCAAATATACCGAATATAGAATTGGCAATTGGGTAATGGACGTTAACATGAATGTCTATTTAAAATATTGTGAATATCACTTTTACGCATCACGTAGTTTAATTATGTTAATGTATGTAAATGCAGAGGTCCACCTGCGCCGTTTCCTTCCTCTAATGCATCATGCGATGCAATTCCTAATACTATGATTCTATTAAGAGGTTTTGTGTCGCATTGTGCAGATAGTGAGTACACCCCTTTGGAATTGATTCGATTTCGTGAGGCAATATTAGGGTCGGGACATACATTTAAAAATGCTAAGGAGTTTCGCAACGCAATTTACCAGATGTCATTAGGTGGAAGGTTTGAATACAAGTACAAGAAAAATTCTCCTACGCATATGTCTGTAAAGTGTTCTGTTGAGGGTTGTCCTTGGAAGATAACAACTCACGCTGTAGAGGGAAATGTCATCTTGCGAGTTCATACTTACCAAGTGAATCATAATCATATAGCTCAGGATGAGTGTTCATCTAAGGTCAAGGTTTCTTCAAAGAGAGGCGCGGTTGTTGTTGAAGATGTGTTTAGAACCACTCCAGACTATCTTCCCCATCAAATTTGTAAGGATTTTGAACGTGATCATGGAGTTCAATTGACATATAACCAAGCATGGCACCTTAAAGAGAAGGCAAAAGAGCGCATATATGGAGCTCCACGTGAGTCCTACACGTTTGTCCCTTGGTTATGCTGATTACTACTCAAAAAGTGCTATTTGATAGCCTATAATTAATCATTTTAAACACTTTTGAGTAGTAGTTTAGGCCTTTTAACTCAATTGGCATGTTAAGGATCCTTTAAAGCAATTTTAATCACTTTGTGTAAGTTTTGGTGTTTTTGTTAGTATTTTGATCACCAAAGCAAGTCAAGACTGAGGAGAGTTATGAGGAATCTTGGGCAAAGCTTAGAAGTCATTTGCCAAGAGTAAATCTGGATTGCAAGGAGAAAAAGCAAAGAGAATCTGCCATGAAGCATATTCTTGATGACAGTCGTAGCAGCTACTTTTGGAGCACTTTATGAAGTCCAAATGATGCATTCTATATACCATTTCAAAGCTCGGGAAGTCAACAATCCAATGCTTCAAACGGTGTGCAATTTGGAGTTGAAACGAAGAAGTTACAGCCATTGCAAGCCAATCACTCCGAGCTGAAGGAAGCATTTTGCAAAGTGCTGCGAAATCACCCTTTTGTTGCGAAGTGATTTCGCAGCCTTTTTGAACAGTGTGATGTATCTCCTTCTGACGTTGCCCGATTTATGCCGCGAGAAGGAAGTTGGGAACCTCAAAGTGGAAGCCAACTTCGCAGCCCTGTGAAGATAGCATGTTGTTGCGAAATTATTTCGCAGCCCTCTTGAGTGTCTGCGAAATCTCGCAGACACCATTTTTCTCTTGCGAAATGGTTCCTGGAGCATCCCGATATTTTCTACCGACATTGGGAGATATTTTACATTAGATTTTTGTTGTCTAAATCCCAAAATACTCCTTGTAAGCCACCAATTACAAGATTGCTTAGCTTTTAAGTTAGTAAAAAAGAGAAAATATTTATGTAATAATTAGTTTTATATTATGTTCATATAAATACCTCTCGAGAGCCTGTTCTCAGAGAGGAGATCCTTTTGTAAAGTTTTGGGTAAGCAAGTAAAGTTTAGTTCTTTGTATTACCTTACCTTCTCACTTTGTATTTTTTTATTTATTACTAAGTTATGAACTCTCTGAGGAGTTTTCCCCAAAGAATGAGTAACTAAACCTCCAATTCCTTGGAGCTAAGGTTGCCGGGGAAGGTTCCAAGTGCAAGAATGCAAAGCTTTGTGGTTTTAGCTAATAATGAAGAGGAAGTGAAATCCTTTAGTGATTTCTATGTTTTTAGTTAACTTAAAACACCTTAGAGTCACCTGGGCCAACACTTGGTAAGGCAAGTGATTTCCAACCATGGAAATGCACTAGTTTACCCCTTACGAGCCTCTGGGAGGTGACTTTAGGGTAGGATTTTCTAGAATAGCCAACACTTGGTAAGCTTTTGGACTCCAAGGAGACATCCATTAGTTATCTCTTGCGAGATTTTGACGGGTAATCCAAGGTTAAAGATCACCTTGAATGGTTGAGGCTTGGTGAGAGGCTTAAACCATTGCAAGTTGCATCAGTGAGAGAATTAAAGTGAAATCTAATTGAAGGATGAATCTGTACAACACCGATTAGAGAATTGACAATATGTTGAATCTCTAACGCGAGGAAAGGAACCATCTGACCAGAGCTATGTCTTTTGCATGAGGAACCACCCCAGTGAACCTAACTCTCCAAGGAATGCTTTTCTTCCTAAGTTATTCCAAATACTTGTTGTGTTAGTTAGTTTAAGTCTAAACCTTTACCAATCAAAGTTTGTGTTTTATTTCTTAAGCTAACCTTGAAATGAAACAAGACCAATTCACTTGGAATTGGTATCATTGATAGCTTGTTAATCTTTCCCAGTGAACGATCCTAGAGCCGCTATACTATAGTAGCTTTTTCTTTGCTACCCTAGTGTATGGTGTTATAGGTTATAAATTTTGTTGATTACTCCCTCATTCAAGGAGCACCAGCTGGACACAAATCAGCTGGCACACCAACTGGGCATGAATCATATGCCATAGGCTAAGGGAAATCAACCTCGGCACAATTGCGGAATACACTTCCGACGAAGGTCACTTCATGCAATTGTTCATTGCCCATGCATTTTCAATTCAAGGGTTCATCAAGGGGTGTCAACCAGTATTGGCTATTGATTCTTGCCATCTAAGAGGACCATACAAGGGAGCTCTTTTGTCCGCCATTGCATATGATGTAGATGATGGAATGTTCCCTCTTGCCCTTGGTGTGGCCAGTTCAGAAAATTATGAGGATTGGTATTGGTTTTTGGAGAAATTAAAGGGGGTCTTAGATGGTAAAGAAGTTGTTATTATATCTGATAGACATCAGGGAATCTTGCGTAGTGTTTTCGAGTTGTTCGGGATAGGAAATCATGCATATTGTTATCGACATGTTAAGGAAAACTTTTCTAGCTTCTTGAATAAGCAAAACATTAGAGGAAAGAAAGGGAAAGAAGATGCTTTGTTACTTCTAGACAGCATTGCATATGCTAGGTTGGAGATAAACTACAACGAGGCATTTGAAAAACTTGTGCTCTTCAATGACAACCTCGGTAAATGGGTTGCGGAAAACAATCCGGAACATTGGGCAATGTCAAAGTTTCTAAAAAAACGATGGGATAAAATGACAAGTAACATTCCAGAGTCCTTCAATGCGTGGTTAAGAGATGAGCATCACCAAACAATTTATACGTTATTGTTAATGCACATGGATAAGCTTGTAGCCATGTTGGACACCCATATGCGTGGTACACAAAAGTGGAAGAGAGTGGTTGGACTGAAAACTGAAGAGAAGTTAATGTCAAATATCATGAGGTCTGGTCCGATTAGTGTGTTGCCATATTTGGGGGGGGAGGGGGGACGTTTAAGGTGTTTACCGGGGAGGTTTATTTGGTTGTCGATATTAATCAATGTACGTGTACTGGCATGACATGGCAAATGTATGGCTTGCCATGTTCACACGTATGTGCTGTCATCCGCACACTCAAACACGACGTGTATGACTATATTGACCCATGTTTTAATGTCTCCACCCAACATTTGATTTACTCTGGTCAGTTTCAACCATTACCAACACACAATATGCCGAAAGTTTGTGAGGATGGGAGTTTGCAAGATTGCGCCGGCAACTTATTTTCTGCTCTCCAACCCCCTCATGTCAGACGTCCTCCAGGAAGACCCCGCCAAAGATGCATTGAGTCACAGTTTACTCATAAGAGAGCAATTCATTGCTCTCGATGCAATGGCATAGGTCACAACCGCTCTAAATGTAATAATCCGTTGCCGTGACATGTGGTTTGTTTGCGCTTGTACGATTCTCATACTTTGTATCATCCCATACATTCTATTGTAGGGTATATGGTACGGTATTGTTGTTTTTTGTTCCTATGTACTGGCCTGGTTATAGGCACGATGCACTATCTTGTTATTTTCATGATTTATAGTTGCTTTGCTTAACCTACTTAATTAAAAGTGCAATTTGAATGTGGTTTCTTTTAAGTTGTTATTTAATTAAAATGTCTTTCTATTTGTCTTCAATGAGATATACTTGTTTCACACATTGTAAGCATTGTAGTTATTATTTTGTAATTTATATGATCTGTTGGCACTAGCATAGTACTTCACTCACATGTTTGAATATGGTATAGCCTTACAAAATTTATCCAACTGATTTAATGGTACGAATAGTGAAATGACCTTTCCCTTTATTATTAGTCTTTCCAGGTCATCGATAACTACTATAGTACCCTGTGGAAGTTACCGGTTATTCTAAGGTTCAAACCTCCAGCAGTAAATTCATTCTTCAATGGCCATTGTGGAGGTATTCCATTATTTCTTCGTTATTATTTTTCATTACTTATTTTGGATACTTGATATTTTAACCTACTTAACACAATTACTTGTTATGGGTCTTACATATTCATTATCACATAAACATCCAGTTGTAAATTATTCATCCACATTATTTTGTTTGTTAGTTCATTCAATTGTATTTCTTTTTGCACCACGTTTATGTATTCATATTGTCTTTGTTATTTTTATGTTGATTACTAAAATGCATGTGTAAGATACTAATTATGTCCTACACTTTTAAATCACCCCACAAGATTGTTCACATGTTGTTCATATTTGAGATTCTTAAAACTATGCAACAGGCTGCCAGTTGATAAATTGGAAGTTGTTCGAGACCTTTAGTTTGGAGGTCTTCTCAATTTAAATTGCAAGGAGATACGACATAATATATGTCTATGGCTGATCGACCATTTTAACGTTGGCTTCAGACACATAGACATATCATCCGACAAAAGTTATGATCTGACTACTGCAGATGTTGGCCTTGTATTTGGCGTCCCGACAAGTGGACGGATTCTACAAATTGCATCAACCCCGTCTGAGCATCCATTCAGTACACTCAACACTTGTGAGGAGAGACTCCTCAACTTACCTGTAGGGGAGGAGTTTCGTAGATGCTTCCTTTACTACGCATGTGCGACGATATTGGCGCCAACGTCAAGGATAGATGGATGCCGAAACTTATGGCATACCATCCATGAAGATGGTTTTCAAAACGATGTCAACTGGGGCCAATTTGTTGTTGACCAGCTGGTTGAAGGTATTAGACGATTTAAACAACGGAACAGTGTTTGGGTACATGGTTGCATCATCTTCCTCTAGGTATTGCCCTTCTTTTACATTGATAACTTGGTCACTTTTAAATTGTTCACATCACTACCATCAAGTAACGAATCCACATATGTTTATTTCCATTGTGCAGCTCCACTACGTAATTAAATTCAAGATTATTTTGGTTCATGTTCCCATGACAGTGCCCCTCCTCCTCGCATGGTCAGATGAGTTGATAAAGGAGTGCTTAGCTGCTGAGATCAATCATCTTGGTAGTTTTGGACATGGTGAGGTAGCCATTTACTCTACATTCATTTTGTTATGTAATTTGATGACATGGAAATTGAATACCTTGAAGGTTTATACGTTTTTAATTTGTGTCATGAAATCAATTTTAGGGGTTTGATAATTTGTCACCGCCCCGTACACATGTGGAGTCTGAGAGTGGCCCGACAAGTAGTCATGTATGGATACTGTTTGTTACTTTATGAATTAACTCCGTCTGAATGCCATTACAATTAGGTTTACTGACTGCATTGTTTTAAATCATTGGTTATAAATATTTTCTTCAATATTTTTATAGTAATTTATGTGCAAGCTATTCGTTAACATGTCACAGGAACTACTAGAGAAATACTATGCAGCAGAACGTGCAATAAATCAATATCAAAAGGGCATTCAGCACCAGTTTGGCATCATGCGTGGTCTGATGCATACATTGGATGGCCGAAAAGAACGAAGTCGACCTTCGCCTGCCGGTAGTCACTCAAGCTATGCAGCCCATGAATTTCCGGAGCCCGAACCGCATTCAGACTATGGCGGAGATGACATGGCATCCCATGGCACTGAAGACGTACCTGACACACCAATTCGGCATCCATCAGTTATTGGTAATAGTATGGGGGACATTCATTACTACATAAATGTGTACATAATAACTCATATTATACTACTCTTCATTAAACTAATAGCCGATGAAGAAGTAGTCGTCCTTGAACAGTTGCCTTTGCGTTCTATGGTTGTGGCTCCATCTGATAGGAGTGGGAGGCGACGAATAGTGCGTCGGCTGGCTCCCAATCTATTGTCGCCATTCATAGCGCAACCACAAACCCGTTAGTTTGCCATCAAGATAGACCTCAAACAAGCAGCTGCAATTATTTTTTATGGGGACTTGGACCCGAGGTTTGACATAGCATATAATACTCCACTTTCAAATGTATTCACCTCCACATATTTGGTATTACCCTAACGTTTATGGTTTTGTTGACAACGAGGAACTTGTTTCAATGCATGACATGAGTTTAAGCAGAGGCAACCTCACCTCTTTCCAAGGAGACAGCTGGATTGGCAATCATGTTAATATATCAATTTCTCCATTACTTTGCAATATTTTTAATTTAATATTCATGTACCATCTTGTCATTAGTGGTTCTGAATATTGCTTACATATTAATCACTTCTTGTCTTAGGTCGTGGATGCGTATTGTAGAATGTTGCAATTCGACGATGTATCAAGGACCAAACTCTTTCTTTCGCCATACATAGCTGTAACGGAGGGCTTTGATGGACACTACAATTCAATGATTTGTTGTTATAACATGTCAAGAAGTTTCCCTACCCTTTAAAGCTTAAACTTTTTTCATATCATATGCAAGAAATGGTCATGTGTTCCAACGCCAAACATTTGACGCACGATGCAGTAATTGGCCGTTTTGAGCCATATTTGTATCCCTTAGATGTTTCGTATCATAATGTTAATGAGGTCAGCTTAAATGCATTGTTCGAGGTTTCTACACTTGTCATCTCCTTCACCCAATATATGTTGTAATCCATTCTGAGTGGCATCATGCAGGTCTACTTATCGGTTCTTCTCAAAAACCATTGGACTCTTTATGTTTATGACTTGCATAACAAACGAATCCAGCTCTTGGATTCTCGACCAAGAAGGAAAAGGAGCTGTATGAGTGGGATACAACAAAATTTGGTAAAGTAGCTGTTAGTTCCATAATATTTTTTGCTTCCATTGTACCTAAGATGGGAAGTTTGAATGCATCTACATTCTCTATTTAAGGCTAAGGTTGTTCTATGGCTTGTTGCCTACAAGAAACAAATGGTGGATGTAGACCTGAATATGTTCCGTTTTGTCATGCTAGATGTACCAAGTCAACCAAATGAGTTAGTGTTTACTTTGCAGTTCGTGTCCAGATTTAAATTTTATTGCAAGTCAATTTATGTATATTATCGTTGCCATGTCAAGCCTAATAAATAATTACCCGTTACTTTGTGTGTTAGCAATGACTGCGGAGTATTTGTTATGAAATTCATGGACAACTAGTCAAGTGGAGGACTCTCCAAATCCATCAATGTGGTATGTCCGGACACAATTTTAATATACCGTGATTATATCAAAGTTGCATTCCATGGCCAAAATATTTAACATTTCCTAATATGCCTTTTAAACATTAATGAATGCAGGGCAAGATTAAGAAGTATAGATTAAAGATATTGGGGAGATTGTTGCTTTCATCACATAATGCACATCGACATCGCTTTCTCGTGGATTGAGGGACACTATTAAATTGGTTGTGCCAAGGATATTTTCAATTTATTGTACATTATTTTCTCAAACCTAACTATTTGCAATGTATTGCATATAGAAGTTAGTGATGAATTCACAGCTAAGGTTAACAACAGTACGATTCATGTTTAAACCAAACAAGTTAAGCGTTGAAAAGCCCTTGGCTTCAAAAGTATTCACAAATGAAATTAGGATTGCTACTTCAAATGTATACATTATACAAAATTGCGTAGGAATAGGAGTCGTACTTTGATTGGTCATTGCATGGATCCAACATTGCTACTTCAGTTTACATTTTTTACTTAAATCACATCTTATTTCGAACACATCCTCCATATTCCTTCACCGGTCTGCATGGTACATCAAGCGGCCATAGAGGACACAATTTGCTCTTTTATGGTATAGGTACGTCGACCGGAGATCGACCGAAACCCGACCAGGAAAGCGAACCCGGTCGACTGGTTCATAAACCATCAACCAGTCGACCTGTGTTGCAGAAACATGCACTCGATCGGGATTCGACCGGTTATCGACCGGAACACGTCCGGTCAGAGGGTGCACACGACCGGGAACAAGCAGCCACTGGGAGAGAGAGTGTAAAAATACTCTCTTGATCGGTATTCGACCGGTTGTCGACCGGATCACGACCGGGAGACCTGCGTCCTCGACCGAGAACAAACAGCCACTGGGAGAGAGAGTGTGTGTAAAAACACACTTTCGACCAGTTTTCAACCAGCACTCGACCGAGAACGCTCCCTCCTCGACCGGGAACAAACAGCCACTGGGAGAGAGAGAGTGTGTAAAAACACACTTTCGACCAGTTTTCAACCAGCACTCGACCGAGAACGCTCCCTCCTCGACCGAGAACAAATAGCCACTGGGAGAGAGAGAGTGTAAAAAAAACTCTCTCGATCGGTATTTGACCAGTTGTCGACCGGCCCATGACCGGGAGACCGACTTCCTCGACCGGTCACAAACAGCCACTAGGAGAGAGAGAGTATGATGAGCGCTCTTCGACCGATGGTCAACAGGTCGAAGTGATCCGGTCGACCTAATTTGTCCAAATCACATATTCTCTATAATAATGGACTTGTTTTTATTATTTAAAGAACTAATTATATAAGTATACAATTTTAAAAAATGTAATAAGGCAAAATCATTTTCACAAGTTGAGTTTTGTAATATAAAATTGTGGTAAAAAAAAAGATATAATTAAAAATAATTTAATTTTGATATATATTTAAATTATTTAAGTATCAGCTAAATAATTTATTACATTTAATTTGTTTTATTTACTTATTTTTTGCTATTTTGCCTTTATTTTTAAATTTAATAAATTATAGCAAGGTTGCACTCTCTAGCGAGTTGGGGGTGGGGGGGAACAGGCACCACAGGATAAAAACATAACCTCTTACCTTTTTCGATTTATGATATAATTATAGGAAATTAAAAATTAAAATTTATGATTTTTTTTTTAATCATATGGAATAGTCTAGTTCAATTGATTTAAGCATCTTAGTTTATTGGGAAAAGTGTGATAAAGTGTAACACCATAACAATAAATTTAAAAAATTTAATTATTTTTCAATTTTAAATTTTTTTTTTATAAAATATAATCTATTTTATATCAATAAAAATAAAAATTTATCTTATGTTTTTAAAAACTATTTTGAAAATTGTAAAAATTTGAAGAAGTGTGAAAATTACTTGCTTGGATTTAGAAAGATATTTAAAAGTGTTTTTAAGTACAAAATTAACCTACAAAAATTATAAATAATTCTTACGAATTATAAGACCCTTCTATTTTTTAAAAAATAAAAATAAAAAATATATCTAAACATCACCCAATTGTATCATTTTTCAATTAAATATAGTAAAATAAATAAAATAAGAATTCAACATAATATCCTTAAAAAATGGGTGCAATTGAAAATTATTGATGCTTGGTCAATAATGTCTTTTCCAGCTAACTTCTTTTGAGTTAACAAGGTGTGTCCGAATCGAATTTTTGACCACCAACTAAAATTATAGACCACAAGATAATTCAAGTTTCTATTTTCTTTTCTTTTTTCCATTTTCTTTTTTCCCACGATTTTCATATTTATACTTTAGTTTATAGTTGGTTTTGTTATACTAGTGGTTAAAAATACTTATATTTTGTACCATGTATATCTATATATAATAATAAATCAATATTATTCTATTCAATAATAAGATTAAAAATAGAAAATAAACATTAAGCCAACCCTAAAAGAAAAAAATAAAATAAAACATTTTTCCGGAATTTTTTTATTTTATCTTAGTTTAATTTACAAAATGTAATTATCTTCTACTATTCCAACATTTTTAGAAAAATTTATATCTCAATATGAAATTTTCTTAAATTATTTATTTATTTATTTATAATTTTTAATTATCACTTATATATATATATATATATATATATATATATATATATATGTTTCCACTCATAGGTATTCAATTGAAAACAAATCAATTACAAATGAAAGTTAAATTCAATTTCATTTAATTGTTATAGAGTATCTGAATTCCTATAGACAAATCAACTCTCACAATTTCCAAGCCAAAGCGACTGTTCAGCTTGTGACTTACAGAGGCGATCAACCGCTGGTGGATCGGTCGAGCTATTGGTGGGGTTATCTTTTGAAATACCCCCCGCGCGGCATTTTGACAATCTCAGGCTTCAAGGGTTTTGGGTATTCAGCTTGGGAAACCTACTTTCAACGGCATTGTAGCTATTTCATGGCTTCGGAGTGGGTTTTGAAGGGTGCGAACTGATATTTGGGACGTCGGTCGTGTGTATTGGAAGGCCTCCTCATTTAGAGCGCGTCAAAGGCGGTTTCTCACCTGTTCCTGCACACCAATCCGCTTAGCTTGGGTTTGTTATCACTTTGATCTGCTCGTTTATTTCTCTACCACCCTCGTCCCCTTCAGTTTGACTCTCTGATGGCGCCTAAGAGAGATACGGCTGCCTTTAGGGCACAGGGCAAGCGCCCTGCTGAGCCATCTCAGCCCGGTGAGGCGGACGCTCGCCGAAAGGCAAGGTTTGACGTCGGTCTTTTCACTTCCATGGAGGAATATTAAAGGTACAAACAGAAGTTTGCCTAGAGAAAGGTTGTTCCAGGGAGAAATATTAATTTCTCCTAACTAGAGCATTTCGACTTTGAGGGACTATTCGTACATATGGGGTGGCTGCCCTTAGTGACTATTTTAGAGCCGATATTTCCGACAGTAGTGAGGGCATTCTATTCACGAGTGACATATGGACATGGAGGGCCGATTGTTTCGACCGTTAGAGGTGTGCAGATCAAGCTTGACCCGGAGAGCATATGCCGCATTTTCGACATCGCTCTAGTAAGACTCAAGGTATATGAGTCTAAGGCTTGGCCCACTCTGGCGGGTTTCGAGCCTAGAGAGGCGATATAGAGGATGTCTGGCCTTGCTGATGCGCAGGGGATGGGCAAACCATCGGCACATAGCCTGACAGTGAGATGTCGCATCCTTCACCACATGATCCTGTACATTCTCTTGCCACGAGGCGGCCACTGAGATGAGGTCTCATATCTTGAGGCATTCCTCATTGATTCGATTATGATGGGGAGACGAATTGACGTTGGATATGTGATGATGATGCACATGATTGCATGTTACGAGAACTCCACACACGTTCTCCCCTATGGCCACTTTCTGACACGAGTATTCAAGGATGCGGGGGTTGATTTGAGCAGAGAGTAGGACTTTGAGGCTCAAAGTAGTTATGATACATATGATGAATAGTTGTTGGGTCGTATGAAGTTTGAGAAAGGCCCCGATGGATCATGGATTAGGAAAGTGAAGCGACCAGTAGCACATCCTGCCGTTGAGGAGGAGGCGGAGATTCGGGAGATGGAGGGTGAGGTCGCCCCTTAGAGAGATTATAAGCATACACAGACTGAGTTTGATATCCATGCACAGCAGTTCGAGGGTTGCCAGTTGGGGGCGACTTTATCAGGGGGGACGATGTCTGAGGCAGTGCACACAACGGGAACATCTTCGCAGCCATCATTCACTGATCCACCTCATGCACATACATCACCTCATCAAGCTCCATACGACCCTAGTCAGGCGCCTTGGATGGATTTAGGTGCTCAGATCAGCTCACTGGGCACTCGGATGGAGGAGCTTGCAGTTGTCAACGATATGTGATTCTACTCTATGGAGGATCGCATGGATCATTATCAGACAGGTTTCACCGAGCAATTCCAGTGTATGCAGAAGAGATTTCAGAGTATTGAGGATCGCATGGATCAGTAGCAGGCTACATTTGAGCATATCCTCCAGAGGCTTGATCGCCAAGAGAGTCGGCATGAGGACATGATGGCTTACCTCCGATCTGTGTTTCCACCACCACCTCCTCAGCCTTGATAGCAGCGAGAGATATTTAGGATTAGCATACGTAGATACAAATCATTGCCATCTTTGTTTCAATTGTCTATGTTTCCTCTATATTTCACTTGACTATATATATATATATGATTTCTGTTGTCTTATGTGAATTATACATTTACTTTTGGTTCCACCTAAACCCCTCTCATTGACATATGTAGAATGGGGCAAGACTTAGCAGGATTCTGTTTAGATATATGTGTACATGCTATGTTTAATTCTCATGTTTTTCTTTTTTTATGTTAAGTGTTTTTTTTTTTTTTTAAATGTTGAGTGTCGCATTTCGTACTGGTCATTTGGGCCGAGGCGCTTATGGGAAAACTCAGGTCCCAATGAGTTCTTTAAGTTATTTGCTTCTTTACAGCCTTTGTTTAAGGACAATTTATTCTTAGAGGGTTTCATTGGTTGCTTGGCAGATTCTTCCAGTCCTAGGAAGGTTATACAGAAGATCCAGGAAAAGTTTGAGGACATTTCATCGTTGTTGTGTCGCTTAAGGTCGAAGTACAATGAACTGCTAGAGTTGCAGGCTGAGAATCACTTGAGACGTACCAAGGTTCCTGATGCTAATTTCATTTTGAATTCATTTGCACTGGGTAATTTAAATGATTCCAAGAGTGATTCAACTATTAACAAGGTAGTTCAACAAATGATTATAAATTTTAGCTTGTGCTCTCATAAGTGAAAGTTCAAGCTTTTTTTAGTATTCAATATTTAATTTTCAATTATGAATTACCGAAACATGAAACATAACTTTGACAGACTGGCCACCTCATCCCCATACGGTCTAAGATGTTCCGTAGTGCTATATAATCTTTCATGTTATATGTACAAGAGGAATCTGAGTATTATGTACTCAGTTCTATCAGATTTGAGGATTCTTTAGTGCAAATTTTATCAGGATGGTGATATTTTGGGTAATGTGAAGTGATTATTTCCATGTCAGAATTGGTCCAAAATTTATAGGTTATCAGTGTTGTCCTTTCATCCATAAGAGCCTCTTTTGAACTGATTGGACCTTTCTCCTGCTACTTGATTCATACAAATAAAAGCAATTCCCTGCAAATTCCTTATTTTGTGGAGTTGGTGCTCTATCTAAACTCACAATCAAATTCATAGTGCCCTTGAGGCCCACTCAAGTGGCAAGGGGTAGGGCTGGGGATGTGGGAGGTTCCATGTTCATTTGTAGGACTCCTAACAGGGACCAAAAGAAAATGTGACCAAAAGAAAATCTTGCCAAACAATCAGATCCTTAGTGTTTGCATTATCAAAACCTGCTGATTTTGGATAATCTTGAATGAAGAACTATTCCTTTGTTGGAAGGTCTAGAGAAGCGAAGAACATAGGCTTGTTGGATCTTCAGCTGGAATTGGATGATGCATAAATTGTTTCAAAGTACCTGGGATATTTCATTAAATGATGGAAAATTTGATCTATTGACGGTTATGGCTTGACTTTTATTCCTTGATTAGGAAACATACAGGTCAGTTTCTTGGCAAATGGGGCACTAACAAGAAGCAATTACGGAAAAATAATTATGTTTTAGCTTTTGTATCTCCTTTATATGTACCGTTTACTTGTTTACATCACATTTGTTTTCTTTGTATTGATGTTGGTGCCCTGCTTTCCATTTGAAAAGATCTCTCATTTTCATGGTAGTTTTCTTATGTTTCAATAAAATGTAGCTTCACCATTAAACATTATCATAATCAAATTTAAAATCAGTGCTGAAATTGTATGATTAAAATTCTGGATGCTCCAAGCCTTCAAAAGTTCTAAAATTATTTTGTGTCCATATGCACCCAAACAGATGTAAAGTGCCATTATCTGCTCAATCCTACAATCCTTACCTACTAAACTGCCATGTACTAGAGAACCTTATGTACTTTTTCCCTTTGATTGGATGGTATTCGTTATTTTCATTTCAAAGACATGCAACAAGTACACTCTTGTGATGTGAAATTGGTTGCTCCCCAATAGAACTAGTGTAGTTGAAAAAATGGTTGAGGCCCAATACTGATGATGATTATATAGCACTTTGAGTTCATGAGGTATGGCTGTTGAGGTTAAATAGGGAGAAAACATTAATGTCAACTTTTTATAGGTGTGCTGGGAATTTGCTGGAAAAAAAAAATAGTAATTGAATTAATGGCAACTAGAATATTAATGTTAATGGTTAACCTCCTCCAACCCTTTATTTCAAATGCTGATAATATGCATATGATCATCTTGTAAGTAGAGGTTAGTAAAACCAGTGGAAACTATTGTTTAAACTATTGTAACCCTGCTGTATCTAGATTGAAAAGGAAAGGGGGCTATCTCTTTCCATTTTTCTTGCTTTTCCTACTGGAATGGCTGGCTGGTTGGCACATGAAATGTCTCATTGCCTCATGGTTTGTAGCTTAATTGCCTTCCATGTAGAAAATCCCTGTGAATAAACTTAAAGGATCATAGCGAAAAGGGGGATTTGGTTGATTGAAAAGTTGTAGCTTAAAAAGCCAAGTCTTTGAGTTCTTTGAGATTTTCTGTTTTTTGTTTTTCTGATTTTTTTAATTTTAGGAGTCTTTCTGGAGACTACTACTATACTTTCCATTTCCTTATCAATCTTGAATATTTTGTACTCCCATCTCCAACATGGACAACTAAGCATCTAAGTGGTCAACCTCATTTTCTGTTAAGAATCCTAGTTCAAACAATTTGCTAATCTCAATGTTAATGGATAAGGCTTACTATATGTCATGTTGTGGTGAAAGTTGTTAGTGTCCTTCATTGGTGATAATCATGAAGTGTGATGGTCATGATAACTTAAAAGTAATTAAAGCTTTGAAAACATCTAAAGCAATTTTCTAAGTTTAAAATGGTAAGGAAAATTGAATTATTCGCAATATTTAAATACCTATAAAGATCTAAAGATCTAATAACCAATAAGGATCGATGATCAAAGGTTGATAGGATATCATCACAATAATCAAAATTGTGATAATGAGATGTTGGTAGTTTTTTTTTATTTATCTTTTTGATAATGGATGTTTTTTTTTTTTCATTGTTTGCAAAACTCAAACATGATACTAATCAAAATTATTCAAAAGTAGTATAGAATGTGACATAACTTCAAAAGGAAAATTATTTTTATGGCCCGCTATAGACATACAACAAAGAAGTCCTAAATTTGATTTATTTCACAAATTATAAAGGGGTATTTAATGGGAAATGAAATGAATTTCCATTATTTTATTTTGTTATATTTATTCCAACCATGGAAAAGGGTTGGGAATATTAGAAAAAAATAAAAAAACCTTAAAAATAAAAAATTTAAAAATAAAAGAAAAAATAGAATTTCAAATGTAATTTTTTGAACTATTTGTTTCCAAAATCAAAACAATAAGTATGTGAAAAAAAATTATGTGGGTGCTAAAAAAGTTTGTATGAAGTTAAAGTAAAACCTCCAGCTTTCAGCTTTCAACCGATCCATCTCATCGGCTATTACAGGCGAGGGTATGAACAACCGGTCATCCATAGAGGTAACCGGTCGACCGGTTACATTTGACCGGTTGATTATCGGTCGAGTTCCAGTCGTGGATCGGTCGAGTTGCCCCACTCATTATCTCTCACATAGTTGGTTGCATCTTGGAGAGTCAATATTTTATGACTGTGGTTTTGCATTATATGGGGTTAAATTATGAACTAGTAATTGGTTGTTGAAATGACATGGCTTTTTAAGTTTTCAATGTGATTTGTCTTGGATCCATGTCCGAAGGGTCTGACACAGGGCCGGTGAATGGGATAATACAAGGCACCATTCGAAAGTTATCACTGCCCTCACACAAAGGCTACGGGTTACTTCAATTATGCAACCGTATATGGAACGGGTCCTTCCAATTATATCCAGTTATAGTATGGTTATATAATGCATTCGAATAAATTTTCAAGATTATAAATACAATAACTAATTGATCAACATGTCCATTATGTCAAGACTTAAGTAATGGTAATAATTCAAAAAACATTATGAATTATGTATATCAATTGATTTTTTTTTGTTGTTTATATTTAATTAAAAACTCCTAACACAAGTATGATCAAAACATGTTAATTCAGTTTTGTTCCTTGTAGTCTCCACATTCCCTTTCCTCAGCTGTAGCAACCATCAACTCATCAAAGTTCTCGGTCTTTTGAACCAAAAATTCAATCTGAAAGCGAACAAAACAAAGAGGGTAAAGTCAGTCTCGCATCCTCCAAGGTGGCTTGAAACAGTAGGAATTAATGACTCATAATAAATTAATATGACATACTGTCATAACTTGGATGTTTTCTTGCCCTTTTTTATGCACACATGCAACACTCACATAATCAAGGCATTTAGAAGATACTATGTCACTCAAAATTAGTTTGTCATGGTAAGCAACATTATGTGACATTGAAGGTAAGGAGGATGAACATAGAAAGAAGGGAGATTTGAAAGAATATAGCTTTAAAGAAATGAGCAAAGAATTTTTCAAAAATCGTTTGAAATCCTTCAAGTTAGGTAGCCTTGTACACCCTTGTACAGTTAGCACATTGGCCTTGTACACTTAGTGTAAATGCCTTGTAGAGTTGGAGAAATCCGACATAGCTACAACTAAATGAGTGTAAATGGGCGGGATAACCACTCGCCAATGTCATGGCTCAGTGAAAAGGGGGAAAATGAAACCCAATTTAGGTTCCCATTCATCATACGTGTGCTAACACATTCCAATGAATGTGTACGAAGGGAAATGAGGAGGGAGTATGAGGCATGTCCCCCTTTGAAAAAAGAAATGAGCAATGAATTTTTCGAAAATCGTTTGAAATCCTTCAAGTTAGGTAGCCTTGTACACCCTTATACAGTTAGCACATTGGCCTTGTACACTTAATGTAAATGCCTTGTACAGTTGGAGAAATTTGACATAGCTACAACTGAATGAGTGCAAATGGGCGGGATAGCCACTTGCCAATGTCATGGCTCAGTGAAAAGGGGGAAAATGAAACCTAATTTAGGTTCCCATTCATCATACGTGTGCTAGCACATTCCAATGAATGTGTACGAAGGGAAATGAGGAGGGAGTATGAGACATGTCCCCCTTTGAAAAAAAAAAATGAGCAAAGGATTTTTCAAAAATCGTTTGAAATCCTTCAAGTTAGGTAGCCTTGTACACCCTTGTACAGTTAGCACATTGGCCTTGTACACTTAGTGTAAATGCCTTGTAGAGTTGGAGAAATCCGACATAGCTACAACTGAATGAGTGTAAATGGGCGGGATAACCACTCGCCAATGTCATGGCTCAGTGAAAATGGGGAAAATGAAACCCAATTTAGGTTCCTATTCATCATACGTGTGCTAGCACATTCCAATGAATGTGTACGAAGGGAAATGAGGAGGGAGTACGAGGCATGTCCCCCTTTGAAAAAAGAAATGAGCAAAGAATTTTTCGAAAATCATTTGAAATCCTTCAAGTTAGGTAGCCTTGTACACCCTTGTACAGTTAGCACATTGGCCTTGTACACTTAGTGTAAATTCCTTGTACAGTTGGAGAAATTCGACATAGCTACAACTGAATGAGTGTAAATGGGCGAGATAGCCACTTGCCAATGTCATGGCTCAGTGAAAGGGGGGAAAATGAAACCCAATTTAGGTTCCCATTCATCATACGTGTGCTAGCACATTCCAATGAATGTGTACGAAGGGAAATCAGGAGGGAATACGAGGCATGTCCCCCTTTGAAAAAAGAAATGAGCAACGAATTTTTCGAAAATCGTTTGAAATCCTTCAAGTTAGGTAGCCTTGTACACCCTTGTACAGTTAGCACATTGGCCTTGTACACTTAGTGTAAATCCCTTGTACAGTTGGAGAAATCCATAATAGGGACTACCAAACAAGTGCATATGGGTGGGAAAACAATGCTTCCACTCTCATGGATAAGGGAAAAGGAGGAAAAAGTTAAGCCTCGTTTCGCTTCATATGCATCATTAGTAAGGGAGCTAATAGAATGAATTAACATGGTAGCCATCAGATAAAATGCAAGCAATGAGGCACCATTCAACCAATATGTGTGAGGAATGTCCCCGACGATTGGAAAAAGAAAATGAGTAAGTTCTTCAAAATCACTTGAAAACCCTTAAAATACACTCCCTTGTACGCCCTTATACATTTAGTACATTGGCCTTGTACACTTAGTGTAAATGCCTTGTACAGTTGCAGGAAATTGACCTAGGTACAACTTGACGAGTGCATATGGGCCGGTTAACCACTTCCTAATGTCATGGCTCAGTGAAAAGGGCGAAAATGAAACTCAATTTAGTTTCCTATTCATCATAAGTGCACTAACTAGTCCCCACAACTCACCTTTTTCACCATACCCATTTATTCTCTAGAATACAAACCCAACAACTAGATTATAAAGTGAGGAATTTTCGAACAGCTGAAATGCCATTTTTTAGGAGATCTTTTCTGACGGATTAATTGGAAGTTTCTTTCATTTCCTTAGCTTGTGCTTCATTCGTATGAGGCAAGATGGATATGATCAAGCCTCATTTATACCCCACCCTACACCCTAAAACACGCTGTTATTAAGTTTAAAATTTTTTAAGAACACCCCAACACGAGATCAAAACGAATGTCTTTCCTCAAACCTTGTAAACAAACATCTACCACATCATCAAAGGAACCAGCATGATGAAATCAAAATGTCAAAAAATTTAATCACACCCACCCTCATTTTGATTTGGGAATGATGATGATCACATACATGCGAAGGCTTTTCTGAGTTGCTCACAATCCTCGGCTGCATGATTGGGGGACATTCGTAGTTGGCTTCGTCTTTGACCATGGTGTTTACGGAGGGAGAAAAAGGGGTAGGAGGGTGGTGACCCTTTTTGCCATTTATTTGAGATTTTTCAGTCAGATGACATGGATTTCAAGTTTAACACCTTTGAAACCACTTTAATTTACAACCAGATGACTTGGAAATAATGAAGGGCATATTGGTCAATTAATATCTCATAGCCTTCCTATTAATTTTGTTAGATATATGGACCATTTGTTAATTTTTGGGCCCAGCTGGGCCCAAAACACAATTCTCCCAAAGAAAAATTTGTGGTAGTTGACGAGAGGATGAGAGGAGGGATAGTGGAAAGTTTTGGCATGTTGATGATTTTAACTATTGGAGTGCGTGTTTTGAGGATTATTTTCCCCAAATTGTATGCACTTTGAAACTCAAAAATCAAACTTCTCATATATGTTATTTATTTATTTTAGATAATGCATCATTACATGATTTTCCCTATAACAAATACCAAATCACATCCTAAAATTTAAGGCAAAATGAGTAGTTTTGGTCTTGTACAAAAAGCACAAATAATATTTTTATCATAGTTTTTAAAAATGGTATATAATTAATTAACCATATCAAAACAAAAATAAAAATGAGAAACCCTAGAAACAAAATAACAAAGTTGGTAGAGACATCAACAACAAAAAAATTATTGGGTATTGATAATATTTTTTTTAAAATAATACTTTATTGCATTATTCTTTTCAATATAATAACAAACCTATTTATAATAAACTAATTATATTTGTACTAGGACTCCAATTCCTATTAAATCAAAAGTTCTAATTAACATAAGAAACTTAAATAAATAATAATTCCTAAAATTCTTCTAATTTGACTTTAATTTGGATTATAATTTCAACAACCTCCCTTAATATGAGTAGCAAAGTCAATCACATCCAGCATCATCTTCGACTTCTTGAACACATCCGTCTTTAGTGGCTTTGTAAAAATATTTGCAACTTGATCTTTGATCTATAAAACCTAAGTTCGATCTCTTGATTTTTCACAAGTTCCCTAATATAATGAAATTTGATGCTTATATATTTGCTTCTACCATGAAACATCATATTCTTTATCAATGCAATAGTAGACTTATTATTGCACAAAATCTTTGTAGAACCCTTTTGTAAAGCCAAACTACTTGACATGTTGTGGAAGTAATGGTCATGTATTCAACTTCTATAGTTGATAATGCTACAACTTGTTTATTCTTTGATGACCATGAGAATGCTCTTGTTCCAAGATAAGAAAACATACCCAACAATACTCTTTCTAGTCTCTACATCAATTCCCTAGTTGCTATCTATGTAGCTCACTAAACTGAGTTTTTTTAATAGGAGTAGAAAATTCCATGATCACAAGCGCCACTTACATACCTCAAAATTCTCCTTGTCACTTGCAAGTGTGATTGATATGGTTTTTCCATAAATTGATTGATAATTCCCACTTCATAAACAATATCCGATTTAGTAGAAGTTAAATAACAAAGACTTCCTACTATGCCCTTGAAATATGTGAGACTTACTAATTCTCTAGTACTTTCATTTTTCATTTCTAGTAGCTTTATAGTATGAGTATGGATTGTTGATGATGATTCCATCTTAAATTGCTTTAGAATGTCTATAGCAGACTTTTGTGAGATAAAGATACCATTATCTATTTGTTAGATTTCAATTCCAAGAAAATAGGACATTAATCCCAAATCTATCATCTCAAACTCTTGTTTCATTGCCTCCCTAAAATCTTTAAACATCTGTTAATAGTTTCTTGTAAAAATTAAATCATCTACATAGAGGCATACAACAATTACATCACCATTAGAATTTTATTTGATATAAAGTGTATGCTTAAAAGGACTCTCTTGAAATTCATGTCGAAATAAATAGGTATCAATCTGCATGTACCAACCATGTGGTGCCTACTTTAACCCATATAATGCCTTACTGAGTTTATAAACCTATTTCTCTTGTCCTTCCTTAATATACCCTAGTGGTTGTTCAACAAAAACCTTTTCTTCAAGTACACCAATAAGAAAAGCTAACTTCAAGTCCATTTTGTGAAATTTCCACCTTCTTTTGAGCTGCAAGTGCAATTATCATGCAAATTGTATCTAGTATAGCAATTGGTGCAAAAACTTCAAAATAATCAATACCTAACTTCTATTTATAGCCTTTTGCAACCAATCTTGCCCTAAACCGATCAACTTTACCATCAAGTTTATATTTTGTCTTATAAACCCTTTTAACACCTATAGGCTTCTTTCCAATTGATAGACTAGTTACCTTCCATATATCATGAAAAAACATAAAGTCTAATAGGGAACCCAAGGGGGGTGAATGAGTGATTTAAAATTTTTTAACAAAGATTTATAAGTTATACCCAATTCTTTTACCCTACAAGATGTTAGGGATGATCTCTTCTATCAATCTTAGGTAATTCAAATAGAATATCAAACATAAAAGATATAAACAATGAGACACAATATTTTTATATAAAAAATCCACACTAACCGTGGAAATAAAAACCCACGAGGTCTAAGACTTACTAATCTAAATCCATTAAACAAAATCAAGTTACACAAATTTACCTGGCCACTTTACCCTAAAGACTTACTCTCTAGTACCTACAACTTAATTCATATTTGCAATGCAACAACCCTCGATTGCTTTAATGGATCACTTCAGCCTTGCCGAAATGATGAAGGTTTTCAACCAAGATTCAAAGAACTAATCCTTAAATGAGAGATCAAGAATGGTGTGACACATTAGGCTTTCTCTCTAGGAAACCCTTTCTAGAGAATATGCATGTGATCTCCTTTCAATCACTTAAAAGATCTCTCTTCGATCTTTAATCCTCAAGGGGTTAATAGGGAGACATTTATAGGCAAAAGCTCGAAGAGTTTTGATTTTGGAAGGTTTTTTTTATTGAATTTGCATGAAAAACTTAATAGAATTAGCATGACCACTCAAGCCAACTCACCACCGCTTAAATGCCTTGGGCACTTGAGTAGTATGGCTTGCTTGAGTAGTCCTGCTTTCTTTCAAAAATTAATTTTAAAATCCTTTTAAGTTCAAAACCAAAAATCCATCCTCTTAATACCTCAACGAAGCCTAATTTGTCACAAGCCAAACCTTTTTAGACGTACCTATGACTTCAACAACTCTTGATTTTCAATGGAGAGTAAGTCACTATCTAAAAAGACTTCTATGACGACCAAATATAAAAAATAACAAAATTACTAACATAAAAACAATACTCAATGTCTTAATAATCTCCCATTTTGGCAATTTTGTGACAAAACATTGTTACATGAACCCACCCAAACTCTCATAATGGAGTTTACATAACACACATTAATGCTCAATTAAAATTAAATTAAGAGAATGCTTTGCATCACTTTGTAGTACTTACCTTCCAACCCTATAACCTACAAACATAGCAAAAAACATATCAAAAGTAAAGCAGTGTGAGGAATAAAATAACATCGAGAATGCAAAACACGATAGTTAGAGGTTTTGCTCGATGCCTTGTAAAAGCATGAAAAAAATAACAAATTCCTCTAATGACACCAAGGTATAAAGCAAAGCTTGAGAGAAATATATATGTATGCAAATCAACCAAATATAATAGAAGCTTGATAAGACATAATAGATCAACAATGATGCCTAGAGGTCTATCACCAAACATGATATATGCAGTGAAGTTCATGGGAAGAAAGATTTTGAAACTTAGAATAGTTACAGAGAGATAGTCAATTCAAGCATAAATATCTTGCAGGAAACATCCATGTTGGACACTCTAAACTTTCTAAGTTATTCTTTTAATAGTTGATTTGTTTTTTTTCTAATGTCTCAAGTTTAATTTCCTCCAATATTTCAGTTAATTTCCCTTAAGAATTAGATGAATGAATGAATTGAATAATCTTTTCTCAAAAAATTATTAGTTTTCCTAATTTTTTAAGGAGTTTCTTTATCTTTTCTCAAATATCTCTATACGTATGCCTATGTTCCCCCTATTTAAGTGATCTCCCCCTATTTTAGTTAAAAAAATATTTAATGATTTTCCCCTCTTTGTCACAAAAATGACAAAGCCTAATAAACATAAACATGGGAAAGCACATAAGAGAAAGAGAAATATATCATCATCACACATATATCAATTCTAGTCAAACTTAAAGAAAGTAATTTACTAAAATACAAGCTCTATAAATATTGACCTTCCTAAAAATTTAAAATAAATAATTTGAGTCAAATACTAAGAATCTCCTCCTTGACTCAAGTTCTCTCAATCCTATGCATTTAATGAGAATAAATGTGTCAAGTTCAAACTCCCATTGAACTTGACTCTAGAAACCATCTTTGTTTTCTTCATAACTTCATTTATTTTGAAATTACTCCCATTTTTGTGTCAATAATAAGTACTTTTAGTTGAAAACGGAGTTTTGATCCCTTTCATAGCTATCAAAGCACCTTTATTGATATTTATAATATCATTATTTGAAAAAAAAAAAATAATTCATAGCCCAAAGTTTCCAAAGCTCCCAAAAAGAATAATCTCCTCCTCAACTTATCAACATGTTTGACATTACTCAATGTCCTTACAACATCATCAAGTATTGTCACTTCTATTGCATCAATAAGAATGATTTTAGGCCTTGAATCATTGCCCATTTAAATAATACTAACATTACATTCCTACAAGCATCAAATCACTTCGTATATGAACATATATATATATATATATATATATATATATATATATATATATATATATATATATAAACCATTTAGAATTTAAAATTCAAGAGTCAATGAAATTTTCATCAACTATAATAGAAAGAACATCACATTTCTCATCACTCTCCATCAACAATAGAAGTAGAATCTATAGTCTCTTGGATTCAAGATTTTTTCTTACTTCTAGGTGTTTTGTCAATCCTTCATAGTACCTTCTTATAGATTTTTTTTATGGCATTAATGACACTTTATATCCTTCCAAAAGTGTGATTGGGAACAATCATATTTCCCTATCATAATACCTCCACCACAATCTACTCTTACCACAATATGGTTCATAATTCATTATAAAAGCCTGTCCAATATTATATGGTCATCTTTTCTTTTCTATCATGGAAAACTATCATGGTCACTCTCATTACTTGGAAGTCAAACTCGGCAAAAGACTTGAGTCATCCTTCTATAAACAATAATTCAACTTGGAAATGTATTATGGCTAAGCAGCTTGGCGGAAATAGGATAAAGCTATAACCCATGATATTGTTATAGGTGTAACATCAATGAGACATTAAATTCATACATAGTGTTATGTGTATTACTACTTTTATAGTGATTTTATGCTTTAATATAACACATGATAATTTCATCATGGTGTAGTTTCTAAAAAATATATATGCAATGTCTTTTCATTTAATGTCATTGGACTTCAAATATAGATTTGTTAGTTATCATAAAAATAATATCTTCGGGTTCAACTTAAAAATCCCGAAGTTTAAAATCTTGGTGTCTTGATCAAATTTCAAAAACTTTTAGAATTCATCATTCTGGTAATTTCACTAAATAATAGAAGTATTTTTATTTTTGTTTCTCTCAAGTTCATTTGTCGTTGTCAATAATTAAAAAAATTTCATATTTAGTCCTTATAATTAGAAATTAGTGTGAGCTGTTAAATTCAAGGAAAGCCTATTTATATTGTAAGCCATCACTTCTATGATTTTTTTTTATTATTTATGTAATAAAAAAATTTATTCTAAAACTTTAATATTATTTTCATTTCTAAAAAGTACTAATTTAATATAAGAGAAAAATGTTTAAAAAAATTAATATTTTCATATATTTGGATAACAAGGAAAATGACAAAAATAAGAACAAATAATAATAGGATTCTTTTTAAATTAAGATGAAATCAAAATGCTACTCTTCTATGAATGTTCAAATCTATTTACAAGAAAACAACTTTTTCAAGCAACTTATGATTTTGGATCAATGATGTGTTATATCTCTTATAACTCCTTTACTAAACAATAATTACTTTTAAATTTCTTTTCTTATTTTTTTTAAAATAAATTCTTTTACATTATGTTTGGTTGTTGAAAAATTTACATGTGCACGAGTGTGTTTCAAACTCATTGCACTCATTTTTAATAATTTGAAAATATATAAGTTTTTAATTGATTTTAATTATATTTGATATCATTTTTATATTTTTCAAGATAAACCAAACATAGAAAATTGTTTTCTTTAACATTTTTTTCTTAATATTTTTTGGTAATAAAACATAGTCTTAATCGTCATGGTTCAACTCAAATAAGACCTTCAACTTAAAGTTGCTTTTTTGATCATCCCAAAACTCATAACCAAAATCATCAATACCATGACCAATGAAAATACATTTTAGTGACTTAACATCAAGTTTGTTTCTACCATGATTAATAATATGTACTTATGAGTCACAGTCAAATGCCTTTAAATGAGAAAGGTTCACCTTTTTTCCGGTCCATATATTTTCTAGTATTTTATGCCTTAATAGTGTTGATGATCCTAGATTCATCAAGTAGGTTGTTGTGTTGATTGCTTCAAGCTAGAACTGCTTTGGCAACCTTACTTACATACACGTGTTTTTGTATCTCTCAATCAGTGTCATGCTTATTCGTTCTACTATACCATTTTGCTAGGGTGTCCTTAACACAATCTTCTCCAATTTAATTCTATTTTCATAGTAAAACTTCTTGAACTCGTAGTCTTCATACTCTCCACCATTATTAGACCATAGCTTCTTGATTCTCATTATTGTCTTATTCTCCACTATTGTTTTCCACCTCTTAAATATATCAAACATTTATGATTTATGCCTTATAAAGTATACTCATATTTTCTTTGAATGATCATCAATGAAAGTCACAAAATAAGACCTTCCATCGATTGATGAAATTGAAGGGGGTCCCTAAACGTACATATGAATTAACTCAAGTTTTTCTTCTTTTAGGGTTTTTCAAACTTTCTTGAAGCTACGTTCTCAATTTCCTACATATTCAATTTTCACACATGCCAAGGTCAACTGACTTCAAACCTAACAACTTCCCATTCAAGCGCATGATTTTCAGCCTCTTACGTACTACTTATGTGGCTAAACCTATGGTGCCACAGATTTGGATCTTCTTTAATTGTAATAGACCTACAACTATTTGTTGCCATGTAAAGAGCACCATTCTTCTTACCATGGGTAGTAGTTATAGCTCCCCTTAAGATTTTTTTTTTTTCCATGTGTCACTTTCAAATATTGTCACATGACCATCTTTTGTCAATTGCCCAATAAAAATCAGATTCTTCCTCAAGTTTGGAAGAACCCTATAAACCCATTTTGTTTGATCTGCACTTCACCTTTGCCAATAACATCACACACTTAGTCATTACCTAGATACACTTTCCCTAATTTATTTAAGATATAGTTAATAAATAATTCTCTACTTGAGGTAACATGGAACTATTAGTCGAATCATACACCCATGATTCAGTCTTGCTCTTCAAAGAGCAAATATGAGCATCATCTAATTCTTTTTGCATCAATCTTATTGACACCATCCTTTTTGGCAGCCTTACTCTTATTCTAATAGTTTCTCAACTTTCCACAATTCTAGTACTCACTTTCTTTCTTACTCTTGTTTTGCTAAACATTCCTAGGATTTCTAGATTTTAGCATGTCATTTCTCAATTTAGATCTATTGCGCCAATTACCTTTTTTTCTTATTTCTACCTATGCTCTCCATGTTTAATATTGTCTTGAGTTGGAAATACATTTTTCATGCTTCTTGATCACCTCAATCATAATCATGTGTAGTTATTTGTTGGACTTAAAGCATCTTCAATACTTAGACCTGAGCTGTAATGACTTCGGGAGCCTTAATATTCCAGAATTCTTTGGTTCCCTCTCCACTTTAAGATATCTTAACCTCTCTAGTGCAGGTTTTGGTGGTGTTATTCCTCATCAGCTTGGAAATTCATCCAAGTTGCATTATCTTTACATTGGGAATTCTAATTATTACAGAAAAGATTCTTTGAATGCTAAGGATATTGAATGGATTTCTGGTCTTACCTTCCTAAAGTTTCTTGATATGACAAATGTGAACCTAAGCAAGGCATCAAATTGGCTACAGGTAATGAATAAGTTCCATTCTTTATCTGTGCAACACTTGTCTAATTGTGAGCTTCATACAGTTAACCCTCTCCCGAATGTCAAATTTTCATCATCCTTGACCTTACAATTAATTATTTTATTTCTTCATCATTTGATTGGTTTGTGAATCTTAATTCTCTTGTTACTCTTAATCTAGCATCCAGTAACATTTATGGTCCAATTCCATGAGGTCTTCATAACATGACTTCTCTTAGATTCCTAGATCTTTCGAATAACAATTTTGCTTCTCCTATTCCTGATTGGTTATATCATATAACTAACCTTGAACGCTCAATCTTGGATCCCTCAATATTGAATCTAACAATTTTCATGGTATGCTTCCAAATGATATTGGAAATCTCACTTCTATCACATATCTTGACCGATCATACAATGCTCTTGAAGGAGACATACTGAGATCTCTAGGAAATCTTTGTAGTTTACAACTTTCAAATTTGTCATATGATAGGCCTGGAAAAGGTCTAGAGCTTTTAAGGTTGAGAGGAAATAAACTTTTAGGTTCTTTTCCAAATACTCTTGGAGAATGTAAATGTTAGAACATTTAGACTTGGGAAAAAATCGGCTTTCAGGTCATTTGCCCAGTGAACTTGGCCAATTAAAAAGTTTATCGTACCTTTCTATTGATGGAAACTTGTTTTCTGGTCAGATTCCTATCTCATTAGGAAGAATTCCATCCTCAAGTTATCTAAACATTAGGGAAAACTTCTTCAATCAACGGTATTATGTCTGAAAAGCACCTTGCCAATCTAACAAGTTTAGAAGAATTGGATGCACCTTCAAACCTGTTAACTTTGCAAGTC
Organism: Vitis vinifera; assembly: GCF_030704535.1. Classification (NCBI taxonomy): domain Eukaryota; kingdom Viridiplantae; phylum Streptophyta; class Magnoliopsida; order Vitales; family Vitaceae; genus Vitis; species Vitis vinifera. The sequence goes on from NC_081820.1 coordinate 15,320,246, forward strand.
AGCTCCAACTGGACTCCTCCTTTTCAACTCACAAGATTGACTTGGCGTCTTGCCTTCTAGGGCCTCAATTTCCTGCATGGCTTCAAACAAAGAAGTATTTGGAAAGTCTAAGCTTGCCCTATGCAGGAATCTCCAGTGTCATCCCAGCTTGGTTTTGGACGGGATCCTATCTTAGTGTAGATCTATCTCACAACCAAATCATTGGAAATATTCCAAGTTTACATTCATTTGATATCTATCTGGGCTCAAACAATTTCACTGGTCCACTGCCCCAAATCTCTTCTGATGTAGCAAAACTAGACCCCTCCAATAATTTATTCTGTGAATCTCTTTCACCCATGTTGTGTCGGAGAACTGATAAAGAAGTAAATTTTTTGGAGTCTAGACATCTCAGGAAATCTTTTGTCAGGAGAACTTCCCAATTGTTGGATGTATTAGAGAGAATTGACGATGTTAAAATTGGGAAATAATAATCTGACGGGACATATACCTAGCTCCATGGGTTATCTAATTTGGCTTGGTTCATTGCACTTGCTCAACAACCGTTTCTCCGGACACTTTCCACTTCCATTGAAAAATTGCTCTAGTCTAGTGGTTCTAGACCTTAGTGAGAAAGAATTCACAGGGAGCATACCAGCATGGATGGGGAACTTCAAGGCAAAGTTCATTGACATGGTACCAGGGGATGCTGAGATTACATATACACCGGGTCTAATGGTTCTTATCCTTCATTCAAATAAGTTCAATGGAAGTATTCCTCTTGAACTTTGCCACCTTGATTCACTTCAAATCTTGGACTTGGGAAACTCACTGGAACCATTCCCAGATGCTTTGGCAATTTCAGCAGCATGATCAAACAAAAAAAATTCAAGTTCGCCCTTTCCTTTTCATAATGAACATGATATTATGAGGGCTAACCGACTCAGCAACACTGGTTATGAAAGGAGTAGAGTACGAGTTCAAAAAAACTCTTGGCCTCCTAGCTGGCATAGACCTCTCAAGCAATAAGTTATCTGGCGAGATCCCAGAAGAACTCACACGTCTCCATGGTTTGATGTTCTTGAACCTGTCTAATAACCATCTCCAAAGGAAGATTCCTGTGAAGATTGGGGCCTTGACATCACTGGAGTCTCTTGATCTCTCCATCAATTGATTTTCTGGTGTTATTCCTCAAGGTATGGCAAATATATCATTTTTGAGCCATTTAAATTTGTCATACAACAATCTCTGGCAAAATTCCATCAGGCACAAAAATCCATGGCTTTAGTCCCTTCAGTTTTATTGCCAACCCCGACCTTTGTGGAGCTCCACTGACTGATGGTTGTGGTGAAGATGGTAAACCAAAAGGTCCAATTCCGGGCAATGATGATGAAGAGGACAATGGATGGATTGATATGAAATGGTTCTATTTGGGTATGCCATGGGGTTTTGTGGTTGGCTTTTGGGCCATTTTGGCTCCATTAGTATTCAACAGAGCTTGGAGATGTGCTTATTTTCGGTTCCTGGATGACATTAAGTATAAACTACTAGGAAGGTGTTTGTAATTATAAATAAATTTGGAACCTTGTTTTCCAAGTATGTTAAATAGCATTTCTATGACTTTTCTATACTCATCCATGTTCTTGTAGTTTGAATTTATCAGTCTGCAACATATCTATACTCACGAGCACTACAAGAAATTAATTTTTAATTAAAAATTAATTTTTGGAACAACTTTATTTACAAAGCAAATTTTCAACAATTATTATTAAACAAAGAAAATTTTGGACTATTATTATTAAAAACAATTTTTCAAATTCCATTAAAAACATTTTTTTTATTTTTCTAAAATCATTTTTCTGAATTTTTATAAATAAAAAAAAAACTTTCTTTTATTAAGAATAATATTTTAAAATTATTATTTTATTAAAAAATATTTATTGAATTATTCCTCTTATTTAAATTTTTTTTTATTTGTTCAATATTCAATTTTGTATAGAACAAGTAAACATACATAAGTAAATATTTACAGAAATCAATAGAAATAAAACCAAATATAAGTGGGAAATCAAATAAGTACCCAAATAAGCTAACAAAAAGGCCAATGTCTTCTTATAGCTTTTCGAGTCTCACTTTCTTCCATGAAATTTCATATTCCATGTGTCATAAATTCGTACTCAGCCAACAAAATTGCAAAATGGGCCCATGCAAAAACAAAAATAGTCCAATTTCAAATTTCAAATTAGTCCAATAAATTTCACTAATTAAAAATGGGCTCAAATTAACAAACATAATCCAACAAAAATATCTCACATGTCATAGACCATAATCTAACATTTCTAAATTAATAGCCAAAATATAAACTCAATTAATCAAACTCAAAACATGATAAATTAAAATAAATCCCATTAGGTCTAAATTTAATATCTCATAATCCAAACTTAATTTAATATGCAACCCTAAATCCACAACCACAATCGACTCAATTTAACATGCAAACCCACATCCAAAATATACCACAATATTATATCATATCCAAATTAAATAATTCAAATGAGCACAACCTTATAAATTGTCAACTAATCTAACCCAAATTAACAAATTCAAATTAATTCACCAACAATAAATTAGCCCAAATTTCATATTAATTATCCGATAACAAATTAACCCAAATTCCATATTAATTAACAAAACCCAAATTTCATATTAATTCAATAATTCAAATCTCACCAACAACAATTACCATTAAAATCAAATTAAGGAAAATGATAATGGAATGAGAGAAAAGAGGAAGGGGTTGCCGGTTGATAGTGGCTTGCCAGTGACAATGAAGGTTGATGGCTTTTTGAAAAACGAAAAAAAAATGAAGGTAATGAGAAAATGGGAAAAGGGGGGAGGATGAAACGGACACCACAAATGGGTATTGGGGTAGTGTTTGGGAAGGGCTGTAGAGAGAAGAAAAAAAATGGAAGAGAAAATGGGGGTCGGCCGTGTGTGGGAGTTCGGAGGGGGAAGAAAAAAAGAAAAAAAAGGAAGAGAGCAGATGGGGAGCCGACCACCAAAAAAAAAAATGGGAAGAAAAAAAAGCTAAAAGAAAAAAAGAGAAATGAGAAGAGAGGAGAGGGAAGAGGGGAGAGAGTGGGTGTGGTGTTGGGGGAAAGAAAAAGATGAAGAAGAATGGGGAAGAAAAAGAAGAAATCAAATAAAAAAAAAGGAAAAAAAAATGGGAGACAATGATATGGGGACGATGGTGTTAGGAATGGGGGGAGGTATGGGGACGGGTGGAGGAGAGAGGAGAGAGAAAAATAAATAATAAATAATAAATAATAATATACAATAAAACATAATAATAATAATAATAATAATAATAATAATAATAATAATAATAATAAAACAATATACAAGATTAAAAAAAACTAAGAATTAAATGGTGAGTGAGTAAAAAATATCACATGTAATTGAGATTTAAAATCTAACAAAAAAATTGGACTCAAAATTAATGTAAAAATAAAATTGGGACAAATTTTTGGGTCTACACCTATCCAATGATTTCTAAAAACTAATATCTTATACTTTCTCATTTACTGCCCTCTTTAATTTTTTTTTACTTTTGGTGGGGATGAGCTGAAATAGATATAAATATACGAGACAGGATTGAGATGTGGATGATCCATCCTAAACTCACCATGGTACCATCCCTATCCAATGTTTTCTAAAAACAAATGTATTGTACTTTTTTATTTAATGTCACGGTTAGAATTCAAATGTAGATTTCTTCTATATATATATATATATATATACACCCGCTCAAAGTTTAAAATCTTGGTCTCTCGATCAAATTCCAAAAGCATTTATTAGAATTCGTACGTTCTAGAAAATGTCACAAAATAAATATAAGTATTTTTAATCTTCTTTGCTTCTTATTAATATTTTACTGTTTATATTTAATTATATATATCTATATATTATTAGCCATCATTTGTATGAAATATTTTTTTAATTATTTATGTAATGAACTTATTCTAAAATTTTAATATGATGTTTGGTTCCTAAAACAAGCTAATTAAATAAAAGAGAAAAATATAAGAGAAAATGATTTGCATATATTTGAATAACATGAAAAATGATAAAAATAAAAATAGTAATAAGATTCCCTTTAAATAAAAATTATTTAGTTTGTAAAAATATCAAAGCCAGCATCATGGACTCCAACAGACAAGTTATTGGAGATAGGATCGGTATTATATATTTAATAAAATATATAATTATGTCATTTCTTTCAATTTCTGCATGCAGTTTTTTAAAGCCATCTCGTTTTCATAGCCTATGGGTTAAGCTCATGCCCCACTACCTACGGGCCAATTGTCTGCTTCTGCTGTTGGGTAGCGAGAAGAGTCAATAGATGACTTATATTTTTTTTTTGTTATTTGTTCCCAACCATGTGGAAAGTTGACCCAAATAATTAAAACATATAATTTGGATTATATTATGTATGGAAATAGAGGAATAGATGTCCTTTTAATGGACATGAAGATGAAAATACATGTATAAAATACAAGCAAGTTTTAATGGACTTTTAGGTAACTGTGATTAAAGGTTGCAGCAATCTTCTTTTTACTGCTAATGGTTATACTTATCATTGTTTGCCAATAGCTTCTTTTTTAGTCAGAAAAAAAATGATGATCCTAAAACTACTTTGTGTCTAGGGCATATTGAGTGAGGAGAGACAAATTTATGTATCCTCTTATAAATTACATTTTCATTTGTAAAATTACATTTTTCTTTTAAATAAACTCAGCAAACTGCAAAACCCAGAAGATTTTGTCATTTGCCTCTTTGCTAGTCAAGCATGGCCAAGCCTAATTGCAAACGGACCATATTCTCATGACATTGTTTTTTACTAGTTGGGCAATATGGTAGAGCAAATCACAAGAAGGACAAGATCATATGGTTTTCTTTTCTTCTTTTCATGGAAAATTTTGTCACGGTCCCTCTCATTACTTGCAAGCAACCATGGCAGGAAAGAGTCATCCTTCTAATACCATAAATAATCCTTGATATTTTAAAAATTTTCACATGGAGAAAGCAGAGGTCATGATACTGTTATAGGGATAACATTAATGTATGTATATACATTAGATTTATACATGGTGCATGCTACATGTATCTCTACTTTTATAGAGTGCCTTTTACTTTTTAATATAAGATGTATGATAATTTCATCATGATCCAATAGTAGGGATGACAATGGGATAGGTTTTCCCGAATACCTACCCGCCTCACCCCAAATAGGAAGAGATTGGTATAAAGATAAATGGGTTCAGGACAGGTTTGTGAAGTTTTTGAAAACCTGGATGGGTTTAGGGTGAGTTTGGGTACAACTTTATCCCACTTCGCCCCACCCTGATTATGTATAATTCTAAATAAAAAATTATTTTAGTTGATTTTTTTTTTTTTAATTTTTGAAATTTTTTTAACATACATAAAATATTAATTTTCAAAAAAAAAAATTATAGATATTTATAAGATTTCTTTTTTATAGATTATATTTAAAAATTTAAAAATAAAAATAAATAGGATGAGATGGGGTAGGTATGGGAATTTCCTATACCCACCCTACCTATCCCTATTTATTTATTTATTTTTGAGTAAGGATGAGAATAATATAAATAAACGGGACGAGGTTGGGATGGGAGTGATCCATCTAGAGCTCGCTCCTTTAGCATCTCTATTGTGGACCCCACATTTCTGTGCATACGCTCCCACTAGATGGTGAACTCACTTTTTTATTTGAAAAATATTTATTTTTTTAGAAAAAGACTTGGAGTTGCCACTTATTTTTGTTTTATTTTTAAAGGGAAAACAAAATAAGAAAGGAAATCCTAAGTGTGATTCCTTATTTGGAAAATATGACATGTGAAAAACCAAACTTGGGTTCGAGGTCAGGTTACTTATTAGGAAGATATAGTAAATACTATAATACCCCTCTAAGCCTGTATACATACCGCCTCTACTAAACGAATTAAGGGAATTGTGGCAATTAATTAATTAATTATGAATGCCAAGAAAAATAATTAATGTACAAATCATGGTGAAAATCAATATACACAGAAATAACAATGAAATCTAATTACAAGAATACAAAAAATAAATGACAAGAGGATTATGCAAATTGATTTATTGAATTGATTAAAAAGAAATATACTTTTTTTTCAAGAAATTTCAAAGGAGTTTATTAAAAACAATTTCAAATTATTTGTTTACAAAAAAAAGGTTTCAATTTATTTTCTCAATTTCATTTGTATTCATTTTTAAAAAAAAAAAAAAAAAGAAAGTTATTTACACTTATTGTAACAAAGAATTTATTACAAAATTTCAATTTAGGCACAAAAATTGCTTTTACTTTCTTTTACGAAAATTGAATGAATTTTTACTATTTTGTTTACAAAAGTATTTCAATTTGTTGTCATTCAAGAAAAGTGGCATATACAATTTATTAAAAAAATATAACTTTATTAGCAAAAGAATTTTTAATTAAAAATTAATTTTTGGGACAACTTTATTTACAAAACAAATTTTTGACAGTTATTATTAAACACGGAAATTTTTGGACAATTATTATTAAAAACAAATTTTCAAATTCTATTAAAAACATTTTTTTTTTGGATTTTTCTAAAAGCATTTTTTTTTTAATTTTTATTGATAAAAAAAACTTTCTTTTATTAAGAAGAATATTTTAAAATTATTATTTTATTAAAAAAACATTTATTGAATTATTCCTTTTATTTAAACAAAATTTTTGATTTGTTCGATATTCAATTCTGTACATAACAAGTAAACATACATAAATAAATATTTACAGAAACTAATAGAAATAAAACCAAATATAAGTGAAAAATCAAATATGTATCCAAATAAGTTGACAACAAGTTCAATGTCTTCCTATAACTTTTCGAATCTCACTTTCTTCTATGAAATTCCATGCTCCACGTGTCATAAATTCATATTCAGCCAACAGAATTGCAAAATGGGCTCATGCAAAAACAAAAATAGCTCAAATTCAAATTTCAAATTAGTCCAATAAATTTCACTAATTAAAAATGGGTCCAAATTAACAAATAGAATCCAACAAAAATATCTCACATGTCATAGACCCTAATATAAAATTTTCAAATTAATAGCCAAAATATAAGCTCAATTAATCAAACTCAAAACATGATAAATTAAAATAAATCACATTATACCTAAATTTAATATCCCATAATCCAAACCCAATTTAATATGCAAACCTAAATCCACAACCAAAATCAACCCAATTTAATATGCAAACGTACATCCAAAATATACCACAATATTATATCATATCTAAATGAAATAATTCAAATGAGTACAACCATATAAATTATCTACTAATCTAGCCCAAATTAACAAATTTCAAATTAATTCACCAACAATAAATGAACCCAAATTTCATATTAATTATCCAATAACAAATTAACTCAAATTCCATATTAATTAACAAAACTCAAATTTCATATTAATTCAATAATTCAAATCTCACCAACAACAACTACTATTAAAATCAAATAAAAAAATGAATAATGATAATAATAATAACAATGTAAAATGGTTGTGATGCGAAGTGAAGGAATGAGAGAAAAGAGGAAGGGGTCGTCGGCTGGTAGTGGCTTACCGGCGGTGACTGGCTGGTGGTTTTGCTAGCGACAATGAAGGTTGATGGCTTTTTGAAAAACAAAAATAAAATAAAAAAAGAAAATGAAGGTAATGGGAAAATGGGAGGAAGAAAATGGGAAAAAAGAAGGGATGAAAGAGACATCGAAAATCGGTGTCAGGGCAGTGTTTGGGAAGGGTTGTAGAGAGAAGAAAAAAAATGGAAGATAAAATGGGGGTCGACCATGTGTGGGAGTACGGAGAGGGAAGAAAAAAAGAAAAAAAAAAAGAAGAGAGCAAATGATGGGGAGCCGGCCACCAGAAAAAGATGGAAAGAAAAAATAACTAGAAGGAAAAAAGAGAAATGAGTAGAGAGAGAAGAGGGAAGAGGAGAGATAGTGGATGTGTGGCCGGTGAGTACGGTGTTGGGGGAGAGAAAAAGATGAAGAAGAATGGAAAAGAAGAAGAAGAAATCAAATAAAAAAGGAAAAAAAAAAAGAGGGACAATGAGATGGGGTCGGTGGTGTTGGGAATGGGGGAGATACGGGGGGTAGGTGAGAGTAGGTGGAGGAGAGAGGAAAGAGAAAAATAAATAAATAAATACAATAAATAATAATAATAAAATAAAATAAAACAATATACAAGATTAAAAAAAAACTAAGAATTAAATGGTGAGTGGGTAAAAAAAATCACATGTAATTGAGATTTAAAATCTAAGAATAAAATTGGACTCAAAATTAATGTAAAAATAAAATTGAGACAAATTTTAGGGTATACACCTATCCAATGGTTTCTAGAAACTAATATCTTATACTTTCTCATTTACTACCCTCTTTAATTTATTTATTTTGGTGGGGATGGGTTGAAATAGATATAAATAAACAAGACAGGATTAGGATGGGGATGATCCATCCTAAAGTCGCCACGCTACCATCCCCATCCAATATTTTCTAAAAACTAATGTCTTGTACTTTTTTATTTAATGTCACGGTTAGAATTCAAATGTAGATTTCTTATATATATATATACATCCGCTCAAAGTTTAAAATCTTGGTCTCTCGATCAAATTCCAAAAGCATTTATTAGAATTCGTTCTAGAAATGTCACAAAATAAATATAAGTATTTTTAATCTTCTTTGTTTCTTATTAATTTTTTACTGTTGATATTTAATTATATATATCTATATATTATTAACCATCATCAAATGTCACAATATTTTTTAAATTATTAATCTTCTTTGTTTTAGGAACCAAAATACGATGTTTGGTTCCTAAAACATGCTAATTAAATAAAAGAGAAAAATATAAGAGAAAATGATTTGCATATATTTGAATAACATGAAAAATGATAAAAATAAAAATAGTAACAAGATTCCCTTTAAATAAAAATTATTTAGTTTGTAAAAATATCAAAGCTAGCATGGACTCCAATAGGCAAGTTATTGGAGACAGGATCTGCATTATATATTTAATAAAATATATAATTATGTCATCTTTAATATAGTATTGGGTTTTACTTAAAATTGCAGAAAATGGAAATACTTTTCTAAATTTACATCACAGCAAGTGTAACTATGCCATGTCATGTATTTTCTCTTCCACGAAACTTATCCATATATACAACTAGTCCACACTCCACAACTATCCTTTCTTAACACAATAATTGACCTATCAACATCAGAAATTTTTAAAATAAGGCAACACTATAGTCTTGGGGGTCATGCCTCTAATGACTATAAATATTGGATAATCCTTGAAACCCTTCACATTGTGTGCTCTAAAATCATCTAGCCTAATGGAGTTGTACATGAGAGGTTTGGTCGTTCTTTTGCTCTATGTTCTTTTCACTATAGCCACAAAGTTTGGTTGTTGTGTTGGGCATAGTCCAAAGGCTCTTTGTAGAGAAGAAGAAAGAGAAGCCCTTTTGAGCTTCAAAAGAGGCATTCATGATCCTTCAAACAGACTCTCTTCTTAGGCCAGTGAAGAGTGTTGTAATTGGGAAGGACTTCATTGTCATAACACAACAGGACATGTTCTCAAGCTCAACCCCCGATGGGATCTTTGTCAAGATCACGGTTCTCTGGGTGGTGAGATAAGTAGTTCTTTGTTGGACTTGAAGCATCTTTGATACTTGGACCTAAGCTGTAATGACTTTGGGATCCATAATATTCCAAAATTCTTTGGTTCCCTCTCCAATTTAAGATATCTTAACCTCTCTACAGCAGGTTTGGTGGTGTTATTCCTCATCAACATGGAAATTTATCCAAGCTACATTATATTGACATTGGGAATTCTTATTACGACCCAAGAAATTCTTTGAATGCTGAGGATCTTGAATGGATTTCTAGTCTTACCTTCCTAGAGTTCCTTGACATGTCAAATGTGAACCTAAGAAAGGCATCAAATTGTCTACAGGTAACAAATAAGTTCCATTCTTTATCTAAGTTGCGCTTGCCTTTTTGTGAGTTTCATAGTATTGACCCTCTCCCGCATGTCAATTTTTCATCTCTAGTCATCCTTGACCTTTCATATAATTATTTTATTTCTTCATCATTGGATTGGTTTTCTAATCTTAACTCTCTTGTTACTCTTAATTTAGCAGCCAGTAATATTCTTGGTCCAATTCCATTAGGTCTTTGTAACAGGACTTCTCTTAGATTCCTAGATCTTTCCTATAACAATTTTGCTTCTCCTATTCCCGCTTGGTTATATCATATAACCACCTCAATCTTGCATCCCTCGATATTGAATCTAACAATTTTCATAGTATGCTACCAAATGATATTGAAAATCTCACTTCTATCACATATCTTGACTTATCATACAATTCTCTAGAAGGAGACATACTGAGATTTCTAGGAAATCTTTGTACTGGCCAACTTTCGAATTTGTCATATGATAGGCCTGGAAAAGGTCTAGAGCATTTAAGGTTTAGAGGAAATAAAATTTTAGGTTCTTTTCCAGAAACTCTTGGAGAATGTAAATGTTTAGAACATTTAGACTTGGGAAAAAATCGGCTTTCAGGTCATTTGCCCAGTGAACTTGGCCAATTAAAAAGTTTATCGCACCTTTCTATTGATGGAAACTTGTTTTCTAGTCAGATTCCTATCTCGTTAGGAGGACTTTCATCCCTAAGTTATCTAAACATTAGGGAAAACTTCTTCAACGGTATTATGTCTGAAAAGCACCTTGCCAATCTAACAAGTTTAGAAGAATTGGATGCATCTTTAAACCTGTTAACTTTGCAAGTCAGCTCCAACTGGACTCCTCCCTTTCAACTCACAAGATTAGAATTGGGTTCTTGCTTTCTAGGGCCTCAATTTCCTGCATGGCTTCAAACACAGAAGTGTGAAAGTTATCAACATCAGCATGTGACTGAGAAGATGTATTGAACAAGTCAAGTTTGTTTTTGTGTCAAAAATATGCCTCTGTTTAGTTTTTCAATAAATTAGGAATTGTCCGAGTCTTAGGGAGGTCGTTGCAGCACGTTTAGAGTGACTGGTTATCTTTCTATTCCTATTTTTTAGTATTTCTATTTCTGTTGATGGTTTTGCCTATAAAAGGCTTGTATCAGGTGAAGTTTAAAAATATCACCATATCAATAAAAAAAAATTTCTTTCCTCCTCTGTGTGTCTCTTTTATAAAGTGGTTTCAACATTTGGTATCAGAGCCAGGTTGAAGAGGGATTTTAGAGAGTGTTTGAGAGTCAAACACGTGAGGAAAAGAGAGAGTGAAATGGGTGATCTTCAAGTCATTGGCGGAATAAAAAAGCTCAACAACTTAAATTACAATACTTGGTCAACATGCATGATGTCGTACATGTAAGGCCAAGACTTGTGGGAGGTTGTGAAAGGAAGCGAAATTACTCAACCGGAGGCTGAGGATGCGAATGGTATACTGCGGAAATGGAAGATAAAAGCGGGCAAAGCGATGTTTGCTTTGAAGACAACGATCGAAGAAGATGTGCTAGAGCACATTCGAGATGCCAAAACCCCTTACGAAGCTTGGAATACGTTCACCAAGCTGTTCTCAAAGAAGAATGACACAAGGCTCCAACTTCTAGAGAGCGAGTTGTTGTTGGTAGCACAGTGTAACTTGACGATCGCTCAGTACTTTCACAAGGTGAAGACGTTATGCCGGGAAATTTTCGAGTTGGATCTAGAAGCCCCAATCGGTGAAACCAGGATGAAGAGAATAATCATCCATGGTTTGAGACCAGAATTAAGAGGTTTTGTTGCTGCTGTACAGGGATGGAAAAATCAACCATCACTTGTTGAGTTTGAGAATTTGCTTGCTGGTCAAGAAGCCTTAGCTAAACAAATGGGAGGAGTTTCACTCAAGGGTGAAGAGAAAGCGCTTTATGCCCACAAAGGCAGGTGGAATTCCAAGCAGCACACCGTTGGCAGAACTAAAAAGAATGAGGACAAGGCAAAAAGTAGTCAAGGTGAAAGGAGCGCTCGTGTTAAGGGAGATTCGAAGAATCTTGGCACCAGAAAAAAATTTCAAGGGAGGTGCTACAATTGCAGAAAGAAGGGTTACATGGCAAAAGATTGTTGGTCGAAAAAAGGGCTTGTGGAAAATAATGCTACTACTTCCAAAAGCAAAGATGAGTGGGACACTCAGGCATTTTTTGCTGCAACAGGAGAATCAGCTTTTATAGCAACAACGTCTGAACAAATTGATTATGAGAAGGATTGGATCATTGACTCAGGCTGCTCAAATCATATGACGGGTGATAAAGAAAAGCTGCAGGATTTTTCGGAGTACAAGGGAAGACATATGGTAGTCACAGTGAACAACTCAAAACTACCAATAGCTCACATTGGTAATACAGTAGTCTCTTCCCAATATAATATTAATGATGTGTAACTTCAAAATGTCTATCACGTCCCAGGTATGAAGAAAAATCTTCTCTCGGTAGCACAATTAACGTCTTCAGGCCATTTTGTTCTATTTGGCCCTCAAGATGTGAAAGTTTATCGTGACCTTGAGATTATGGAAGAGTCGGTGATAAAGGGACGGAGACTAGAGTCAGTCTATGTGATGTCTGCAGAAACCGCATATGTAAACAAGACCAGAAAGAACGAGACAATCAATTTATGGCATATGCGATTAAGTCACATTAGTTATTCCAAACTAACTGTGATGATGAAAAAGTCAATGCTGAAGGGACTTCCAGAACTTGAAATGAGAAAAGATACAATCTGCGCAGGATGTCAGTACGGCAGAGCGCATTAATTGTCGTATGAAGAGTCAAAATGGAAAGCAAAGGGGCCATTAGAGCTAATTCACTCTGATGTGTTTGGACCTGTTAAGCAAGCCTCTCTTAGTGGGATGAAATACATGGTGACGTTTATTGATGATTTTTCCAAGTACGTGTGGGTGTACTTTATGAAAGAAAAATCTGAAACTTTCTCAAAGTTTAAAGAATTCAAGGAAATGACGGAAGTAGAGGTTGATAAAAGAATCCATTGTCTGCGTACTGATAATGGGGGAGAGAGTATACCTCAGATGAGTTTTTTTAATTCCTCCGAGAATGCCAAGTACGCCATCAGTTCACATGTGCCAACACTCTGCAGCAAAACGGCGTAGCAGAAAGAAAGAACAGGCACCTAGCATAAATCTGTAGAAGTATGCTTCATGCAAAGAATGTTCCAGGACGGTTTTGGGTAGAAGCAATGAAGATTGCAGCTTTCGTGATCAATAGGCTTCCTCGACAAAGGTTAAATTTTTCATCACCCTTTAAAAAATTGTGGAACATAAAGCCTACAGTTAGTTATTTTCGAGTTTTCGGATGTGTTTGCTATGTCTTTGTACCTAATCATCTACGCAGCAAGATGGACAAGAAGGCTGTTAGGTGTGTCTTAGTAGGATACGATAGTCAACGAAAGGGATAGAGATGCTGCGATCCTACAACTGGAAAGTGTTACACATCCCAAAATGTGGTGTTTGATGAATCATCTTCACGGTGGTCCTCAGAAAAGGAAATATTACCAGATTCAGATGTTTTTAAGGATGAGTTGCAATCTGCTTAAATCCAACTAAGCTTAGGTGAAGCTGAAAATGTAGCCGATGGTGATATCGAAGATGACGAAACTCAAAGTCCTTGGCAAACTGGTGTGCATGGACAACCAAGCGAAGAAGGTGAGCCTAGTGAAACAGAAGCACCAATTCCACTTAGAAGATCAGCAAGAACCAAGAAGCCAAATCCCAAATATGCCAATGTTGCCATAGTTGAAGATGCAAACGCAAAAGAACCAGAGACATTTGCAGAAGCATTTCAGAATCCAGACTGGACTAAAGCTATAAAAGAGGAAATTGCAGCATTAAAACAAAATCAGACTTGGGAGCTCGTGCCAAAGCCAAGAGATGTAGAGCCTATTTCCTGCAAATGGGTTTATAAGATAAAACGTCGCACAGATGGATCAATAGAAAGGCACAAGGCTCGTTTGGTAGCTCGAGGATTCTCTCAACAATATGGACTAGATTGATGAAACGTTTAGTCCAGTTGCAAAACTTACAACTGTACGAGTCTTACTTGCACTTGCAGCTAACAAAGATTGGGACTTGTGGCAGATGGATGTGAAGAATGCATTCTTGCATGGAGAGTTGGATCGGGAGATCTATATGAATCAACCGATAGGCTTTCAGAGTCAAGGTCATCCTGAATATGTATGTAAGCTGCGGAAGGCACTCTACGGATTGAAACAAGCACCCAGAGCATGGTATGGTAAGATTGCTAAATTTCTAACTTAAAGTGGGTATTCAGTAACACCTGCAGATTCTAGCTTGTTTGTCAAAGCTAATGGAGGAAAGTTAGTTATTGTACTTGTATACGTAGATGATCTAATCATCACTAGAGATGATGTTGAAGAAATTTTCCGAACAGAGGAGAACTTGTCAGTTCGTTTCGAGATGAAAGAACTTGGACAACTTAAGCACTTTCTTGGGCTAGAGGTGGATTGTACACACGAAGGGATATTTCTCTGTCAACAAAAATATGCTAAAGATTTGTTGAAAAAGTTCGGGATGCTCGAATGTAAGTCGATCTCAACACCAATGGAACCAAATGCCAAGATGTGTGAACACGAAGGCAAAGACTTGAAAGATGCAACAATGTATCGACAATTGGTGGGTAGTTTGGTTTACTTAACTTTAACTAGACCCGATATCTCTTATGCAGTTGGTGTGATGAGTCGATACATGCAAAATCCAAAGAAGCCTCATTTGGAAGCAGTTCGACGAATTTTGAGACATGTGAAGGGTACAATTGATTATGGTCTGTTGTACAAGAAAGGTGAAGATTGCAAGCTAGTTGGCTACTGTGATGCTGATTATGCAGGAGATCACGACACCCGCAGATCCACTACCGGGTATGTGTTTATGCTTGGATCAGGAGCAATTTCTTGGTGTAGCAAGAGACAACCGACAGTATCTCTGTTAACAACGGAGGCAGAGTACCGAGCAGCAGCAATGGCAGCTCAAGAAAGTACGTGGCTTATACGGCTGATGAATGATCTACATCAACTAGTGGACTATGCAGTTCCATTGTACTGTGACAACCAGTCGGCAGTTCGTTTGGCGGAGAATCCAGTCTTTCATGCAAGAACAAAACATGTGGAAGTGCATTATCATTTTATCAGGGAAAAGGTCCTGGAAGAAGAGGTTGAGCTGAAGCAGATTAAGTCAAAAGACCAAGTTGCAGACTTATTCACAAAAGGTTTGAGTGGTAGCAAGTTTGAATGCTTTTGTCATCAGCTCGGTATGGTAAAGATTTTGGAAGCTGATGTTGAGGGAGAGTGTTAAAGTTATCAACATCAGCATGTGACTGAGAGGATGTATTGAACAAGTCAAGTTTGTTTGTGTCAAAAATATGCCTCTGTTTAGTTTTTCAATAAATTAGGAATTGTCCGAGTCTTAGGGAGGTCGTTGCAGCACATTTAGAGTGACTGGTTATCTTTCTATTCCTATTTTTTAGTATTTCTATTTTTGTTGATGGTTTTGCCTATAAAAGGCTTGTATCAGGTGAAGTTTAAAAATATCACCATATCAATAAAAAAAAATTTCTTTCCTCCTCTGTGTGTCTCTTTTATAAAGTGGTTTCAACAAGAAGTATTTGTGAGATCTAAACATGTCCTATGCAGGAATCTCCAGTGTCATCCCAGCTTGGTTTTGGACACAATCCTATCTTAGTGTAGATCTATCTCACAACCAAATCATTGGAAATATTCCAAGTTTACATTCATTCGATATCTATCTGGGCTCAAACAATTTCACTGGTCCACTGCCCCAAATCTCTTCTGATGTAGCAGAACTAGACCTCTCCAATAATTTATTCTGTGGATCTCTTTCATCCATGTTGTGTCGGAGAACTGATAAAGAAGTAAATTTATTGGAGTCTCTAGACATCTCAGGAAATCTTCTGTCAGGAGAACTTCCCAATTGTTGGATGTATTGGAGAGAATTAATGAGGTTAAAATTGGGAAATAATAATCTGACGGGACATATACCTAGCTCCATGGGTTCTCTAATTTGGCTCGGTTCATTGCACTTGCGCAACAACCATCTCTCCAGAAATTTTCCACTTCCATTGAAAAATTGCTCTAGTCTAGTGGTTCTAGACCTTGGTGAGAATGAATTCACTGGGACCATACCTGCATGGATGGGGAACTTCGATGGAAAGTTCATTGAAACATTACCAGGGGATGGTGAGATTAGATATACATCGGGTCTAATGGTTCTTGTCCTTCATTCGAATAAGTTCAAAGGAAGTATTCCTCTTGAACTCTGCCACCTTGATTCCCTTCAAATCCTGGACTTGGGAAACAACAATCTCTCTGGAACCATTCCCAGATGCTTTGGTAATTTCAGCAGCATGATCAAACAATCAAATTCAAGTTCCCCCTTTCCTTTTCATAATGCACGTCATTTTGATTCGGAATCAACCGACACAGCAACGCTGGTTATGAAAGGAGTAGGCAACACTCTTGGCCTCCTAGTTGGCATAGACCTCTCAAGGAATAAGTTCTCTGGTGAGATCTCAGAAGAACTCACAGGTCTCCATGGATTGATATTCTTGAACCTGTCTAATAACCATCTCCAAGGGAAGATTCCTATGAAGATTGGGGCCTTGACATCACTGGAGTCTCTTGATCTCTCCATGAATAGACTTTCTGGTGTTATTCCTCAAGGTATGGCAAACATATCATTTTTGAGCCATTTAAATTTGTCAGACAACAACTTCTCTGGCAAAATTCCATCAGGCACCCAGATCCAAGGCTTTAGTCCCCTCAGTTTTATTGGCAACCCGAAGCTTTGTGGAGCTCCATTGACTGATGGTTGTGGTGAAGATGGTAAGCCAAAGGGTCCAGTTCCAGACGATGATGATGAAGAGGACAATGGATGGATTGATATAAAATGGTTCTATTTGGGTATGCCATGGGGTTTCGTGGTTGGCTTTTGGGCCATTTTGGCTCCATTAGCATTCAACAGAGCTTGGAGATATGCTTATTTTCAGTTCTTGGATGACATGAAGTATAAACTACTAGGATGGTGTTAATAATTGTAAATAAATTTGGCAACCTTCTTTTCCATGTGTGATCAATAGCACTTTTATGAGTTTCTTCCATCCATGTTTTTTAATTATCCGTAGTTTGAATTTATCAGTTTTCAACATATCTATACTCACGAGTAAAGGATGTTATATAATTATATTGTGGATGATTGTCATCTGGAACACAAATCAAAAGCTTTAATCCTAGCAATTTCATTGGCAATGATGGGCTCTGGGCTCCTCTTTCAGATGCTTGTGCTGGAGATTATGCACAACAAAGCCAAATATCGGGCAATGTTAATGAAGATGATGAATGGATCGAAATGAAGTGGTTCTATCTGAGCATGCCATTGGGGTCTGTGGTGGGTTTTTGGCCTGTTTTGGGTCATACTTGATTTTCAATTGTTAGATGATATGAAATCCAAATTATTGGGATGGTTGTAAATACAGATAGTTTTAAGACCTTGTTTCCGTGGTATTATAAATAGTATTTGGTAGTTTTCTTCCACTCATATCCTAATTTTCCCGTTGTGACTTTTCATTTTGGTTGCTCAGATAAATCTAACATGGAGTTTTCATTACTCAATAGATGTGAAAAAATAAATATCTGGATAGAAATGTCAGTCTTAACACATCTGATTAAGAGAAATGTTATTCATTGCAAACAGATCTCATGCCATTAATGTAAATCTGTGAAATAAAATTTTGAGTAATCGCAAAAAGCCCCTTAAAAAGTCCTACTTTCCTTGTTTCTTTCTTCCTAGATGACACCCATCCCAAGTGGTTCCTTGATTTAAAAGTTTTATTTTCTTTCCTAACCTTTACTCAATTTTCTTGGCAACCAAAAGTGGGTGTAGCTCAGCTCCTTTTTCAATGGATTCCTTTCTATTGTAATTGTTGTTGTTCTTATATTTAATGGAGTTTTCTTTTTTACAAACAAGGAAAAATCCAAGATCCACGGTTGAAGTATCTGAGTTCAGCATTTTCAAGCAACTTCCACAATGATAATTTGCTGATTGTTTTCTTTTCTTACGTATATTGTTACAACGTTGAAAAAAATAAAATAAAAACAATACCTACTTTCTTTACACAGAAGAGGGAATATTATACAGAACAGGTAAGTGAAGATTTCCTTCCATCCTTGATTTTCCACATTACAAATATGGAGAGTAGTTTTCCTTCCTGGCAGATTGCATTATCTACTTCTCATGTAGAGATTCTACTTTGGCATGGATTGTATGCTGGCTGAGTTGGAGTTTCCTTTATCAATATTCATATTTATTTCAACTGCTCGCATATTCAATCTTATCATCTTGACTCCATTCTCTAGTCTTTGATTTACCATTTATTATCTATTTGTGGCTTCAACTTGGACTTAGTACTTTGTAACCTCACTGCAGTTCACTCCATTCAGTTTCCACAAAGTTGATTATCATGGTTTGTGGTAGCTACTCTCGAATAGGATTTAGAATCCTTCAAACTTTTAATTATACCTTGGTTCAAACCTTTGTAATGATTGCTTGTCAAAGAAGGAAATTAATCATAATGCCAGATTGAAGGATTAACAATGGCAAAGACTCTGAAAGTTTCTTTGAGACCGGCTATGAGTAACAATTGATAAAGGCACATTGACAGAAAGAAAAATAAATCAGTTAATTCAGAATATGAAAGTTTTGATCCATGAAATACACATTAAGGTCAGGCTTATGGCAGATTTCTTTATTCCTGGTATCACTATAAGTATATAGCCTAAGCCCTTGCTTCCTACAACACACCATTGGAAAATTTCCTTGTCGATTCATCTGTTGCAGAAATAGTTCTATGGAGAGGAAAAGTATTGGAGATGTGGTGGTTCTGTGGCTTTGGTTTCTGTCCTTAGCAACTATAACCATCCAGTTTAGTTTGAGTGACGGAACTTCAGATGTCATCTGCAGTGCAAGAGAAAGAAGAGCACTCCAGAGAATCAAACAAGGCCTTGTGGATCAGGGAAACTACCTCTCTTCATGGACCCGTGAAGCCTGCTGTTCATGGAAAGGCATTGGCTGTGACAACATAACTAGGCATGTTGTCAAGATCAACCTCAGTTGTGAGCCCATGGAAGGAGCTTCCTTGGGTGGGGATATAAGTACTTCTTTGTTGGACCTGAACCATCTTCAGTACCTCGACCTCAGTTGGAACAGCTTTGAAGGACTCCAGATTCCAGAATTCCTTGGTTCCCTGACAGGTTTAAGGTATCTTAATCTCTCCAATGCAGGTTTGACTGGTGATGTTCCTCGTCAACTTGGAAAACAGTCGAGCTTACAGTATCTTGATATTGGAGGCATTTCTCTAGATACCAAGAACCTTGACTGGATCTCTTCTCTTTCCGTCCTTGAAGTTCTTGACATGAGCTGGGTGGACCTAAACAAAGCGTCTAATTGGCTACAAGCAATGAATACGCTCCATTCTTTGTCAGTTCTAATCTTGTCTGACTGTGGGCTCGATAGCATCAATCCTCTTCCAGTTGTGAATTTTTCGTCTCTCACTGTCCTTGACCTCTCAGAGAATCAATTTGTTTCTCCAACATTTGACTGGTTTTCTAGCCTTGGATCACTTGCTTCACTTGATCTAAGTTCCAATAACTTCCATGGACCAATTCCTACCACTCTTTGCAACTTAACTGCTCTAAGATCCCTTCATCTTTTCAATAACAGCTTCACTTCTACTATACCTGATCGCTTGAGTCACCTAACTAGCCTTGAAAGTATCTGACTTTTTATCAAACAATTTTAATGGAATCCTTCCTGTTTCCATCAGAAACCTTACTTCACTTGTAGCTGTAGACCTGTCAAACAATGCCCTTGAAGGGGAAATCCCAAGATCATTGGGAGAACATTGCAATCTACAAAGGCTAGATTTGTCATCTAATAAACTTGTCAAAGGTTTAGAGTTTCTAGACCTTGGAGCAGATGAAGTTTCAGGTCATTTTTCGAAATGCTTATCAGTTCTTTCTGATGGGAATAGTTCATCTTCTGGACCAACATCTGTATCTGTAAGAGGCTCGTCATCCTTGAGTTACTTAGATATGTCCGGGAATTCTCTGAAGGGTATAGTGTCTGGAAAGCACTTCGCTAATTTGACAAGGTTGAAATATTTACATGCTTCTTCAAACTCGTTTACATTGCAAGTAGGTTCTGACTGGAATCCTCCATTCCAACTAGAAATTTTGAAAATGGGATATTGGCAGTTGGGGCCTTTATTTACTGCATGGCTGCAAACGCAAAAGGATCAGATGGATCTAGACATATCCAGAGTGTGAATCAAAGATGTCATCCCATCTTGGTTCTGGAGTCTCAATCTTGACTACATAAACCTAGCGGACAACCGGATCTATGGCACTGTTCCAAGCTTACCAACTGCATATCAGATCTATCTTTGTTCAAACAAATTCACTGGCCCACTGCCCCGTATCTCTTCCAAGACATTTTCATTAGATCTTTCCCATAACTCCTTTAATGGATCCCTTTCACCCATCTTGTGTCAACAGAACAATGAAGAGAACATTTTGTGGTCTTTAGACCTCTCCGGAAACATTCTATCTGGAGAACTTCCTGACTGTTGGGCGTCCTGGACACTACTTATGGTGTTGAGATCACAGAATAATATTCTGACTGGACATCTACCGAACTCGATGGGTTCCCTACTTCAGCTAAGATCATTGCACTTGCACAACAACAGTCTCTCTGGTACTTTACCGCCTTCCATGCAAGGTTGCAAAAGTTTATCATCTGTAGACCTCAGTGAGAATGAATTCTCTGGAAGCATACTGATGTGGGTGGGGAAGAATCTGTCTTATGGTTCTTACCCTACGATCAAATAAATTTACTGGGAGTATTCCTATGGAATCCTGTCACCTTGAGTCCCTTCAAGTCTTAGACCTTGCAAACAACAGCCTCTCAGGGAGCATTCCAAAATGCTTTGGTAATTTCAAAAAATAAGATAACTTAAGGAACAATGTGTTAGTATGTAGGCCCATAATTACCAAAATATCCAACAATCTTCCACTTGGGCCACATGTCATTAAACAATTGATCATGACAAAAATGAGCTCAATATTTGCTATCTTAATTGTAATCATCTCAAAACAATCTGGTCCATCAATTATACCAATATAGAACCAAGACGATCTTCGTTACATGTTTCATAACTAGACCCATCAATGATCACCACATTAATACAATCAACAACATAGATCAAGTATGGATGTGTAGCATGGAAAATTAACGTAATGTGATCCCGTATAATGCCTATTTCCAACTGGTTCAACTTTATAACTTAACAAAGTTCAACATACTTTCAAACTTTATGCAAAACTTCAATTGAAAGAATATAACTTTATTTTAGAGTTTTCAATAAGCAAAACAAGAAAAATACTTAAGTCTAATTAGAAAAACATGTTATTAACTAGTGAACATCAATTAACAAACTCCCACTACACAAGCATATCACCAAGATGAACCACACCCATACGAGCCACATGCTCATGAAACACTTTAGGTGGTACACCTTTGGTAAGCGAATCCGCAATCATGAAGTTTGTACTAGTATGTTCAATAGACACTTGAAAACTCTGAACTCTCTCCTTAACAACTAGAAACTTGAAGTTAATATGCTTTGATTTTGATGAGCTTTTATTCTTCTTAGAATATAATTTTGCAACTTTGTTATCATAGTTTATCCTTAATGGTCTCTCAATGCCATCAACAAAACGCAATCCAGTGATAAAATTCCGCAGCCATATTACTTGGTTCGATGTCTCATAATAAGCTATAAATTTTGCTTCCATGGTGGAAGTAACTATGAGTGATTGCTTAACACTCTTCCATGAGATAGCTCCTTTAGCCAACCTAAAAACATATAGAAGTGGATCTTCTACTATCAATGTAGCCAACAAAGTCGGAGTCGAAATACCCTATGATCTTTAAATGATCAAATCTCTGATATGTGAGCATGAAATCTTTTGTTCTTTGCAAATACCACATGACTCATTTTGTTGCCTTCCAATGGACCATTCCTGGGTTACTTAAATATATGCTAAGCATACCAACTACATACGCAATATCTGGATGTGTACAAACTTGAGCATACATGAGACACCCTATTGTTGATGCATAAAGGATGTTTTCCGTCTTTTTTTTTTTTCGAGATTTCATTCTTTGGGCATTGAAGCAAATTGAATTTATTACCCTTAGCAATGGGGGTATCTCCTGGTGCACAATCCTTCATGCCAAATCTACTAAGCACTTTATCAATATATGCCTTTAGTGATAAGCAAAGAATACCACGAGAATAATCTCAATAAATCTATATGCTCAACACAAAGGATGCATTAACAAGATCTTTCATTTCAAAATTATTTGAAAGAAATCTCTTAGTTTCATGCAACAGACCTATATCGTTGCTTGCTAGCAGAATATCATCGACATATAACACCAGAAGAATAAATTTACTCCCATTGATCTTTTGATAAATACATTGATCAACTGTGTTTTCCTTAAAACCAAAAGACGTAATCACTTGATCAAATTTTCGATACCATTGACAAGATGCTTGTTTCAAATCGTAAATGGATTTCTTTAATTTGCATACCTGATTTTTTGACTCTTTGGATTAAAAAAATCTCTGGTTGCACCAAGTATATGGTTTCTTCAATGTCACCATTGAGAAACATAGTCTTCACATCCATATAATGTAACTTCAAATCATAATGAGCTATAAGTGCCATAATGATTCTAAAAGAGTCTTTCGTTGAAACTGGAGAGAAAGCCTCTTTATAATCAATCCTTTCCTTTTGAGTGAAAATTTTGGTGACTATATGTGCCTTATATTTTTCAACATTGATTTTTGAATCTTGCTTGGTTTTATAAATCCATTTACAACCAATCGGTTTTGCTCATTCAGACAATTTGAAAAGATCCCAAACATCATTGTCTTTCATTGATTTCATCTCATTGTTCATGGCTTCTATCCATTTTTAGGAGTTTACACTTTGTTTGGCTAGACTGAAAGATATTGGATCATCTTTTAGTCCCGTATCAAACTCATGCTCTTGGAGATACACGATGTAATCATCTGGAATCGCCATTCTTCTCTCCCTAGTAGATCTCCTTAATGGCACTTCCAATTGAGGTTGTTATTGTTCCTTCTCATGAATAGGAGAGGGTTCTTCATTATGAGTAAGAGGTAACTCAAGAGTGTCTAGATTTTCTTGATATGCATCCTGAATAATGTCAAACATAGTTATCTAATCATTTTTAGTTGCAACTGTAGGAATAATAACATATTCCTCTTCAAAGACAAAGCTCCTAAGTCCAATAATCCTACCATATTCAACATACTCGATGAATTTAGCATTGCCTGTCACAAAAAAGGATTTTTCTCAATGGCTCATAAAACTTAAAACCACTTGACCTTTCTAAGTATTTAACAAAGTAGCAGCTTACTGTTCTTGAGTCTAGTTTTCTTTCATTAGGCCTATATGGCCTTGCCTCATCTAAACAACCCCAAACATGAAGAGGCCTAATACTAGACTTCTTTCTAGTCTATAGTTCATATGGGGTTTTAGCTACTGCTTTGCTTAGAACTCGATTAAGGATATAAACTGCAATTTTTATGGCTTCTCCCCAAAGTGATTCTGACAAAGAAGAATGATTTATCATACTTCTTACCATATCCTTCAGGGTCCGATTTCGTCTCTAAGATACACCATTTTGATTTGGAGTCCTTGGCATGGTGTACTGAGGAACAACGTTACATTCCTGTAAGTATCTCGCAAAAGGTCCTAGACGTTGTTCACCCGATCCATCATATCTACCATAGTACCATAACGAGAATAATTATTTGATTTAACGACTTTAATTTTCTTTCCAAGTTGATTTTCAACTTCAACTTTATAAGATTTGAAAATGTCCAATGGTTGAGATTTCTCTTAAATCAAATATAGGTACCCATAACGAGAATAATTATTTATGAAAGTAATAAAATACTATTGACCATTCCAAGAAGCCGTAGGGCATGACCACAAATATTAGTATGAATTAATTCCAAGACACCTGAACTCCTGTTGGCACCAATTTTTTTGACATTTATATGCTTTCTCATAATGCCATTTCGCAACCAAGTACACCCGTTTCGCAGCTACGAAATGGTTGCGAAATCTCCATGCCGTGAAATCCTCCACTTCGCAGCCGAGATGCCATTTCGAATGGTGTTTCACAGCTATGAAACCACCCTTTGGCACACAAGTGCCACTTCGCAGCGCCGTACGCCCGTTTCGCAGCTGCGAAATGGGCTGCGAAAATGATGCAGAAATTCCTCTCACTGCGAAAACGCCCAGTCGCTGCAAAATCCACGCCTCCTCGCTGCGAAAAGTCCCGTCTGCTGCGAAAAGGAACAGTGACCCTTGGTGTCCCTTTTAAACGGTATAAATTCCATTTTTCCTATTCTAAACCGTCATTTGAACTTCAAAAAGGTACCAAGAGGATCCAAGCCAGAGCACCCTCCCATCTGCCTTCTCTGCCTGAGCAAGCCACGCGCATCTCCAGCCGTTTTTGCTGACACCGCCATAGCCAGAACACGAGGAGATATGTCTTCGTCCCCATCGACTCGCCTGAGAATCCTGAGAGATGCGCCTATCCAAGGTTCCACCTCCAAGCCGCCATGACCTCGCCTCGTCCCACCTCCGGTCCAGGAAGCACCTATCAGTCCTCCGCCTAGGCGCTATAATACAAGAAGATCACTTACCATCGCCGGTGCGAGCTCTTCCAAAGGCCAAAAATCAGGTACCGATCCCCCAAAGAAGAAAGCCAAGGTCTCTAAGCCAATTGATCTGACATAGTCATCTTCAAAGCCTGAATCAGAGCCTACGCCATCTCCACCGCCTGCCAAAAAGTCTCCACCACCTGCCAAGAAGCCTCAGCCATCTTAGACACCAGCAAGAGAATCTCAAATTCCCTCAGGCATGACTCCTGAGGTAGCTATCAGACGCCCCATGGTCACACAACCACCAATTGAAGGAAATCTGGATTGCAGAGCAAGGCCATTCCACTCCGAGCTCTGTTTCGACATAGCTACTTTCAGAATTCAGCCTGAGCTCAAGGAGTCCTTTCGTTTGCTACAGAGGTATCATATGGAGCATTTGCTGACTCCCAGGGATTTTTTCTATCCCCGTGTGGCATTGGACTTCTATCAGTCCATGACTACAAACCAGGTCCGAGATCCTACAGTCATCCATTTTACCATAGACGGACGACATGGTATTTTGGGAGCTCAACATATAGCAGAGGCACTCCATATCCCCTATGAGCCAGCACGTCCAAACGATTTTCAAGCCTGGACTCACCTTTCATAGAGTGACATCGTTTATACTCTGTCCAGAGGGGCATCCTCACGCCATTACATCCTGAGGAAGGAGCTTCCCCCCAGCATGTTCTTCATTGATGCACCCCTTCGCCATAACAGTTTCCCACTTCAGCATTAGGTGCAGAGGAGAGGAATGTTGCAAGAGGCATTGTATAGGATCTCTAAGGGATACTTCTTTGGCCCTCACCATCTCATCATGGCTGTTCTTCTATACTTTGAAGAGAAGGTGCATTGAAAGAAGCTGCTCCGAGCAGATGCCATTCCACTTCTCTTCCCCAGACTATTATGCCAGATATTGGAGCACCTGGGATACCCAGTAGAGCCTCAACATGAGCGTAGACGTATTTGTCGAGAGATTTTCACTCTCGACAAATGGACCAGTATGACAGCTTATGGTGGTGCAGACCAGGGAGAACCAGTTGGACTAGAGCATCTAGAGTAGCCAGTTGGCATACTTGCTGACACTCAGCCACCTGCCCCTGCAGTGGCCTCTAGTGAGCCTACACCAGAGGTTTCACCCTCTACTCCTCAGGTCACACCACAACCTCCCCCTATTATTCCACCCACATCAGAGCCATCTCCTTCAGCTGAGCCAAGGATAGCTATACCCATTATCGAGTATAGAGGCCTATGCCACACTTTTCAGGCATTGGCTACTTCTCATAGCATCCTCACTCAGCAGATCACAACCCTTCGTGCTCATCAGGAGTAGATTGTTGCCACTCAGGCCCAGCACACTGCCATCTTGAGGCAGATTCAGCATCATCTTGGCATTATATTAGCTCCTAAGCATGCCACTCCTAGCCCATCATAGCCAGCACAGGCCCCTCCTTTCATGCATGAGACTATGCCTCCTGAGGAGCCTCCTACAGGTGAAGCAGAGACAGTTGAGCCATCATCTCCACAACATCATCCACCCACCATTTGATCATTTTGATAGTTTATTTTATATCCATTTCGATTATGTATTTCGTTTATGTATGTCCTTTATGAAATCCCATGCTTTTGGTTTTATATATGTTGGGATTATTTGTATTACTTGTTTTCATTTTGTACTCACATGAATTAAAGTAATACAAATCTATCACTTTTTTATCACTCTTAGCATTATTTTATTCTTATTTCCTCTACTCATATCTTTTATTCTTTTTGAAACATGTGGTTTCTCCAATCAATACTCGAAATTGATATCACTCAGGAGATACCACTTCCTCCCTATAATCTCAATCGCTCATGCCACATTGAGGACAATGTTCAACTTGGTTAGGGGGAGAGTTGAGGAAAGAAGTTTTTTGTTATTTATGCTAAGTTATTTTGGTAATTTAGTTCATTTTTGTTTAATTTTCAAATTTTTTAAAGTTTTTTATTCTACTCTCCATGGTTATTAAGGAAAAAAATTCAAATTAAAATGGGAGAAATTGAATTTTTGTTTTTCACTTGACTTAGAATTTGTATTATGCTTACTAAAGTTGATGAATTGTTGAAACTTCTATTGAATTCGGCCTTAGTTCTCCCTCTTTAAGCTATTCATACACTATGCACAATAGATTCCGATTATAAGATGAAAAACTATTTCCATCTTGACTTAGGAAAATTTTAGACTTAATACCTTTGACCTCATTTAATAGTGTTGGGACACCTTATAAAAAGCCAATGAGTCTTTGAAAAAAAAAAAAAAGAAAAATGTTTGCTTGCCTTGAAACCCGAGCAAGGTCTGAGGGGTATATGGTGAAAATCTTTAAAACCTGGTGCCCTAAGCCTTCATTGGTTGGGAGCCACCGACCTCAATGCTCGTTACAAGGGTGAATAGGTGAAGTTTAACATACTGTAGGTGCTTGGGTATTAAAATTCATTCTCAAAAGTCCGGGGTAAAATCCGAGGAGTTAGTCATTGAAAGATCCTTAAAGCTTGATGCCCTAAACCTTAATTGGTTGGGAGCCATCGATGGACCCCCTTACATGGACAATTTAGAAAAGAATACCTTTAAGCCTTGTACTCCTACAATGAAAAAAAATTGTGAAACAAAAGGGTGCGTTCTTAGCCTATTGAATTTGGTCAGTTTTCTAAGTGTTAAAAAAGAACTAGGTTGGGGGGAGAGATTAGTTCAGCATACTATATTCGGAAGCTATCAACTAACACTTAGATTTTTATGGAAGAGTAAGGTTTGGTCCTTTGGAAGTAGAAATGATTTTAGAGCTTCAATTTGCATAATGCCTTCTCTTTATGAATTGTGTTTAGCAAAGTATTTGATAACTCTTGTTGAAATTTGAGTTTATATTTCTTTAATGTTCCATGTAAGAGTTTGATCATCATGCCACTTAAAATTTTTTGGAAGTGATAAGCATGATCTTGTAAAGTATATTACTTTTTAATACTTTTTCTCTCCTTTATTGCTAAGGGACTAGCAATATGTCGGTTGGGGGGAGTGATTACTACTCAAAAAGTGCTATTTGATAGCTTGTAATTAACTCTTTTAAACACTTTTGAGTAGTAGTTATTACTTTTTAACTCAATTAACGTATTAAGGACCTTTGCAATCATTTCTAATCACTTTGTGTAAGTTTTGGTGTTTTTGTTAGTAATTTGATCACCAAAGCAATCCGAGATTGAGGAGAGTTATTTGGAATCCATGGAAAAGCAATGGAAAGCTCAGAAACATGAAGAACCAAAGCTTTGAAGCTTTAAAGTCCTTTGCCATAAGCAAATCCGGAATGCAAGGAGGGGAAGCAAAGAGAAATCTATCATGAAGCATTCTAGAGGATAGTCACTGTCAGTCACTTTTAGAGCACTTCCTAGAGCTCAATTTATGCATACTATATGTTGTTTCGAAGCTCAGGAAGTTAGAAATCCAATGCTTTAAATGGTACATGATTCGGAGTTGAAATGAAGTAGTTACAGCCATTGGAAGCCGATCACTCCAAGCTGAAGGCAAATTTCGCAGGGCTGTGAAATCAGCCTTTGGCTACGAAATGGTGTCCTTCATGCTGTGAAATTTCGCAGCCCTCTTGTACGGCTGCGAAATTCTCCTGAAGCTTCCCGATATTTGCGACCAACATTTTGAGATTTTTTTGCTTTAGATATTTGATGTCTAAATCCCCAAACTCTCCTTGTAACCCACCTATCATAGGATTCCTTAGTCTTTAAGCAAGAACAAAGGGTAAATAAACCCATATTTAATGCTTGTAAGTTTCCATTAAAGTGGAGAGACGGAAGCTTGTTCTAACAACTTTTGTATAGTTTTTGAAGGAAGTAAAATTCAAGGCTTTTGCTCTGCCTTACCTACTTTGATTGTATATATTTATTTAATTTTTCTTACTAGCCAAACAAGCTCTGAGGATAATTCCTCAGAGAATGAGTGGCTAGACTTTTAGTTCCTTGGAGCTAAGGTTGCTGGGAAAGGTTCCAAATGCAAGAATTGGTAGTTTTGTTGTTTCAGCCATTAATGAAGAGAAAGTGTGACCCATTAATGATTTCTATGTTTTTAGTTAACTTAAAACACCTACAATTCACCTGAGCCAACACTTGGTAAGGCAAGTGATCTCCGTCCATGGAGATGCACTAGTTTACCTCTTGCGAGCTTTTGGGAGGTGACTTGAAGGTAGGATTTTCTAGAATTGCCAACACTTGGTAAGCTTTTGGACTCCAATGAGACATCCATTAGTTATCTTTTGTGAGCTTGAGAAGGGAAGTCCAAAGTTAATGATCACTTTGAATGGCAAAAGCTAGGTGAGAGGTACGAGCCATTGCAAGTTGCATCAGTGAGAGGGAATTAGTGCTGAAATCCATTAAAGGGAAGCATCTATACAACACCGGTTAGAGAATTGACTATATGTTAATTCTCTAATGCGAGGAAATGAACCAAGTGACCAGAGCTCTGTTTTTACATGAGGAGCCTTCCCTGTGAACCTAAAACTCCAAGGAATGCTTTTCTTCATAAGTAATTCTCATTACTTTCTTTTTAGTTAGCTTAAAACAAAACCTTTTTCAACCAAAGTTTATGTTTTTTTTTCTTAAGCTAACCTTGAAATGAAAAAGCACCAATTTAACTTTGAATTGGTATCAGTTGTGAGTTGAAAACCCTTCCCAGTGAACGATCCTAGAGCCACTATGCTATATTAGCTAAAGATATCCTAATGCATGGTGATATAGGTTATAAATTTTGTTGATTACTCCCTCAATCAAGGAACACCAGCTGGACATGAATCAGCTGAGACACCAATTGGGAACCACGAATTAGTGAGATTCCATGTCTGAGGCACCACAGGCCCTTGCCATTCCACCTTCTAAGGGTGGAGTGCCACCTAGTCCTTCTCAGCGAATGTACGAGACGATGAGACCACCCACTACACCTAGGCAAGCAATTCGCGCCCCAAGAAATCAATTCGTCGCCCTTCTGCAAAGAAAGCCAGAGTTTCAGGCCTAAGAGAGTCATCAACACCTCCATAGCCTCAACTGCCTACTACAGAGTCTCAGATTCCTGCTAGGATGACTCCGAAAGGGATTATCAGACGACCTATGGTTACACAGCCACCTATAGAGGGAAATTTGGATTGCCGAGCTAGTCCATTCCACTCCGAGCTATGCTTTGATAGAGAGACTTTCAAACACCAGCCGAAGCCTAGCGATTCATTCCACCTACTGCAGAGATACCATTTGGAGTACCTGATGACTCCAAGGGATTTCTTTTATCCCCAAGTAGCATTAGAATTTTTTCAGTCTATGACTACGCATCGCGTCCCGGATCCTACTATTATCTACTTCACTATTGATGGACGCCATGGTATCTTAGGAGCCAGACACATTACAGAGGCCCTGCACATTCCATATGAGCCTGTGAGTCCAGTAGATTGCAGAGAGTGGGCTCATTTTTCTCAGAGTGACATGGTCCGTATATTGTCCAGGGGGACATCCACGCGCTCATTTCTTTTTAGGAAGGAGCTTCCGCCTGGGATGTTTCTTCTGGATGTGCTACTGTGCTCCAACATATTTCCACTTCAGCATATGGTGCAGAGGAGAGGAGATACACTAGAGGCCTTGTTTAGGATATCAGAGGGTTTTTACTTTGGCCCTCATCATTTGATTATGACCTCTCTTCTTTACTTTGAAGAGAAGGTCCATAGGAAGAAGCTACAGAGAGCATATGCCATTCCACTACTTTTTTCTAGGCTGCTCTGTCAGATATTAGAGCATTTGGGCTATCCTTCTGAGCCTCAGCTTAAGTGCTGACGCATTTTTCGAGAGATATTCACTCTCAACAAATGGAATCATATGACAGCTTATGTTGCACCTCTAGGAGCCCCAGCTAGGCCAGCACATCCAGAGATACCACAGAACAAGCAGGCACAACAGGCTGAGATACCTGCGGAGATCATACCACTTGCCCCTATAGCACCTTCTACACTGCTCACGTCTGAGGCTACATCTTCTGCTCCTCCTACCACTTCTGGGACTCCACCAGTCGTACCAACTACATCAGCGCCTCCTCCACCTGAGTCTACTATCACCATATCTACTTCAGAGTTCAGAAGCCTATGTCATACATTGCAGACATTGACTAATACTCAGAGTGTTCTTGCCCAGTAGATGGCAGTAATACGTGCACATCAGGATCGACTTATTGCCACCCAGACCTAGCATACTGCCATCCTTAGGCAGATACAACAGCATTTGGGTATTTTGTCACCACCTGAGAGTGATATGCCTGGTCCATCAGAGCCTAGAAATCCATCTTAGGACGCTCTTCCAGCAGAGCAAACTGTGCCCCATGAGGAGACTACTACAATAGAGATCAAGACTCCGATCCAGAGCACTCAAACTACCACAGCCGAGCCATCATCTCCACACGATCCTCCCACCACTACCTGGTCATCTATCTACTTTTTTGTATTTACTTATTATAGTAGAACTCGTAATCCCATGTTTTTTATG
The DNA here is from genome assembly GCF_030704535.1 of Vitis vinifera. NCBI lineage: Eukaryota > Viridiplantae > Streptophyta > Magnoliopsida > Vitales > Vitaceae > Vitis > Vitis vinifera. The sequence goes on from NC_081820.1 coordinate 15,351,777, forward strand.
TTTTATATACTGGGATTGGATGTATTACTTGTTCACAGTTCATATTGTACTTTCTTAAAGTAATACATATACATCATTTTTTTAGCATACTTGGCATACTATTATTTTATTTCCTCTACCCATATTTTTTTTTTGTTTTTGAATCATGTTGTTTCTCCTAGACGACTCAGACTTCATGTCACTCAGGAGACACCACTTCCTCCCTCTATTTTCAATCACTCTTGTCACATTGAGGGCAATGTTCAGCTTGGTTGGGAGGAAGAGAGTTGAGGAAGGAAGTTTTGCTATTAATGCTAAGTTATTTTGGTAATTTTTTTTTTTTTGCTTAATTTTAAAATTTTTTTAAGTTTTTATTCTACTCTTCATGGTTATTAAGGAAAAATTCTCAAAATGAAATGGGAGAAATTGAATTTTTGTCTTTTTACTTGACTTAGAATTTGTATTATGCTTATTAAAGTTTATGAATTGTTGAAACTTCTATTGAATTCAACCTTATTTCTTCCACTTTAAGCTATTCACACACTGTGCACACTAGGTTCCGATTATAAGATGAAAAACTATTTCACCCCATTGACTTAGGAAAATTTAGACTTAGTACTTTTGACCTCATTTTAATAGTGTTGGTACACCTTATAACAGGCCAATGAGCCTTTGGAAAAAAGAAAGAAAGAAAAAAATGTTTTACTTGCCTTGAAACCCGAGCAAGGTCTAAGGGGTATATGGTGAAAATCTTTAAAACCTAGTGCCCTAAGCCTTCATTGGTTGGGAGTCACCGATCTCAATGCTCGTTACAAGGGTGAATAGAGGGAGTTTAACATACTGTTGGTGCTTGGGTATTAAAATTCATTCTCAAAAGTCCGAGGTAAAATCTGAGGAATTAGTGGTTGAAAGATCCTTAAAGCTTGATACCCTAAACCTTAATTGGTTAGGAGTCATCGATGGACCCCCGTTACATGGACAATTTAGAAAACAATACCTTTAGCTTTGTACTCCTACAATGAAAAAAATTGTGAACCAAGAGGTGCTTTCTTAGCCTATTGAAGGTTGTCAGTTTGCTAAGATTTGAAAAAGAACTAGGTTAGGGGGAGAGATTAGTTCAGCATACTATATTCTGAAACAAACAAGTAACACATATATTTTTGCGGAAGAGTTAGGATCGATCCTTTGGGAGTGGAAATTATTTTGAAGCTTAAATTTGCATAATGTCTTCTCTTCATGAATTGTTATTAGACAAGTTATTTGATAACTCTTGTTGAAGTTTGAGTTTTACATCTTTAATGTTCCATGTGAGAGTTTGATCATCATGCCACTTGAAATTTTTTGAAGTGATCAGCATGATGTTGTAAATTATAATACTGTTTATTTTTATTTTTCTCTCATTCATTGCTAAGGGACTAGCAATATGTTGGTTGGGTGGAGTGATTACTACTCAAAAAGTGCTATTTTATAGTTTGCAATTAACTCTTTTAAACACTTTTGAGTAGTAGTTATTACCTTTTAACTCAATTGACATGTTAAGAACCCTTGCAATCGTTTCTAATCAAATTGTGTTAAGTTTTGGTGTTTTTGATAGCTTTTTTATCACCAAAGCAATCCAAGATTGAGGGAGAGCTCTATATAATCCATGGCAAAGCAAATAGAAGTTCATTTACATGAAGAATCCAAGCTTTAGAGCTTCGTAGTCCTTTGCCAAAGCCAAATCAAGAATGCAAGGAGGAAAAACAGAGAGACGAATCTAACATGAAGAAATTAAAGAGGAGAGCAGCTTCAAGACACATTTCGAGCACTTCTTGGAGTCCATTTTATACACATAATATATCATTTCGAAGCTCGGGAAGTCAGGAGTCCATCGCTTTAAACAGTGTGCAAATCGAAGCTGAAATAAAGAAGTTATGACCATTGAAAGACAACCGCACCAAGCTAAAAGACGATTTCGCAAGTTGCGAAATCACAAATTCAACTTGCGAAATCAAAGTCCAACTTGCGAAATTTTCGCAAGTCATGTTTCAACTTGCGAAATCCACCTGTGTGATCCCAGATATTTGTGACCGACTCTGTTATATTTTTTTTTCAGATATTTGTTGTTTAAATCCCTATTTTCTCTTTGTAATCCACCAATCATAGGATTTCTTAGTTAGGAAGTAAGAAGGAAGTGTGAATAACATTTCTATATAATCTATTGTAATTTTCTTTTAAAGATATCTCGGGAGTTTTTTCTCAGAGACCAACTTTTGTATAGTTTTGAAGAAAGTAATACACAAAGCTTTGCTCTGCCTTACCTACTCATTTTGATTGTATTTTTCTCACTAGTCAAACAAACTCTGAGGATGTTTTCCCAGAGGATGAGTGGCTAGGCTTTTTGTTTCTTGGAGTAAAGGAAGCTGGGTAAGGTTCCGAATGCAAAAATTGGAAGTTTTGTTGTTTCAGTTTTTAATGAAGAGAAAGTGTGACCCGTTAATGGTTTTTATCTTTTTAGTTAACTTAAAATGCCTTAAAATCACCTGGGCCAACACTTGGTAAGGCAAGTGAACTCCGTCCATTGAGTTACACTAATTTATCTCTTGCAAGCCTTTGGGAGGTGGTTTAAAGGTAGGATTTTCTAGAATAGCCAACACTTGGTAAGCTTTTGGACTCTAAGGAGACATCCATTAGTTATCTTTTGCGAGCTTTTAACGGGTAATCCAAGGTTAAGGATCACTTTGAATGGCCAATACAAGGTGAGAGGTATGAACCATTGCAAGATGATTCAATGACAGGGAATTAGTGTTTGAATCCATTAAGGGAAAGCATCTGTACCACACCGATTCGGGAAATAACTCTATGTTAAATCCCCAATACGAGGAAAAGATTCAAGTGACCGGAATTCTCTTTTGTATAAGGAACCTGAGCCCAGTGATCTAAAAACTCCAAGAAACACTTTTCTTTGTAAGTAATTTCCATTACTTTATTATTGGTTTCACTTAAAAACCAACCTTTCCAAACATCTTTATGTTTTTTTTTAAAGCTAACCTTGAAAAGAAAAAGCACCAATTCAGTTTTGAACTAATATCAGTTGTAATTTGAAAACTCATCCCAGTGAACGATCCTAGAGCCACTATGCTCTGCTAGCTAATGCTACCCTAGTACATGGTGAAATAGGTTTATAAATTTTGTTGATTACTCTCGTCTGAGGACCGAAATCAAGGCACACCAGTTGATTGAACACCAATCAATAGGACATACACCAGTTGGGCACGAATCAGATGGTTTCTAGAATCGTTCGATCGATAGCTTGAAACAAATAATTTTTCACCTTCAAGTCTTTCAGCTTCATCTCATCAAGCTTCTTCTGTTGCACCTCTGTCAATACTGGTCCGCTTTCTGGCTCAACATAACCAGTCTCCACAAGACTCCAGTACTCCTTAGATCTTAAAAAAATTTCCATCAACATGCTCCAATGATCGTAATGACCATCAAATCGAGGAATAGTAGGTTGCACAAAATTCCCTTCAATTGTCATCTCTCTTGCTGCTACAAATTACAAAAGCTGCTGCTTTGAACCTGGCTCTGATACCAGAATGTTGTGAATTAAAACTGAATGGAAGAAAACTGGGAAAAATCCACATCTATTGATCAACAACCTTAGCTAATAAAATAGCCTTACAATAACTAATTGATAAGAAAAACAGCCCACGTTTTACACTAACAAATAACGTGGTAAAGAGTAGAGAATAAGTTAAAGCTGAAAACTACCCTACTTATAAAACTACCTTGCTTAATAGGGATTATTAAAACAAAAAAAAAAAAAAACAATCAGAAAACTTAAATCTTAACACCCTCCCTTAAACTAACTGCTAACAACAATTAGTTTACATCTGGAACTTCACGAACACCCATCAACTCTCTCAACTTCAGAAACATGTTAAGCTTGAGAGGCTTAGTCATCACATCTGCAATCTGATCTTGTGTACCACAATGAACTAATTCCACTACTCCTTCTTTAGTAAGATCACGCAGAAAATGAAAGCGAACATCTATGTGTTTGCTTCGTCCATGCATCATTGGATTCTTTGATAATTTAATTGTTGAACTATTGTCACAAAACATAATAGTACAATTACCTTGTGTATGACTGAGCTTCTCTAAGATTCTCCTCATCCAAACAGCTTGACATGCACAGGATGTTGCGGCTATGAATTCAGCTTCAATTGTGGAGAGTGAAACAACAGGCTGCTTTCTAGAGACCAAGACATAGCTCCGGAACTCAACATGAATACATACCCTGATGTGCTTTTCCTATCCTCCAAATCACCGACATAGTCACTATCAGTAAAGACAACCAATTAATCATTCCCTCCCTTCTTGTAAAAGATCCCAAGATTTGTTGTGCCTCTCAAATATCTTAACACCCTCTTTGCAGTCTGTAAGTGAAGCTCAGTTGGTTGCCCCATGTATCTACTAACATTAAGTCAGGTCGCGTTGCTGTTAGATACATGAGACTCCCTACCATTTGCTTGAAGAATGTTGCGTCAACCTTGACTCCATTTTCGTCTTTGAAGACTTTAAAACTTGTAACAATCGGACTATGGATAGAATTGCTCTCCTCCATCCCAAATCCTTTCAACACATCTAAGGCATATTTCTTTTTACTGATGTAAATGCCATCAGTCTTCTACTTCAAATCCAAGAAAATACCTTATCTTTCCCAAATCAGTCATATCAAACTCACGCATCATAGAGCTCTTGAACTCATAAAACATTGATTCATCATTTCCAGTAAAAATGAGGTCATCAACATACAAACTCAAAATTAAAATTTTACCTCCTTTGCTTGTTTTGACGAATAAGGTATGCTCACTGTGGCACCTCTCAAATCCTTCATTCACAAAGTGTGCTTCTATATGACTAAACCAAGCGCGTGGAGCTTGTTTAAGTCCATATAAGGCTTTCTTCAGTTTGTACACCTTGTGCGGATTGTTCTTTTGCTCATAGCCTCTTGGTTGCTCAACAAACACCTCTTCACTTAGCTCTCCATGAAGAAAGGCTAATTTCACATCTAGTTGGTAAATTGTCCAATTTCTTTGAGCTGAAAGAGCAATAATCATTCGAACTTTATCCATCCTTGCCACCGACGCAAAAACCTCTGTGTAATCAACCCCATGTTGTTGGCAGATCGGAGGGTTGGCCGTGTCCATCAACTCCCCTTGTGTTCGTCGTGGGCGCTTGGGTGAATGCACTATAAGGCTAGGGTATGCGCCTTTCCTAACAGCAATTGATTTTAGGAGAGTTGGTAGCGCCTGAGGTCCTACAAGTGGTATCAGAGCCAAGGTCACGGGTTCAAACCCCAGGGGTGTCGCTGGGGGGGGAGATTGTTGGCAAATCAGAGGGTTAGCCATGTCCATCAACTTGTTGGCAGATCGAAGGGTTGGTCGTGTCCATCAACTCCCTTTGTGTTCACCGTGGGCGCTTGGGTGAATGCACTATAAGGCTAGGGTATGCGCCTTTCCTAACAGCACTTGCTTTTAGGAGAGTTGGTAGCGCCTAAGGTCCTACATAGAGGTTGAGAAGGGATTGCCTTGATTCTGAGTGCTGCGTGGGTACCTTCATGGCCAACCACTTTGATAGACACTATTGTAGCAAGTGCAGTCTTGCCTATGTTTACCAGCATGAAGGATGGAGGGTATGGGTCTTGTGATTTCAAGGAAGTTTGGATTCTCATATGGCACGAGCAAAGGAGATGGGATAAAGCTCTCGTTCCTACCAGCATCCTTCTATCTTTGGGTTTCATTCTCTCTATCTTTGACATCATTTAGCATGGCCACCTTTTGCATGGCCACCTTTGGGCCACGTGTCACTCTCCAAATTCCATCTTTCGATTTTAAAAATAATCCCCTAATCCCTTTTTGCAAATAGTTTTCCAATTTTTAGTTCTTCCAATAATCTTCATTCTTCATACGCTTATCCCTCCTTAGAATTTTAGGTCAGCAAAATCCTATTTTTCACGTTTGTCTATTTAATTATTATTATTTTCATTATTATTATTATTATTATTTTATTTATTTATTTATTCATTCCTTTTTTAAAAAAATAAAAAAATAAATTCCATTTTTCAATAATTCCACAAAATTCTGATCTCCAAATTTAATTTCCAATTTCCAAAATTCCAATTTTCGCAATTACTTATCCAATCATTATTATTTCCATTATTACTATCATTCCGTTTATTTGTTTATTCACTTATTCATTTATTTAAAATTCTTTCTCCAAATGATTCTTCAAATTTCCAATTTCTAAACTCAATTTCCAATTTTCACAATTATTTATCTAATCATTATTATTTTCGTTATTACTATTATTCCGTTTATTTATTTATTTAAAACTCCATTTCTAAGTAATTATTCAAATTTCCAATTCCTAAATTCAATTTCTAGTTTTCACAATTATTTCTCTAATTATTATTATTTTTGTTATTGTCATTATTCCGTTTATTTATTCATTCACGTATTCCGTTAATCACTTTTATTTCCATTATCACTATTACTTTAGTTATTTATTTATTTATTTATTCATTTGTTTAAAATTTCATTTCTAAATAATTCTTCAAATTTCCAATCTCTAAATTCAATTTCCAATTTTCACAGTTATTTATCTAATCATTATTACTTACGTTATTATTATTATTATTCCATTCATTTATTTATTCATTTATTTAAAATTTCATCTCTAAATAACCCCCCAAAATTCTAATTTTTGAATTTAACTCTCAATTTCTAAAATTCCAGTTTTCACATTTATTGATTTATATATTTATTTATTTATTTATTTATTTATTATTATTATTATTATTATTATTAGCATTTTATTTGTTTATTTTCAAAAGAATTCCACCTTCGACTCGAACGATTTACAAATATTCCAATTTATGTAATTAAATTTTCACAGTTTCTACTTCTCAAATAATTTTCAATTCCGGTTTTTTTCAAATTTAATCTCCAAGTTTCCGATCCTCAAATTTAATTCCCGAAACTTCAATTTTCAAACAATCCTTGAGATTCCAATTTTCAAATAAATTTCGAAAATCCAATTTTCTCTTTAACAGTTTTAAGTTCACTCTTGTTTCCAAATAATCTTCTGTTCTTCTCGATTCTCAATAAGCACGAAGACAATTTTCATAATTCTAGACTAATGGAACTTGTGAGATTAATTCATGCGAGATCGATTGGGCTTTGGTGGGACCCAACATATGTGATTTTCTCATTCACTGTTTAATTGATATACTTGATTGGTTTGCCTCATTCTGTGACCATGCACGCGGTTATTCTGTATTTGTGCACTAACCTTGTCTCTTATGATAGCGCTCAGCTTGTGACTACGGTACACCTTGTACCCGATAGTGTTTATTAATTTATTTGTTATCATGCGTGTCTTATTTTCATACATTTGATTACTATTCAGTATCCATGTTTAATCAATCAATTATCATGCTTGCTACATCTTATTTAGTAGAGACCTATTTTTAGGAACTTAGATGGGTGATACGGTTTTTATCGTACCTTCCAAATAAGTAACTTGACCCTCGGACCCGACTCGGTTTTTCACAAACATGTTTTTCCTTCAGGAGTCACACTTGGGGTTTTTCTTTCTTATTTTGTTTTCCCTTTAAAAATAAAACAAAAATAAGTGACGACTCCAATTCATTTTCTAAAGAAATAAATCATTCTCAAATAAAAAACGAGTTTCGCCATCAAGTGAGAACGCATCATGCGAAATGCGGGGTCCACACTAGTTTTCTATGTTCAATTCCCATATGCTTAATTAAGACAATCAAGGTTGAATCATATAATTTTTTTAATTTTCCACTCAATTAATTGCAAAGGTCTTGGGACTAGAGAACAAAACCTCCAACTTGTGTTTAACACTTTATATTCAAATTTCAGTCATCTAATTTTCTTTAAATTTTCCAATAGTTGATTGGTGACATAATTAAATCCAAAAGCACCAAAGCTACTAAAGAGGCAGAAATCACTTCGAATCATAAACATCATTATTGAATGTGCTTTACAGAAAACGCACGTGTATAGGATAAGAAAATTAGAAAGAAAAATAAAAAATAAAAAATAAATTTAAAATGAATAAATTATTTTTATATGTTATTTTAAATTTATTTTATTTATTTTAACCTTTTGACATAAAAATTAAATAATTTAAAAATAAATAAAGTTTTTGTCGGCATACACAGACAATAAAAGGTTTTGACAATAAACCACAAACGAATGGTAGTAGTTTGACAATAAAAGGCTGCAACCTCTCATTTTCACTCACTTCTCATTTTGTCTGCTTACATGCTGCCCACCCTTAGGCTAGGTTTGGTCGTGGGAAATTAAATTTTGAGGAAAAATATAAGTGAAAGGAAATGGAGGAAAAAAAAAATAGGATGAAGAAAATGAAAAAAAAAAAGTTTGAAGTTAATAAATTGTTATTTTTATTATATAGAGATTAAATAATTTAAATATAAATAAATTTTAAATTGATTTTAATTATATTTTATTTTTTATATATTTTTATAATGAAATTAAATATAAAAACTATTTTTTTAATAATTTTTTCTTTCTTTAATATTTTGTGAATCAAATATAACTTCAATATTTGGTGAAAAAGTATGCCTTTTAATAAAACAAAATACCTTAGAAAAAAACCCTCAATCAACTGCTACCCTACTGCCTCTTCGTAATTTAATATTTTCAAATTTTCTTTTAAAATTACAATTGTAAACTAAAATTTTAATTTTTTTAATGTTAAAAATGGACTTATAAACATTGGCACAAAATGAAATCTAAGGATTCTTTTGAATCCACTGCACACACAAATTTCAAAAAGTCTTGTAAAAATAGACAATATTATAAATAAATAAAAAAAATTTACAAAAAAAATACTTTTCCCCTTATTTTTTCACTTTGATCATAATCTAAAAGTAGACAATGAAATTGTTTTTTTTATTTTGAAAATCAATTAAGACTCTGAAGTGACTTATTCCTAGATAACTTTGTCAAAAGGTAAGAACACGCATATGGTTCTTTTGTAATTTCTAAAACTTATAGAAAAATTTTGTGAAACCTTTTCTTTTTTATGAAACATTTTTTTCTCATGTACAATCGTTTTGTCCTTGAAGGAATAGGTAAAAATAGGGAATTGAATTTTTAATTTTTATGACTTAGTTGCTTAATTCTAAATTTATTATCAAATTTTCTTCTTACAAACAAAATATTATCCATTATCTCTTTTTTATTGGAGATTTGTTTCCCTTTTCTTAGGAAACTTATCAACAAGATAATATCTATTTTTAATTCTCAATTTATTTGAAAACCAAATTTCATAGTCTTTCAGATTTACCATTGGTAAATTTATATATTATTGTTACCATTGGTATGAAAGTTGCGGAGTGGTTGGTTGCAGTTACTTTCTATTCCTACCAGGACTTGTTAGTGTTGGTAGATCTAATCAACATAAAAATCATAGGATTAACTAGACCTAGTCCGTTTAATAGTGACTCATATTATTAAGATATACATTAATAATTGACCAAATTTTAGTTAATTTAATATAAATTAAAAAATTAAATAGAATAAATAATTAAAATATTATTTGGATAAATTTTTTTTACTATTTTTAAAAAATAGAAAACATAAATAACTTTTAAATTATTTTTTAAAATTTTATAAATATTAAACATTATAGTATCAATTTCCTTCTAGTAAAAATAAAAAATAAAAAATAAAAATGTTTCATAATTATATAATATAAAAAATGAAGATATTTTTTTATTATTATTTTTATGACTTTAATGATTGTCTTCTAACTTTTGAAATTAATAAAGGGAAAATTATGTTTTTAACCCATAGGCTTGATAATTAAGGTAAAGTCCTCCAAACACCCATAATTGATTACAAGGATATGAGATAGTAATTGACAAAAATATCCATTTGACTTAATTTGGTCTTTATTCTACCACTCTTCACGTGCCACTATTCTTTCTTATTTAACTATTTTTAGATTTTTCATTATTTGTTTAAACTCTTTTATAAATAATTGAAAAATCAACATTATTTTTTATTTTTAAATTATAAATAAACAAAAATTATATTAATGCTTCAAAGACTATTTTGGAAAATACTTTCTAAAAAAATATTAATTTAAATAAATAAAAATTATCTTTTACATTTATTTTTATCTTCTACATTTTAGAAGTAAATAATTTAATGATTAAAACACTATTTAAAATAAATATATTCACTATTTTAATTTCTTTTATGCTAAAAATTATTTTAAAGTTTTTTTTTTACTATTATAAAATAAAAAGTTCAATTTTTTTTTTAATGTTCTTCCTTCTTTATTTTAATAAGTTTTTGAATATGACTTTTAGTAATAAGTTATATGAAATGTTACAAATTTGTTTACTAAGAATTTTTTTTAATGATTTGAATTAATTGAAAATTTATTAAAATAAAATAAAATAAAATAAAGAAAGAGGATTGATGAAGAGTTTTTATTTTAAGTACTCAATTAAAGTGTTTTCATATGACCTAATTTTAGAAGTGGATTATATCAATACATAGTAGAAATTGAATTTTTCTTATATAAAAGGGTTGAAAGGTATATTTACTTATTTTAAATGAAAACAAGTAGTTAAAAATTAAATAGATTATATTTGAGTTTGGTTTTAAAATATTTTTCTAGTTTTTATTTTTAAAAATAATTTTTATTTTCTATATTGTCTCTTTTTGAAAATACGTTTAATTAAAAAATAAAAACTATTTTTAAAAATGAAAATTGAAAACCTTGTTTAGTACTATTTTTTTATATGAAAAAAAAAATCATTTATTCATTTATAGTGCCACTATACAATTATATTACACTAACTTTACAAGGGAAATATACTAAGTATACAAAGGTGTACAAGGCTACCTTTTGTGAAATATTACAATCGATTATGAGGCATTCTTTTATTTTTCTTTTCACTCACAAATTATACACATATGTCATGTACTTTATTTAATTCCCATATGGAAATTCCAATACTTTCCACAATAATGATATATGGGGAAAAAAATTTTGATCTTAAGTCATCCACCATCTTCTCAACTAAACCATTGGAAATATGGTTAAACACTCTTACATGAACACATAACTTAGAAGGAATATGAAATTTGTGTCATTGTACAAGGGTATTATACTAACTGTATAAGGAAAATGTACTAATTGTACAAAGGTGTACAAGATTATCATTTGTGAATGATTTCAATCGATTCTAAATCATTTTTTTAATTTTCCTTGTCACCAAAGGATTGTACACCTATGTCATGCACTTTATTTAACTATCACATGAAAATTCCAATATTTTTCCCAATAATGATATTTGGGGAAAAAAAATTGACCCTAAGTCATTCACTATTTTATCAACTAAACCATTGAAAATATGATTAATACACCTATATAGATATATAACTTAGGAGAGATATGAAATTTGTGTCATTGTACAAGGGTATTATACTAACTGTACAAGGAAAATGTGTCAAGTGTACAAGAGTATACAAAGCTCCTACTAATAAGTTTTGTACGATTTTTAAACAACTTGAGTTTGACATTAAGACGATTATTGACAGTTTTTTTTCTTTTTTTTACCAAACTATGTCGTAAAGACATTCCCTACAAAAATTAACACATAGGAAATAAAATTAAAATCAATCATGTTTGAATTGTTCATTATAAGTAAACTAAATGAAATATATATTTGTACTATTTTGCTTTTATAAACATAATTTCATTGTTATCAATAGAGATTAAAAAAAGCATATTTAAATAGAATTAAAAATAAACAAAAATTATTTTTATAAATTTTTATTTTTTTAAATTATTAATTTAAATTATGAAATTAGTTTTAAAATTTAAAATATTTGTTGTAATTATAGTTTTGAAGATTTCATAATTTTTATCTTATTACTTTGAAAAAAATTGCTTTAATAAGAAAATATTTATTTTAATGGTTTTAAATATTTAAATATTTATTAAAAAATATTTAGGATTAGTGTGGGGAATAATTAGATAATTTTGGAATTGAGAAAATTTGAATATTTTGAAGACTTTAATTTGGCCGATTATATATATATGCGTGTGTGTTTACATTATTTTCGAAATAATATGAGAAATAATAAACGTCATGTGTCTAATTTGCAAGTTAGAAAAAAAAAATATTTTGTGAGGTATTTAAAAAGTATTTATTATATATTCTATAAATTTGAAAAAAATAATATTTGATGATATATAATTTACAAGTTAGAACAAACAAATAATACTAATATTTTATGAGGCGTTTAAAAATTATTTAATATATATGAGAAATAATATAAGTTTGAAATAAAGAATAATATTTATTATATATTATGTAAGTTTTCAACATATTTAAAAAATATTTATTATATATTCTGTAAGTTGGAAAAAGAATAATATTTGATAAGGTATTTAAAAGTTATTCATTTCAAAAATGCATTTGACAATAATAATTTTTAACCATATTTCATATTCAATTTGACGAAGAAAAATGATTTAACTTGGTTCCATTATTAAATAGTTGAGAGAAGGGTAAACGGATCAAAGAGAGAATAAGAAAGGTGAGGTGATTGGTTAGTTTTTTTCATTTAATAGTTAAGGGTATTTTAGGGATTTTTTTAAAGACAATATCCTTCATCTCAATTTCTACTCTTTCATTGGGTTTTGGGTTTAATTATGAGTGATAGGAGGACCTTACCTTAATTATCCAACCTAATTGGATTGAAAACACAATTCTCCCGTTAATAAATATGAGAGACGCATAGAAGTGGGGACTCTGAAAGGAGCAAGAGAAACATAGGGAAGTAGTAAAACCAGGCACGAATGAATGACTATAGTCCAATTGTCTGATCTCATTCTTCAATGGGAGTATTGTGTTTTGGGCCCAACTGGGCTCAAAAATTAACATTTGGTCCATATATTATGCATATTTAAGCCCAAAACCCAAACAAAATATGAAAATTAAGATGAAGGATATTGTCCTTCATTAATCCCTAAAATACCCTTAACCCTTACATAGCACAAGTGAGTGTGAATTTCAATTTTTTTGTGTTTTTTTTTTCTTTTCTATTCCCTATTAAGTATTACTCATTTCTAACTTTTTTTTTCTTCCAATCTATATTTCTATTTTATGTCAAATAAAAAGCAATAATGTTTTTTTGTTTTTCATTTTTAAAGATATTGAATCTTTTTGTTCCTATTATAAGCAATGATAAAAAATTTAGGATTTTTCATCCAAATATTTTTTATCTTTTTGTATTTATCTTATAGTTTAATTTTCATTTTTTATTTTAAATTTATATTATCCTTTCATTTATATTTTTCTCTTATTTTTAATTATTTTTTTATATTTTCTACATTAACCATATTTTAAAAATTTTAAAAATTGACTATCACTTCACTATATTATATATATATATATATATATATATATATATATATATATATATATATATATATATCCTTTTAGCTTTTTAATTTTTAATGTTTTTATTTTAAAAATTTTAAAAAGATAAATTTATTGAAAAAAATAACTAAGATATGAAGTTCTAATATTATATTAACAATTTTTCTTATCTAGATAGACTAATGCAAAGTATTTTGATTCACAACAAGAAAATTGTCAACAAAATTTTTTAGTGAAACTTTAGAAATTAAATTTCAAATGAAATATATTATATAAAATTTTATCTAAAAATTATTGAAAGTGGTATTTAATTTTTTTTATTGACTTTCAAACTTATCTAATTTTTTACTTGAAAGGTAATAGAATATGTTTACCAAAAAAAAAGTTAGTTTATAATTTTTTAAATAAATGAGTATAAATATATTAAAAGAATTAAAGATAATCCTTGTAAATTTTTTGATAAATATGATTATAATTTTAAATATAGATTCATTTGGATAAAATTTCACAAAAAAAAAAAAATAGTGGAAAGAAAGAACATTGCTAAAACTAAAAAAACAAAATATGCAATTACAAAATTTTGATGATGAAATTTAAAAATAAAATTCGAAACAATTCTTGAGTGAGAGAATTTGAGTGGGGAAAAAAATCTTTGAGTGGAAAAAAATGGCAAAGTTTTTCAAAATCACTTAAAATCCTTAACAAAAAGTAGTCTTGTACACCCTTGTACAATTAATAAATTTGTCTTATACAGTTAGTGTAATACATTTGTACAATAACTCAAATTTCATATATCATCTCATGAATATCTGACAATAGGTCGGTTAACCATGTTTGCATTGAGATTAATGTATGCTTAACCAATATGTGTAAGGAATGTCATTTATCATCGGTTAGGGAAAATAAACAAACAAGTTTTTCATAATCACTTAAAATTCTTCACAAATAATAGTCTTGTACACCCTTATACAGTTAGTATATTTGTCATGTACACTTAGTGTAAATACCTCATACAGTGACTCAAATAAAACGTTGTTTATTTTATTTTCAATGCAAAATGTAATTAAAAATAAGACAAAGAAATTACTTAAAAACTATTATTTAAGCAAGGTTTATTTATTTATTTCCTTTTATTTTTGGAAATAAAGAAAAAAGAATAAAAAATTTATTTAACCATAAGAAATATGAATATAAGATCAGTTAGAAAATACTAAATTTATTTATTTATTTCATTTTATTTTTGGAATTAAAGAAATAAAAAATAAAATATTTATTTAACCATAAAAAATATTGATATAAGATATGTTAAAAAATAAAAATAACCCCAAATTTATTTACTTATTTCATTTTATTTATTTAAATTAGAAAGTAATTTATTTTAATATATTAAAATGTGCACAATTGATTTATTACTTTGTTAATTATGGATATATTAAAATTTTCTATTAGACAAAAAATAAATAAAGAAAATAAAATTTAAAAGAGTAATAAATACATATAATTTAGTTATTTAATTATTTTTCATGTAAAAGATAGTCCCACAAAAAACATATAATTGATCAATTTCTTTGTTTAATTATAAACATACTATATTTTTATTTTATTTTATTATTAAAATAACTAATGGAAAAAAATAAAAATGGATAATAAATGAATTTAATTCTTTTTATTATTTTCATATAAAAAATAGTACTAAACAAGGTTTTCAATTTTTATTTTTAAAAATGGTTTTTATTTTTTAATTAAATGTTTTTTCAAAAATAAAACATAAAAAATATAAATCATATTACCATTTTTTAGAAAGTATTTTTTAAAATAGTTTTTGAACATAATTTTTCTTTATTTATAATTTAAAATAGAAAATAATGCTGATTTTGAGTTATTTATAAAAAAATTAAAAATAATGAAAAATCCAAATTGTTAAAATAGAATTATTATGGTTGTATAAATAGTGGTGCAATAAAGACAAAGAAAGCTTATGTGAAAGGTCATTAGGTATTTTAATCCATCACTATTTTATATCCTTAAAAGATAATATATAGAAATTTGAAGGATATATTGGTCTTTTAACATCTTATATCATTTCCATCAATTATGAAAGTTATATGAACCAAATGTTAATTTTTGGCCCCAACTGAGCCCAAAATACAATTCTCCCTTCTTCAATCACGTGCCAATTCGCCTTCCTTACCAACTACCAACCCTCCACATTTAATTTTTTGTGAAATTACTGTGTAGACTAAAATTTGTTTCTTTTTTATTTATTTTTTTAATTTTGAAAATGGGCTTAAAAACTGGCACGAAATGCAGTTTGGGGGATTCTTTTGAACCCACTGTTGCACAAACTGTCACAATTCATCTTCCATTCTTGCTGACTCTGCACATGGACTTGTGAAAAGTATAATTAAATAATTATATTAAAATTATACATAAATAATTAATCAAATTTTAATGAATTTAGTATAGGTTAAAAAAAATAAATAATTGAGATATCATTTGGATACAAATTTTGTTTTAGTATTTATAAAAATAGAAAACATAAATAATTTTTTACATAATATTTTAATTTTTTATAAATATCAAACATATAAATATTAATTTTTTCTCTTGTAAATAAAAAAACAAAGATATTGCATAATTATGTAATATAAAGAAAGAAGATTTATTTTTATTTTTTATTTTTTTAACTTTGATGATTTTTATTTTTTATTTTTCACTTTTGATTTTTGAAAGTACTAAATGAGATGCATAATAGGAGCAACATATGCATCTAATAAGTCAGGGGTTGCAAGTCATGACCCAAAAACTAATAAATAATAAAAATAACTGATTGCTCAAGGAAAATGAAAGCATGCGTGTAACAATTTCCAAACTCAAAGGCTTTAAATTTGTTCAG
Organism: Vitis vinifera; assembly: GCF_030704535.1. Classification (NCBI taxonomy): domain Eukaryota; kingdom Viridiplantae; phylum Streptophyta; class Magnoliopsida; order Vitales; family Vitaceae; genus Vitis; species Vitis vinifera. Next base: position 15,368,162 of record NC_081820.1, read on the forward strand.
TTTTTTTTTATAATTATCGAAATTAGACACATAAAGCTTTTATTTATGCCTTTTGAGGTTATGACTGTGGAACAATGAAGCCAAGTCTTGGGCTTTCAAAACCACCTTAAGTAGAAAAGAAAATAAAAAATCAATCACCTCATTTCTTTGGGCTGAACAAGTCCACTTCCATCAATTCAAAACAAACTGATACCAAGTAAAATATTGAAGAGAAGTGGCTTAACCTTTATATTTACGGAAAATAAATAGATTCCAGACTTTTGTTCAATAACACTCCCCCAATTTATGAATAAACTGCTTTTACTTGAAAGGCAAAAAGGAAAAAAGGAAAAAAGAATGTGTCTTGCTCAAATCCATGTCAAGCTTCATCATCACTCTAAGTGGATCTCCTGAAACAGGAATTAGGGAATTGTCAGGACACTATAAAGAATTAAGATATATTAATTAGTTAAATGTTGTGCATGAGAGATTTTTATACCTTGCTTAATTTTATGGTGTTTTGACGCCATCAATATATATCTCTGAGACATGAGAGATTTTATGCCAATCCTCCCCTGTTGTTTTCTTGCATCTTTCAGTCAATTGAGGGCATTCTTCAATCACAAGTCTGTCAAGGGATGTGAGGTTGCGCATCCACTCTGGCAATGCCTCCAACTTTGGTAAATTTCCAAGAAACAAAAATCGTAGATTCCCGAGCCTTGGAACGTGGTCTTCCCCATTTCCATCCAGTGAATTGAGCCTTTCGCAATCGATAATCACGAGATGCTCTAACAAGGGCAGTTGTTTCATGCTAGGTGCCAGAGTCTCCAAACTCCTACAACTTCCAATTTGCAATGACCGAAGGGCAGTGAGGCTTTGCGTCCCTTGAAGCAGAAATTCTAGATTTTCACATCCGAAAATCCTTAAAATACGAAGAGATTCCAGGCGTCCTATCCCTGTCAAAGCCCTCTGTTTCATGGTGATCACTAATTGCCTCAAATTGATGAGGTTCCCAAAATCCTTGGGCAGATTCTCGAATCCCTCACATCCTTGAAGGGAAAACGTTTGCAGATGAAACAACTTGCATACTGAATTTGGAAGTTTCTTTATCCTCTTATTCAGACTGAGGTTGAGAAATCTGAGATGCTTTAGATTATTGATAGAATTTGGCAATGTGTCAAAGTTCGAACCCGTTAAATCTAGCATCTTAATGCATTTGAACCTTGAGATGCAAGCTTTAAGAAATGGTTCACCACGTGATGTCTCCAACACAAAGGGGAAATAAATTGTACGAATGTCGTTAAGCTCACCAACAACTCTTAAGATTTCTTTCTCATCCAAATCATAACTAAATGACACATGGCGAACCATTCTAGAGACAGTTGGGCTTACACAATCTATGAGAGTGCACTCAGTTTGTGATATGAATGATGCAAGATCATGCATCAGATCATGCATTTTAAATGTAAAATAATAATGATGATCTTCAAAGTCTTGAAAGAAGGATCTTGATAACATTTCTTTAATATATCTGTTTCCGATGTCATCCAACTCTTGCTTCTTTTTGGATGGTTCAATGAGCCCTTTTGCGCTCCATATGCAAACCAAACTTTCATTATCAAGCACATAATCCTTGGGAAAAATTGAGCAGTATGCAAAGCAACATTTTAAGTAAGAGGGCAATTGTTCATAACTCAACCTTAAAGCAGGTAAAATATCACCTTCCTTTTGTTCTAATTTCCATATGTCATTATCTCTCACATCTAACCAATCCCTTGGCTCAAATTTTGAGAAAAGTAGGCTCCCCAAAGTCCTTGCCGCCAAAGGAACTCCATTGCACTTCTTTACAATGTCGTCCCCAATTTTTACAAGGTTTGGATGTTGTTTCTCTTGCCCTTCATTAAATGCCCATTTTAGAAACACAGACAGACAATCGACATGGGGAAGACCCTCTAAAATATATGCTTGAACAGTGCCCATGATCGAAGCCACTGGATGACCCCGCGTTGTTACAACAATTTTATTGCCCTTTGCACCATTCATTAACAAAGTTTTGAGTTCAATCCATTTTTGGCAATCCTCATTCCACATATCATCCAAGACGAGAAAAAAATTTTCATTTCCTAGAGTAGTACGAAGAACAGTTTGTGATTGCTCCAGATTCAATTCATTATACTTTAACAAACCAGTACCACTCCCCCCTTCCACAGTAGTTTTGATTGAATTAATAATATCTATAATCACCATTTTCATATCAAAGTCATTGGAGACACAAACCCATATTCTTTTCTTAAAATGCCCAACTACCCACGGATCATTATACACTAGTTTAGCAAGAGTAGTCTTTCCAAGACCTCCAAGACCAACTATGGGAATGACTGAAATACTCTCAGCATCATCACTTGAATTCATCAAAAGCTCTAAAACTTTTTCTTTATCCTTATCTCTTCCGATAACATCGGAAGCAAGCACAAAGTGGGTGGTCTCCCTGTACACCAGAGGAGCCCTCTCCATACAAGTCTGTAGATTGAATTGAGCCCTATCTGCTGCAATGCCATCCAACCTCTCCCTCACCTCCTTGATCCTATGGCCCATTTTAAAGCTAAATGGAAGCGGATTTGAAGATGAAAAGAAGCCAAGTACCTTTGTTTTAAGGCTGCCATGACTCACCACTTGGCGCTGCAAAGCTTGGTACTGAAATTCATCGAGCACATCTTCCACATCATAGCACACATGCTTGAGCTTTCCCAACCAATCACGTAGCTGTCGATCATTCCACTGCTTCTCCTCAGCATCCAGGAGGACGGATTTGATAGTGGTTAAGGTGGCTTCCAGCTTTTGCAGTTCAGTCTTGACGCCCCATGCTAAGCCAATTTCTTGGAGAGCGACAGAGCCGATCTTCCCCACAACGTTTTCTGCAATGCTAAACAAAAACGATTCAGCCATGGTGTTGAAGTTGTTGATGACTGCTCACTGCTCAGCGCTTGCAACTCCCAAGATAAATGAGATGATCAGAAATCGTCTCTGCAAATTTAGAAAATGGTATGGGTTCAATAATTCAAACTGGGCCCTACCACCACCACCCTCTCTTTGATTAGGACTGAGGGGTATCACGCCAAGTTGTCATGCAGTTTGGGTCCACAGCCTTTAAAAGTTAAAACATGCCATGTGCTCCTTCAAAGTCTTCCTCGAATGCCCTGCACCTTCGTAAATGATTCCTTCAAAGCTGTACTTTATATTTTTAAAAATACTTTCAAAATTATAATTTTCAAAGTTAAAACATCACATGGGAAGGTTTTATCAATTAAACCGCAAGAATTTTTATATAGTTGGACCAATTCAAACACATGGTGAACAAACTCTATGTAAATAACCCATTTGGTCCATCTGTTTTCATAAAGAAGTCAAAAATTGAATTCACAGTTACTATAGCGTATGTTGATGACTTGAATACTGTTCATTAAGCTATATTTGAAAAAGGAATTTGGAGTTTTTATTTTTAATTTTTTTTTATATTTTCTTTCCCTCAATTTTTTTGAAAACCAAACATACCCTACCTTCCAATGAAAAGCCATCATTGAAGTCATTGTCAAAACCTAACATCAAAGCATTCAGAGCCGCCCTTATTGAAATCAAACTCGGCCACTCCATATGCGCCTCTCCCTTCCAAAGTCTCATCCACATTTCAAAATCAGCATCAAAACATTAAGAGCCACCCTTATTGGAATCAAACTCGGCCACTCCATATGGGCCTCTCCCTTCCAAAATCTCATCCACATTTCAAAATCAGCATCAAAACATTAAGAGTCACCCTTATTGGAATCAAACTCGGCCACTCCATATGCGCCTCTCCCTTCCAAAGTCTCATCCACATTTCAAAATCAGCATCAAAACATTAAGAGCCACCCTTATTGGAATCAAACTCGGCCACTCCATATGCGCCTCTCCCTTCCAAAGTCTCATCCACATTTCAAAATCAGCATCAAAACATTAAGAGCCACCCTTATTGGAATCAAACTCGGCCACTCCATATGGGCCTCTCCCTTCCAAAGTCTCATCCACATACATTTCATGCAGTTTGGGTCCACAGCCTTTAAAAGTTAAAACATGCTATGTGCTCCCAATAATTCCTTCAGAGTCTTCCTCGAATGCCCTGCACCTTTATAAATGATTCCTTCAAAGCTTTACTTTATGTTTTTAAAAATACTTTCAAAATTATAATTTTCTATATTTTAAAAAGGAAAAAAACAAGCAACATGTATCAAACATCAACTAAATTTAAGCTTTTATCTCCTCATTGGCTATTTGGAGCTTCAAATGAATGCTTTAGGCTCTGTTTGGTTCCCGGAAAATACGAGAGAAAGAAAATGGAAAGGAAAAATGGAAGGAAAGAAAAAGGTAAGGAAAGGAATATAATTTTTTTCACTTGTTTGGTTATCTATGGAAAATTCAAGGGAAAAAAAAAGAATTTATTTTCTTTTGTTTGGTTAACCACAAAAAAAAAAGTTAAGGAAAAATGGAAGGAAAATAAAATCAACAATTTATCTTAAATGGTTATCAATTTGTTAAATAATAAAATAAATTAATCCAATAAAAAAACTATTGAAAAACGTAAATTTTTCGACATAAAACATTACTTATAAAAAGTCTCTGCTATTATTTTTTATTAATAATTATAAAATTTGTGTATAAAATTTTTCTCATGTAATACAAATAAAACATACGAGTAATAACTATTTTTTATTTTCAAGAAAACATTTATAACTAATAAAAAGCTCTTAAAAAATTCAAAAGGATTTTCGGAATCAAAATTTAAAAATAAAATATGTTCATATAATGTAAAAATCAATTTTAAAATGGAGTGTGATGATATAAACTAACATATTTACTAATAATAATAATAATAATAATAATAATAATAATAATTTCATTTAATCATAAGGCTTGAGGATATATTATTATATGCTTCATTGTGTTTAATATTTGATGTGACATATTTAACAGAGCACTGTACAAGCAAATAAAAAGAACAGAAGACTATAGAACTCTTAAGACGAGACCCAACTGTTTCATTTGGCTCTTGGGACAAGCACCATTATTCAACTTCTCAGCCAATCAATCAAATCCATCCTCTTTGCAATGGGAAGATCATCATGAGAACACTTCGAAGGTCTTGGCTTGGAGGATGATCTGCCTCAGGGCACCAATGGGAGCTAAAATCATCAATATCACTCCCAGAATTATACAGATCTGGAATGCACAAATTCAAACGAGAGCCTGTTAGTCTTTCTCAACTTGGCCTGCTAAATATGAAAAGAAAGAGAAAAGAAGAAGAGAGAGGCCAAGCCAAAAGATGCAGTGTGGAGTTGAGTTGCAGCCCATCTTCTAAGTCTTTGCCACTCTTCATTATAAGTCTACATGATAGCAAAGTAAGAGGAATGATTTAGTAAAGTCATTATTCAGTCTTGAAATGTGATAGTTAAATTAATTTAATCTAAGATTGATTATGACTATTTATGATAGTTAAATTAATGACAAGTTACCACTTATGGTAAAACAGACCTTACTAGAGTTGAAATGTCTAGTTTAAAGCATGATAACAAAACGAAACTCTTTCCAAGTTCATTATTCAGTCTGAAATTTGCATGATTACTTAAGAATACTTGGTCCTCCACTTGGTTTTGGGATGAATGAAGGAGAGTAGAGCATTAAGAAGAAGATGATGAATGAATGACAAAGAAGTGAACTTACCTGAGATCGTTCAACTGCCAAAGGGTCACTCGGATTTTTATCAAGATGAACTTGCTTTGCCTGCACAAATAATAGAAAAGTAAATTAGGTAAAAAGAAATGGAAAACCCATACACTATTTTAGTTCAAATGAATCTCTATTTTAGTTCAAATGCAACAAAAAAAAAAAAAACTATGTTAGGAAGCAATCCCAAACATGGCCTTGATTTTTGGTGTTTATTTTGTTTCTATCTCTTTTGTATTTCTGGTAGATAAACTGAATGGGCCTTAATTTTTATAGAACCAACCTTTGATTCTGCAAAAATAATTTCATTTACAACTGAGGAAGATGATTCATATGATCAAATCAAAAAATTAATCATATTTTCACACAAAACTTTCGAAAAACAAAAGTGAACATAGAGCAGCCTAATTCCAGTGTCCTTTCGAACAGAGGAAATGTGAAGAAATGGTAGGACCCAAGTGGGGTGTATGATTGGAAAGTAAGGGAGACACCACATGGCTCAGCATTTCAAGCTAAGCTTGTACTGGTCAGGTTCAATATTGGCCCCATGTGGTTGTTCTTATGAAGCTGCTCTGTTGCATCCAAGTAAGCACATGTTAATTTTGCAAAGATAGTATCCTGAACCACCAAGAAGATGTAGAACTGAGACTAAGACTGGGATAGTATGTATACGTATGGGACATGAGGATTACTAGTAACTTAATCAACTAACAAGGTTGCCTTATGGTTTTGGTCACCTTACATATTACTAGTAAATATTTTTTTGATTTTTTTTTATAAAGCTTCTTTATACTTATGTCTTTCATTTTCTTTAAATGCTGCTTAAACTCCACCATAAAGAACAATTTTTTTTTAAAAAGTTCTCAAAGAATAGTTCTCAAAATTTGAAATGTTCTCAATTTATTTTTTATATTTAAAAAAAATAATTTTAAAATAAAATAACTGAGAATAAAATGTATTTTTAGAAAATATCATATTTTTTGTGATAAGTTCTCAAAATCTGATTTTTATAAATAAAAAAAATATCAATTCTTCAAGTGTAGAAGCAGACAAAACAGATGAATAGGTACCCGATTAAAGATAATAAAAACCCAAAATTCTAATATCATGCTAGACTAGAAAGATAAAAAAAACAACAGAAGACACTAAAAATCAGAGCTCTTATACTATGTTAAACCATGACAAATAATATTACTCATCCTAAATGCTTAACTTAGTATTGTAAAACATGTTAGTATTTTCAAACTTGAAGGGGGATGCTAAGATTGCTTTTTCACTTCTTTACCTAAAGTTAATATTTTGTTATCCCTATAAACTTGAAGCTGATCCTAAGCATGCTTTAAGAGATATCCTAAGCATGTTTGCAGAATCAACCATGTTGTGTCCAGAACCAAAAGGAATTTAGTTATTACTCAATATCTGAATTCTACCAATATTAAGGAAAGCAGAAGCAATCAACTGTAATAGCATTAAGAGAAGAGTATTTCATTGCAGGAAACAGCATTAATTTTTCCACAGCTTTTTCTAGTTTCATTTTTCCTTTTCCTATTTATGCTTATCTTCACTCTGTATTTCTTCCTTCATCATGAAGTTACTTACTAGTTGTCCTTGTAATTGTCGGTGCTAAATTCTTAACTGTTTGTTAAATTCTGTAGATTTCCCATCCTATTTTTCATTGAGATTGATAAACATCTAACAGATGAATCACACAAATTTTCTTTCCAATTCTAGAAAAATCCCATGTTTGTATTTGAATCTTTTCAGTTAAAATTCAGATTTAATTCCTTCGAGCATGCCTAATGCCTAATGCTGAGTGTATGACCAGGTAAGAGAGCCCTTTTACATATAAGAACTCATACTAAACCAATCCTTTGAGGATATAGAATAATAAAATAAAATTCCAATCTCATTGCCCAATAGGGCCAATACTAACATGGTTCTATCAATAAGAATCTTTACATGGGAAAATATGCATATTCAAAATTACCATGAGATATATTCAAATATGAATCTAAAGAGAAATGTGAGATATATTCACGTTTCTCTGTTGGGGAATATAATTAATGAGAAATGTGGGTTCATTTGGTTTGGTTTGGCTTTCATCCCTGCACAGTATATAAGTTTGATTCATAAGCAAATGCCTATAGCTGTGTCCGAGGCAGACCATTAGCTGACTTGGGTCTACTGTTTTCTCAATTCTCAAGCAACAGACAAAATGACTGAAATATGAAATTTCTGGGTTCAATCAATTTAAACTGATCAGTCCCCTTTGTCAAACATTAATTTAGGAAAATTGCATCTTTACCACCCTCTCTCACTACCTACTTGTATGAAAGGTAATAACATGATCCGCATATGGATCAAAATGTGACAAATCATAACTTGGAGGAAAAGTAAGTGATATGAGCAACATTCTCCACTAACTGTATTTACAAATTGGAGGCCACAAGTATCTGGTATTCATCTTTAATGTAAATTTTTTTGGGTATTCATTTTACAAAGCTCATAATTGATCAAATGTGATTTACCCTCATCTCCCCTTAGTTGAATATCAAGTTGGTCAGTTGTTAAAAGTTCTCGTCAAGTCCCATTCTAACTCATTTCAGATCAACTTCACAATTGACAAGTATTACAACAATGGAGACGTAAAAACCTAGTAAGACACCCATAATACTAACGAGTTATTAATTGCACCAGAATATGTCAGCCATTTGAAACCTGAGTATTCCAGTTCCCATTTGAAAACACAACCCCAATCACAATCCCCACTTCCCATTTGAAAACACAACCCCAATCACAACCTAGAGAGTCATAATGATCATAGCCTACCAATTGATGCTTATTGTACAACTTAAGTTCTGTAACTACACTCATAATGTAAGCAAATCAAGAAATACAGAGAGTCATTTAGGAATCCCTTGGAATGATATCAATTGAGGTGATTTAAGAAACGGTGTAACATTTAGCAGAATATCAAGGGTAAAAATCATATCAAATCTAGAAAACAACAAACCAGAAAAGTTTAGAAAAATTCTGGCGAAATTTAAGAAACGGGAAAGGCGAAAACAACCTAGAAACCCAAACAGAGAACCCAAGAGAGAACGATTACCTTGGGTTCCGGGTTTTCACAAGATGAGATGGATTGGAGTTCAATTCATACCTGATCTGAAGATATGGATCCGAATACATTCACTGGATTTGAAGAATCCATTTCATCAATGAGAACTTGATTTGAAGAGCGCACTTCATCCATGGGAACTCGGGTGCCTGAAGAGGGTAGGTTTTCGGCCCTGGAAGGTGATCGGAGTGATTGTGGTGGCCGTTGAAAGGGTCGACGACGGTGAGAAGCCATAGCCACCGATGAAGAGGAAAGGAAAGGTGAAGCGGTGAACAGAGCCCCCGATAAAATTTTCCCCCCATTTGCCCTTCTCTTTTTCTCCTATTTTCCTCGTCATTTTTTAAGGAAAATAATAGGGAAAATATTACCATATTTTCTTTAATACTTTCCTTTATATTTTTTTTCCACCTTATTTTCCATGTCATCCAAACTAAAGAAAACTATTTTCCTTTACATTTTTTTTCCTTTCCTTAGCATTTTCCGGGAACCAAACACAGCCTTAGCATTTGTTTTTTCCTTCCATAACTCTTGTGATCACTTTCCCCCGATTCCTCTATCCTCACTTGAACACACATTAATGCTCTAAAAAAAAAAAAAAAAAGATTTAGCATGTATTCAAGTTAAAACGATATGATTAACACTCAAAATAGTGATAAAATCCATATTTTTAAAGTAAAAAAATAATTTTTCATCATCCATATGCATCAATTTATCAAGTGAAAAAAAATCATGCTAAAGATATTTAGGTCTTATTTGGTAATTGTTTTCGAAAATGTTAGAACATTGAGTCTTATTTATATGTAGACAATTTTGTTTCAATTTATGTTTGATCAAAGCTTTTTTAGATAGTAACTTGCTCTCAATGAATGATCTCTTTAAACTGTGCTAATTGATTAATAAGAGCTCAATTAGACTAATTAATCAATTATTATCCTTGGACTTAAGTTCGCTCAAGTCACTTAAGCCAAAGGGAAGTCTATAAATACGATCTTTACTCTTACATTCACTATTCCCTCTCATATATTCCAAAGAGAGAATCATAGCCTCCACCCTCCCATATTTCCACCATTTGAGTGCCAAGTTTCAAGGACAAATCATGAAGTAGAATATCACTGAGTTTTCAAGACCATCTACGGATTTGCAACAATCTTCACCAATAGGAGTTGATCAACGACATCTTGATCTTGGTAGGCACACTAAACCTGTAATCTAGATCCAAAAAATTGATACTAGTAAGAATTTTTTATATACGGCTAAATTTTTGCCCTATCACAACTCAACTACATAAAACAACCAATGGTTGATCAATTACTTCAACAAAATTAAACCCTCAGACATTTCGACCATCTTAATGAAAATCACAGAAAAAAGAATGAAAGTGAAAAAGAATCCAAAAATGTATGAAAAAAATTACTATTTTCCCCTTTTTTGTTGGAGGGAGGGGGGACAAATTTGCTTAAACTCATTACAGCCACTTTTTTTTTTTTTTTTTTTTCCTTTTCAACAACCCTTGCAAGTATATATACCTTTAATATGGTCATAATCTGAACCGAAAGTTCTGTTGCACAGTAGTCATTGCCAAATTAGTTAAATTTCCTTCAGACATATTATATAGTCAGCTAAGATGTTTCCCATAAAAAAGTACATAAACATCACAAGATACAGAAACAGCACAAGATAGAAACCATAATTACATCTATGGACATTATCAGTAATAAAATTACGCTAGTTATTTACAAATGAGAGAAACAGTCAGTGCATGTTGTCGGAGACCATGGAATCATCTACAGGTTTGGGTCCACCGCAAGATCGAGAAACCGATTCAAACAGTTTCTCAATCTCCGGCGCACACCTTGTGAAAGTCCTGCTCCAGAAGTTGTATCTTGAATTCTGCTAACACAAAAAGGAGAGAAATTCATTAACTATTTTTAGAGAAGAAACGTGTGTAACCAACCAGATAGAAAGAAGAAAAAAAGAATCATCAAATTAATTACCTTGATGAGCTCGATAAAAGTGATGAGAAGGCCCCATGGGTGGGGTCTATTTACAATCAGACGTTCCAGCAAAACTCTTGTAATTTGCTCCTGGATGATTTCCTGCACCATCAGAGGTTGAGACTATAAGAAGGTGATCATGTCCCGTGGGAGGGTGTTGAAAGTCGGGGGAGTCTCACCTGGCTTGCCTCAACAAACAAGTAGAGAAGAACAAAGGAGAAAAAATGTGTGTGGTTGTTGGGATAGCGCAGCTGATTTGCAATGGCATTAAGGAAGAGGTAACGCCCTTCTGTATCAAGCTCCGCAATCAGAGTCTGGAAGATGTCCATGGCAGAACCCATCAAATACAACTCCAGCGGACCATTGTGGGCCATCTGCTGTGCAAGTGGAGGCGAGCTTTTTGTTTGTAATTGCTGGATGGTCTGCAATACATACATCCACTTGGAGATTAATAAACCAAAGAGATTATCTCAATAATACAAAGAGAACCAACGGTTTGTTACTTAACCAAAACTTACAAGGTGAGAGAGAAATAAAAAAAATAAAAAATAAAAAAGGGAGGGGGAGCAGGGAGCACATTACCTGCATTCCCACATAAAGGACAAGGGAGTTCATCAAGGGCACATTGTACCGGGTCCCAGCTTGTGCTGCCTCATTTTGGGGCAGAAGCAATCTCTGCTTTAGATCGGGCAAGAATGAAGATCCCTGATGCCTTGTCTACAAAATAAAGCCAAGGATTATATTATACTATGAATAAGAAAAGGAAAGAGAAATTGCAATTTTCTCAAGTCAGTTTGACAAGCATTTATTCAATGAGCAAATCCAGTACCTTGAGATACTCATCTACATCTGACTTCATCTGCTTTGATTTAAGAGCAGCATCCACCTCTGAGAATATGCGTGGGGATTGATTGATCTCTGCTAACAAATCAATCTGAAACGGAAAGTTCCGAAGTACACCATTAAAGACAAAAATAAATTACATAGCTAAGATTTTAATGAGAAAAAAAATGATCAACACCTTTAAGTTGGGAGTAGAAGGATCAGGCAGCCTCATATTACGTGGGAATGCACTGAGGATGACATTTCGCATCTGGATGCAGCTTGAAGGAATCACATCACAGAAGCTGAAATGATAATCACACAGGAACTCCGGGAAATCATGGAGCAGCACAAGCAGTACCCTTAGAGTGCCTTTATATAGAAAAAGTATCTGTAAAAAAATTGAAACAAACAATTAAGGATAGAAAAGCCAGCAAATAATATATTCTCTGAAATATTTAAAAGACAAATAATTAAACCCAATAAGCTGAAGAAGCAAACCGGCTCTGCCATTTCAGCATTCCTTAGATATGGCTCCATGAATTTGAACAGGTCCACAAGCAAGCGTTGAACATAAAGCCAACCTTTTGGAGGGTTTACTGTAAGCAGCTTAGGCATAAAACTCCTGTGGCTCACTAGCTCAAGCCATGCAAAGCTGCAAAAGTTTCAACAAGTTACTACTAACAAAAGCAAAAAGTATATGATATCAGCTCATCAGAGTTTTGAGTACTCCAACAGCAGAGTCTGACACCATCTTGACCAATTTACACCGTAAAATGCAACAAACTGGGGAGCAATACTGATGCTTTCCAGAAGAGCACCAGAAAGAGAACTCATATTAAGAGGAACAACATGCACTTTCACTAAAGGTTTCCACTGTACCGCATTTTAGTGCTTGCTAGCAGGGTTTAAAAAGGAGGTGCGGATTATGCAATCAAGCTCGATTAACAAACACATCCCTGAAGTTCAAAATATATGCTAGGAGTCCTATCCTAGAGATGTGTTCATTTTATAAATGCCCAGTCACAATTCACAAATACAAACTTGACAAGCTGGAACCCGATCTTTTATGGGAAATGAGATCCCACTGAAATTTTAAACTAAATTTCTTCCAACATTTCTCTGATTAAAACCAAAGGACTTCCATCATCTACAACTGTGGCACTCAGGCACTACCACATGCTATAGTTAAGACTCATGACCAATGGTTTAAAAGGCCAAAGCCAGCATTGATACATTTCATCTAAATGAGGTCAGATGTAATCCTCAATTTAAAACACACACACTTGACAAGCTGGAACCTGATCTTTTATGGAAATGAGATCCCACTGAAATTTTAAATTAAATTCCTTCCAACATTTCTCTGATTAAAAGCAAGGGACTTCCAGCATCTACAACTGCAGCATTCAGGCACTACTACCACATGCTATAGATAAAACTCATGACCAATGGTCTAAAAGGCCAAAGCCAGCATTGAAACGTAAATGAGGCAAGGTGTAATCCTCAATTAGAACACACACACAAAAAAGAACATTAAATATAAGACTCATGACCAAATTTTTCAAAGGCTGAAGGTAGCCTTGTGCATTTTGCTCAAATGAGGTGTCAGGTTTTAAAACACATAATGGCTCTTGAGGCTTGCCTCAAGGCAAGGCTTTGTACTTTATCCTTGAGACTATAGCCTCAGTAAGGAATTAAGGATTAAGCCTCACCTTATTAAGGGTTAGGATCTTAAGGCTAGACCTCGAGGCAATTAAGTATTAAAGATTAAGTCTCAAATATTCAAAGGGTTTAATTGGTTTAGGGTTTTTCTAGGCTTTTGGTATATATTTTATAAAAGGTTTAACCCTCAATATTCAATGGTTTTAGTAGGTGTGGTGCTTTTGTGGGGTTTATGGATTTAAGTATAGTTTTTTACGAGTTTAGGTTTAAGTATAGCTTTTTATAAGTTTTATCTTGGTTCCAAAGCTAGGGCTAGGGGTGTAACTTGGGTGGGGCCTCAACAATCATTTCTAATACTCAGGTTAGTTTTGGATTAAAGTTTTTCAACTCGAACTCAATTCAAATCAGGTGCTGGCCAAGATTGGAATAACCTGAGCCTAACCAGAATTTGATTTAGCATTTCTATAGTTTATTTAATTTTCTTTTTTAAATATTTAAGGAAAAATATTATATTACAATTATATCATATACTCTTCATTATTCTAGAAAGATTTATAACTTTATTTTTACTTTTTTATTAAGGTTAATTTTATTTACACTCCTTGAGGTTCAATGCAAATTACATTAAGCCACCATTTGTTTCAAATTTCATCAGCTAGCACCCTAATAGATATATTTCATACATAAGATTAATTTTTAGATAATAGTTTTTTTTTATAAGTAAACACGGAATATATTAACACAAGGCAAAAAAGCCACATAGCATACAGAGAGTATACAAAGCGGCAAAGGTCTCACAACCAAAAAGAGACAAAAAACACACCAACCCTCAAATGGAGGCTAACCACTCCAAAAAGCTCCACTATACAATTTTGCCCAGCCCCACACATTACAAACAAAAGAATTTTTAAGTTTCTGGATAGCTAACTCCACTTTGTCACATATACTATTTAAATTTTGGTATATAGAATGAATACATACATACATACTTTGAATCATACTACCCAATCAATCCAACCAATTTAAATCTAATCCGACAAACCCAAACTTAGAAAAATGATGTTGAATTGGGCTTGGATTGAATACCTCGGGTTAGAAGTCGAATCAGGTTAGGCTCAGATTGATTATTTCTTAATTCAAGTTAGACTTGGGTTAACCACCAACCTACCTAAGCTGCAACCGTAGTTAGGGCTAGATCTTTTACAAAATAAGACTTTAGTTGGCTTTAGATTAACCCTTTAAATGAAAAAACAAAAAGAAATTGAGAATAAGAAAACAAGAAGTTATTGGCTACTGCAATAGTTGAGTTCATTTATAATCATTATCTTATTATTGATAGCTTAAAAAGAATTGTTGCAATTTATGGATGTAAAACAAGAATGGGGGGATAATATATCAATTGGATATAATTATAATGCCTTGGAGGAGTTGAAAATTATATGATGAAGTCATGAGAAAGAGGTGGATTTAGAAGAAAGACAGAGGAACTAAATTAGAAATTATTGACAATGACACAGTTTTGATGAAGTTATCACGAATTTTATGGATTATTCAATTTTCACATGATTTTATTTAAAACTTTTCTATTTTTTCTTTACCCTTTTATTATTTATTTTGAGGCTTATACTTTGTTACACCTCAAGGCTTATGTTGGACAAAACACCTCAAACTATCAATAGCTTTTAAAAGTATTGAAAACACCACAGGTAGCCTTTAGACATTTGTTCTAAATGAGGTAAGGCAATTCTGGACTTAAAAACGCACATACACACACACATAAAAATATCATCATAAGAAAACGATAAAATTCTGGATAAGAATTAATTATTTGGCTTCATTTTCAATAGTTCTAATTTAGTTCCTCTCTCTTCTACGGTCCAACTCTTTCATGGCTCCAACAATATTCCTCAACATAACCATCAATTTCACTAGTAAGATACCCTGAGAAATCAACAGCAGATCAAATTGCCTTATATCCCTTGTGTCCACCCATCAATGCCAATTTTCAGCCCTTACAGGTTAAGCTCTCCTCCATAGGCCAAAACTTAAGATCCAAATGCTATCGATCTTGCCCTCCAACAACTCTCTAATTCTTCTTCTCTGAACACCCCCCCTCCCAAAACCCCTCTTTGTCTAAATGGAAGGCAACCAAGGACTTACTTTTTCAAATGTTTAACCCAAGCCCGCAAAAAAGCCTAAAAACCATTAAAACCTAATCTATTTCTGAGGCTAACACCTCAACAGCCTTGAAGCTTAATCAATGCTAATTCATGGCAAAGGCCATTAAAAGCAATTCAAAACAGCTCATCACAACTCAGACAGATAATGATCCAGGTACTTTTTAAGTGAAATCCATTCTTAAGAGTTTCATAAAATCATATGAAGAACCCAGACTTTAACATTTGGGAAAGTAAAACTTTGAATGCATGGCATGCTGACCTGAATGCGGGGATTTTAAGAGGCTGCAATGCATGGAAAGCATTAGCAAAAGCAATCAACACCTGAAAAATAACCTTATTTAGTTAGTTTCTGCCAAATTACAAATTACAATACTGATGCATGAAATGAAAACAACTTATACCTGAAAGTTAGCACCATCCAGGATAGGGTCTGGGGACACAAGGTCAAAAAGCCAGTTAATAAACAACCTGAAATATGGCCTTGGATTAAAAGATGCCTTCTTCTCCTCGGAATCTCTTTGGATGACTCTCACAGTTACAGAAAAAATCTACAAAACCCAAAAGATAAAGCATAAAATTATTGCTGCTAATGATGCATGAATATACATAAACCAAATCTAAGACTCAAACCTTTGGCAACAGGAGGAGTTTACTTGGTCCATGCTCCATCACACAAAACTGATAAACAAAGAATAAACCACAAAATAAGTTCTGATACTGAACACCTAAAACAACATATTCCAAAAACTCCACATGTGTATATTACCTTTAGAATCAAAATAACAAGCTTTGCATACACATCTATCGCAAGAAATGACATGTTCTGCCCTGTTTGAGGTGAATGCAGTGACAATGATCCAGAATTGATTCCTTCAGAAGAGAGACAATGTGCCACAGCAAGTTCCTGAAACCATAATTTTTTCAACAGAACCAACAAAAAATATTATCCCAAAGTCACAAAAATTTACAATTTTATTCATGACGGATAGAACATCAAACAAAAACGAGAGGTTACTGTGAGCAGTCGGAAAAAACGATCTGATGTATCATCCCCATTTAGAAAACCACTTTGTTGTAGTTGTGAGATAAAATGGGTAATAGCTGGGTCATTTGTACCATGAAGTTCATATATCTGGTACCAATCAGCAAACAGCACAGAAACCTACAGCATATTCAAATAACATAAACGCTATAGGGAATCTAAATAAATCCAAAACTGAAAGTAGAGTTCCAAAACTTAAAAGAAACAGACCTGCTTGCTTAGCTACAAGTTACCAAAAAGATCTAAAAAAAGGTCTTTCTAAAAAATTGACATGTACAAATACTAAGAGGGGTAGGGGTGGTATGTCTGTGTGAACAAAAGTGCATACTGGGAAAGAAAGAAGATACTACTTATTGCAGAGTGGCCTTGGTTATTGTTGTACATCCCAAGTTGATACAAAGAAAGGGAAGGCTTAAAAACACACAACTAACCATAAAGGTTTCTCTTTTTTTTTTTTTTTCCTTTCGTTTTGATAGGCAACTGCATTGAAAAAAAATGAAAGTAGAGAATGAAAAAAAGCGCGGAAGGTTTCACCATAATTTTTTTCTAATTGTAGTAGTAGTAGTAGGAAAAAGACAGAAACAGAAACAGAAACAGTTAAAGATTTCATATCCATTAACTAAGCTGCCAAAAAATACTGTCAAGGTTAAGGCAATTCCACCTAGAACACCATCACAACTTTTTTCTGAGGAAAATAATTGAGAAAAGCACAAGGCAAATCACAACCACAGTTTCTTTTTATAAAAATAAGAGGGCACTAATATCACAAAGCAGAGGAAGTTCTTGCATCATAGTTTTCTTATGGAAGTATGAGAGGACCAAAAACACAGCAAAGAAAGTTTCACAACCCTCAACCATTTTTCCGCAAGAAAGGTCACAGTTAAGGGAATGCCAACTAATAAAATTAGTGAAAAAAACAGAACTACACACCATGAATATTTTTTCTCATGCAAATAAGAAAGAATAAAAAACACAAAACTGAACATTTCAGTATGACATTATTTTTTAAAAGAAAACAAGGAAAAATCACAAACAAAAAGGCAGTGGGAAAATTTGCATCCAATAACCGTATCATGACAAGGAAGGAGTAAAAAAGCAATGCTAGCCAACTAAAAAACATTTAGTCCAATTACAGCAATGCTAGCTAACTAAAAAACATTTAGTCAAATTACAGCAAAGTCAGCTACAGACACCCATGTTAAGTTTTTTTTTCGTCTCCATTGGCATTTGGACCTGAAACCTCCCTCCCATAAACCCCACCCCAACCCATGTTAAGTTCACGTCAGTCTAAATATCCTTTCCCTGTTTCTTCCCGTCAGTTTCAGCAAAATGCCAAAATATCTCATTTTTTACAATCAGACTGAAAATATAGAATATGATTATTGTCAAGGAAGAAAATCTCACTGCAGATAATAATGAAGAGATTATAGAAGATAAATATAGTAATATGATTATTATCAAGGAAGAAAATCTCACTACAGACAACAATGAAAAGTAAAAGAATAAGGAGGCAATTATGTCACCAGCAACATTTAGCTAAAAAATGTATGCAAAGAATAAGTTCTTTGCAGGGAACAAGAAATTGTAACAATAAAAAATGGAGCGAAAATGAGGAAAAATGTATAATCCTTTGAACCAGATACAAGAAGAAAAAGACAAACAAAAACACTGGTAAAAACACATTCCAGACATTCATTCTAACAACAAACACTGAAATATTATGTGAATAAACAAAAGTTAACAGAACTCAAATCAAATTTTGTATTTATTAAATAGAATGCACATTTATGAAATAACTGCACATATAGTTATTAAAACAAAACAAATTGCATATGTCATTTACACAAATGATACTTTTTAAAGGAATTGTTCATCAATCATAGTGATTCTTCAACAATAACATTAACCATTTAGCCTAAAAACATGATTCATGTCTAAAACTAGTTTATTAAAACTTAAGTAAAATAAAATCTTTTATAGGTAACCATTACAAGTAGCACGAAGATAATCATAATAATCGATATATTTCACAAAAGAGGATATTTCTAGATCTTCTATACAACCATCTATAGAGAGTGGACAGACATTCGACGTATCAATCAATCAACATATTGCAACTTGAATATAATTTTATGACTGACAAACCGATACCTGATCACGAAAACCAACAGGATCAACTCCCACAGAGTCAGCATTGGTATAGTCTTCTCTGCTTGTCATGGATCGATCAGAACTCTGCTTATGGAAAAGTAAATTAAAATTTGGTATTGCATGCCAAATTTATTCAAGCTAGATTATAGAAAATAAATTGTAACTAATTCAATCAACCTTCTTTTCTCGAGATTGCTTCTCCTTATCATCCTTTCCAACATTCAAACCAGAAAGAATTGCTGCATTAGCAGCAGGATTTCTTGCAATCTCAACTAACTGTTGTAAAGATTCAGGAGATCCAGGTCTCATTGCAAGCTGCAATTTGGAACCACTTATCAATAAAAAGGCCATAACAAAAAAAAAAATCTAAATAACACATTGTCGCGAATTGTACCTTTCCCAATGCATCAACAAGATTGGGAAGTTCAGAAACACTAACTCTTGAATCTTGAATCAGCAAGGTCTGGAGAAGAGAAATTGCAAACTCTGTAGCAGCTTCTGCATATTTGATGCCTCCAAGTTAGCTATAATATCAAATGCTTAAGAGGCCAACCAAAATTGAAGAGATGTTTCATATACATACTGTTCCTTCCAGCATCAATAAGTTTTGCCATGTGCATATTGTATTCTGCAAGGTTTAGTAAGTCCTTGTGTATGAGACCAACAGTAATATCCGTGTTAAACTTCCTCTCCTCATCTGAGTAAATGACCTGAAATGGGAGGTGTCAAATTGATAAGAAGCAAACAATTAAGAATAGCATATAGAGATCATGTAGAAATTAAAACATTGTTTGGTCATGAATGTGGTCTTTCCAACTGTCTCACTATCCTAGAATACTAAATCAAATTGTATCCAAAGGGGCAGAACAAATGAAACACAAATTAAATACAATATAGACAGATCTTAGGTTGTCACATGATTGTGGACAAAGTTGTTGATGTTGGCTGAACAAAATATAAATATCTTAAAACATGTGATAAGAATGTTAAACAACCCATTACAAATTGAGGAATTATGTCTATCCAAATAGATATTTGTGTAATTTTTTCTAGCAAAAGCATATGATATAATCATGCAGTTATGACATTTGCCCCATGTAGAAAAGGAGCTTTATCACCATCAAGCAATGAAGAGGGGGAAAAAAAGGGGGGTAAGAAGTCATTGACGAATAAAGATGTACAATTAAGAAACAAAAAAGAAAACAGAAAACAAACTCAACTCTGAACCAAGGCCCTTGTTTCAAGGAGGATAGTAAGTGAATGCTATTCTTTTAGCCAAGAAATCACTTCATTACACATTTATCACATGATGATACACATTTACATACTGAAAATCAGATCCAATTTGCAAAATGCCATAAGAAAACATCATTTACAGTGCAACGTGGTGGCTATCCTATAAGTCAAAAAGATAAAGCTATTTTAAGGTGTAATTGTCGATCATATTTTCATTCAAAAGTTTCATCCTTAAGGCCCCAAAACTTCAGTAGGCCACAATTCATTTAAGTTTTTGAATAAACCTTATGTGAATAAAAATGGGCTCAAACCCTCTCCCAGCTAGGTTGAACAGACTGGCATTTAACCTGAAATGGGTCAGTAAGACATGCCAGTCAGCAGTTTACCATCTGCTAATCTGGATTTGAAACCTCACGCTTATCAAAGCTGAGCTAGTACTCCTCAGCTTGGATGGGAACTCCAATTGGAAGTAACTGCCTAAATCTATGACCACTAAATATACAACTAAATATTTAGAAGAAGAAACAAAAGAAAAAATGAAAGGAACAAAAACAAGTAAATAAATAAATAGTAAGGTAGCCATCACTAGCATGTAGGGCTAAATTCCCATTGAACTCCAATTGGGAGTAACTGCCTGAATCTATGAAGGCCAAATAAACAACTAAATATTTAGCCATAAAACAAAAGGCAAATGAATTGAGCAAGCTACCACTTATGTCCACCACAACCACCCACCAAAACACCCACCAACCCTCGAAAAAACATAAAAACAGAAGGCTAAGGAAGAAAGAATTGAAACATTTATTAATTGGAAGGGGAAAAAATGAGCTGGAGAAGAGATCATGAATAAAGAATAGTAAAATGGAGAAGTACAGCAATAACCATAATCATATATCCTTGAATAGAACAATATTTGCAAAATATTAATTAAAAATGACAGAATCCTTAAATAGTATGGAAAACAAACTTCAATTTCTAACATAGGATATAAGAGTCCAGTTCATAGCAACATACCCAACTAGTGAGCTCCTTAACAACAAGCTTGCAAACATCTCGAATAGCAGCAAGGATTGCAAGATGAGCACTGACATGTAAACTGTTTGATGCATTCTCATATAAACTCTTAAACACCTGTCCCAACGATATATTACAAATTTAGGAGTGAGAAAGTACACCATCAATATTTTCTAAATGCAAGATACCACACCTTTTGAGCTACAGCCAATGCAGCCTCGTCTCGGCGTATACATTTGAGTATTATTTCAGGAATCTGAGCAATAACCCCCTGACCAAAATGATATCCATATCAATATAATAATCTTGACATATCTACCAAGAATTTTTTGTCACAAATTTAAATGAAAGATATAAAGTAGGACAATAAAAAGAGGATGCCAATATCAACAAATTCACAGTTCAATATAAAATCTTACCAAATAGCTACTAATCATATGAACCCTATTATGAACAAAAACACATGTTTCTCACTAAAACAAGTAGGAGGCTAAAGTACTACCTGAATTTCAGCATCCCCTGAGTCCTTGGTTAGCAAAGTTTCCAACTGAATCATGAAGAAGCTTTAATGTTATTTAAATTTGGTGGATATAGAAGAATTCAAAATACCAAAGCAGAAAAAATGCGACAAATACAATCATGTGAAGAAGCTCAACGACAAAGCATAAGAAACTGAACAAGTAAAATCAATGTACAGAACCAGGATCGAGCAGATCAACAGAAAAATGGAAAGGAAACATAGACTGTGCTAAAAGTGGTTGAGAAATGAATATATTAAACCAGACATGGAAAGCTGCTTAGTGCATTCAGAAACACAACTAGACAAAATATGGAAACCATTTGCAGAAACCCAATAAGAAAGGATAAGGATACACAAGCTACAAACAAATTTGACTACCTTCTGTGCAACAATTTGGTACTTATCCAATGCATCTCCAGTATTCAACAAGGGTTCCGAGATGCCACTCCCCGAATGTTCTGTGGTAGAAGCAGCAGGCAATGATAGTGCAGCAGCTCCCAATTCCTGGCACCAAATCAAGAACACTAGTAAATATGAATAAATCAGGATCACACTCAATTTAAAGTTTAATGGACAAAAGCAGTAAAGATTTCTCTAACTTTTCCAACATTAGAGGCCTCCACTGGATGGACTTCAGGGGTAGGAGCCACCGACGGAAATGAAACAGAGTTAAGTTTAGAACCATGAGGAGAAACACCATCCATCACTCCAATGCGTGAAGAGGAGCCACTGGAACAGAAACATAAATATGTATGACAGCGAAGCTTCAGAGAAACTGAAAGCAGAAAACAAACAAACTAGATATATGAAGAAGGTAAAAACAAAAAAAAGCACCTGAGGAATTGGGCAGAACTGGGGTCCATATCCTCAGAAATTAGATCCAAGGGCTGAGTAGCACTCAATCCGGTAGCCCCAGTCCCAGTAGAGTAGAAGCCTGGGCTAAGCTGTCCTGATGATGAAGCATAAGCACGAGACAAACCAGAACTGCCAGGACCACTAGATGCAGCAGGTGGACCAGCAGGAACTGCATTTGAGCTCTGTCCAGATTGATTTTGCCAGGGAAACCGAACAAAATCCTAGGAAACAATGACAAATAAGGTAAAAGTGCAATAATAGAAAGCAATATGACTTGATTCTGAACAATATCTCACTCTAGGATTTCTACCTCATAAACCCGCTGTTGGGAATGGGACAAATGACCAGGTCTGGGGCGGAGGGCTTCTGGTATGACACCCATAGGACCTTGTGTATAAATACTCGCATCATAATAAGGACCAACACCCTCCCTGTGCTTCCTTCTCAAGGAAAGTTGTTGAGTAATCTCACCATCAATGGTTTGTAATGCCTGAAATGGCAACTAAATCTTAAACCAATCTTAAAAAAATAAGAAATAAAAAAAAAAAAAGTTTATATCTCAGTGACAGATGCCAGCAGTTTAGAGGCATCAGGACTAGCACAGTACATTTTTGGAGCATCTTGATATGTTCGTTTTACATATGAGAATTTTACAACAATGAAGAGGCACTTGATCAAATCCTACAACCTGTATTGAGTATTTACTTCAAAACAAAAATGTTCTAGCAGATTCTACAAAGTTAATCCTTTCACAACCATATATGAAAGTGCTAATCTAAAGACAAGAATCCCCCTGGGAATCTTTTAACCAGACAATAGTTAAAGAAAATATTTTAACATGTTGAAAAAAAATTATTAAAGAAAAATTCATGAAAATTAGATTTACAACCATATATTGGACCCTTCATGTGAGGATGGTCTAGAGTTCACACAATCCATTGCTCTTCTAAACAAAAATATGAGATGAGGGATTTCAGTGCCATTGAAGCAACATATCAGCTTCTACAAATTGAGATGTGCTCTTATTGAATTCTGAAATTTCAGTCTAAAATATATATTCAAACAATTTAAAAATACATGAATTTAAATAATTCACTCCCCCGAAAAATATATAGAGCAGAAAAGCTTTTCCAACGAAGTATAGAAGCATTTAGATCTACCAATTTAATTGATTAAAAACTAATCATGATATGTCTTTGAAGGCAAAAACTAATATAGAAGTGTTTTACTCTGTTAAGAGAATTGTAAGCCACAAGCCATAAGACACAAGTCTAATCATCTTATTATTATATTAAAAATTATACTCAAATGATCAAAAGATTTAAAAAAGAAAAAGAAAAAAAAAGAGAGAAAAAATAACAATTAGCATACAGATTTAGATATTTCTTAATGGTCATAGTTGCTTTAGGATTATACAACACAATAACAACTGATTAAATCAACTGAAGACTGTAGAAAGACATGCCTACTTTTCAAAGTTACTTCACGGCTAACATAGCATGGTTAAGACATGCCTATAGTAAATAACTTTAACCATGTTTGTTAATCATACAAAGACCTGCCTATGGTTAGAAATTATTTATACAACCAACCATAGAGTACTTATAATTGACGAGTAAAATATGGCTAAGACATGCCTATAGTAAATAACTTTAAACCGTGTCACTTTCTTGTACAAAAACATTACCTATGGTTAAAAGTTATGTTAATAGTGAAAACAAATATAAGAAATGATGGCTGCTTTCACGGAGGGGAGAGGAGTTTCGAAAGGTGGTAAGAGCTGGTTTGCAGTGGAATATAAGACGTTCGAAATCTCTATTGAAGAGGTCCGAGGTAAATAGAGAGGGATTATTTTGGAAAGGAGCAAAGGCCTTTCCTCTTGGATAAAATTTGGAGAAAAGAGCTTAAATTATCTATTGGAAGGTGTAGAAGACTAGTGCAGAGGAGAGTCAAGCTCGAGGTGTCTAAAAGTTTGGGAAGAAGAAGGAAGAAAGTTTAGGTTGGAGTGTTGTTCAAATGAAGCTGGTATGTTTTTGCTTTGCTCGGTGAGAGATTTGCAAGCTAAGAGGTTTTGTCTCATTTTTCCAAAAGGAAAAGGCTTAGTAGGAGGGTGGTTTTTGTTGGCTCATAAGTTATGGGCCCTTGGAGTTTCCACTCTAGCTTTGAGCAAAGGTGATCTGGGTACTTCCAACTCTGGAAAGGATGGATATAGTATCAAAGGAAAAGAGAAAGGGAACGGAGTGTATGCAGAAGTCGCGAGAGTGAAGACAGTAGAATTAGGGGATTCTTTATGGGTGCATGTAGGGGACCGTGACCTGCTCAGTAGGGAAGAGCAGCTTAGTCGTTGCCTGGTAGGATGCTTTAGAGACAGTTTTGAGTTTGTTCCTCCTTTTTTTTTCTTGAAGGAGTGGGCGTATGAAAGGTGGTCTCTCAGGGGAGGTTTAAAAATTTCAAGGTTGGGTGGGGCCCTTGCGTTGTTCGAATTTGAAAATAAAGTTGAAGCGGATTTGGTGCTCTTAAGGGGTAGCAGATTTTTTAAGGAGAGAGAGTTTCTCCTACAGAAATGGGGGCCTAAAGTGGGGTGTTTAAGGAATGGGAGCCATGCCAAGGAAGTTTGGGTGAAAGTTGTTGGTCTTCCACTTCACATTTGGAGTAGAGAGGTGTTTAAGAGTATTGGAGAGAGATGTGGAGGTTTCATAGCTATTGATGAGGAAACAACTTTTTTCTCATAGTTGCAGTGGGCTCGTATCTTGATGAGAGTCTCTAGGAAGAATAGACCAGGTTCTTTGCAGGTAATAGCCAAGAATTTTTGCTGGATGATTAGTCTATGGTGGGAAACTCCCCCTTGGTTTTCCCAGGTGGTGGCAAGGTCCGCCTAGTATAAAGATGAGGGGCGAAACGACAGGGATGAGGGTGGGGGTGATGCATGCGCAGGTGTTAGCGTGCGAGATTTTCAAATTGATATGCAGTCTCGGGGGACAGATGAGCAGGTTGTGTGTGGCAGAAGGCATAGGGATGCAGCGGTTGCAAAGGGTAGGCTGCCTAGTGCAGCTAAGTTGGACTCAACAGCCTGTGGGCCTAGGCCTAGAAAAGTAAGTTGGAAGGCTTTAAAAGATAAAGGTTGTTTGGGCTTAAGTGGTGGAGTGGATTGGGCCAAAGGCCCAAGGTCCGTCAATCCAGAAAAGGCGGGCTGGTGACAGTTCATCAGGGCCTCCTAGGCCCCTTTTAATAAGGTTGTCATGTGCTTGTTGGGGAATCCTTCCTCGGCTAGGGCTCCATCTATTCCCACGAGGGGTGCTGGGGGGATGGATTTGGAGCTCTTGGTTGTTGAAGTTGCAATTGCCGGGGAGTTGTTGTTGGGTAGTTTGATGGTCACCGACGAGGCTTTGATGGAGGAGGCATCCAAGTATTCCGTTGATCCCAAAACTTCTTTTTCTTTGGAGCTTCGGGGATCCTCTTCTTCTCCTCCTCTTTGGGGGCACGTCGAAGTTGTAGGGGTGTCGAAGGGGATTTCTAGTGGAGTGGAAGGGGAGTTAGGCTGATTTCCGCTGTGTGCAGTGCAAAATGGAGTTGTTTCGGTTCTCGATGGCTGGAGTGAGCCTTCATGGGGTTGGGTTGACGCTGTGCGAGTGAATGAACTAGCACTTGTCCTGGTTGGGTCGGAGTTTGCGAGTCCTATTGAGAAAAGGATTGACTGTCACCTAGAAGAAGGGGGGCGAGATGAAGAGTGGAGTTCAAGCTGTCTTGCGATGTTCAGTCGTTGCATGGGTATGCCAACGGAAGGGTTTGAAGAGGAAATTTTGCACCTCTTAAGGAGGATGAAGGGGAGAATTGATCAAAAGCGTAAGGAAGGGGTGCCTAGGAAGACGAGTTTAAAATCTTCAAAATTCAATAGGGAACTCAAGAAGTTGGAGTGGACTATAAGCTATAAAAAAGCTAAAATGGGTTCTAGTGGGGGTATTTTTGGAGGGGCTTCTGGATCAGGGTGTAAATGAAGATAAGAATTTTATCGTGGAATGTTAGGGGTTAATGATAGGGATAAAAGGAAGATCATTAAGTCAATCATCAAATCCCAAAAAGTGGACGTGGTTTGTTTACAGGAAACTAAAATTAAAGAAATGACTACGAGGCTTGTTTGTAATCCAGGGGTGGGAAGACATCTAG
Organism: Vitis vinifera; assembly: GCF_030704535.1. Taxonomy (NCBI): domain Eukaryota; kingdom Viridiplantae; phylum Streptophyta; class Magnoliopsida; order Vitales; family Vitaceae; genus Vitis; species Vitis vinifera. Next base: position 15,394,653 of record NC_081820.1, read on the forward strand.
ACTGGATGGCAGTCGATTCTAGGGGTGCAGCTGGTGGTATTCTGGTGTTTGGGGATAACAGATTGGTGGAGTTGGTTGATTCAAAAGAAGGGGTTTTCTCAATTTCGTGCCAGTTCAAAAATTGTGTGGATGGTATAGTGTGGATGTTCACTAGAGTGTATGGTCCGGTCTGCAGTAGAGATAGAGAGGATTTCTGGGAGGAACTTGGGTCAATAAAAGGTTTATGGAGTGACCCATGGTGTGTGGGAGGGGATTTCAATTTGGTAAGGTTTCTAGAGAAGCGTAGTAGGGAAGGAGGGCTTACTGCTTCAATGAGGAGATTCTCAGAAGTGGTAGAGGATTTGGAGTTGAGGGATTTTCCTTTGATGGGGGGCCCGTTTACATGGAGAGGCGACTTGAATATCCAGGCCTAGTCTAGGCTTGACCGGTTTTTAGTGACAGACAACTAGGATAGCCTTTTCAATGGGGGTATGCAGGGAATTCTTCCTAGACCAGTCTCTGATCACTTCCCCGTCCTCCTAGAAGGAGGAGGTCTGAAGAGGGGACCTTCCCCTTTCAAATTTGAGAATATGTGGTTAGAGGAGAAGGGTTTCAAGGACAAGATGAAGACGTGGTGGGGGAGCTTAAAATTTACAGGGACATCCAACTTTATCTTAGATGCAAAATTGAGGGCCCTAAAAAGTATTTTGAAGAATTGGAATAAAGAAGAGTTTGGTCTCATTGAGACTAAAAAGGGTGAAGTTATGAAGCAAGTAGTGTATTGGGATGAAAAGGTGATATGTTCAGATATAAATCTGGAAGAGTGTGGAGCAAGAAAAGAGGCGAGGGAGTCTTATAAGTTTTGGGTGTTGAGGGAAGAGATCTCTTGGAGACAGAAGTCTAGGGAGTTGTGGTTGAAGGAGAGGGGCAATAATACCATATTTTTTCATAGGATGGCGAATACTCATAGTAGAAGAAACTGGTTGTCCAAGTTGAAAGTGAATGGTTGTTGGCACTCGGAGGAGAATAATTTAAAAAACAGTGTGGTGGGGGCGTTTCAAAAGTTGTATTCAAAAGAAGAGGGGTGGTGTCCTTGTATCGACAGGTTGTCCTTTATGGGGGTTAGTTAGTAGTGAGGCTGAGGGGTTGGAGATTTCTTTTTCGGAAGAAAAGATCTTTGTTGCTCTTTCAGATCTAGGCAAGGACAAAGCCCCCAGGCCAAATGGATTTGCCATGGCTTTTTGGCTTTTTTGTTGGGATGTGGTGAAGGTTGAAATTATGGGCTTTTTTAGAGAATTTCATGAAAGAGGCAGATTTGTAAAGTCTCTAAATGTCACCTTCCTGATTTTAGTCCCAAAGAAGGGAGGTGCAGAAGATTTGAAAGATTTCAGGTTGATTAGCCTTGTGGGAAGCCTTTATAAGTTGTTGGCTAAGGTGTTGGCAAATAGATTCAAGAAGGTTATGGGAAAAGTGATTTCGAAACCCCAAAATGACTTTGTGGAAGGTAGACAAATCCTAGATGCAATTTTGATTGCAAATGAAGCTAGGTTGAAAAGCAATCAAGGGGGTATGCTGTGCAAGTTGGATATAGAGAAGGCCTATGATCATGTCAGCTGGAAGTTCTTGTTGGCAGTGCTTAAAAAAATGGGCTTTGGGGAGAGATGGATTAAGTGGATAGAGTGGTGCATCTCTACTATGAGATTTTCTGTTCTTATAAATGGTTCTCCCTTCGGTTTTTTCCAAAGTTGAGACAAGGAGACCCTCTATCCCCTTATCTGTTTGTGATAGCCATGGAGGTGTTTAGTTGCTTATTGAGAAGGGCCATTAGTGGGGGTTTTTTATCAGGGTGGAGGATAAGAGGTCGGGGAGGTGAAGGGATACTGATCTCTCACTTGTTATTTGTGGATGACACTTTGGTGTTTTGTGAGGAGTCTCATGATCAGTTGACGCATTTAAGTTGGCTTCTTATGCGGTTTGAGGCTTGCTCAGGGTTGAGAGTTAATTTGGAGAAGAGTGAGCTTATCCCAGTGGGGAGGGTGCATGATATAGAGGATTTGGCATTGGAGTTGGGCTGTAAAGTGGGTAGTCTGCCTTCCTGTTATTTGGGTCTGCCTTTGGGGGCACCCTTCAAATCAAAGGTGGTTTGGGATGGAGTTGAAGAGAGGTTTGGAAAAAGGCTTGTTATGTGGAAGAGACAGTATATATCAAAAGGAGGAAGACTCACCCTAATCCAGGGCACTCTCTCTAGCATGCCTGTTTACTTCATGTCTCTCTTTTATTTGCCCAAAAAAGTAAGATTGAGGTTGGAGAAGATTCGGAGGGATTTTCTATGGGGTGGAGGAGCTCTTGAGCAAAGGCCACATCTTGTTAGGTGGAACTTGGTCTGTTTGGAAAAAAAGAAAGGTGGTTTGAGTGTGAGAAATTTAGCCTTGTTGGATAAAGCTCTCTTGAGTAAGTGGAATTGGCACTTTGCCATTGAAAGTGAGGCTTTGTGGAAGCAAGTTATCAGTAACAAATATGGTGTAGAGGAGGGGGGATGGTGTGCTTGGGTCATAAGCGGGAGGCATTGTGTCGGGCTTTGGAAAGCAATTAGAAAGGAATGATTGGGTATGAATAGCAGTTTAGCATACCGCGTGGGTTGTGGTAGGAGAGTGAGATTCTGGAAGGACAAGTGGTGTGGAGATGAGCCTCTTTGCGAGTCTTTCCCTTCTTTATTTTCCATCTCCTTGGCTAAAGACGCCTGGGTATCGGATGTTTGGAACCCAGATGGTGTAGGGGATGGTTGGACCCCTCTTTTCTCAAGGCGTTTAATGATTGGGAGATTGAGATGGTGGAGCGTTTTATGCTTAAAATCCAAGCCTTTAGGGTGCAAAGGGAGGACGAGGATAAAGTGGTGTGGATAGCATCTAAGAGTGGAGCTTTCTCAGTCAAGTCGCTTTATTATATTCTAGAGCCCGGAGGTTTTTCTTTGTTCCCTTGTGGTAGTATTTGGAGGGCAAATGTGCCTCCTAAGGTAACATTCTTTGCTTGGGAGGCTACTAGGGGCAAAATCTTAACTTTGGAGCAACTCCAGAGAAGGGGGTACTCTTTGGCAAATAAGTGTTTTCTATGTCATTTTGAAGTAGAAACGGTGGATCACCTTTTACTTCATTGTGTAAAGACGCGAGCATTGTGGAATCTTCTTTTCTCCCTTTTTGGTGTGGCTTAGGTTCTCTCTGGTTCAATTAAGGAAACTCTCCTCGGGTGGCAAGGAGCGTTTGTGGGGAAAACCCGTAAAAAGGCTTGACAAATCCCTTATGTATATTTTGGTCAATCTGGAAGGAAAGAAATTTGTTAGCTTTTGGGAATGAGGAGCTTTCGCTTCAAAGGCTGAAATATTCTTTTGTATGTAATCTTTGGTCTTGGATTAGGGTGTTTATAGTTTTGAGCCCTTCTTCTCTTGTTAACTTTTTTGAGTGGCTAGACTCTAAGTAAGGGTAGGGGTTGTTGTTTATTTCCTCCTCTCTTGGTTTCGAGCCTTTGGGCTACTTTTGTATACTCCTTGTATACCTAAAGGGCACTAGTTTGGTGTTTCCTCTTTCCGTTTAATATTATTCTCTTTATCTATCAAAAAAAAAAATAGTGCAAACAAATATACATTGGTATAAATAGATGCATAAAAAACATTATAAAGACTGACTTTATGCTTTAAACATACTAATTCATAGGTCATTTAGAATAACAAGTTTTATTAAAAAATGGAGGAGAGAGAGAGAGAGAAAGCTAGAGAGAGAGAGCGTGAGAGAGTTGGTGGGGAAGAGAAGTCTGTGGGTGCGGGCAAGGGGACAGAGGGTGAGACATGGTTGGGGGCTAGGAAAAGCCGGAGGGTGAGCAACTTTGGAGTGGAATCGAAATTGTTCGAGGTCGTAGTGGAGGAGAGGAAAGGTAAAATGAAAGCTACTATGGTGGAGAGGAAAAGAGGGATCTCCTCGTGGGTCAAGTTGGGACCGGTGAGTCTGGGGCTGTTTCTGGAGTGCTTGCTCCTCTGTTTAGAAGAGAAGAGTGAGGAAAAATGGGAAAAAAGGTAGGAAGAGAACGGCAGGTCTTATTCGCTGTTGCGTGATGCGAATAAAGGGGGTTGCTATCTACGTTTGGGCGTGGTGGACTTGGAAAGTAAAAGGTTCAGCATTTTCATTCCTAAGGGAAGAGGGGTGAAGGGAGGATGGTCTTTAATGGCGAAGACATTACGCAATTTGGGGGTTGTCATGGATAGAAAGGAAAGGCAACAGTTGGATGTGAGGTTGTCGGAACCGGACCTGAGGAAATCCTTCGCGGAGGTGGAACAGACGCCAAGGAGTAAAGGTAAAGCAGTGGCGAAGGTGAAGATTAGGAAAGAGGCCTTGAGCAGTAATTTAAACAAGTTGACCCACTGTCTCGTTGGATTTTGGAATCCAAACTCAGTGAGAGGTGACGATCTGAAAGGGTGGGGAACCCAAATGGCAAGTATGTGGGGATTGAGGGGTAAGCTAGGGTTGGCAAAACTGAAAAGGGGTAAGATATTGTTGGAGTTTGAGAGGTTGGAAGAAGCTAGGAAAGCTCTCAAATCTGGGAAAGTGTTGGTTGGGGGGACTTCCTTACGCGTGGAAGAATGGAGCCCCGAAACGGGGTGTGTGATGGAAGGGGAAGCTAGAAGCGAGGCCTGGGTGAGGATAGTGGGGTTACCGGTATCGCTTTGGGATCGGGACATTCTAAAAAGAGTAGGGGAGGAATGTGGGGGTTTCTTGGCAGTCGACACTCAAACGGAGAAGCTGGAGGAGCTGCAGTGGGCCCGGATTCTGGTGAAGGTAAACGGTGACGAGCTTCCTAGTGCGGTGGAAATTTGGGTTGATGAGAGGTGCTATGTGCTAACCCTGTGGTGGGAAATCAGACCGCTTCTGAGGATTTTTCCTACTGATCAAAGCGGGAAGAAAGTCGCAGTAGATGTCGAGGTAGGGGGTGAGGCAGTAACACGCGCGGGGAAACGCGTGGTGGAGGAGGGCAATGACACAAGTTACGAGGTCATGATTCAGTCTGCAGATGGGATGCAGCGTCAGTCGTCTGGGTCAGGGCGTCCTTTGGGCCCTATTCGGGGCCATGATGGGATGTTGGGCCGGACCAGTGGAGGCGGGCCAGTGCTGGGTGGATCTTCCATGAAGGGCCCAGTTGAGGTCCCTTTCCCTAGCCCAGATGATTTAGCTTTTGGCTCCTTTGGGCCAGGCTCATATGTGGCTGGGCCGAGTAGTTATGGGCTGTGCACTAGGATGGCTCATGGGCAAACCAAGGATAGTGGAATAAATGAGGATCTTGGGCTGGTAAGGGGTCAGTATCACTCAGGGCCAGGGGGTGAAGCCCAAGTGGGAGAGGCCTCTTCTTTAGTGAGAGTAGATCCAATTGTCGTGGGAAGGCCAGTATCAGAGTCTTCCATTTTCTGGGAGAAGGATGATTTACGTAAGCAATTTGAAAAAGAGAGCCAAGCTATGGAGAAATCGAAGACTGATCTGGCCTTAATTGAGGAAGCTTCGAGGTATGGGAATGCTCTTAACTTTAAAGGAGCATTAGTCTCTGGTTTCTTTCCCCCTCTCTGTTTTTTTCATGGTCGGACTCCTGAAAGGGAGTATTACGACTATTCTGGGGCTGTGTGTGAGGCTGGTCAGGGAGACACGCCGTTATGTATGCTCAATGCTTCGGGTTTCACGGAGGGTAAAACCGTTTCTCGGTGGGAGCTGGTGGAGGCAAATAATGGTTGCAGTATAGTAAGCGGAGCGGAATTGAGACCAGTCCAACCTAAGCCTCATGAAGGTAGCGATTGGGAGGAGGCCAGCTGGGAGGAAAGCGATTTGGCTAGATTCAGCAATTTTTTGGGGTTTTCCACAGAGGGACTGGAGAAGGAGATCATGGATTTTCTGGGTAAAATTAGAAAGAGAAGGGAAAGAATCCATAATAAGTCTTTGTTGGAAAAATCTAAATTTGAGAGGGAGCTAAGAAGATTAGAGTGTTCTATCAACTACGAAGGAGGGAAAAGGCAGGTTGGTGGCAGGCAAGGAAGAGGGTGTCAAATATTAGAAGTCCTATGAAGTTAAGACTTCTGTGTTGGAATGTCCGTGGAGCTAATGATAGTTCCAAAAGGAAGGTGATTAAGGCCCTGATTAGGAGCCAGAGGGTGGATGTGTTCTGCCTCCAAGAAACAAAAATTCAAGCTATGTCGGAGGGTGTGGTGAGAAGCTTGGGTACGGGTAGGTTCCTAGGGTGGGGGGCCTTAGAAGCTTCAGGCTCTGCTGGAGGGATTTTGGTTTGTTGGGATAGAAGGACGTTGGATGTGTTAGATGTGGAGGTGGGCCAATTCTCAATTTCCTGTAGAGTCCGGAATGTAGAAGATGGTTTTTGCTGGATGTTCACAGGCGTGTATGGACCTTTCTCTAGAGAGGAAAGGGAGTGTTTGTGGGAGGAGCTAGGGGCGATTAGGGGTCTGTGGGATGTTCCTTGGTGCTTAGGGGGGGATTTCAATATCACCCTTTTTCAAGGGGAAAGAAGTAGGCAAGGAAGGACTACTGGGGCGATGAGAAGATTCGCCCAGATGGTGGATGAGTTTGAGCTGACTGACCTTCCTTTGCAAGGGGGGAGGTGTACTTGGAATGGGGGTAGGGGGAGTCAGTCGTGGGCTAGACTCGACAGATTCTTGGTGACGCAGAATTGGCTTGATCATTTCAGTGGGGTGGTTCAGAGCAGGCTGCCAAGACCCACGTCAGACCACTTTCCCATATTGCTGGAGTGCGGAGGTCTTAGGAGGGGTCCCTCCCCGTTTAGGTTCGAAAATATGTGGCTAAAAGTTGTTGGGTTTAAGAACTTACTCCGGGGGTGGTGGCAGGAGACTGTGGTGAGAGGGACTGCCAGCTTCAGACTGGCCTCAAAGTTGAAGGAGTTGAAGAAGAAGATCAAAGTATAGAATAGGGAAGTTTTTGGTCAGTTGGAAGTTAACAAAAATTTAGCTCTCCATCAAGTAGAGCACTGGGATGGGGTGGAGAGTGAGAGGATCCTCTCAGAAAGGGAGACAGAGCTGAAGAAAGAAGCCAAGGAAAACTATCAGAAGTGGGTGCTGCTGGAAGAACTTCATTGGAGGCAATTGTCCAGGGAACTTTGGTTAAAGGAAGGGGATAGGAACACAGGCTACTTCCATCGTATGGCAAATGCACACCGAAGAAATAATACATTGGATAGAATCAAGATTAATGGGGTATGGCTGTCGGAGGAGCAGGAGGTGAAGGAGGGGATTGTTAATGTCTTTCAGCAGCTTCTCTCAGAAGAGTCAGGCTGGAAAGCTGACATAGAGGGGCTGCATCTAAGTCATTTAAGTAGTCAAGAAGCTGGAAATTTGGAGCTACCTTTCTCTGAAGATGAAATACATTCTGCCTTGTTGGAGATGGATGGGGACAAAGCCCCAGGCCCGGATGGGTTTACAGTAGCTTTTTGGCAAGAATGCTGGGACTTTGTGAAGGAGGAGATCTTGGAGCTATTTAAGGAATTTTATGAACAAAGATCTTTTGTTAAGAGCTTGAATACAACGTTTCTGGTTCTTATTCCAAAGAAAGGAGGCGCCGAGGATTTGGGTGACTTTCGGCCGATCAGCCTGTTAGGAGGTTTGTACAAGCTTTTGGCGAAGGTGTTGGCAAATAGACTGAAGAAGGTCCTAGGAAGGGTGGTTTCATTGGACCAAAATGCGTTTGTGAAGGGGAGACAAATATTGGATGCTTCGCTTATAGCTAACGAGGTGATTGATGCTTGGCAAAAACGAAAGGAGAAAGGGTTGATTTGTAAGTTGGACATTGAAAAAGCCTATGACAGCATAAGTTGGGATTTTCTTATGAAGATTCTGCGTAGATTGGGCTTTAGGTCTAGGTGGATGGAGTGGATTTGGTGGTGCATCTCTACTGCCAAATTCTCTGTTCTTGTTAATGGTGTGCCAGCAGGTTTCTTTTCAAGCACCAAGGGGTTGCGTCAGGGAGACCCCCTCTCTCCTTATCTCTTTGTCTTGGGTATGGAAGTGCTTAGTGCACTGTTAAGAAGGGCTGCTGTCGGGGGATTCTTTTCAGGCTGCAGATTTTGGGGGAGGGGCAGGATGGAGCTAAATATCTCTCATTTGCTTTTTGCGGATGACACAATTATTTTTTGTGAAGCAAGGAAAGAAAACATGACTTTTCTAAGCTGGATTCTGGCTTGGTTCGAGGCTGCGTCTGGGTTAAGGATAAATCTAGCCAAAAGTGAGTTAATTCCAGTTGGCGAAGTGGAAGAGATTGAGGAGATGGCTGTGGAGCTAGGTTGTAGGGTGGGGTCTTTGCCCAATGTGTACTTGGGGCTGCCGTTAGGGGTTCCTCACAAGGCTTCCTCGATGTGGGATGGGGTGGAGGAGAAGATGAGGAGGAGATTAGCCTTGTGGAAGAGGCAATACATCTCCAAAGGCGGGAGGGTTACCCTCATTAAGAGCACGCTGGCCAGCATGCCGATCTACCAACTGTCCCTTTTTCGAATGCCCAAGATGGTGGCAAGAAGGCTTGAAAAGCTCCAAAGAGACTTTCTTTGGGGAGGGGGAAGCTTGGAAAGGAAAGTTCATTTAATTAACTGGGAGGCGGTGTGTGCTCAAAAGGAGAAGGGGGGCCTTGGCATTAGGAGGATTGCCCGTTTGAACAAGGTTTTGTTGGGAAAATGGTTATGGAGGTTTGCCTTTGAAGAAGATAAGCTGTGGAAGAAGGTGATTATGGAGAAGTTTGGTCAAGAGGGCCTTGGTTGGAGGACTAATGAGGCTCGTGGGACGTTTGGAGTGGGAGTTTGGAAGGAGATTCTGAAGGAAGCTGATTGGTATTGGGATAACATAGAGTTCAAGGTGGGTAAAGGGACCAAAGTTAGGTTCTGGACTGACCATTGGTGCGGCAATGCAGCGCTGTCCCAAACTTTCCCTCTTTTATTCGAATTGGCAGCTCATAGGAATGCAACGGTGAACGAAGTTTGGGATCCTAGCTTTGGCCAAGGAAGTTGGAATATCAGTTTCTCTAGAGACTTTAACGATTGGGAGGTGGATTTGGTTGGTAATTTGCTGTACATGCTAAGGGACTACAAAATCTCTTCAGAAGAGGCTTCGGTTTTATGGAAAGGTGGGGGAAGTGGCATCTTTAGGGTTAAGGAGGCTTACAATCTCCTTGTTGCTTCGAATGATATTGTATTCCCGAATAAGGGCATTTGGGTGGACAAGGTCCCAACTAAAGTTGTGTTTTTTGCTTGGGAGGCCACGTGGGAAAAGGTCTTAACTTTGGATAGGCTACAAAGAAGGGGGTGGCAGTTCCCTAACCGTTGTTTTTTGTGTGGGTGTGAAGAGGAGACTGTAAATCACATCCTTCTTCATTGTACAGTGGTCCGGGTCCTTTGGGAGATTGTCTTAGTCTTGTTTGGCATTCAGTGGGTGTTCCCTGAAACGGTTAAAGATATGCTTTTCAGTTGGAGGGGTTCTTTTGTGGGGAAAAAAAGGAAAAAGGTTTGGACTTCCATCCCATTGTGTATTTTTTGGACGGTTTGGAAGGAAAGGAATAGATTAGCTTTTAGGGGGGGATTCTTATCTATACAGAAACTCAAAAATTCTTTTGTATGTAATCTGTGGAGTTGGGCTAGGGTGTATATTGGAGAGGAGTCCTCTTCACTCTTAGGTTTTCTAGAGTGGCTCGCGTCCAATTGAGGGTAGGTAGGATTGTGGGCTTTTTGTGGCTTTTGGGTTTGGCTGCTTTGTATACGTCCTGTATGCTGTGTGGCTTTTTGCCTTTTTAATCTAACATCTACTTACTTATCAAAAAAAATAATAATAATAATAATAACAAGTTTTATTATGTCAACTAATTTAATTTCCAATCAAAGATATTGTTAAAAAGCAAACCCAAGTTTGAGGCTTTATTATATTAAAATTTTTAAATTTGTAAATACTAACAACAGAAAAATAATTATCACTTTCTTAGCAGACCTTTCATTTGATGACAACAAAATACACTTGACCCAAAAATTAATATATGTACTTTTTGATTAAAATTTTTTTTTTTAAAAATCCATGCCAACTCAAAAAGACCTCTCATTTAGGAGTGCATCATCCACTCTATTACAAAAAGAGCATAAATCAACTACCACAAAATGACTAATTTTGTGCGGTGGAGGAGGATGTGATCAACTGTTTCTTCTCTTCAACATAAAGGGCATCTACTCAACATCCTTCATCTCGTCCTTTTAAATTGATCCAATATCAATATCCTGCCACATGCAACTTCCCATGCAAAAAGGTTAACCCTTAATTGTGCCCAAGAATCCCAAACAATACTATAAGTGAAGGCTCCCATTCTCCTACATGATAAAGAGAAATAAAGAGACTTAATTGAGAAAATGTCGCCCTTCGTGTTCAATCAAACAATATTATCCTTCATATCCTTAATAATAACCTACACTTGCAACCTCTAAAAAAGGCCTCCACCTCTAACTCCGAATCATAAATTTATCTTGTAAGCCTTGCTACACCTCAGCTACCCATGCAACTTTGGCAGTGGCAATTGCAATAACTCCCAAAAAAACCTCCCTCAAGGGTATGCCACCGCACAACCTATCCGTCCAAATTTCACCCTTCTACCATTGTCTACTCCAAAATTGGTTCTACAATTAAAGGTCTCCAACCCGCACCTGATTGCCTTCCACACACCCACCCTGTACCCTTCCCTCAATCCTCTAAGGCACAAACACCCCTCTTCCTTCTCATATTTCCCTGAAATTACCAATTTCCAAAGGGTTCCCTCTCAATTACAAATCATTTTTTTTATAATCGAGGAACCTTTTATAGTCGAGCCCTTCAAACTCTTCATGGAGACCCAAACCTCAGGGTGTTGACCAAGCCCACCACAATCAACACCAAGTAATCCAGGACATTAAACCAACAACATGAATCAAACCCAAGACTATGCACCTCTACCACACATCCTAGCATTAACCTTAATCAACTAGGCACACTGATGGGCCCCTCTCAATTACAAATCTCAAACACCATTTTCCTAAAAGAGCCTTACTAAGAGTGGACAGATTTTTAATTCCTAGACCCCCACTCTTATCCATACAAACTATAGAGCAATTCATGAAAATGTGGCTTTGCCTTACACAACATCTAGCAATTTGCAAAGACTTTAAAATCCTTTATTACATAAACAAAGACTAAACTTGAAGAGTAGTTTGAAGGTCACTAAGTGTTTGCATCTAGAGACAAGTTTTAGGAGTCCCAATGAAGATCTGTTCTACGCATAATCAATTCAATTGTATGAGACAACAAAAAAATAAAGGGCAAAAATACTGTTTACGGTTTAGATTGGTCATGGACAATCACTGAAAGTCAAAGTCAAGTTTCCTCCAACTTAAGGGGAATTGATGACAAAGAATCTTCAAGGTACATTTTTTTTTTTTTTTTTTTGATAAGTAAACAAGATATGCATTAGAAAAGGCTAAACGCCACAAAGCATACAGGGAGTATACAAGACGGCTAAAGCCTCAAAAAGAGAAAAAGGACCAAAAAGAACTACCTCCCCTTAAGTGGAAGCTATCCACTCCAAAAAACCTATAAGGGAGAAAAACTCCTCACCTAAATACACTTTGGCCCAATTCCACAAGTTACAGACAAAAGAATTCTTTAATTTCTGAATATTCAACGCACCCCCCCTAAAGGCTAACCTATTCCTCTCCTTCCAAACCGTCCAAAAAATACATAACGGAATGGATTTCCAAATCTTTTTCCTTTTCTTCCCAAAAAATGAGCCCCTCCAGGAGATTAAAGTCTCCTTTACAGTTTCTGGGAGGACCCACTTAACATCTATCAACCCAAAAATAATATCCCAAAGGGCTCTAGTCACTATACAGTGTAAAAGAATATGATTTACATTCTCTTCTTCATAACCACACAAAAAGCAACAATTTGGGAGTTGCACCCCTCTTATCTGGAGTCTATCCAGAGTGAACACCTTCCCCCACGTAGCCTCCCAAGCAAAAAAGCAGACTTTAGTTGGCACCCTATCCACCCATATTCTCCTTGCGGGAAATACTGTGGCATTAGGCTTGTCTAGCAGCCTGTAAGCTTCTTTGACTCTGAAAAGACCATTTCTTCCCTGCCTCCACATAACTGAATCATCCTCCAAGGAGGGCCTATGACCCCTCAAAGTATGAAGCAACTCCCCAACCATATCCAACTCCCAATCATTGAAGTCCCTCACAAAAACGAGATTCCACTCTCCTTGGCCCGAATCCTGGTCCCACATCTCCTCAATCGTAGCATCCCTATGCATGGCAAGGACAAAGAGGTGATTGAAGCATTGGGACAACGGAGTGTCAGTGCACCAACTATATTTCCAAAATTTGATTTTTGAACCCTTCCCAACTATAAAGGCCAAATTTTCCCAGCACCAATCAGATTCTTTCATAATCTCCTTCCAGACCCCTACTCCAGCCGCCCCACTAGCCTTCTTTGACCTCCAACCATAATCCTCTTGCCCATATTTCGTAGTGATCACTTGTTTCCAAAGGTTATCCTTTTCACAAGCAAACCTCCAAATCCACTTGCCCAGCAAGGCTCTATTCAGAGTGGCTATTCTCCTTAATCCTAGCCCTCCCTTGTGTTTTTCTGTACAGACCGCGTCCCATTTAACTAAATGAACTTTTCCCTCCAAGTTTCCTCAAGGTACATTCAACAAGAAGAAACAAAAGATTTGGCTCATTTAGAATTTGGGAAGGTTTTTTTATTATAGTACTCTTTAAAAAGTTTCTTTATCTGTAAATTTTTTATTTTCTAAAGCATCTTTTTCTAAAATTTCCATTTGAGCCTTTCATAAAATCTAGGAAATATCCTCTATTAGAAACTTTTATCACAAAAAGTCTATATAGAATTTTAAGTTTCTAATTCTAAAAGGAAAGTTTTTATTTCCTTCTAATTCCTTTATTTGAAAGATTTAGAAGTTTTAGGAAGAAGTAAGAGTCCTTAATAAGCTACTTCTCTTTTCTCTTTCTTTTATTTGGTTTTTAGAGTTTCATGAAGACTACAAATAAGATTAATTGTTATTAAACAAGATTGAAAATGAACCCTTAATCCTGAAAATGGTGAAGCACCTCACTTTATTATAGGCAACCACCCTAGAGTTGTCCCACATTACTTCTCTAACTAATCCATCCAACTCCAAATCCACCAGTAACATTCTCCTCAATCTACACCTCCCACGTGATCAATCAATGATAATAAAATTCTAACTAGTGTCAATACCCATCAAAATAAAATAAAATAAAATTGCTCCTTCAATGTCACACCCAGTTTCTCATTAAGTTAAAATCCATTCATTCTATCTTGAATTTGCTTATCCTTCAGCCTAAAAAGCATTTCTCCATAGTGTTAACTCGGTTTTTCCCTACAACCAAATCTCATCACCCAAACCATTACGGGAGAACAACGTAACGGATAACACCAGGGATCTCTTCCAAAAACTCCCAAGAAGTTCAACCAAAACTTGCAAGGAGGCATGGGCCTCAATACGCACCCAATTTTAATTAGGAATTCAATTATTGAATAAATAACAATGATTGTAGTAATGACAATAATAATCCTGATCTTGTTCACACTTATGCAGTTCAATGCTGATGATAACCAAGACATATGATGATGAGTTTATGGGTGAACGTAACCAAGTGCATAGAAGTCAATGGATTATAGTTTGAGAGTTCACAGTTGTACATTAGTGACACAAAAGAGCGTACCTTCTCTGTTGCAGCATTTTCAATCACAGCACAACCCAAATCAAGATTATCATTAGTAACAAGTGGCACAGCTTGTTCTAGAAGTTCAGTTCCAATGTTTAAACCCTGAAATGAATTCCTAAGCTGATTCGTTATGGCGCCGCGAAGGGGTTCCTAGCAATAACAAGAGAACATCAACAGCCCCCATTAGAAGCTAACAAAGATAAACTAGAATCCTCCAAAATTTAAAAAAAAAAAAAGTTCAAAAACATATTTTCATAAAGTGAAACAAATAAAAGCTCCAAGGTTTTGGATGAGAAATTGAAACCTTGCATGTGACATGAGCCAAACTTCCAGCTAGACTTGCAACCATTAAATGTGCAGCGTTGTATATGCGGGACTCATCAGACTCCATAGCATAATCCTAAAATAGTATTTGTTTAAGTTGAAAGGCAGCAGTTAATGACAACTTGATGAGAGAAATATAGACCACTATAAAAAAGAACTTTGGCAATACTAACCTTTAGAACAAGTTCCTTTGTTGTCTGAGTTGCTATAGTAACACTACGTTGAACAATAGGAGCCATTATGTCTTTGATAGCCCTCTCCATTGCAATGGGTACAACTCTGTTGTGAACAGATCGGTTTAGATTTCTCGTGGCAATCTATGTGTATATATCAATTTGATAAGACTAAGAGGACGACACTGTTGACAATTCCAAACCTCTGGAAATAATGCAAGCCCAAAGCACCAAGTTTTTGGTTGAAAATGATATGGCTTCCAATGTTAGGGATCGGTGCAGGGATCTGCACTAAACCACAGACATCAGCATCTAAAACGAGTGCAGCAGCCACTAAATTTTTTGGATAAGAAAGAAAAGGAATGCAAATAACTGTACCTGACCAACAGAATATGGTGACTGCGCTGGAGGTACTTGTGAAAGCCCTTGACCAGTAGGAAGCCTATCACCCAGGCTTAAGGTTGCTATTTTATCATCCTCCGTTAATGAACCAGAAGCAAGATGAAGACCAGAAGGATACTAAAGCCACCAGATGAATCAACAATCAGCATATTAAAGGAAAAAGCAACTGCTCAGAACCAAGTAAACAAAACCAATGTTACAAACCTGAGTCATTACATTTAAGTGGCCACCGGGATGAGATGAATTAACAATATCAGGCTGTAGCTCAACTTGACTCAATGTGGACATGATTCCAGGGTTAATATCAGAAACCATTTGTGGCTGAGATGCCCCAACATCTTTATTAGAAAAATCAGGGTTTCCTTCTATTTCCCGAACTCGATCTTTAAGAAGAGAAGTCGGCTTTACTTCCTTCATATCCACACCAAGGTTCTTAAACAGGACCTAGAAACCAAGAATAGAGGAGAAGAAATGAACTGAAAAGAAAGACTGCCAATATTCCTTTGAAAAGTTTAGAATGCCTAACCAAAAATTGACAATGACTTTATACCTCAATGTCAAACTTAAGATTCATTTTAAGATTTGGCAATGCATAAATCTCAACAAGTAAACCAAGAATTGCCATGGTCCAAGGATTGGGAGGCCGATAGGCAAGACTGCTTTGGCAAGGTTCCAAAATCTGCAGCAAGTGTGTTTCAGTAAAATATTACAGTACAACACCAGGTGATAACAAACAGATCAAATTATTAAATGATTATACCTTCGAGGTAAATGGGACCACAGCAATCATCAGGCCCTTCTCATATGCCTTGGTCAACACAATAGAAAATGCATTAGCAAACCATCATAAAAATTTTACAGGTACCATCAAATAAAGGTAAGGAGCATTTATATTTCAAGCAAGAAAGACAAGAAGGCATAGTAAATAAAACAAAGATCAGAAGTATCACCTCTATTATCAAAGACTTGGGATCTATTTCTCGAGCCCTGAGTACTTGATTTCTGCCTATGGTAAACTTTCCAAGCCAACTTCCCAGATTTTTTAGCAAAGAGCGTTCTTCAGAACTTGATTTTATAAGCTCAGATCTCAAAAGAACCTGAAAATATATATATACACACATGACTAAAAACCGTTTCCATTCATAAGCATAACAAAAGTTAGAAATGGAAGAGTCTTAGCTTATCAACCTTGCAATTCTCATAAGCAGCTTTTACAATCTCCTTATTCAATGTCTTTGAATTAACTTTGTCCAAAAACTTCAAGTATGAGTCATGGAAGTTGGGCTCAATGCTTGCTCTAACAAGAAATCACAAAGGGGAGTTGATAGAAGACAAGCAAGGTGGTATAAACTTCAATCTAAATCAAATATATTAAGAAAACAGACAAAGAATACTTGAGAAAAAAATAAAGCCTAACCTTTTCATCACCATGTACCGGGCAAACCATGGATAGTACTGCTCATCTAAAACCTCAGTGAATTCCTTTGCTTTAGCTTCAATATTTGCAGACGCAATATTATTAATCAAAAATGATATCTTGTCCTGAATTTCAGATGTAGGAGCCTGCATTCATAAACTAGGCAAATCAATACTGTAAACATTATACAAATAACAAAAGCATAGATAAATGTTGTAGTTGCTGTTCCTTTGAATGATTTCCCATCCTTCCTTTTCTCCTCCTTATTTATTAGTTAAGTAATTCAGTTTTCTTTCAAGAAAATGAAAATCAACACAAGTATATCATGGAAAATAACTTTTTTTGGATAGGCTAAGTATATTAAGGCAAAGAACAAGGATATTGACCATCTAATAGATCCATCATAGCTAAGAAATTCACTTTAAGAAATGTCTCACAAAAGGAGAATGTGGAGATACTTTTAGGGTCATCTCAAAAATAAAAGGGACACAAATATTAATCTAAACAAGGAATAAAAACTGAAAAAAAATAAAAATAAAAATTAGCAATTCATATTAAGGACCTCATATCCAAATTTGATATTTAAATGTATTGATGTAGGTAGAAGTAGGTTAAGATCAAATCACCCTAATATGTTAAAGATAGAACTGGCCAAAAAATGCACCAAAGTACACAATACACAGGACATGAGACGTATACAAAGGCCGCCAAAAAATGGCCTAACAAATGGAAGAGGAAACAAAAAACGACTCCCTCCCTTAGCAAGGACCTAACAAACAATAAAGTCATACAAGGACCTTGAGCCTTCAGCTATGTACAATTTGGTCTACGAAAACAAGTTACAAAGAAACAAGCTTTTTAATCTTTGGATAACAAGCTCGTCATTTTAGAACAATCTTCTATTTCTCTCCTTCCAAATTGTCTAAAAAGGACACAAAGGAGATGTTCCCCACACTTTTTTTTGTTTCCTCCCAATAGAAGACCCACACCAACCTAACAAGGTCTCTCTTACTGAGGAATATAACACCCAAGAAAATTCGAAGGGAGAGAACAAAAGTTGTCACAAATACCTTGTCATACCATAATGTAGTGAAATATGGTCAATTAATTCCTCCTATACATAACAAAGGACCACCTTCTCTTTTGAAGCTAATCTAAGTTAGAGCTTTACCTCATGATCTCGCTTTAGGAGGAACCTAAGAATTCCAAACAATTGTTTCTGAGAAAGGGGCTGAACTCCCAAGCTCTAAGCAAGTGTAAAGGGACCTCATAGAGAAAGAACCACTCTTAGTCTCCAGCCAAATCACCTTCACTGCCTTATCTTGAAGCCTTAAAGGAAAACATTCCACACTCTCTCTAAATTGTATAGACACTAGAGAAGCTAGGAGTCCAATAGCCATTAACATTAGATTAATCCCATAGATCTGCCGCCCACGCCTCCTTTGAATGAACCAAGGTAAATACAGTAGGGAAAGAAATACATAGCGGCTCATTGCCACATCACTTATCCTTCTAAAACTTTACCCCCCCCACCATTATCTACAGAAAAAAAGACACCACTATTAACAATTGCCCACAATTTCCTTATAATTTTTCATAACCCAACCTCATACCTATTACTCACTTCCTTAAAACACCACCCCGCTTCAACTACACTAAATTTGCCCCTCATAACTTGTTTCCAAAATGCCGCCTTTTTACTGCAAACCACCAAATCCACTTGCTAAGAAGAGCCTTATTGAGCGAAGCAAGACACCTAACTCCCTAACCCCCCTTATTTTTGTCTAAACAAACAGTAGCCCACTTTACTAAATGAGACTCTTTCTAAATTTCCTCCACCCCAAAGAAAGTCCTTTTGAATTTGTTCCAACCTCACCTTCACTATTCTCAACATCTAGAATAACGACATAAAGTAGACATGCAAGTTAAATAAAGTGCCCTAAATCAGTGTCAATCTCCCCCCTTGCATATATATTGTCTTTTCCACATTGTCAATCTTTTGTGAAACCTCTCCTCCACTCCGCACCAAATTGCCAAAGAATTGAAAGGGGCACCAAGAGGAAGACCCAAATAAGCGATTGGAAGAGCTCCAACCTTACACCCTAGAACAAAAGCCAGACCTTCCAAGTTTTCCACCCTCCTAATTGGTAAGAGCTCACTCTTGCTTAGATTCATTTTCAAGCCCAAAATGGCCTCAAAAACACATAAGTAACAACTTACATAGGTCATCTGAGCTTGGGTAGCCTTGCAAAAAACAAAGTATCATCAACAAACAACAAATAAGAAACCTTCATTCCCTCACCAACTTTGTCATTTACCTTGAAGCTAGACAAATAACCCACCCTCCCTAGCCCTCCTAAGAAAGCAACTGAGTGCTTTCATGTCTAACACAAACAAATAAGGCAAAAGTGGACCCCTTGTCTCAAACCCCTAGAGCTTTGAGACCATTAGGAAAAATTCAATTACAATTAGGATTGTTTTTCTACCATATTTAGAATAAGGATTAATTCTACAGATATCTAGAGTTGAAGACAATTGTTCAGTCAGTATTCACTCAAAACAGAAAAATGTTATTTAGGATCTCTCTTGAATTTTATTCCAAGGAGAGTTATTATTCCTTTTTCTGTCACTTCTTTCCCATTCTTTTCCGTTGCTTCAAATCAGTATCACAGAACAAGAAAACCTTCAATTTATGCCATTGTTGGACATGATACAGATCCTGGAGGAAGAGGAAACCAATACCAACACATGGAGATAGCTGAGAAAAGGTGAGTGATTCAGGATTTATCATAGGCTATGCAAATATTTCAACGATGTCAATTGAAAAAAGTTTATATAGAGAGTGAAAGTTAACATAAGAGTGAAGATTTATGCACTTAATTTGAACAGAGGAATCAGAATTAAAGTTGCTTATTTTTTTTGGGAAGACACCAGCTGAAGATTATTTGGATTGGGAAGAAAGTGTGGAGAACTACTTTCAGTGGAAACCTATGGTTGAAGAAAGAAAGGTGTTCTTCGTAAAGATTAAGCTGAAGGGCATTGCACTTCAATAGTGGAAGAGAGTTAAAGAGTAACATAATGATGAGAATGAATCTCCAAAATCTACTCAAGAATCTAACAAAATAAATATTAAATTAATTAAGGGTATCTAAATAATTTTCTAATTTTCTGATTTCTTTTTTTTTTTTTTTTTAAAGGATTTCCTAGAGCTAGCTGCATTTCTTGTGAATCGGCCGAATAGAATAAAAATCCTAATTACTTACAACATAGGTTGGGTTTATTTTTTCATAGTTTTATTCAAATTCAATATTTTCTAAAGCTTATAAATAAGGTTAATTGATGTAAATGGGATTAAATATTGATGATCAACAATATGAAGTTTTTTTAAGGGAGGCAAATCTTGGATAAAATTTTGATTGCCAATGAAATGGTGGATGAGAAAGATATTCAGGAGAGGAAGGGGTCGCCTTTAAAATTGATTTTGAGGAGACCTATGACCATGTGGATTGGGATCATCTAGACCATGCACAAGAGAGAACAAGGTTCAATTCAAGTTGGAGGTTTTAGATGAGGGGTTGCTTGTCCTCGACAAGTTTTGCAATCTTAGTAAATGGAAATGAAGGATAGAAATGCTAAAGAATTAAGGAAATCCAAGGTTTAAGACAAGGATATTCTTTCCCCATTTCTTTTCACCATTGTAGCTGATTTTTTAAGTAAGATGGTGCTAAGAGTGGAGGAAAACGATTTACTAGAGGGCTTCCCAATGGGCAAGAATAGGACTAGATTGCCTCTTCAAGGCAACCATATTAGTAGATAAGGTAAGAGGAAGAGTGATCATTATTGGGGTACCAATCATGTCATGCCTTATTGTTAGGTAAAATAGGATAAAGCCGAATTAAGTGGATCAAGTCTAGGGCTTCAACTTTAGCGGGTTCAACCCAACCCAACTCAAATTGTTGCAGACTAGAAATTCAATTTGCAATTTCGATTTGTCTTTGGCAAAAAAATCAACTCAAATTAAATTTGGGTCAAGCTTGAGTTTAAGGCTCCAATTACCCAATTGAGATTATATATTTATAAAAAATTAAATTTTAGATATATATTATTTAACAGTATTGTAATAACTTTTACTGTTAACCTGATTGTTAACTTGATAGAAAAATGTAATATAAATCTTATGTGATGGTCTTAGATTTTATTCTATTTTCATTTTATTTTTTTTACAGCTTTTGATTGATTTTACTGAGTGTAGCATACAGTTGCAATTATTGGATTGATTAAGTAATGGATGTTTTAAGTTTATATATTGGCATATTAATTTAGAAGGATTCTAGGTTTTAATATCTTCATTTCTTTTAATTTTTACCAATCAAATTTGAAAAAAACAAAAAGTAAAAGCAAGTTACCAAACAGGAATTTTGAAAATATTTATCAAATTGTTAATTTTAAAAGAAAAGTTGGAAGACAAAAGAGTAACAAAGCAAATCCTAAATGAACCATCACATAATTTTTTTTTTTTTTTTTGATAAGTAAACCAGAAATTCATTAAAGAAGAGGCAAAAAGCCACACAGCATACAAGTGGTATACAAGGCGGCTAAGGCCTCTAAAACAAAAAACCAAGAGAGACTCACCACCCCTTAAGTGGATGTTAACCACTCCAAAAAGCCTATAAGGGAGAGAGACTCCTCACCTATATACAATCTAGCCCAGCTCCATAAATTACAAACAAAAAAATTCTTGAGTTTCTGGATATTCAACACCCCCCCCCCCCCCCCCCCCCCCCCCCTAAAGGCTAATCTATTCCTCTCCTTCCAAACCATCCAAAAAATACACAACGGGATGGATTTCCAAACCTTTTTCCTTTTTTTCCCCACAAAAGGGCCCCTCCAGCTAATTAAGACCTCCTTTACAGTTTCTGGAAAGACCCACTTAGCATCTACTAACCCAAGAACAATATCCCACAGGACTCTAACCACTATACAGTGTATAAGAATATGATTTACATTTTCTTCTTCACAACCACACAAAAAACAGCAATTTGGGAGTTGTAACCCTCTTTTCTAGAGCCTATCAAGAGTAAGCACCTTCCCCCACGTCGCCTCCCAAGCGAAGAAAGCGACTTTGGTTGGAACTCTATCCACCCAGATACACCTTGAAGGTAAAGCGGTGTCATTAGGATTCGCTAGCAGGCTATACCCTTCCTTGATCTTGAACCATCATATCATTTTAAACCAACTATATACATCTAATTTTTCTTCCCATTCTTAAGCTTATTAAATAAGCACAAGTTGTGTAAAGGTCTCCTAATATTTGGAGGTATGAAGAATCAAACATCTAGCATGAAGTTGTTCACTGATTGGAACTCTTGAAACTGTTTCATCTGTTGTTCTTATTGGTGCATAATGTGGGAAGAATGTAGACGTAAATGTGTTTTGAGTAGAATGGATTCACAAGGAAAAATGTGTTGGTTTGCTACAGACACCAAGACCTTCAATCTTTTCATCGAGGTGGTCAGAGGGAAGTTAAAGGGTCTCATTGTGGAAAGAAGTAGAGGCTTTTCCACTTGGATTAGGTTTAAGGAGCTGAGTTTAGACCGCTTGCTAGAAGGGGTGGAAGCCTATTGCAGAGAAAGAGCATTGAGGTGGAGCACAATTTGGGAGGATGGTGGGAGGAGATTTACCTTGGAGCAGCGTGCGAATGGAACAGAGAGATACATTTTTTTTTCAATGGTTGTTGAGGAAGCAAAGAAGTACACTAATTTTCCTAGAAGGGAGGGGCTTTCTTAGGGGATAGACCATTTTGGTGGAGAAGCTCCACCTCTTAGGGGTAGCTCCTAAGGCCAAGATTAGGAAGGTTGCATCCTCTGCTGAGGAACTGCAACCTTCATTGGCGGTTTCTAAAAACAAATCCTTTGTGGAGGCCATTAAGAAGGATATGGGCTTGGTAGGCAAAGCAGTATGGGTGCAACTTAGATTGAAGGAAACCCCAAGCAGAGTGGACCAGCCGAGAAGCTGTTTGGTTGGGAGATTTGTGACTGCTTTTGACCTGTTGCTAGATTTGATTGAGTTAAGACAATATGCAATTCATTTGTGGTCTCTGAAAAGGGGGTTGAAGCTCTCAGCCCTTGGGGGTGCTTTGATCTTGTTTGACTTTGAGGATCGATCTGAAGAGGAGAGGGTGCTAGTAAGGGGCTCATGGAGTTCTAAGCGGTTTGTCTTGCATCTAGAGAGGTGGAACCCTGAAATAGGGTGTTTGCAAAACGGTGTGGCACCTAAGTATGGGTGAGAGTATTGGGTCTTCCACTGCATCTTTGGAGTCAAGAGGTGTTCAAGAAGATTGGGGACTGTTGTGGAGGCTTCATGGCTTCATGTTCTTGGACGAGCATACAGTTGTTATGTCTCATTTGCAGTGGGCTAGGATTCTGGTGAAATCAGGGGGTGCAAGCTTTGCCTGGCTTACTTCAGGTGGTAGTGGATTCTTCAAGCTTCTCTATTCAGCCGTAGTAGGAATTTCCACCCAGATTTTCAGTTGTGGTTCCAAAGACTAGTGGTTGCAGAAGCTTAGAACAGGAGGTCAGGGATGATGCATTGGGAGTCTCACACAACACTGAGGGTGTGAGGTTGGGACCGACTGTGGTGCAGGATGCAGGGGTTGACGTGTCAGCTGCTGGTGGTAAGAGTGGAGTAGGTGTAGCATCAGCTTTTGGCCATGCAAAAGCTACTGTTGTGGCATCAGAGAAGGGGGGCGGTGATAGTGGGGTTGTTACAGGTGAAAGGAATGATGGAGGGGACTGGACGGTGAAGGTTTCAAGAAAGGAAGTCCAAAGAGAGAAGGCTATAATGGGCTTCCTTACATGGACTATGATTTTCGTCCAGTTAGAATTTTAAAGGCCCTTGGACCCAAAACTTTAGAGGCCCAGGGAGCAATTGGTATTTCTTCAAGGGTTGTCTCAGCTGCAGCCCAAAACTCAGTGACCCTCATTGAGGGAGGGAGGGGGGGAAGTGGGGATTGGGCTCCACGCAAGGCTATTACTGGAAGAGAATCTTTGGGCCTTGACTATTCAGTTGGAGCCCGTCTTTCTTTGGGTCATGGCAGCATAGAGACCCAATGCAGCGGAGGCCGGGTGGATAAGTATTTAGAGAGTGGGCCATTGGAGGTAGGTCAAGGAAGTTTGGGTTAAGAAGCTTTGTCCAGGGAGGGCTCTTTAGAGGGGGAGAGGGTTTTTTTGGCTCCCAATGTTGCAGATGATGACCCCATTGATGAAGCTAGGGTTTTGACGCCTTCGCCTTCGTCGCTTCCTCTCCTGCTAAATGATGAGGCTCTCATGGAGGAAGCGGCAAGATTCTCAGCTGGTAAGTCTTCAATTCCAAATGGACCAAGGGGGGAGGGTCTTTTTCCTCAGCATTCTCTTTGTCCACTGGCGAGGGATGTTCTATGGGGAGGACTGATAGTTTGATTTCTTGGAGCAAGTAGGACAAGGCTTTTTTAGAAGATATTTATAGGTCTTTGTGTGTGCTATCTAGGGAGGGCGTGGTTGAGGAAGAACTAAGGATGGAAGCACCCACGACACCCCAAACAGGGAAAACAACAAGTTCCATAAACTCCTTGCCAACTCACAATGCAAGAGGATGTGATCAATAAACTCTTCCTCTGAAAAACACAAGCAACATCTATTAGCTAAAGGCCACCCTCTCCCCTAAATCCGATCCAAGGTTAAGACCTTTTTCCACGTGGCCTCCCAAGCAAAAAAAACTCACCCTTGGCAGCACCCAAGAACAGGAAAATCCCCTTGTCTTTTCAATTCCAAAGCGTTATAGAGAGACTTGACAAAAAATTTATCGTCCTTTGACTTTGTCCAAACTACTTAATCTTCCACATCTGTACACCCTCCTCCTTAGCAGTCTCAGGAGGCTTTGGGTTTTGAAAGCCTTAGTAGGGGCCTAATGGAAGTAGAGAGCCTCTATGATCTCTCTTATCAAAAATTCATCTCATTTAGTAAGTTTTTAGGATTGTCAATGGATGGGAATGAGAAGGAAATCGCGTCCCTTATGAGGAAGTTGGAATCCAGAAAGCATCGTAGAGCTTTGATTGCAAAAAGAAGGCTCCCTTCCATCCCTCATCTGGTTAGGGAGCTTCAAAATTTGGAATGGTCGGTTAATTACAACAGTTCAAACAAAAACAAGAAAAACCAAAGCAATGGGAGGGAGTTGGTTTGTAAGTGACCATCAAAGCCGTGTTTTTAGGGTTGTGGTAGGTTGTCATAGCTTTCTTGGTGTTAGTCTGGCCAACAAGGATAAGCGGTGGTGGCAATAGTGGGGTGTTTAAAGTTATTTTTCATCAAATTGTTAGTTGAATATGGGTTCTTGTTTTTCTAGGCTTTAAGTTGTTGTCTTGCGTTTTGGGGTTTAGTTTGTCGTCTCTCTTTCCTTTCTCTTGTTTTTGGTTGCTACTTGTATACTTTGTGTGTACTTTGTGCACCATTTCCAAGCGCTTTTAATATATTTGCTTTGTTCACCAATCGCAAAAAAAAAAAAAAGAAAAAAAAAACTAACCATAATATTTTCTTCTTCTTCTTCTAGGTTTTTGTTTTAACTAAATCCAAGTAAAAATATTTATAATAATCAGAATTTTTTACTTACATTTTACAAAGAGTAAAATATAATATAAATTCCAAAAGTATATTACTCCACAATACAAAGAGTTTCAACTAGATATTCAATATCGTGTGCCTACATCACAAGAGCAATCTCTCTTAAATTATTCAATTCTTGTGATCTTGGATTATCATTGATATAACATTTGTCTTCAATGTAAAATTGGTATTTTACAAATCACATGAGGGCATGTTAGTAATTTAAAGTGTCAATAGAAAAGGCCCCTCACAATCACTTTTTCATTTTATCAAATTAAAAGATTATAAAAATAAAAAATAAAAAATAAATCATACAAAATGTGATTCTAAGAAGCTTAAAATCAAATCTCAAACAAAGTCCTTACACAAACCTAAACTTTTTCTATACACCATTTTTTCTTTGTGCTTCTTCCTCTTCTTTTTCTTAATCTTATTAAACAAACCTAAACTTTTTCTACACCATTTTTTCATCATGCTTCTTCCTCTTCTTTTCTTAATCTTAATCTAACATGTTTTTAAAAAACTAAAAATGGCATCACACTAAGAAATTGTCACCACAGTAGTAACAAATAGGATAATAAAATTGTAAGATAATTTCCTATTTCTAAAAACAATGACAATATCATGAAGTTAGCACCAATTACTGTTGAACCTTAACATTAATGCCAGCTAACAAATTTTTTTCCACATTTTTATGAATATCCTGAAATATTTCCAAATTTTTTAATCATTTCCACCTACATAAAACTCCCAGATACAAAGTTTGTCACATGTCAAGCACAATTTCAAGTTTAAAAAATAAAATAAAAAAATACATGAAATTCAACAAACTAAAACAGACATCAATATACAGTTTTTATTTTCTTCATTCCATTTTTCCCTTTTGCATTTACAAAGTCTCTCTCTCTTACATACGCGCACACACTAAAAAAGTAAAAAATAAAATAAAATAAAATAAAGCCAGTTAACAAACAGTACCCATCAAATAAATTAGCATCAATCGCAAGGTTAATTGATTAATCATCTGCAAATACACTTGTTTGAAAGACATGATTCTGACACATCTAATCATCTCATGGGTGTTCCTGACCAGTCATTCTCTTCCTAAAAGAAACATCTCACAAAGAATACTACAACCTAACCTTTGTATGTTTGACTGACCAAGTTTGATTCAGAAAGTCAAAAAAATGCCATGGTCAGTAAATGCCTGTGCCCAAGTAAATCATAGAGATGTCAGAACAAGATTGAAATACACAAAACATACCTCTATATGTGTATCTCTTCTCTCCGCTGCCGCAACAAGCGTTTCAATGTTCAAAGCAGAACCAAACCCTGTATTATATGAAGGTTGTCTAAGCATGCCTACAGAAATGGGATGTTTAACAAATCAGGCACAAGAAAGTGAAGTAAGGGATTTTGGAGTGTACCCAGGGAAGATTTGCTATCAAGAATTACAGATACTACAGATAAATAAGATATAAAAGCTTACTAGTTGATGCAATGCTTCGGGAAGGATGAAGTAAACCAGTTGAGGAAGACACGGCTGCAGAAACACCAGTAGCAGTCTGTGACGACACTGTTTGCAAGGACTGAGAGACAACCAACTAAACAAGAAGATGAGAGATGAAGGAAAATAAAAATTAAGATACAATGAAAAAATTAGCCAAAATTTTCACATAAACTGAAATGGTTTCCCTGGGATACCTTTTGACTGCCAAGTGCATCACTTGTGGAAACGTTTGAAGCATGACCAGTGGGAGGTAGAATTGGTCTCCCATAATTAATCAAAGATGCAGATGTTTTATGCCTGTCACCAAGAAACCCTTGATGTCTTTGTTGTGCTGGTAGTGGAGATGAGGTCTGCTGTCCAGGCTGTGTGGTCCTAGATCCTAAAAGTTGCCATGATGAATCAGGCACCTGAAATGATAAGCAAATAAACATGTATCATTAACGTGTTTCACCTGACAAATTATAGAAATCAATACATGAAAACAAACAAAATAGTTAATATTTTATGATCCAAAGATATACTTGGTTGAAGGATACCCAAGAAGGAAACTGAACACAGAAGAGTAGTATCAAGGTTAAAATTTAACACATAGTGAAGTACATCTAAACACAAATTTAAGATAGCCTTTTACATCACATAGATCCCTCTATATACATAAACAATTCCTAAATAAGCACTTCTAAAAGACACATATGCAATGTAATCCTAAATGCAATTTTAAAGGTCAAGGGAGAAACCCCAAATTGGTCCTCCTTTAGTGCTGCCATCATTGCTGCTCTTTGCAGATAGTGTACCATCGCTCTCACTTATCACCTATAAGTGCTCTCAGGATCTCTGCTTTCCTTGTAATTCGTTTCTTCTTCTTTTGGTTTTCTTGGTAAGTCATTCATTCATTGAAACATCCTCAATTAATCTACAAAACCTATATTCATTTTGTGCAGACATTCTTGACTGCCAACATTTTTATCAAAAACTGTAATTGGTCCTTTCATCTGCCTAGCAGTTTTATGATATCCTGTTTTGATAGGAAACAAACATTTTATTAAAATGCAAAAATCTAAATAAATATCAGGCAACCTTCAAGCCAGGAGGAAAAGTGAGGATACAAGGAAAAAGGAAAGCATGAAGAACCAGAGTGAAAATCACTGAGGGGTCAGCTGGAAAAGGAGGGGGAAATTTTGTGGAGGGGTGACAAGAGGTAAAAGCAAGTTTAGATTTGAAAACATGTGGTTCAGGGTGGAAGGTTCTACGGATAAGATTAAAGAATGGTGGCAGTCTTACAATTTTAGTGGAAACCCAGCTTTGTGCTTGCTAAGAAGCTACAGGCTTTGAAATACAACTTGAAGAAATGGAATAAAGAGTCCCTTGGCAATGTGTCGGCTAGGAAGGATGCTGCCTTGGAGCAGTTAAACTATTGGGACAGTTTAGAAAGGCTAGGATCTCTATTTGAGGAAGATAGGAGAAGTCAGCGGACAACCAGAGATGAGTTTAGTCATTGTGCCATCCTTGAAGAAATCCCTTGGAGGCAAAAGTTCAAGGGCTCTTTGGTTGAAGGAGGGAGACAGCAATACCAAGTTCTTTCATCACATGGCTAATGCAAGGAGAAGGGGAAATTTTATCAGTAGCCTTACAGTTAGGGGTGTTCGGCTGGATAAAGAGGAGGAGCTTAAAGAAGAGATTGGGTCCTACTTTAAATCCATGTTTGAAGAAACTCCAATGAGAAGACTTGATGTGGATTCAGGGCTTTTTAGAACTCTTGACCCCTTGGATAATGAGACTTTGGAGGGGCCATTTTCAAAGGAGGAGGTTTCTAAAGCTCTCTCATATTTGGGGGTGATAAGGCGTCAAGGCCGGATGGTTTTTCGCTGGCTTTCTAGAAGTTTTGTTGGCCTATAGTTGGGGGGGAAGTGATGCAGATATTTGAGGAACTCCATACGCAGAACACTATTTTTCGAAGCCTTAATGCAACCTTCTTAATTCTTATCCCAAAGAAAGCTTGGGCTAGTGACGTGCAAGATTTCAGGCCTATTAGTTTTATGGGGAGCCTTTATAAGATTATTGCAAAAGTCCTAGCTAATAGGCTAAAAAGGGTGATGGGAAAAGTGGTTTCAAATGGCCAGAATGCTTTTGTGGGAGGTAGGCAAATTTTGGACGCAGTTTTGGTAGCTAATGAGGCGATTGACTCGAGGAAACGAAGCTCCAGTGCAGGTTTAGTGTGCAAATTGGACATTGAAAAGGCAACTGAGAATAGAGCAACAACGTTTTTTGGGTGTAAAGTAGGAAAGCTCTCTACTACTTATCTAGGTTTACCCCTTGGAGCCCATCATAAATCGTGTAGATTTTGGGATGTTATAGAAGAAAGATTCAAGAGGAAATTGGGTACTTGGAAAAAACAATACTTGTCAAAGGGAGAAAGACTTACCCTTATTAAGAGCGCTCTCTCAAACCTCCCCATCCATTTTATGTCGCTTTTTGTAATTTCAAAGAAAGTGAGACTTAGATTGGAGAGAATTCAAAGGGAGTTTTTGTGGGGAGATTTGGAGCAGAGAAAGAAAGATCCACTTGGTAAGTTGGTCGGTTATTTGTAAAGATAAGAAGCATGGAGGGTTGGGGTTAAGGCATTTGGAGATTTTCAATCAAGCTTTGCTAGGAAAATGGCTTTGGAGATTTCCTCTAAAAAGGGAGAGTTTTTGGAGGAAAGTCATTGTTGGAAAATTTGGAGAGGAGGAAGGGGGTTGGACCACTAAAGAGGTGAGGGATTCTTATGGGATGGGCCTTTGGAAAGACATTAGAAAGGGTCAGGAGGATTTCTTTCTTAGAACTAGTATCCGTATTGGAAATGGTAGACTCGTGAGATTTTGGTGGGACATTTGGGTTAGGGATTTTAAGTTGAAGGATCTTTTCCCTTTGCTGTTCAGAAATGCAACCCATAATTCTGCTGCAATGGCTGACCTTTGGGGGAGACAAGGAGGTGGAGGTGGGGGTTGGGAGGTGCACTTTAGAAGATCTTTCCAAGATTGGGGATTAGAGGAGGTGACTCGTTTTTTGGAACATATTTCTACAATAAAGGTTCAATAAGGGGAGGATTCCTTAGTTTGGAAGATCGAGAGGAGGGGAAAGTTTAATGTCAAATTGTATTATAGGTCTTTAAGGGCTAAGAATAGCCTTTTATTTCCAACCAAAGAGATTTGGGGTTCGTAAGTTTGGGGAAAAATTTTAATAGTAGACATGTTAATGAAGAGGGGTTAGTCCATGGTCAACAGCCTTTGTAAAGACGACGAGGAATCGGCGGACCACATTCTGATTCATTGTGGTAAAACAAGGAAGCTATGGACTTTGCTGCTATCTTCTTTTGGTCTGGTGTGGGCTTTTCCGGCCTCAATGAGAAATCTGCTTCTGGAACGGAAAGTTAAGGGGCTAGGGAAGAAGAAACAAGCAGTTTGGAGATTGGCGCCTATTTGCCTTTTTTGGTGTATTTGGGGAGAGCAAAACCGAAAAACATTCCAAGAGGAAGAGCTATCAGATCCCTGCTCGAGGAACCTCTTTTTTTGGTCTCTTCTAGAGTGGTCTCAGCAGTTTTTGGATTTAGACTCTCCCTCTTTTCTGAATTTTTTGGGTGATTGGCATGTTGGCTAGCTTTTTACCTCTCTAGGTTTTTTCTTTCTTTTTTGCAGCCTTGTTTTGGCTCTCTTTGTATACTACCTGTATACGTAGGGTGAGCCCCCTATTTTGGCACCTTTTCAATTCAAGTTGTCTTCATCTACCAAAAAAAAATTGAGGGTTCAAGTGGACCCTAGAGCAAAATTGTATTTGATGGGCATAGAATCCCTCATGAAGTCGTCTACCAAGAAGGCACTAACTTTGGCTAACTGGTCAGCCCTTTGATTGGCCAATATAGGGATCTAAGGGAGCGAACCCCAAACCATTCATGTTGAAAATCTTGTGAATCATGGGTACAACCTCCATGGCCCTCTCTTACCCTAAAACCCCTAAGAGAGGGATAGTTGAATTGCCTTACACCTCCACAATTTTAACATGCCCTCATTGCCCTGAACCTTCCATTTGTCCATCTTAAAACAGCCCTCTTCAATTGCCTCCTTGGAAAGAGGTGGTCTAATCACACCCCACTAGGCACCGAAAATAGCATACCAATCCAAACCCTTAATCCTCCGGTTCTCAACATCCCCATCATTGCAGATATGGTGAAAAACAAAAACTTGAGACCTATTTGGTAGTAGATTTCTGTTTTCAAAAAGGGAAAAATGAAAACAACAAGAAACTGTGTTTGGTAACACATTTTTAAACAAAAAAAAAAAAGGGCCTACAGAAACATGTCATAACAGTATACTTTCAGAAAATGTCAAAATATTGTTTCCTATACTTTCAAAATGCAAGTACTTGAACAATTATGGACAATCAAGATTTTCTGAAGCATTCATTTTTATTTCTGCTTTACATCCTTAAAATTTCCTCCAAGATAGAATCCCAACAACTAATACAGATTCATCTGCTATCTGGACTGATATAAACAAGTTCTTCTACTCTCTATTGTGAGCTACCATATGGAGAAGTTTGGACTTGCAATCACCTTTCTTAACCCATTTCACTATGGAAGTTTATCTCAAGCACATCTCTGTCAACAAGATCTTTTCTACCTCTAATTTCCTAGCAACTTCAAGGGTACTAAGATCCTACACTGAAAACATAAAAGACGAACCTTTAAGTAAATCAAACTTCCTAATTTCTTTAAGAACAGATACACTCTCTCATCTATGTCCCAAAACAATATCCTATTCCAACTTTTCGACTTATCTTTGACGAACAGAGTTCTTGCATGAATGCATGCCCTTAAACAAACATTAGCAGAATTAAAATAAAACTATGTCTAACTGGAATATTTCTATTTGTATAGCACCCAAGATCTCATAGGGAGCCCAAACTTTGCCAAGACCATTACTGAAGTGGATATTCCTCCCATACATGCCATGCAAACTAAGTCAATATAAAAGGAATATCATTTGCAATACAATCCATAACTTTTTCTAATAAATATTTAAAATGGGACTTTAATTCTAAGATTTACGTGGATAGAGCAGCACTCAGTCTCCAATCAGTTTTAGATATTTTGGATAGATGACAAGCATAGAAGGTACTTATAATCCAACAATAGTCTTTAGAGCTTCCATTCCATAACATGCTCTACATTAGATTTGAATTTAATTTTTGTTCAAAAATTGGCAGAAATGGTTGCAAATATCTGACCAACATAATATTTAGTGTGAACATGACATGCATGTCCAAAAGACATAACTATCAGACTCATCCATAATAACCAGTATCAACACAGTTAACTTCGGCAAAATCTTGCTCCAATATATGAGTAGAATATTTCTCATTGATGATTTATAACTTTATATGGCAGATCTAAACACAAGACATGCATCAAGAAATGAAGCTTAATTTTGTACCTCCACATTTTCCAAAGTAGCTGGAGCAGAACCACTATGGGGATCAGTTGAAGAATTGTTGCCCCCATTTGATTCAGAGTGACTAGACGAAGTCCTAGCAAGAGCTCGTTCAATAAATGCAACAAGCTCTGGATGAGTACCACGTAAATGAGATATTTGCAAAATATGATAGCAATATTGTGGCCACTCTATAAGCCGGTCCAGAAACTGCTCCAAAGCCTTTGTTCCAAAAGTGAATATCTAACAGCAAAACGCATAAAAGTGTCAAACATGGAAAGCAAACAATGGAAGAAAGACATACTAAAGTTGATACTGACTTTTGAATCTGTTGGTTTGCGCAATGCATCCAACACTCCACGAAGAGCAATACCAAGCGTGAGATGAGTCACAAGCTGGTGCTTTATCAGAGAACCTGAAATACAATTTAAGTACAATTTAGTAAATATAATGACAAAAACCATTGAACTACAAAATGGAGGAAAAAAAAAGAGAGTAACCTAGCTAGTACACTGTCCACAACTTGTTTCAAAGGATATATAGTAAGAGATTGGGAAGAAGAAATAAAAGATTTGTTGGTCACTGTAATGATCAAGTTTATATCCAATCATTATTTGATTATTGATTGAGCAAGTAAAAAACAGTGTTGTCAAAAGCAAAAGGCGATGTCAAGGCGATAAGACTCCTTTTAGCCTAAGGTGAAAGGTAAAAAACAAGGCGATAGCTTGACTATGCTAAGGCAATAAAAAATATACATATATTTACCTTTTTGATACTCAACCAATATAAGGGTTGTCTTCAACAATCAACACTATTAATATTTCATCCCTCATAATGTCTTATATTAACAAAATAGTAATATTTATTCAAAGTGTTAAATATTATACTCCACATCATAAGAAACATCATATTGTTTAGAAATATTCATATTGTCTAAATGTATATTCTAATTTTTCAAACATCTAAAAAGTAGAATTAAAAACAAAAAAAGAGATTGAACATTATAGAGAAGCTTTGGGCATCATCATCATAGTCATCATCAAAATTAAAATTGTCATCACTTCCATCAAGACTAGATTAATAGCACTCCATCTTATTATCTCTATGATTGATAATATAATCTTTTTTCTTATGCTTTGTTTAATCGAATTTTAGATTAAATAAAATTATAATCTAAGTATGTTTAATCCTAACTCATGGTCAAAGCCGATCGTCTCTATGCCTTATGCATTATCCCAAAGCAATTGTCTAGGCATTGCCTCTTTGAAGCACCTTGCCTGGGTCTTTAAGAGGCAACTTTTATCTGCCCTGTCTGGCCTGATAACCTAGGCGACCCAAGCGATCATCTTTGATAACACTCATAAAAAAGATCACTGTAATTAATGGATAAAGAAGAAAAATGGAGTGACATTAACATTGATGGAGAGGGTAATAGAGCAATTGGATATAATTATGATTTATCCTACTAGTGATAATGATGGTAGGTTTAAAGATTATTTGACAAATGCATGAGAGAGTTGGATTTTAGAAGAGAAAAAAAATAAATAAATTAGAATCTATTGAAAATGGCGTACAATTAATTTGATAATTATACATTGCATAGTTTTCTTATTATTTAATTTTCATGTGATTTTATTAGTATTTTTCTAATTTTGAAGATTTTTTTCTTATTATTATTAAAGTTAAGGCTTACGCCTTATACCACCTTAAGGCTTACATTTTGCCTCCTTTAGGCAAATGTCTCAAGACCGCCTTTAGCCTTTTGAAATATTTTCCTTCTCATGTACTTTTATTCACTTTTAATATAATTTTATATCTAGTTTAAAAAAATAAAAAATAAAAAAAGGCAGACAACTAAAGGTTTAAGGCAAAGAGATCCCCTTTCCCTCTCCTTTTCTCCATTGCAACAAATGTTTTAAGCAAAACACAGAAAGATAGTATCCTAGAAGGCTTCCTAGTGGGGAGAAGCAGAACTAGGGGTGTCTCCTTTACAATTTGTAGATGACACTCTTTTTTTCTGATGCCAAAGCAAAAGAGTTGCAAAATCCTAAAATTGTCTTATTGATTTTTTAGCACATTTTAGGATTTAAAATCAATCTAGATAAGAGCAACAAGGAATTAATGCGAGTCGAAATCGGATTGCTAGATTAGCATTGTTGTTAGAATGTAAAGTTTTCGATTAGCTTTTAACCTATTTAGGTCTTCCACTAGTGGGGAATCCCAAGGCTAGAGTCTATCATAAATAGAATTTCGAGGAGACTAGATGAGAGGGGAAAAAAAGAACTTTTTGTCTTTAAGCAAAAGAACAACTCTAATTTTTTTTTATAGATAAACACAAATATATTATAGGGCAAAGGGCACAAAGCATACAGGGAGTATACAAATCAGCCTAACACAAGAACACAAAAAACAAGCACCCTTATCCACCCTTAAGTGGCCGCTAGCCACTCCAAAAAGCCTAAGAGCGAAGAGGACTCCTCTCCAATATACACCCTAGCCCAACTCCACAAGGTACATACAAAAGAATTTTTGAGTTTCTGTATATCTAACACACCTCTCCTAAAAGCTAATCTATTCATCTCCTTCCATACCGTCCAAAAAATACACAACGGGATGGAATTCCAAATTTTTTTCCTTTTTTTCCCCACAAAAGAGCCCCTCCAACTGAATAACGCATCTTTAACTAACTCTGGGAACACCCACTGAACCCCAACAAGGGCAAGGACGATCTCCCATAGGGCCCTTACCACTATACAATGTAAAAGAATGTGATTTACATTTTCCTCTTCACAACCACACAAAAAACAGCGGTTAGGAAGCTGCCATCCCCTTTTTTGAAGCCTATTCAAAGTGAGAATCTTCCCCCACGCGACTTCCCAAGCAAAAAAGGCCGCTTTGGTTGGGACCTTGTCCACCCAAACGCATTTAGTCAGAAAGGTGCATGCATTGGTAACAGCCAGCATGTTGTAGGCAACCTTAACCCCATATTTGCCATGACCCCCACCTTTCCATAGCACAGCGTCCTCCTCTGAAGATATCCTGAAGTCCCTGAGCATATTAAGCAATCCTCTAATCAAGTCCAACTCTCAAATCATTAAAATCTCTATGAAATCTAAGATTCCAACCTCCTTGACCAAAGCTTGGGTCCCACATCTCATTAACCGTTGCATTCCTATGAACCGCCAACTCAAAAAGCTAGGGGAAAGATTGGGACAGCGTCGCGTTGCTACACCACTGGTCAATCCAGAATTTAACTCTAGTCCCCTTCCCCACCTTAAACTTTATGTTATCCCAGCACCACTTAGCTTCCTTCAAAATCTCCTTCCAAACCCCCACTTCATAAGTTCCACGGGCTTCTTTAGTTCTCCACCCAAAATCTTCCTGACCATATTTCACCCCAATCACCATCTTCCAGAGATTATCCTTTTCAACGGCAAATCTCCATAACCATTTACCCAACAACGCTTTGTTCAAGGGATCAATCTTCTGAATGCCAAAACCACATTTCTCCTTTCTTTTCTTTTTTTTTTTGATAGATAAACAACCAAATATATTAGAAAAGGCTAAGAAGCCGCACGTATACAGGGGGTATACACAAAAGCCCAAAAAAAGAGCTGAAAGAAAAGAGGGGAGAAACCTCACCCACCCTCAAGTGGCCGCAAGCCACTCCAAAAAGCCTAAGAGAGAATAGGTTTCCTCACCAATGTACACCCTAGCCCAACTCCACAAGTTACATACAAAAAAAATTTTGAATTTCTGAATATCTAACGACCCTCCCCTGAAAGCTAACCTATTCCTTTCCTTCCAAACCATCCAAAATATGCACAACGGGATGGAATTCCAGATCTTTTTTCTTTTTTTCCCCACAAAGGAACCCCTCCAGCTAAGTAACACCTCTTTAACTGACTCTGAGAACACCCATTGAACTCCGAAAATGGCAAGGGTAATCTCCCAAATAGTCTTAACCACTGTACAATGTAAAAGAATATGATTCGCATTTTCCTCTTCACAACCGCACAAAAAACACCGATTAGGGAGCTGCCACCCCCTTCTTTGAAGCTTATCCAAGGTGAGGATCTTCCCCCACGAAGCTTCCCAAGCAAAAAAAGACACTTTTATTGGAACCTTATCCATCCAAATGCGTCTGTTCAGGAAAGCACAGGCTGAGGAGCCACTCAACATTTTGTAAGCACCCTTAGCCCCAAAAACACCATTGCCTTCCCGTTTCCATCTCACTGAATCCTCCTCAGGAGAAGTCCTGAAGTCCCTCAGCAGATTCAGCATATCTCCTATTTGATCTAGCTCCCAATCATTGAAATCTCTAGCCAAGCTGAGATTCCAACCTCCTTGACCCAGGCTAGAGTCCCACACTTCACTAACTTTGGCATTCCTATGACCCGCCAAGGTAAACAGCTGTGGAAAAGTTTGTGAAAGCGCCTCATTGCTACACCACTCATCCGTCCAAAACAAAACTCTAGTCCCCTTCCCTACCTTAAAATCAATGCTCTCCCAGCACCAATCAGCCTCCTTCATAATCTCCTTCCACAATCCCACTCCATAAGGCCCACAAACTTCCTTAGTCCTCCACCCACACCCCTCTTGACCATATTTCACCCCTATCGCCGTTTTCCAAAGATTATCCTTCTCATAGGCATATCTCCAAACCAATTTGCCCAGCAAGGCTTTGTTCAACAAGTCTAGCTTTCGGATGCCTAATCCACCCTCCTCCTTAGGGCTGCAAACCACCTTCCAATTAATTAAGTGAGCTTTCCCCTCCAAGCTTCCCCCCCGCCCCCCCCCCCCCCCCCCCCCCCCCACAGGAAATCTCTTTGAATTTTTTCAATCCTTTTTGCAATAGACCTGGGAATGCGGATAAGGGAAAGAAGGTAGATGGGTATGCTGGCCAAAGTGCTCTTGATAAGAGTAATTCTTCCCCCCTTCGAGATATATTGTCTTTTCCACCAGGCTAGTCTTCTTCTCATTCTCTCTTCCACCCCATCCCAGGAAGAAGAGGTTTTATGGTGGGCTCCAAGGGGCAGCCCCAAATAAACAGTGGGTAAAGCCCCCAATCTGCATCCTAGCTCAGCCGCCAACTCTTCCAGCTCATCCACTTCCCCAACAGGAATTAGAACACTCTTAGCAAGATTAATTCTGAGGCCGGAGGCCGCCTCAAACCACGCCAAGATCCAGCTTAGATTGGTAAGTTGCTCTCTTCTAACTTTGTAGAAAATGAGTGTGTCATCAACAAAGAGAAGATGGGAAACAATCAGCTCCTCCCCCCCTCTCCCCCGAAGCCTACAGCCGGAAAGAAAGCCCCCCTCACCAGCCCGTCTAAGAAGGGTGCTAAGCACTTCCATACCCAAGACAAAGAGATACGGAGAGAGAGGGTCTCCTTGCCACAACCCCTTTGAATTCGAAAAGAAACCGGCTGGAACCCCATTGATTAAGATGGAGAATTTAGCAGTTGAAATACACCACCACATCCAATCCATCCAACGAGACCCAAAGCCCATCTTCCGAAGCACCTTCATAAGAAACTTCCAGTTGATGCTATCATAGGCTTTTTCAATGTCCAACCTGCATATCAGCCCTTTCTCTTTTCTTTTATGCCAATAATCAATCACCTCATTAGCTACTAGAGAAGCATCCAAAATCTGTCTCCCTCTCACAAAAGCATTTTGGTCTACTAAGACCACCCTATCAAGCACCTTCTTTAGCCTATTCGCTAAGACTTTGGCCAAGAGTTTATACAAACCCCCAAGCAAGCTGATGGGCCTGAAGTCCCCTAAGTCTTCAGCACCTCCTTTCTTCCACCTTTCTCCTTTTGAGTGCACACATTTTCTAGGATTGCTCCAATCATACCGAGTTTTAGGTGGGAAATAGTACAAAAACAATTTTCTGAGAAGATTTATGGTGGGGGAATCAACCTTTGGCTTTTCAATTTCTAAGTCTTGACACTATTATCGCAATTCAAAATTTTCTTGTTTCATCCATCCTTGGACTCCACTCCCTTTTAACTTAGAACTTCAACTTAAAACAAAACCTCCCTAATTCACAAAAAGAGGATCTTGAAAGACTTGTGTCTATTCTCAATCATGTTACCATATCACTATACCCCTAGATGTGAGAGTTTGGTCATTATCACCCTCCGGCTTAATTTTGGTCAAATCTTTCTTCTCAGCTTTATCTAATCAATAAAATTCAATTTTCTCTGAGTTTCTCTTGCAAATTTCATACAAAAATCAAAAGTCCGATCAAAGGACAAGGTGTTTGCTTGGTTAGTGGCTAAAAAGATACTTAGTACCTATGACTTGCTTCAAAAGAAAAGACTTTTCCAATTCTTTCAAAATCGAACCAATTATTAAAAAGGAAAAGTTATCGGTTTATGATCCAAAGGTTGGATCAGCGGTTGAACCGCAATTGCAACAATAATGTCATAAATATATAATATATCTATTATTAAAATTAAGAATATTTATAAACAAATTAAAATGATAAATTCTACCAAAATTTCGAAAACATTTCTCTGTGTATTTAGTTTTTTCACAAAATATTTTACCTATAAAATTTATAACACAACATAGGATATTATACCTTCATCAATGTAAATCAGTACAATATGCACGAAAATATTAGTATAAAACATCCACATATAACTAATGATAACCAAATTCTCAAAAAGTTTTTATCACATCATCTATAATACAATTGTCCATCACAACACTTAAAATAGTTACCTAAAATAAAGCATGCCAAATTTATGTGATTCATAAATAGTTCTTTATTTCAATTTTAAACTTCATTTTTAGTTTTAACTTCAATTTTTCTCTCATCTCTAGCTTGTTGATAGCATCAGAGAATCTCCTCATGGATGCAGTCAATCTCAAGCCACTACTGCATTCTGAAGGAAATCTAACAACATTAAAATCTCCTCCTACATGCGACGGATTATCCCACAACCCTTTTATAGCCCCAACTCCGCCCAAAGGACCTCTCTATCCTTTCCAGAAGAAGGCCCATAAAACCCTTTGAAAACCCAAACAAAATCATACTCATTATTCTTAAACCTACACAAAATAGAGAACTCTCCCACGGTCCCACCTCCAACCCAATCAACTCTATCACCCTATCATCTCAAAACACCAGAACCCCTCCTGCAGCACCCCTTGCATTCACAGAACCTCACTCTAAGAACCTACCCACTCCTAAACTTCTAACAGTCTCCATCGTCATCAAGTTTCTTACAGACAGACCACATCCACTTTCCATAACCTAATCAAGGACTTTAGAGATATGGCATAAGCTATTCAGACCAGCCAATTTGGATCTTGTTCTGCCTAGAAGTTTCAAAGACATGTTGACCATTTCTTGTAGGGGTTTAGAGTGCACTAGGTGAAAAGTTCCATGGCAAATCACTTGTTTTATATTGATTTGGATAGTATGGCTAAAAAGAAATCAAAGGATCTTTAAGGACAAGTGGAGGACTTCTGAAATGATATGGAATCTAGTATACTTCTATTCATCTTTTTGACCTCTAATACTACAGCTTTCAAGGGCATTCCTCCAATATTAAACTTGATTGGATTTTGATATGTAGATCAAAAGGGTTGAAATAGCAATGTTGAGTCATATTGATGTCTATTGGATTGTATTTCTTTCCCACTGTATTGATCAGATTTTGTTTCTGATCAAAAAGAAAAAAGTTTTGGTAGATTCAAGTGATGTCAACAGGTTGGGCCAACCACAATTGACATGATAGATACACTAAATTCCACCATAAACCTCAACTACTAGAAGCCTAGAATTCCTGCCACTCAATAGACTTCAGTAATTATTTCGATTAACAATCTGCAGCTTTAGGCAGACCACCCACTCCAAGTTGTTGCATAGGAAATTCATTCCTAAACCACAAAAATTGGGCGGATTTGGTTTTACTAACAAGTTGCAGAAATTACCACCCATACAACATAACAAGAACAATATAAACTACAAAGTAAACGTACCAAATAGACCAGCCGCAATCTTAAGCTGCTTTTCTGGATACCTAGGGAAGAACCTGTACTCCTCAAATAGGTTTTGTATCATGCACTCAAATATTGATTGTTCCCTGTCAATTCATAAGAAATCAAGTTAGGAAATTCCTCCCTATGATAAACAACAAAAGACAATGTGTCTTAGATAAGATGACTTTTGGTTTTGACTTCATTAACTTTTTTTCCTTAGGCATTTCATTGATCAGTAAAAACATAGGGGTACATTTTTTTTTATAGGTAAAAAACATAGGGATACATGCTCAGACAACTAAACCTAAATTGTGATTGATGAATCTATTGAAAAAAAATCACATCAAACCATAAGAATGACTGTGTACTTTGATCCCAGGTTATTAAATTTAATATCCGTATGAAGCTGAAACACAAATAGCGTGATCACCAGCCAAGAATATGAACATGAAAATGCAACAAGAATGTATAAGTGTCAAAACATTATATACAATGAAGCTAAATAACCTATAAACCAAAAAGAATAGGGAAAACAGGAAGAAAATAAAAGCCAACACTTTAGAGAATGGAAAATGACGTGCCTTTTGGTTCTCCT
Source organism: Vitis vinifera (assembly GCF_030704535.1). NCBI lineage: Eukaryota > Viridiplantae > Streptophyta > Magnoliopsida > Vitales > Vitaceae > Vitis > Vitis vinifera. The sequence continues at coordinate 15,434,969 of NC_081820.1, forward strand.
CGAAAACAACCTTCTTTTTCAAAACCCATTTTGAAAGAACTCGAAAGAAAAATTAGAAAATTTAAAAACAAGAGTTTTCTAGTTCTAATTTAAAAGAACAAACAACATTGTTTATATTTTTAAGGGTCTCAAAAGAAACAAAAAAGTAATTGTCAATTGCATTCTATTTAATATAAAAAAGAACTCTTGAAATAAATTCAACTCTATTACTTGGATTGAGAAACATAGATGAATGTAATGAAACTCAATAGGAAACGGGTCCAAGAATCAATAATCAATAATCAATAATCAAAGGACTCATGAATTGTCTATAGAAATTCAATCTATGAATTTGACAACTTATTCACTGACAGAAAAATAAAAATAAAAATAAAAAATCTGACTGATTGAACAAGCACAATAAAAGTAACATAGAATGTATATATATATATATAGATAGATAGATAGATAGATAGAACAGAATAGGAAATGGGTTCAATAATCAATAATCAAAGGACTCATGAATTGTCTATTGAAATTCAATCTATGAATTTGACAACTTATTCACTGACAGAATATACACTGATATACAAACAGCATGCAAAGTGGCTGATTTCCCTCTGTTGCGATCAATTTTGCTACAAAACCCACTGCTATCTAGTTGCCCGCCTTTTCTAGTGTGATTTCCATGCTATGTACGGTCATGCCTAATGGCATATTGGTTTAAGTAAATTCTTCTTTTTTATATTCCCAGATTGTACAAGCTTCTTTAAATTTGACTCCACATTGTTCATAAAATTATGGGTCATCTTTTTCATCCCTGGATTACTCAATAATTTCCAAAAGCACAAATTCCACTTTTTATAGGGCCAGAAATTCTTTCAAAAAATAATCTATCTTTTTCTGGTTTATTAATTTTGTAATAAAAGTACAGGGTTTTGTAACCTTTCCAATTATCTCTCAATAAGGTAGGATTTTATTGCCCAAGCCATCAAAATGATCACTTTATTAACAAAACAGGTCACCGTAAACCTCCTAAGCAATCAAAACAGAGAATTTTATAAATACGCAGTATGATATGATGCTCAGACAGCCATTGTTATTAAGCAAACAACAAACCTTCTGTCTGAAGATTCCTTGAAACGTGCAAGCATTTGAATCATTGAATCAATGGTCAGCTGACCAGAAAATATTTGGTGGAAATAAGAGTTTGCCTCAGCCTCTATATCATTCGTGTAAACATCAGATGTCGATGAATCTGAAGCCCCAACATTCTGTAGCCTAGGACTAACATGCATAGATGCTCTATGCAAACTTTTCAACTCCTCAGAGAGCTGTTTAGAGGCAATCTGATCAGTATTAGCTTGGAGGACCTGCAAAATGTGTGTTACAAGTTGTGAAGTGGCAGAAAATAGAATAGAACATGGAAAGCTAATAAAAGAACTCAGAAAATCACTAAAACCTTCCAAAAGATTGAACTTGTCTCCTCATTTATATTCATTCCAGCACCAGAATGTTGAAATGAATTGGCAGAGACATCATCTGCTGCATCAAAGGTTATCTCCTTCAAAAACTTGAGACACTCCTGGAAGAAGCATTATGAGTATCATGAAAATTTTTACACACATTTCATTGAATCTAAAGAACAAAGAACTGCTTTGACATTGTCATGTTGAATGCTTAGAAAAATAAATTACAAAACCGACCTCAAAGAAAACATCTTTATGAGTTCTTAGACAATCATTCAACCATTTATCGAGACTTGCATATTCTTTCTGAGAAGCTAGTGCAGCCAGCCGAATGCTAAAATGGAATGGAATCTGCTCCAACACAGATGATAGAATCTGTAGGGTAAAAACAAAACAAATATAGAAATCAGAGAAACAAGGAACAGTATTCCCACCATACTTCTTTTTTATGAGAAATAAGAATAATCTCAATAACCTAATACAAATAGAAAAGAGTTCTACATATGGAAGGATATGAGATCCCCTTCAGGCAAATACAAAAGCAAAAAGAAAGAGAAAACTAACAGCAAACCCTAACAACACAAGCTCCACCCTAGACATACAGCCCATCACAGAAATTAATCCAAAGAGAATAATGGGAACTAAAATCTAAGCAAGCTCAAAAGAAGAAAGGCTCCCATATTTCCCAGTGATATTGCCTCCAGGTCAGCTGACCTAGGCTTCCAAGCAAAGGAGCAACCCACCAATCTAGAGAGATCCACAATGTGGTGCAATCTATGGTCAGATTGACACAAGAGCATTTTCCTGTGACACCCCAGATAGAAAAGTCTTTCTTTTTTTTTTTTTGTATGATAAAACAGAGCATCTATTAATACAGAGTGCCAAGAAAAGGGAGTGCACCCTATGTATATAGGCAGTATTACAAAGCAACAAAACAAGAAATACCAAAAGGTATCTACAAAAAACAGCCATCACAAAAAACCAAAACCACCCACAGTTGAGGCTATCTAAGAATTCCAACACTGAGAAATTTTCCATTTCCAATGAAGCATGGGACCATTCCAAAATGGATTTAATGAAGTACTCTTTTAACCTTTGACCTGAAAGTTCTTCACTAAAAATCCTGTATTTACACACCAGAGCATACACTGAGGAGGAGATTTCTCACTGAAACTAGAAACACCCATTTCAGGCGAAAGGATTCTAAAAGAAATGTCCATAATTCTTTTGTCCTATCACAATGAATCAAGATGTGATCAGTTGACTCTTTGCTCTCTTTGCAAAGGCTACATCTACGGACCATGGCTCACTCCCTTTTCATTAACATGTCTACAGTTATCTTCCCCCATACTGCTTCCTAAGTGAAAAACATGTTCTTGGAGGAGCTCAAGATCCCAAATTTCTTTGGTTGGTAAAGCCACTTTAGTCTCAGTGCACAAGGAATTGTAGTATGACTTTGCACTAAAGCTTCCCTTCCTATACTAATCCCATACTAATTCTCCTTCTTCTAGCACTCTCACAGTCAAATAAGCCCTATCCACCAAAAGGTTATAAACACACCCAGCATCATCAGCTCTTTGAGACCCTAGAACTAAAGTAAAATTCCAATCACAATTCCAAACAAAAAACCAGATACATTTGAGAATGTCAGGACAATCCCACCCCTACTATGGTCTTTGAAGGGGCCAATAATAAGCATCTAAAACAGGGTATCCAAATCAAAGTTGAGCTCAAGGCTCAAACCAGTGGAGGAGCTTGTTGGCCCTATTAACCACAATGTGCCAATCATGAAAGCACATTTGATCTCTAATCCAACAAAATGATGTTTAAGGGGGCACTAACAAACTCCTCAATGATACCCATCTACAGAGCATGATATAGAAGATACTTTCCCACAAGTCATCAATAGGCCTCCAACATTCAAACACCAGCACTCCCTTTGGGGCTTTTTTCCCAAACCCCTAAATGACAAACATATCTACAATGAGCAGTCATAAATTTCTCAATTTGGAAATAAAAATTTCAAAAAGGAGAAATTGTGAGTGAGAGGAAAGAAGCTAGCAATATAAGAACCTCTTAATTTAGAAAGATGTGCAGATGAGGGTATAATAAATAAATAAATAAATGAACAAACAAGGCTGATTCTCCCACTGGAAAAATTTGAAGGATAGAGAGATAAATTCCTTTTCCACCAAGGTATAAAAAGCAAAAAGGTCAATCTCCTCACCACAAGTCCTCTCAAATCATCCTTCCTCCACCAAGCAGTCTCTCTTAACTTCAAACACCACTAACTACAAAAATTCCCTATTAATGTTATCAAAAAAATTCAAAAAAATACATGCCAAAACAAAAAAGAACCATAAAAAGGAAAAAAAAAAAAGAAGAATCAAAGCAACCTTTTCCCCCTTGTTTCCTTTTTTTTTATTGTTAGGCAAATAAGAATATATACATAAGAAGAGTGCCAAACTAAAGTGGCGAACACATATTGGAAGTATACAAGTGAGAAACAAAAGAAACAAGCTACGGTAGCTACAACCCTACTCTAAAACTTGAAGCACAACCACTCTATAAAATCTAACAAATAACATGAACCTGACTGACCATCCACTAGAAGATACTAATGAGACCACTTGTACAAATTAGCAATGAGGGAGTCCTTAAGAGATTGGATAGTTCGTTGTTCCCCTTCAAAGGTTCTCTGGTTTCATTCCTTCCAAATTGTCCAAAAAAGAAATGCAAAGGGGAGTTGTGCACCAAACCTTCCTTCTCTTCTTGCCCACAAAGCTACCATACTAACCCATTAACAAGTCCTTCACCGAAAATGGGAGAACCCGCAAGATGCCCATAAAAGAGAAGAAGTGTCACAACTCTCTATCTTTCCCACAATGGATGAGAAGATGATCTACCGATTCATTTGCATTTTTGCACATATAACCATAACCTGCCAAAACCCATCCTCCTTTTGAGTTGGTCCATAGTTAGGATCCTTCCCCACTAAGGAGACTTTGCCCCTCAACCTCCCACTATAGCTCAGGAGGTCGCAAGACCGACCCACTTTAGCTAAAGGCAATGATGTGGGATTTGAGGAACCAAAATTTAAGGAAAGAATGGAGCAGAGTGAAGTTAGGAATGGAAACTCTAATATTTACAAAATCTTTAGAACTTAGGAAGGCACGCATCAATTGTCTTCTTCTATTGTAGAAATGCAGCCTCTATAATGTGCCCTATTGCAGCTCTAAGGCAAGTTTCCCATTAATTGTCATATGTACTTGTAATATTGGCATCCATCTCATAAACAACAATGGACCATACCCCTCCTATTCTTGCCAAATAGTTATGATGCATGTAAATTCCACCTCAACCAACTTCCAAAGCTAGCTGCTAAATTAAACTAATCTTAAGTGCTTAGTGCTTGGAGGGTTAGTCCCACACTAAGGTGCAACAAGTCCATACTAAACTTCAAGGGCCATAAATTTGAATCACGAAGGCATACTAGCATCGAAGTGTTTAGAAACATAGTTAACAAGGCATATGAGGTCTTTAGTAGATTCACATTTTGGCGAAAAATTGACACTTTTCTAGGTGACAAGAATAAAATGTTCATTTCCTTTGGACACACAACCTTGTCTCGAGGTGAAGCAAGAGAGCCTTTTATTGCTTCAAAAATAAAAGATGTCAAAGATGAAGAATGACCATACTTCTTACTTCAAAAATAAACAAATTGAAATTCCAATGGAACCAAAGATGAAGAATTCATGACAGTTTTTTGCTGCTCTACTAACAAGCCCTTTCTATTCCTGAGTGATTTCACCCTCTAGCCACTTCATTTTTTCAAATGACCAAAATTTTTAATTTAATTATGAAAGACTTGGATAAGGAAAAAGAAAAAAGGGAAATGATATATCAGACTGGATATGCACATATTTGGATTTTTAAAATTGGTGCATTCTTTTGACTAGGGACTGTGCTTCTCCTGCATGCCCAGTAGAAAAAAGCTATGCTTAGTGTGCGCTTCAGTTAGACATTGTGTAAATCCACCAAGCATCTACTTGTCTTGTGTTTCACATGCAAAGTTGATGTATATCATTTGATTTCAGAATCCTGCTGGTAGGCAGTAGGAGATCATATTACAGAGGTACCAGACAACAAGCTGCATTTCAAGAGATTCCCTAGCACATTTAGAACTCAAAACAAGGCAAAACAGAATTTCCCAAGAAAAACAATAACCCATGAAGTTCTTTATTTAGGTCATAGGACATAATCATTCATCCAATGGTTATAAGTATGTATCTTGCATCATTCTGAACAACTTTATAGGCACCTGCTGCATAGATGATTTTAAGTTTCCTATTTCATGTAAACATGTATTTAAGATAAAATTGAAAAAAAAAATGGCAAAGTATGACAAGTGTGTACACCCTGATGCTAATATGACTTTAGTATGCACCTCTAACCATAAGAGTATCATGGAAAATGTAACTTAATTATAACTACAGAAGGAAAAGGAAAGGCATCAGTGGTCAAAACTTTGAAAGGAACGATAATATGACTAACGAGAAAAGATCACACCATATGTCCGATCAAAAAGGGAACAAGGGAAAAACCATTAGAAAAAAGGCTTCAAGATACTGAATCTAAAGAGAAACATAAGAGATGTTGCAATAAAAGGAGACAAATACCACTTCATGTTTTACCTTCAGCTCTTGGCAAAGATCCAAAATTGTAACCATGTTCCCTTGATCACTTTTAATAAAATCCAAGAATCCATGCACTAAAAGTTTGGGATTAGAGTGCCAAAGGTGAAGAATAACACCACTTCCCATGACATTTCCAATAATCATGGGGAAAACAGTGGAAGATACCTCACGCTGGATAAGATTATAGGCAGTCTGCAACAATGAAACAATACATTTTATCATCCACTACACACTGCCTTCAAGATAGTATAGTTAAAAACAAAATCTACAATTTGCACATATAAAATATAAGAATACATTAATTTGTGCAATCCCAAGAAGTAGAATTTCAGGGCAGTGTTTAAGAGGAAACTCAAGCATCAGTCGCACTGAACCAGCATGGCCTCTCTCAGCTAGTTGACACAACACATCTAAAAGATCAAGAGATAACCATGCTTGGTTTGCCTGCCCATGCGGAAGCTCCTGACCATGCAATGCATCGGTATATGCCTACAAAAATGAATATTTAGTATTAAGTAAAAATAGGAAAAGAATTGTTGAGCAATATAAAAGACAATATAGTTATGCCAAAGAGGATACCAGTTTCCTAATAGAATGTGCAAAGGTAAATGTTTCTGGTGGGGCTGCTACAGCATATCTTAGAAAAGAGATCTGGCCGTCAACATTATTCCAGACAGACCCACATACGGCATGGAGTGGAAAGGGATCCTGTATGCCATATTTGCATGAATTATGTTCAATTCACATAAACTAATACGTTAGTAAAGTCAAATGAATGCTCTACCTGACAAGCACGGGCATAAATGGACATGAAAAAAGAAAAGGCCCCCTCATTGGGAAAGTAGAAGCCTTCATGGTCTAGATTTTCCATGACAAGAGTCCAATTGATTCCAGGAGCCTGCGGTTCAATATATCATTGTCCAAATCAAACACGCCCTGGAAGAAAATAAATAATGAAACTGAAAAATTGCAAATAGAACTTACAAGTTGCTTAATGGAATCTACAAGGACATCAACATTCCAACAGCTCAAGCATGAAGAATCAGATAAGGCGCTGCTACCAATAGCAGAGCAGAATGTTGAATACGAATTTTGATTATCCTCAAGGCCAGCATGCGTGCGGGCAATTGTGCTAAGTATTCTTGAGAGAGTGACTTCAGAGAGAGGCAAGAAGAGAGATAAGACCTCTTTACAATGAGAAGTACTAAGCGTGCATCCATAACCAAGTTCCCTCATAATATCAGCCATACTTGTGTCATTTTCCATTTCTGCTAGAATACTATCAAACTCATTTTCGCTGAAATCATAGAACAAATCCAAATTCCTACAGCACACAAAGAAGGCAGTGAGACAAAAGAGATGATTTCCACTATCATAAACTGTGAAACATGGCAAAAGTTTAAATGGTGTGACGGTCATCACCAAAAGATAAATATTAGAAAGATAAAAACACCTTGAAAAACTGTCCTCATGTAAATCATCTGAAAGTAATGGAGCTAATACAAATGGTGGCCTTTCTTTAAACTCCATCAAAGACAGCATTTGCATGAATGAGTCTACATGCTTGGAAAGGCCCTCTGACTGATATAGGAACATAATAATTTTCTGAATTTTCTCATGAGAATCAATAGAAGCAGGATTACCACACAATTTCTCAATCTGACGCATGCAGAAATTTTGCCCTGAGAAACAATCAACATTTACACATTCCATAAGCACCAAAGAGACACGAAAATATTTTAGCTGAATGTAAAGGAAAACCAAAAGGCTGGAAACAACCCAAAGGACCATCTTCAAATAACTCACCACTTGTTCTAACATCACCATTCTCTGAGTCTGCCAAAGCAAGACCAAGGCCAATTTTCTCAGACACTGAAAACTGCAACACATTACAGAACTCTCCAAGAAATCCTTCACCAATAACTGAGCTTCTTAATGCTTCACAAAGCACGGTACTGAAATTTGGCTTATCCAATAAATATCTAAAGATTGCAGCTAGTACATCAGGTTTGAGTTGCATATCATTCATGTCTCCCCCATGAAAATTCATGTGATCCAAGCATGTCTGGAGCAACAAAATGCTTGCCTCATATCCATATTCAATAAACTGCCAGAAATCAGTTTTAGGATCAATAATTGACCATAGAATTGGTAATTCAGAAAGATCAGCTCATATTAATAGAAACAACTAGATTATCACATCATTTATGAATCAAAAATAAAATTAAAATAAATTAATGAGAAAATAATTAGGTTTCACAAAAAGATAGAGCCTGAAAGCTCATAACTCAATATGCATAATTTATTATTTGAAAAGAGTTTGTTCAACTTCTGACAAGGCTTCAATTTTAGTTGTCTACCTGTTCAAGCAAGAAGTAGAAGCATTTCACAGAAGGACAAGGAAATTAGAACCCAAAATCAAAATATATAGCAACAAGAATCTAAACACAACTTAACCTCATCTTAAGCATCATTTAACCAAGAAGTGAAAATATTCTGCAAAAGTACAATAAAGTTAGGAACCAAGTAGAAAACACAAAGATTTTTAAATGTCCATCATATTGTTAGAAGAAATGAAATAACAAAACATCGAAGGAATTTTAAATAAATAAAATTAATGCTTGCCCCCTAGACAAGGATATGGGGTAGGGAGGGGGAAGTTTTAGGTCCAATTCCACCAAACTATATATATATAAGAAAAGAAAAAAGAAAAACCACTACACACGCAAGGACTAAATAAACACCACAATGTTTCTAGGAACTAAGATATTTTTTTTCATAAAGCAAGAGAAACAAATATGGGGCCATTCTGGAATGACTCAAGAACCTGGAGCTATTTTTTCCCATTCTTGTTCCTTAGTTTAAGCTAGCAGGCTGCTATTGCTTGGCCTCTTACCTGATAACAAAGACCCTTCCCTCACCTGCTTATTGATTAGGGTGAAAGCAAATGCCTTCTCCATTTTACCAATTTGAGGATGATATAGAACATCAAACCATATGTTTAATCATTTCACTTCAACCTCCTTCCAACATAAATCAAGAAGGGTGTTCTGTTAAATGGTTCAAGGAGTCAAAAAATTATTGGGATGGATGGTGATAGAACCCCTTACCCATCCCTCATAGCAAAATATTATGGTAAAAAAACAAAAATATTCCATTATGGTAGGAGGCCTTAAACCCATCTCCACTTCACCATCACCACCACCACTACCTCCTCCAAAGGGTGCCTCCAAGAAATCCCCACACACACAACAAAAGTGTCAAAATCTAACCTAGGGTTGACCTTTGACCATCTACAATCATCTTCTCATTGAAGATATGGTAGAAACCAAACCTTCCTTCATAGTCTCTCCATTATTAGATAACACCAACCCATCAATCACAACTATACCTTTGTCACCTTTCAACCCATCATTACTATCATTTCTCCTCCTTGCATTAAAAACCTGATGGGAAATACCCGTCTTTTGTCACCTTTCAACCACATAACTCCCCAACTTCAATCTCAGTATCTCCTCCAATATTTTTCTATAGAACTAATCTCCTCCAACATCCTACTTTGCTAAATTCAAAATCTAAACCTATTTACTACATCTCTGCAACTTCTTTAATGCCTTAAGCATTCTGGCAAAAGAACAACTAGGAAAACTTTGCACCATTCAGCCTTCCATCAGTCTTGTACCTTCCAACAACTCCCTACTCCTTCAACCACATATTTTCAAACAAAAGAGTCATTGCACCATCACAATCCTCCATATTTCCCCCACCCCAACAAAAAAGGGGAAAAAACAAAAAGGGAAAAAAGGAGTAGGATATGATAAGAGTCTCAAAAGCACACTTTACACAGCATCACAGAAGTGATCCTCCTACCTGACTAATAACAATCCTGTCAAGCCCAAGTAAGAAAGTGCTTCATAGTTATTCATACAACCCTTTGTTTTCAGTGAAATCTTTATTCTTGGCCTTGTTAAAAGTCTCAAATCCTATCTTGTTCGTTCCGGCCAAGTTTTTATGGAGTTCAAAAGCCCCCTCAAAGGTTAAGGCCCTCGCTTGGTTAGTAGTACATGAGAAGGTAAACACCAATGACAAGTTGCAATTGAGAAGATCCTCTACAAATCCTTCTGTCCTCAATGGTGCATTCTTTGCAAAGGAACTGGAGAATCAATCGACCGCCTTTTTCTTCATTGTCCTATTACCATTGGACTCTAGCACAAGCTGTTCAATCTAGCAAGGTTAGCTTGGGTCCCTCCAAGGAGTATTGTGGCCATGATGGTTATTGCCTTTAAAGGTTTGGGGAATTCATTAAGAGGCAAGACACTTTGGCAAATTGCTTCCCTCACTTTGTTATGGATGGTGTGGCAAGAGAGAAACAATAGGATTTTTTAGGATAAGGGGAAAATGGAAGAGATGTTATGGGACTTGCTTCTTTTCTATTCCTCTCTTTGGGCCTCTTGTACTGCAACTTTTAGCGAAGTTCCTCTTAGTGTTTTACTACTCAACACGACTGTGGTTTGCATTTCAAAAGTTTGAGAGTGTTGGGGTTTTTCTTTGTATTTAGTTTTCTAAAGTTGAGTGTTTTCTCTTTTGTTCAGTTTTTGTTTTTGTGGAAAGGACCTCTCATCCTTCTCTTGTTTCTTCTCTTTCTCTTGTATCTCTTCCTTCTCTTGTATCTTTTCTTCTTTTAATATATTTTTCTTCATTTCTGATCAAAAAAAAAAAAAATATATATATATATATATATATAACTAATCCAACACAACCAAAACCGACCAGATTGGTTCCATTATCAACAATCATGAAGCTTGGTTCTGTTTCAAAATTACAGAATCAAAATTGGTCAGTTTGGTTTCCGGTTTCTTTGGAAATTGCAGGAACAAAATTGGTCAGTTCAGTTTCAGGTTTCCTTATCTCCTAATCGATAGAACCAAATCAAACAAACCCATGTTCCAAGACTTGTATTTCTTGTGATTTATAATTGCTTGATGTTGGATGAGTTTATATACATGAGTATGTATATTTTGCAATGTCCAATAAAGTACTTTGTTTATATAAAGAGACCATACAAAAAAGCTGGTCAAAATATGATTGACCTCCTCTACCATACAAGGAGTCTATACAAGAGATTCAGACTACAAACCAATATACAATGATGTCATCTTCTCAAGTTTTGACTAAGCTCCTCTCAAGGATGTCCAAACCCTTTCGATTTACACACCAAAAGCCAATTGAGCTAGATAACACTAAGAGGAATGCCTTTAAAAGGCCCAAAACTAGAAATAGAAGTGAACTAAATAGGTTTAAAATGCATCCATTAAATTTTAGGTTAGAAATCTTAAATGTTTCCAATTGGTCTAGCTGATTGAGCTAAAAGTATAAATTAGTTTGGTCCAACTGATCATTAACCAAACCAACCTTGAAACAATTTTCACTTGTATTTTATTCAAGTATAAACTAACCATTTCAATTCAACCAATTTTTTCACTAGAACCCACCAAACTGAACCGTTTTGCAGAAGCCCTTATTCATGCAAGGAATCAAACAAGGAAAAGGATCATCCAAAGCTAAGAGCAAGCTAAGAGAAAAAATATCTAACAAAGGGGGGGTCCTACCAAAGGGGCATACACAACCCCACAATTGTCACCTCATCCCACCCAAACTAAAAAGTAAACAAAAAAAAACATCCAAGACATGATAAATTTTAAATTCATATATAAAGAGGCTAATATCTTCAGAATTTCTATGTTTTCTTCTCTCAAAATATTGTCAAGAATAGCTCAATGAAGGGATCTTCCTATTCTTTTTCTTTGACTTCTAACCTTTAATCCACTAATAACACCAATTTTCTATCAACTCAAAAGGCAAGCAATGTATTCAAATAGAGAAAGAAGGCCTAAATATCTAAATTCACTCTAAAATGAAGGATAAGATATCCACCATCAGCCCCTTCCTTATAAATAATATCCCTACTTATAGTCAAATACCTACTAATGATGCAGTCAATTCCCTCCCGCTTTCAATATGGAAAGTCCACCTTACTTGGAACTAAATGAAATTACACTATCTTAACCGCAACATCAATTCTACAGTTAGCAATTCATTTATTTTTTATCATTAATATGTTGTGCCAAATCATCTGATCCTCCACTGCAATATGAAGATTCACCACATAAATATTCCATGTTCCAAATCATGAAATCTTGTAAGGCAAATCACATTCCAAATCACACCCTTGCCATGACCACCCTACTCCCTCCCAAAGCCCAAAAAGAAAAGGAAAATCTAAACAATCACAATGATCATACTATTAACCATGATTAAAAAAAAATTAAGATCTGGTTCTATTTCTGACCACTATAACTAACATAATACGAAAATACATTCCTATCCATCATCATAAATGGTAGGTCATTATCCCTTGCCAGATATCACTAGCAGTTGCTCAAAAAGCATTTTAAAAACCATGTGCTTGTTTGTGGCGAATGAGTAACTACCAAAATCATATTATTCAACTTTATTATACATACATTTAGGCTGCATGTGGTTCAACAAAATTATACTTGATTATCAAGATTATTTATCCATTAGATTACTAGAGAAATAATATATCTGTACTTGTGATCAAACTTATCCATAAAATGCATTTTGTCTGCCTACCAAAATCATATCATTCAACTTTATTATACATACATTTAGGCTGCATGTGGTTCAACAAAATTGTATTTGATTATCAAGATTATTTATCCATTAGATTACTAGAGAAATAATGCATTCACACTAGTGATCAAACTTATCCATAAATATGCATTTTGTCTGCATTTAGGCAAGCATATCTTCATTTAATTTGAAATTTCAATTTTGCACATTTCAAAAAATTGTTGATTTTACTGTGGAATAGTTGTGTCCGAAGAGAGTAAATCCAATTTCAAATTGATAAGTATACCAAGCAACAAAACTGTGTTCTCTAGAATTCTCCAATGGGACCTTATTCCAATTCAAAGAGTTTCCAGAATTCCATGCAACCAAAAGCAAGTGTAATTTCCCGAATTGACAATTCAAATAATAACACCTTGTGCACATTTAAGAATGGAAACACACTAGAAACATCCCATTCCATAAAATACATTCACTTCTTACATTAGCATTACCTTTACATTCAATCAGAAATTTACTTGAGTATGCATGTCACAATCATCCGAAGCTTGTGATAGAAAACATTGGACTCAAACTGCATTCATTTCTTCTACACACTCACAGGAATGTAAGCAAACCCACTGAAGAACACTTCTTTTTTCTTTTCCTTTTGTGATAGGTACCCCACTAAAGAACGCAATTAAAGATACATGCATACAAACATGCATGTTAAAAACCCTTCAACTTGGAAAATTGCAAGCGTAAGAGCACCAAAAAAATATCCAGCCACAAAAGCCTTACTCACTGCCTGAATTAAAAGAAAAGGAAAAAAGGAATTTCCAGACCCTCGTTTTCCATTGGTCTTCTTCTGAAAATTAAAAAAAAAAAAACTTGCAACTTCAATTTTGCACATTTCAAAACAGTGTTGATTTTATTGCGGTATAGTTTCATCCTTTAGACGCTTATGGGAGTAAATTCAATTCTAAGTCGATTAGCATACAAAGCAACAAAACTGTGTAACCTAGAATTCTCCAGCGGGGCCTTATTCCAATTCAAAGAGTTTCCAGATTTCCAAGCAACCAAAAGCAACCCTAATTTCCCAAATTCGCAATTCAAAAAATAACACCTTGTGCACATTCAACAATGGAAACACACTGGAAACATCCCATTCCATAAAACACATTTACTTGTTACATTTGCATTTCCTTTACACTCAATCAGAACCTTACTTGAGTACGCACATCACAATCATCTGAAGCATGTAATAAGAAAACATTGGACTAAACTGCATTCATTTCTTCTACACACTCAGTTATATAAGCAAACCCACTAAAGACCACTCCTTTTTTTTTCGTTTTTGATAGGTAACCCACTGAAGAACACTATTGAAGATACATGCATACAAACATACATGTTAAAAACCCTTCGACATGGAAAATTTCAAGCTTAAGAGCACCAAAAGAAATATCCATCCACAAAAACCTTAGTCGCCGCAGGAAATTAAAAAGAAAAAGAAAAAAAGGAATTTCCAGACCCTCCTTTTCCATTGATCATCTTCTGAAAATTTAAGAAAAAAAAAAACAAAAACAAAAAACAAAAAGCGAAAAAACAAAACAAAACAAAATTGATTTCTCCCTTTTCCCCAACAAACTCAGAACCAACCGCAGACACAAGCATCAAACGATAATAATCTAGGGTTTTATGACAGATCAACTGTGAAGACAAACTGATCGAGTTAGAACCAACTACAAGCATCAAATGCAGATATAAAAGTAAAGAAAGCGCGAGAAAAGAAAGAAAATAAAAGCACAACCTGACAGAGCTCGCGAACCACGGAATCGAAGTTGGAATCGAAGTTGGAATCGTTCAAGCCATGAAGCAAGAACCGAATCTGACTGGAGATGAGCGACGAGAAAAGCATCTTCATTGAATCGGGGCTTTCCTGTCGAATAATATGAAAATCGGAGGTAGGTTTTTCGCAATTTTTGGGGTGTCTGAAGGCGGTGTTGAGACTGAAACGGAGTTGAAATATTTGAGAAGGTGAAGAAAGCGACGGAAAAGCAGACATGGAGGTAAATATAGGCCATTTGGGAGAGGGGTAAATCAGGAAAGCAACATTTAATTAGGGGTACTTTTGGAAGGGAACTATGAAACCTGTGATTGTGGCGGAGAATCATTGGTGGTAAGAGTTGTAATTTTAAATAGTGTCGAGGGGCATAATGGACAAAAGCCAGCGCCTTTGCTGACTCAGTCGGACAAATGGTTTTCGAGTTTACAAAAAGTTTACGCCTATTATTAATTAATTAATTAATTAATTAATTAATTTTGTGGATTTACTCCTCCAAACAAGTAGATAATCTAATTGTTTTTAATTTTGCTAACGATTTGCATGTATTATTATTGAAAGTGTTGACAAGGAAGTAATAGAAGGATCATGTTTATTATTTAATAGACATTTCTTTGCGTTAATGATAAATGAGTTTTTAGATATTTAAAATATAATAATTAATTTAAAAATATTGTGTCGTTACCCAAAAACCTTTACTAGTTTCCTTTGCATGACAAATACATAGAATAAATGGTTTTAACTAAGAAAAAATAGAATATGAGAAGAAGAAAATCAAAGGAGGAAATAATTTTTTTATTAATTTAAGATATATTTGTTATATTAAGGGTACCGCTTTTTAGGAGGAGTGTATGATATTTCAATTCAGTATATGATAGTTGTTTAGGCACCATTTAAACACGAACAGATGGCAGATGATAGAAAGCACAATATAACCCACAAAATCGGATCACAATAAAATCTAAGAAAGATGGAAATAAAAAAAAAACATGGACCATGTGACTTTGAGAGGATATGTAATAAAAAGCGAGTGTCAAGTGTATAGAGGATTCACAAAAAGTCCTCGTGTAGAAGCGAATTATAAATTTGTCTTTGACACCTAGTGAAAGTAAGGAGGCCCACACAACCATAACAATTGATGATGATGGTAAAAAATTGAAGATTGTTATTCGATGGTGATTGATACTTGTCAAAAGGGGAAAATTAAGGAAAACGGTTTTAAGAAAAGTTGAGACTATTATCAACGTTGACTGTTTAGGCACCCTTTAAACACTAACAGATGGCAAACAATAGAAAGTGCAATGTAACCCAGAAAGTTGAATCATGAAAAAATCTAGGAAAAACGGAAATGAAAAAGAACATGGAACATGTGATTGTAAGAAGATGTGTAATAAAAGCGGGTGTCAAGTGTATAGAGGATTCAGAAAAAGTCCTCATGTGGAAAGCGAATTATAAATTTGTCTTTGACACCCAGCCAAAGTAAGGAGGCCCACATTGCCAGAACAATCAACGATGACGATAAAAATTTGAAAATGGTTATTTGTTGGTGATTGATACTTGTCAAAAGGGGAAATTTAAGGAAAACGATTTTAAGAAAAGTTGAGATTGTTATCAACATTGGCATTAGTGAGCTATAACACTTATGTACAACACTAAAAAGAGCTATGTTGTATGAATTTGATTTTGAAGGGAGGGATAAATGGCCTCAATTGAGTAATGTTATCACAAGTATGATATAGGAATGACCATTAAAGTAAAATCTAGAAACATGGATGGCTAAATTTGGATGGAAAAAAAAAAAAAAACAAGTTGCAATAAATTTAAGGGACTCCTATCTAATTTAAATCCTTTGCAAATAGTAGGAGTTATATTCTTGTGTATAAATAAGTGTCTAGTTTAAGGGCAAAAGGAGCCTTCTTCAACATTCTAACACTTAGTTTCTTAGTTATATTTTATTTATTTGTCGTCGGTCATGGTAATATTCGTCTCTTAGCAGAATTGTAGTAGTTTAAGTCAATTATGAGTTACAAATAAAGGAAGAATCTATCATTTATTCCTATTGTTTATAATTTCATCAATGAAACAATAGTTTAATAGCATTTTCTTTATAAGGGCTTAAGTGTTCCATCCTTTTGGGATTATTTCCACTTTTATCAACCATACAAAGTTAGTATGATCAAGATACTTTTGATGCCTTAGTATTATTATGTAAAGGCTTATGTCTAATGTGCTCTTCTAACTTCATTTCTCTTCACAATTGTTTCTTATAGTAATATAATAATTTATATTTAGTGCATTAGTCAGTATTCCTATCATTCCAATTATATCAATGAATATCTTTAAAATCATTATAGCTAATGTTAGGATTGACCCTTAAAAACAAGACATGATGTAACAAAATTATTTATATTGTACATGACTTGAATGCATTAGAAGTTACACATAAGATGTAAGTCATAAGTTCCTTTCAAGACGATAAGTTATTTATAGTTGGTTCATAAATCTAGGCAATCTAGTAGAAACTGTAGTACATTACCTCCTAATTGGATCGATCTTGGCCATCAGGATGAGGTTATCATAGTGAGGACACTAGTGTGTATGGTTACACATTAGACAAGACCTATAGCAAATCATGACGTAAGGTTATCAAATTATCATGATTCACCGAGCTACTATGTTGTATGGACTCTCAACCTTGAAAGGATATTGACTTTGTTCTAAAATCAACAAGGGGCTTTGATCTATAGATGAGACCCTAAAGTGATTATATATTCCCTATGAATTAGGTCACTATTAATAGAAGTTGGTGACAGTAGGTATTTTTAATAAAGGTGTCATGATATCTCATGAGATTAAGCTAACGTATCCTCTTAGGTGATTTAAAGGATGTGTGATAATGAAATTTGTGATTGTAGTAATTCCTTTAGTAGAATTAGACATATACTCTTTGGAGTTAGAGTGTGTCAGTTGATCACATAATAGAAGGATTTGTAACTCAAGGATTGGATAGGTAATCTTAATGGGTTGATAGCACTACCTTGTTATATTATGGAGAGTCTACATGCAATGAATAGTAGGTCACAAACTTAAACTTTATCTTGTTGTAGTTTCATAGGATATTGCAATGTAGTTAACTCCCTTTAGTGGAGTGTTGAATCAACTTTTGAATAAAGGAGCTAGTATTTTCCTATGGGTCCTAGTTGTCCCTAATCAAGCTCATAGTTCATGGTGACACACACCTTGAGAGTATTTTGGGTATGTAATTCATAAATATGCATAAGGATATTTTGGTAAAAACATAAGGTTTCACTAGATCTTATGAATGGACTTTTTAAATTGGGTTAATTAATTAATTGGAATTCGTTATGACTAATTAATTAATTGGACCCTGTTTGGATTAATTAATTAATTAGGACCCAAGGGGGCTAGATTAGGTGACCCAAGCCCAATTTGGGCTCAGGTCACTTAAGCCCCTAGGGAAGCCTATATATAAACCTCCTTAAGGGTTAAGGCTTCAATCTAACCATTTGGTTTTTTGAAATTAAAAAGACAAGAACCTTAGCCACCCTCTAGAGAGAGAGAAAATCTTACTTTTCTCTCGTGCCAAGATCCATGAAGGGAGAGATCGGGTGGAAGATCGTTGGATAGACAAGTTCTAGAATGAACATCGCGATCGCTGAACATCCAAATCATAGGTAAAGTTTTTTTAATGCACAAATCTAGATCCTTTGATTGTTTAAAGTGTTGTTCTTGCTTCATTTGCTCAGGATCTAGAGGCATAAGGAAAGTTCCATAACCTGAGCCTAGGATAAGGAACAGAGAGGTCCAACATTTCTTACAAATAATGGGATTATACACTAAGAAAGTCACTATTAAAACATTTTATCTTATCAATAAAATCGAATTTATTATGAATTTCATCAAGTATTATTGATGCACTTGTATATATTTCAATGCATGAATGATGTATTGAATCATCCAGATTTTTTATTGTAAACACGATGGTGCATAGTCCAGTGTAAAGTATATATACATAGAAGCTTCATAATTGTTGGTTCTTCCAAATTAAACTTAGTTGAAAATCCCAAATGGAAATAGGTGATCCATTTGGTGAATTATGGTGCGTGGTTTCTAAACTCATTTTATATTCTAACTTGATCATAAGGATGATTAAGTTCGTAACTTGCGCATCAATACTTTTATGTTGGATGCATGGTATTGCATGCACATGTTCATTCTTTTAATTTGCTTTCAAGTTGTTAGTTTGATAAGAAAGACAACGATAAGGACTCTTATCTCATTGCTAGTTCATATTTTTGTGAAAAAGTTAAACATTAGAAATACTTGTATTTATGCCCTTGTTTTAATGAAATAGGCAACTAATTAAAATCTTATCAACATGAGAGTTGTGTTGAGAGGAGCTAATGCCTCAAAGTGTTAGCACATTTCTTTTCACTCTTTAATTTCTTTATCTTTTCCTTGAGCTCCTTGTGAATGTATTATCTTTGGTATTAGAGCTAGGCATTGAGCTTCTAAATCGTGCAAATAAAATTAAAGAGGATGTGGCATTAGTTACTAATGGACAAAAAGACCTCTCGTGTTATGTAACAAAAAGCTTAGAGAATATGCAACATCAAATTAGTGGCAAGGGAATAACTTTAGACTCAAGTAAAAATTCAGCAAATAGGCCCAGATCAAATGTAGGACAACAATCTCCTCTTTATGGAACTTGTTCTTGAACAACTTCATTCCACGGATAGTGAAGTTCGATTTTCCTAGTTATAAAGGAAGTGATGATCCTACCTTGTAGTTATGTAAGGTTGACAAGTATTTTAGGCTCCATAAAATTGCAAAATTGGATAGAGTGGATTCAATTTATTTTTATATAAAGGGAGAAGCATAACTTTGGTTTCAAATGATAGAGCAAGAGTTATATTTGTGACTTGGGAAGACTTTAAGAATGCTACCATCTTGTGGCAAACATGTTCAATCATGGAATATCAAGTTGAATTCAAAAAATTGTTTTTACTAAAGTTAAACGCCTTCCACAAGATAAAAAGGTCAATTGTTTCTTGGTTGGTTTGAAGGATAGTATACACATTAACGTGCAAGCAAATAAACCCACTTTATTGACAATGACAATTACACTAGTGAATTGTTTGAAGATTGTGATCATGCTCAAAACCGCCTTAATACCTAAGTTGCAAGATTGAAAATTCCTCCCCATAGTGCTACTAATTTTTAGGCCTATAATTCATTGTCAAACATAATTAAAAAATGACTTTGAAGGAATTAATAGAAAAAATAATATAAAAAAAGTCTTGGCTTTCATTGTAATGATAAGTACAATCATGGATAAGTGTCTAAGGCTTTTCAAGATAGAAGTTTGTTGAAGAGATGATGAAGATGACGTGGAAATGGAAATAGAAAATGGTATAGAGGATTCACCACTAGAAATTTCTTTTCGTGCTAGACAGGAATGGAGACACCATAAATCATGCAACTTTAAGGTGAGTTGAAAAGGTATTCAATGAAGTTCTTGTAGACTCGAGCAACACTCACAATTTTATTAGTTTGTGAATAACTCAACATGTGAATTCACAATCAAATTCGAGTAGTAAGTTAGAGGCCCTAGTGGCATTGGGAGAGAAGCTTATGAGTTTAGGTCGTAGCCCATAAGTACCTATCCAACTTCAAAAGGTACTGTTTGAGGTTGATTTCTTTATTTTACCCCTTGAAGGTTATGATATGGTATTAGGTACATAATGGCTAAGGATATTGGGTTAATTACAATTGAATTTTGAAAAACCGTTAATAAAGTTTTCTATAGGCAATAAAGAGGTCATTTTAAGAGGCATCACTAATTCAAGGAACAATGGGATTATTAGCATGCCATTACCTAAAGTTTCAACATGTCAAAAATGAGACATATTACAACTCATAAGAGGTGATGAGATTTTGAGCAACAATGGCTCCATATTAACTGAAATTGAGCAACTTTTGTAGAAGTCTCAACAAAATTTAATCAAACATGTAGGGTTTCCTCATCATAGAAGTCATGATTATCGTAGTCCACTTCTTCCAAGCCATGGGCCAATTATAGTGCGACCATATCACTACCCTCATTTTAAGAAAAAATGATATTGAGAAGCTGGTCAAAGAAATGCTAGTAATAGGGACCATTTGACCAAGCATCGACCCTTACTCTTCTTCAATATTGTTAGTTAAAAAACATGATGATACATGGAGGATGAGTGTTATTTATAAAGCCTTAAACAAAATTGCCTTGAAGGATAAGTTCCCCATATTGATAATTGATGAGATTTTAAACGAGTTAATAGGTGCTCAACTCTTTACTAAATTAGATTTATGGTCAAGTTACCATCAAGTGTATATGCATCCTAGTGACATTGAAAAGACAACTTTCAGGACTCATCAAGGCTATTACAAGTTTTAAGTCATGCCGTTTGGGCTAACTAATGTTCTCTCAACTTTTTAGGAGCTTATGAATGAGGTATTCCAAGATTATCTACGAAAATTTGTACGGGCCTTTTTTGATGATATACTTATATATGGTAGAAGTTAGATACTCACTCGAATCACTTAAAAATAGTCTTTGATATATTGCAAGCTCACAGGATAAAGGTGAAGGTTGAAAAGTGTTAGTTTGGAAGACAACAAGTACATTATTTGGGGCACTTGATTTTAAACCAAGGTGTTGCTATGGATCCATCCAAAGGGGAGGCTATGGTGTTATGGCCTAAATTGAAGAGTATCAAGGCTTTGCATGGGTTTTTAGGACTTATAGGTTACTATCAAAAGTGTTAAGACATTATCCTTTGATTTTTTTTTTTGTTGGCAATTTTGTTCATTTTCATTCTAGTCTTGGATCTCTTTAGACAATGATTTACTTTTCATTGAAAATTCAAGGTTGTTGTTTAATCAATCGGACCGTTACAAGTAAGTCTAAAAGGATTTGAGTAAAGACAATTAAGTTTTTTGACAAGGTAAGATTATATCAGAAGTTTTAAAACTAAGCTAAAATGTTTTAATTAGTGTTTGGAAAGTTGAAATTTTATTTTTTAAGAAAATTAAAATGTCTTAATTATTTTTTGGAAAGTTAAGATTTTATTTTTTTTAAGAAAATTCCATTTCCAACATTCTAGGCTCTTAAGCCCTTATATATCCTACACAATTGTGTTTTAGGTTGGATACTTTTATTAATAAAAAAACCCTAACTTGCCCTACCATTCTCAAAAGCTCTCAAAGGTTATTTGAATGAACTCTGGGTTGTTGAAGAAATCTACATCCCCTTAAAAATTGAGGCGGATCCATTAGAGCAATTAAAGTGTTGCATTGTGGCCATGGATCATGATATATGTATTGAAAAGTAAGTTTTAGGAGAAACAACTAGGTAATCTGTGTATTATGATCTCCTATAATGGATGTTTGATGTGGAGGTTTTTCACATAAAATTCTTTGTCTCTTATGTGTGATTGATTTTTTATTGATCATCTTTAATCTACCAGGTTCAATTAATTCAAAAATGTTTAAATCTCTAATAGGTTTAATTGGGTTAAAATTTTCAATGTCTATATTATAATCTTTAAAATTCACCATTTTACTTCCTCTGGGTGTTACTCTACTAAAACATTGGTTTTTTTAATTGGTATCATAATAAGCCTTTAAATAAAAATATGATTTTCTCTCTCAATTCTACTAATCTAGTATTGAACAACCAAAGACGAGTACTTCCATAAATAATCCACCATATTTTGATGGGAATAACTATCCTCACTAGAAGGCTTGAATGGAATTTTTTTAAAAAAAATGCAAGGTGAAAGGGTTTGAAATGCAATGAAATTTAAATAGGGACTCCATTGAAATTATATGTTTCTGGAAGATCTATTGGGGAACTCAAACTTAAACAAGAATAGGATAAGTTGCATAATGAAGGTAGTGAAGCTAATGCTTGAGCCTTATATAACATAATGGGGTAAGTCTTGATGAGTTTCATAAGATAGCCACCTGCAAACGGGCTAAGGAGACATGAGACATCCTCAAAGTAGCTCAGGAGGGCTCTTCATTTGTGAAGTTGTCTAAAATCCAAATGTTCACATCCAAATTTAAGAGCATAAGAATGCAGGAGTATCAGAACTTCTCTGCATTCTACTTTGAGCTCAATAATATAATAAATTCATCTTTTAACCTAAAATAAAGGATCCCTGAGTTCAGGATTGTTAAAGATTTTAAGATCCCTTCCTGAGAGGTTTATACCTAAGGTCACTACAATAGAAGAAAACAAGGATGTTGACTCTATAAGAATTGATGAACTTGTAGGTTCTTTTCAAACTTATGAGATTACCTTTCTAAAATCTCAAAAGCCTAAAAAGTAAGCTTTTAAAGCTTCTAAAAATGGAAAGAAGAATTTGAAAGTTTTGAAAAAGTAAGAAGAGAAAAACTTGTTCATATGCCAAAATATGTAAAAAGAAGCTTTGAAATTTCATAGAAGAACTAATAAGAAGCAAGATTCAAGAAAGGGAAAAAGTTTTGAAAAGTTTGTTAAAGAAAAATGAAAGAGATTCTCCAAAGGGAAGAAGATTGAGTGCTTTAATCGTAGTGGTTTGGGACATGTTTCTACTAGTTATCCTAGTCCCAAGGACATTAAAAAATCTATGCAAGCTACTTAGAGTGACACATACTCTAATGGGAGTGATTCCACTATTTTAGAGGACACTAGGTATGATCAGATTGATTATCTCACTTTTGTTGCATTTATTGATTTTGTGCATGAGATTGTTAGTGAGTGCTTGATTGAAAAATTCATGAAAATTAATACTATTGTTGACTCACAAAAATTTGAGATTGAAATGCTTTGTGAAGAAAAGATTAATCATATTGAGAAAATTCATTTTCTTGAGACTGAGTATCAATTTCTCCTTGAGAGAAATGATATCTTATAACTCAAGAGATTGAATGTCAAATTCATATTTTTCTTCTAATAAGGTCTTTTATCCTGGGACTAAAGTATTGAATGATATTCTTAACAAATGCAAATCCCATGGAGATAAGAAAGACCTAGGTTACATTAACAAAACTGAGACTCCCACTAGTGGAGACATAGTTTTTGTTAAGGGTAAAGAGGAAACTTCTAACCATGTTAGCCTCATTTAGAACTTCCCCTCTATGCACTTATTGTAAAAAGTTTGGACACACTCAAAGTAGATATTATTGTCATCTTAGATTCAAGCATTGAAAGCAATACCAATTTTATAAGAAATTAATATTTAAGGTTAAAGTACTAACCTTTAGGTTTGGATGTTCTCAAAATTTAAATTCCAAGTGTTGAAGAATCAAATTGATGTCTTTGGAAGTCTTGTAGACCCATGATCTTTCGCATGATGACTTTTCTTTGATCTTGGCATACTTTTGGTGGGAGAGAACGATGGAAGACAACTCTATGGAAAATTTATGGAAATCCTAATTCCTAAGGGGGTATTTATAAGGTTCCCCTGTGGGCTTAAGTGACTTGAGCCCACCAAAGACTTAAGTCACTTAATCTAGAAAAAAATGGTTCCTAATTGATTAATTAACTCAACAAGACCTACTAATTAATCAATTAGCCCATTCCAAAGACCTTGCTCACTTACCTCTGTCCAACTTTACATAATTACCAATGTTTTCAGAAACCGACTGGACATTGATTCGAAAAAGTTATTGGTTCATAGTTCACTGGTCAGACCAATGGTTGAACCGGGGTTGAATCGATAACATCATAAATATATCATTTATATTTTAATAAAATTAAAAATAATTATAAGAAATTAAATATATATATATATACACATAATTAAATTTTTTAATAATATTTGGCATTTTATATTTGATATGTCAAATTGAATATTAAATGATAAATATAAATATAAATGTATTAATATATTAAATTTTATTAAATAGAACATATGTAATATTTAAATATGAGGATATATTTAAGATAAAAAAATTATAATATTTAAATTAATTGCATATATATGTATTTTGTTATTTTAAAAACTATTATATTAATTAATTTATATTATTTTTATGTTAATAATTAATAATTATTATACAAATAATGGTAAATATAAATATTTATATTTATTTAAATATTCTATATGATAAAAATTTAAAGTAGGATATATAAATATTTTCCATACTGTTGACCAAATAGTTGTGTAACTTGGTGGTTGACCACTCATTATGTAAACCACATGTCCTAGGTTCAATTCCCCTCCATGTGAAGCTTATTTCATTATTACTAAGGCCTAACCTATCCCAAATTGGAATTCTACAAAGCATTTATATAGTATTTATACCTTCACATCACAATAGAAAGTAAATTACCACATCAGGAAATAAATGAGCTTGGAAGGAAGTGAGAAATGGGCCAAAAAACTTGAGGAAACCAAGTAGAATTTTGGTAAAACCATGATTGACCGGTTCACAAGGAATCAAATGGTTTGTCAGGTTCAGCGGTTCGATCGTCGGTTCATTTGGTTCAATGACAATTCAACCTTTGAACGATCCATTTCATAGGATCAGAAAGGCCGCCAGTCAATGGTTGAACCAGTCGATCCGGTCCGGTTTTCAAAATAATGGAAATTACCAAAATGCCCTAATACATAAAAACGAACCTAAAGCTAATTCAATCCTCATAAACCGTGCCAACAAGGTACATGATCTCGAATAGGGACCATTGAGACTCATAAGAGAACTAGCTCCTTCAAAATCCAATTTTGAAATTGATTCAACATTTTACTATAGAGAATTAATTGAACTCTAGTATCCTACATAAATAACAACGAGACACCATGTGCTCGGGTTCGTGACCTACTATCCATTATGTTTATTTTCCCTATGAATTGGTGTCTATAGTCTAACAAGGTGAAAGTTATTAGCCTTTCAAGACTACCTTTACTATCCTTGAGTTACAAATCCTTCTATCGTGTGTTCAACTAAAATGTCTTAGCTCTTAAAGAGCCTATGTCAAGTTTTACTTAAGGAACTACTATGACCATAGTTTACTTGAACATATCTTTTTAGGATCATCTAAGGGGATATTGTATCTTAATCCTATGAAATATCATGGTACCTTTATTGAAAATACCTATTACTACTGGCTTCTATCAATAGTGACTTAATCCATGGGGAATATATGATCAACTTACAATCTTACTCGTAGGTCAAAGTCATTGCTAGCTTTAACACAAACTTAATATTCTCTCAAGGTTGAGAGATAACATAATGAAATAGCTTGGTAAAGTCATGACTACCTGATAATCTTACATTGTAACTCATTATAGGTCTTGTCAAATGTGTAACCATACATACTAATGCACTCACTATGGGAAACTCATCCTAATGAACAAGACCAACCATCCTTCAAATTAGGAGATAGTACACTACAACCTCAAATGGATTGCCTAAGTTCATAAGCCAATTGTAAACAAATAATCTACTCTCAAGGAACCCATGATTTGAATCTTCCGTGCAACTCCTAATGCACCCATGTTATGTATAATGCAAAAGATGGTAGACAAGAATGCTCATAAAGTGTAATGCATGAAACAATGATAGATAAAAGTAAAACTAGAATATCATAAAATAATAAATTCTGAATTTATTACATCATGTCATGCTTTTAAGGGTTTTATCCTAACAAATGTTATAATAGATTCTTTGAGAGGTATGAAACTCAATTGAATAGGCTAAGCGATAAGTTTGATTTCTTAAAGAATAAAATTTTGCACACTAAGAAATGAAAAAGAATTAATCCTAAGCCTAAGTCTCAAAAAGGCTTCTCTAGTTTACTACCTAAAGTGAAACAAGTGTGGTTGAGGAATGATAGGCCTAAGTGCAATGTTATCTTTATAGACCTTACAGTTAGAGCCTCTAGTGAGTGATATTTTGATAGTGGGTGCTCTAGGCAGATGAAGGGCGGCAAGTCGTTTTTTCGCCTCTTTTCAAGGCTTTAATGGAATGGTGATGGTAGTGTTGCCCATGTGATAAGTAGAGGTAGTGGTTTTATCCTTCAATGCCTTAATTTAGATGAAGTCCTCTTGTTGATGGAAAGGCTAATGTTATTAGCATTAGTCAAACTTGTGATAGTGACTTTAGTGTTAAATTCTCCTAAAATATATGTGAAGTGATTAACAAGGAAGAAGTCACTTTCACTAGGCATAGAACTATGGACAATTGTTATGCAATCAATTCTAGTTCAAAAACCTCTCTAGGATGTAGTAGAGCCAAACTTGATGTCATTGAGATGTGGCATAGAAGACTAGGTCATATTAACTACAGGGATCCAGTGTACTTAGCTAATAAAGAACTAGTTAGAGGGATCCCTAAGTTAAGTGGACAACCTGAGCCTATTTGTGGTAAGTGCATGAAAGGTAAACAAGTCAAGGTGTCATATAAAAAAATTTAAGGGTGATAACACATCTAAGCCATTAGATATTCTCCACATGGACCTTAGAGGTCCCATGTGCACTAAAAGCAAAAGTGAGAAGAAGTATGTTTTAGTGGTAGTTGATGATTTCTCTAGGTGTTCGTTTGTATCCTTTTTGAGAGAAAAATCTAAAACTATTAAGATATTGAAGACTTTTTGCATTAAAATTCAAGTAGAAAAAGGTTGTTCCGTGATTCATGCCCAATTGGTGTCTCAGCTGATTCGTGTCCAGTTGGTGCTCCTTGATTGAGGGAGTAATCAACAAAATTTATAACCTATAACACCATATACTAGGGTAGCAAAGAAAAAACTACTATAGTATAGCGGCTCTAGGATCGTTCACTGGGAAGGATTAGCAAGCTATCAATGATACCAATTCAAAGTGAATTGGTCTTGTTTCATTTCAAGGTTAGCTTAAGAAATAAAACACAAACTTTGATTGGTAAAGATTTAGATTTGAATTAACTAACAAAACAAGCAATGGGAATTACTTAGGAAGAAAAGCATTCCTTGGAGAGTCAGGTTCACTAGGGTGGTTCCTCATGCAAAAGACATAGCTCCGGTCAGATGGTTTATTTCCTCGCGTTAGAGATTCAACATATAGTCAATTCTCTAACTGGCGTTGTACAGATACATCCTTTAATTAGATTTCAACTTTAATTCTCTCACTGATGCAACTTGCAATGGTTTAAGCCTCTCACTAAGCCTTAACCATTCAAGGTGATCTTTAACCTTGGACTTCCCTTCTCAAGCTCGCAAGAGATAACTAATGGATGTCTCCTTGGAGTCTAAAAGCTTACCAAGTGTTGGCAATTCCAGAAAATCATACCTTAAAGTCACCTCCCAGAGGCTCGCAAGGGGTAAACTAGTGCATCTCCATGGTTGGAAATCACTTGCCTTACCAAGTGTTGGCCCAAGTGACTCTAAGGTGTTTTAAGTTAACTAAAAACATAGAAATCACTAAAGGATTTCACTTCCTCTTCATTACTTGCTAAAACCACAAAGCTTTGCATTCTTGCACTTGGAACCTTCCCCGACAACCTTAGCTCCAAGGAATTAGAGGTTTAGTTACTCATTCTCTAGGGAAAACTCCTCAGAGAGTTCATAACTTAGTAAGAAAATAAAAATACAAAGTGAGAAGGTAAGCAAAACAAAGGGCCTGAACTTTACTTGCTTTCCCAAAACTTTTCAAAAGGATCTCCTCCGAGAACAGGCTCCCGAAAGGTATTTATATGAACATAATATAAAACTAATTATTACATGGATATTTTCTCTTTTTACTAACTTAAAAGCTAAGGAATCTTGTAATTGGTGGCTTACAAGGAGTATTTTGGGATTTAGACAACAAAAATTTGATGCAAAATATCTCCCAATGTCGGTAGCAAATATCGGGATGCTCCAGGAACCATTTCGCAAGAGAAAATGGTGTCTGCGAGATTTCGCAGACACTCAAGAAGGGCTGCGAAATCACTTCGCAGCAAAAAGCTATTCTCGCAGGGCTGCGAAGTTGGCTTCCACCTGGATGTTCTCAGCTTCCAGCTTGCGGCATATATCGGGCAACTTCAGAAGGAAATACACCCTACTGTATAAAAAGGTTGCGAAATCACTTCGCAACAAAAGGGTGATTTCGCAACACTTTGTAAAATGCTTCCTTCAGCTTGGAGTGATTGGCTTGCAATGGCTGCAACTTCTTCGTTTCAACTCCGAATTGCACACCGTTTGAAGCATTGGATTGTTGACTTCCTGAGCTTTGAAATGGTATATAACATGCATCAATTGGACTCCAGAAAGTGCTCCAAAAGTGGCTGCTACGACTGTCATCAAGAATATGCTTCATGGCAGATTCTCTTTACTTTTTCTCCTTGCATTCCAGATTTACTCTTGGCAAATGACTTCCAAGCTTTGCCCAAGATTCCTCATAATTCTCCTCAATCTTGAATTGCTTTGGTGATCAAATTACTAACAAAAACACCAAAACTTACACAAAGTGATTAAAATTGCTTTCAAGGGTCCTTAACATGCCAATTGAGTTAAAAGGCCAAAACTACTACTCAAAAGTTTTTAAAAGGATTAATTATAAGCTATCAAATAGCACTTTTTGAGTAGTAATCATTCCGTTATGAGGATTAGGAATGATAGGGAAACAAAGTTTGATAATGTTGACATTGATCACTTTTGTGAACCAAAGGAGATTATGTTGGAACTCCATTTTGCTTGTATCCAATTATTAGACAGGAATCGGATGTTGAATCATATGAAGATATTATGCCAAACATTTCTATAGAAAGGGAACAAACAGAATCTGAACTAACCTGATTCCATTTTGAGTGTTGAAAGAACAAGGTATGGATCTTCTAAGGCTGTGGAGAGCACCACCTCTTTCTGGATTCTCTTTGACGATGGGAACGGGAGAGAAAACAAGTCTATTCTTATTTCAAATGATGTGATAAGACTGAACAGACACTTAGCCTTTGGTTTTATACCCTCCTGCCTTAGGGACCATACCCTTTGGCTATTGGGCCTCACGAGTCTTAGGCCCATCATCTAAAGCCCATGATGGCAATGGGCTCTACACATAAGGTGGTCCATACTATGGAGATTGATACAAAATAAATGTCAAAAGGCGAATGACTTAGTCATGTATCATTGTTAAATATGTGTGAGTCCATATTTTAACAATCTCCCACTTGGACCACATATATTTCGAAACAATGTTCATGATAGTACTTTATTGAGCTCATCTTGCTATTCTAACTTAATATCCTTAAACAATCCGGTCTACTAGTTATGCTAACATAGGATCAAAGCGGCCTTCGTTAATCTTAATTATGAATAGACCCATCAATGATCACAACATTAACAAAATTAGCAACGTGGATCAAGTATGGATGTGTAGCATGGAAATTACATAGAATGTGATCTTTAATATGTCTATTTCCAATTGGTCCCACTTTATGACTAAAAATTAGTCAAATTCCACTTTCAACACTTGATGCTAAACTGCTTCTGAAAGTCATCATTTTAATTCAGAGTATTCAAACATAATAATCTTTTAAAAACAAAGTCTGTACAGATAACATAGAATAATATCACATCAAGAAAACAAACACAAAATCTAAATACAAACTCCCACTATACTAGCACATCATCAATGTGTACAACACCCATATGTGTGACATGCTCATGATATACTTTGGGTGGCAAACCCTTAGTGAGCGGATCCGCAATCATGGAGTTTGTGCTTATGTGTTCAATCGATACTTGAAGACTCTGAACTCTTTCTTTCACAACCAAGAACTTGATGTCAATGTGTTTGGACTTTGACGAACTTCGGTTGTTCTTAGAATACAATTCTGTGGCTTTATTATCACAATTGATTCTCAATGGTTTCTCAATCCCATCAACAATTCGCAACCGAGTGATAAAATTTCACAGCCATATCCCAAGGTTTGATGCCTCGTAGCAAGCTATGAATTCTGCCTCCATGGTAGAAGAAGCAATAAGTGTTTGTTTAACACTTTTCCATGAAACTGCTCCTCCGACAAACATGAAGATGTAGCCTGAAGTGGATCTCCGGCTGTCAAGACATCCTGCGAAATCGGAGTCCAAATATCCCACGATTTCTAAATGATTGGATCTACGGTATGTGAGCATATAATTTTTAGTTCTTTGTAAATATCGCATAACCCGTTTTGCCTTTTTCTAGTGATCCATACCTGGGTTACTCAAATATCTGCCTAACATTCCAACAATGTACGCAATATTCGAACGCGTACAAACTTGTGCATACATGAGACTTCCTATTGCTGAGGCATAGAGAAACCTCTCCATATCCTTTTTCTCAAGTTCATTTTTCGGACATTGGTGCAAACTAAATTTATCGCCTTTTGCTACAGGCGTGTCTCCTGGTGCACAATTGCTCATGCCAAATCTACTCAACACTTTATTAATGTAGGCCTTTTGTGATAACCCGAGTATACCTCTTGGACGATCCCTATAGATCTGTATACCCAGCACAAAAGATGCATCACCAAGATCTTTCATATCAAATTTACTAGATAGAAATCGCTTGGTTTCATGCAAAAGTTCCACATCACTACTTGCAAGTAGAATATCATCAACATATAGCACCAAGATAATGAATTTGCTCCCACTGAACTTGAGGTATATGCATTGATCAACGGTGTTCTCCTTAAAACCAAATGAAGTAATCACATGATCAAACTTTTTGTACCATTGTCGGGATGCTTGCTTTAAACCATATATGGACCTTTTTAATCTGCATACAAGTTGCTTTGAATCATTAGACTCAAAGTTCTCCGGTTGCACCATGTATATTGTTTCATCAATGTTACCATTAAGAAACGCAATTTTAACGTCCATTTGATGTAGCTCTAAATCATAATGAGCTACAAGTGCTATGATGATTCTAAAGGAGTCATTTGACGAAACCGGTGAAAAGGTCTCCTTATAATCAATGCCTTCCTTTTGAGTGAAACCTTTTGCGACTAGGCGCGCCTTATACCTAACAATATTGCCTTTTGAATCCCGTTTGGTCTTAAAAATCCATTTACAACCAATCGGTTTTACACCTTTAGGCAACTCTACTAGGTCCCAAACAACATTGTCTTTCATTGATTTCATCTCTTCCTTCATGGCTTCTATCCACTTTTCAGAGTTAGAACTTTGTTTGACTTGACTAACTGAAATTGGATTGTCTTCCAGACCCATGTCAAACTCATGTTCTTGGAGATATACAACGTAATCATCTAAAATTGTACTTCTCTTTTCTCTAGTGGATCTCCTCAGTGGCACTTGTACTTGAGGTTGTTGAGGTTGTTGAGGTTGTTGAGTTACTTCTTCATGAACTTGAATCGGTTCCATAACTTGAGTAGGAGAAATTTCAGGTGTGTCTTGAATTTCTGTTATCAACTGTACATTCTGAATAGTGTCATCAAACATAATATGACCATGTCCAGTCGTAGGAATACTAACAGATTCCTTTTCAAATACCACCTTTCTTAATTGTTTTCTCCCACTTAACTCAACATCCTCAATGAACTTAGCATTACCCGTTTCAAAGAAGGATCTAGATGAGGGGTCATAAAATTTAAAACCTCTCGACCTTTCAGAATACCCTACAAAGTAGCAGCTCACTGTTCTGGAGTCCAATTTCTTTTCATTTGGCTTGTAAGGCCTAGCTTCAGTTGGACAACCCTAAACATGCAAGTGCCTAATACTAGGTTTCTTGCTAGTCCATAACTCATATGGGGTTTTGGCTACTGCTTTGCTTGGTACTTTATTCAAAATGTAAACTGCAGTTTTGATAGCTTCGCCCCAAAGTGATTCTAGTAAGGTGGAATGACTAATCATACTTCTTACCATATCCTTAAGAGTATAGTTTCGCCTCTCTGCTACACCATTTTGCCTTGGAGTCCCTGACATGGTGTACTGAGGAACGATACCACACTCCATCAAATATTTGGCGAATGGCGGCCCTGGACGTTGTTCACCTGATTTGTCATATCTACCATAGTATTCAACCCCACGGTCAGATTTGACGGCCTTTATTTTCTTGCTTAGTTAGTTCTCAACTTCAACTTTGAAATTCTTGAACATATCCAATGACTGAGATTTCTCATGAATCAAATAAAGATAGCCATAACGCGAGTAATTGTCAATGAAAGTGATAATATATTGTTGTCCATTCCAAGAAGCTGTAGGGAATGGACCACAAATGTCCGTATGTATCAATTCCAAGACGTCACTGCACCTATTGGCATCATTTTTCCTCATATTTGTTTGTTTACCTTTAATGCACTCTATACAGACTTGAAAGTCTGAGAAATCAAGTGGATCAAGAATTCCTTCTGACACAAGCCTTTGAATCTGTTGATTTGAAATGTGACCCAAATGCTTATGCCATAACATTGATGAATTCTCATTTATTAATTTTTGTTTAATGTCATAATCACTTGAATGCAAGGTTTCATTTCCATTAGTGGCCTTTATGTTCAATTTGTATAATTTATCTGTTCGACTACCTGTACCAATAACATTTGAATTTAGATAAAGACTAACCATTCCATTTCTAAATGAACAACAATATCCAAATTTGTCCAGACATGAAACAGAAATTAAATTCCGTCTAAACGACTGTACTACAAAAGTCTCTTCCAAATCCAAAGTACATCCAAAGTCTAACTGTAATCTGAAAAGACCAATAGCCTTGACTGCAACCTTGTTGCCATTTCCCACATAGATGTATCTTTCGCCATCAGTTGGCATTCGGCTCCTTAGGCAACCTCGCATAGTGACACTTATGTGAGTAGTTGCACCCATATCTATCCACCAAGTGTCAGTAGGCACTACAGCTAAATTAATTTCTGAACAAACAAAGTTGAGAAGTGTGCCTTTCTTTTCACGCCAAGCAGCGTATTTGGTACATGTCTTCTTCATATGACCAGCCTTTTTGCAAAAGAAACAAGTGATCTCCTTATCTTGTTTCTTTTGCACCTTCTGCTTTGATGTCTCAGAAACTGCAGTTTGTTTTCCTTTATTGTCCATCTTTCTTTTCTTGTTGGCACCAAATCCCTGAGATGTGGAAGCCAAGTGAGCACTTTCTATCTTCTCTTGTTTTAATCTCTCTTCCTCTTGTACACATTGAGCAATAAGCTCATTCAAAGTCCATTTCTCCTTTTGAGTGTTGTAACTGATTTTGAATGGACTGAATTGTGTAGGCAGAGAGATCAAGACCAAGTGCACGAGTATGTCTTCCGAAAACTCTAACTTTAGTGTCTTGAGTCTAGTCACAAGATTAGACATTTCCATAATGTACTCCCTTATATTCTTTTTCCCTTTATACCGTATAGAGACAAGCTTACTAAGAATAGTGCTTGTCTCAACCTTTTTGTTTGCAGCGAATCGGTTTGCTGTCTGGTCCAAGAATGCCTTGGCTCGGGTTTCCTTAGGTATTGCACCCTTTATAGCTTCTGGAATTGAGTGCTTCATTATCATTAGACTCATGAGATTGGATCGCTCCCATTTTTCTATAATAGACCTTTGCTTAGCAATGCTGGCATCAGTAAGATCTAAAGGGCGATCCTCTCTTAATTCATAGTCTAAATCCATGCACCCAAGCACAATTATAACGTGCTCCTTCCATTTCTTGAAGTTTGTGCCATTAAGCACTGGAATGTTTTTAACATTTGAAGATATAGAAGATGCTAAATTCATAATAATAAAGCTCACAATCAGTCATATAATCATCACACATACATGAATAAATAAATAAAAAATTAACATATATATGTATGTGCATGTGCACATATAACAAGATACCTAGCACAAACATCAATATTCAGCTTTGGACAGAAATATCAACTTGTAATTGGCATCTTTATACAAAATTAATTCATAAATATTGACAATAAAACTGAAAACAATATGCTTGTCTTTGGACTAACATATTGAATGTAAGATAAACTTTATATGTCACATATTTATAATTACTTTATTTATCATTATATTAAAATAATCTTTCTTTGGGTTGATTATTTTATATAACAATAACATATTTATATATTTCAAAATAAATGAAATTATGTAACACAAGTTACTTTGGCAACAAATATGCATAATTCATTTATTTTAAAAAATATTAAACATAAATATAGCAAGCAATAATTCAATCAAAATTATTTATGCATAAATCTATGTATATATACAAGCCTTAATAATAATTGATGGGAGAAAAATGGGGCAAATGTTAGAGTGACGACATTGCCCTTTAGGCTTGTACTTTTGTGGGTGAACTATAGGTTGGGGGGGTGAGCCCCCCGCGGTATGGTTCAGGGGTATTTTGGCCCAATTTTTTTTTTTTTTTTTTTTTTGTTTGACTGCAGCCCCAAACGACCCTTGGGTCGTTTGCAGCCGCGTCACCCGTGGAGCAGCACCACTATCGCTCCTCTAATGACATCGACAGTGGTGCAGGGTGGAAAATGGCTTATCCAGGCGACATCATGGGTCGACGCCTGTAGTGGCGCCAAAATGGCGTCGGAGCTATCCTCAAAACGGCGTCGGCAGTGGGGACGACGCTAAAACGTCGTCTGAACTGCTCCGATCCCTAATCGAAACACCAGGAACGACGTCGACATCCCTTTGCACCAGGTGGCGTTTTCTCTCCGGTGTCTAGAAACGACGCAACAACGCATGGAGATTGCGCTTCTCACCGGCATCTGGAATGCCTGAAAATGGCGCCTGGAATGCCGTCTGAAACTCCTGAAAATGGCACCTGGGACGCCGTCTGGAACGCTTGAAAATGGCGCCTAGAATGCCGTTTAGAATGACGCCTGTAATAGCATCTCGCCCGCCTAAGATTATTTTCTCAACACTAGCAGAATAACTACCTTGAGAGTCAACAAAGAGAAATACAAACCCAGTATTCTATGTATTTAAAGAGTGAGTATAACCTCTTATTCAAGCATAAAATTTTTTTTTTTGAGTAATTCATTTTCTAGATTGATATTTATTGAAAATTTTGTAGAATTCAGAAAATGAACCTTGAAAAATTTACAGATTCTGTTAAGTGATTCATTGCCCTAATATGCCATATGGGAGTAAAAACATGTTTGTTTGAATCAACAACCATTTCTAAATGATCCA
Source organism: Vitis vinifera (assembly GCF_030704535.1). Taxonomy (NCBI): domain Eukaryota; kingdom Viridiplantae; phylum Streptophyta; class Magnoliopsida; order Vitales; family Vitaceae; genus Vitis; species Vitis vinifera. The sequence goes on from NC_081820.1 coordinate 15,470,741, forward strand.
ACATTCTGCTCTGATACCAATTGTTGGAACTCCATTTTGCTTGTATCCAATTATTAGACAAGAATCGGATGTTGAATCATATGAAGAAATTATGCCAAACATTTCTATAGAAAGGTAACATACAGAATCTGAACTAACTTGATTCCATTTTGAGTGTTGAAAGAACAAGGTATGGATCTTCTAAGGCTGTGGAGAGCACCACCTCTTTCTGGATTCTCTCTGACGATGGTGTAGACCCTCAATTTTGTTCCTTTAGCACATGTCTTTAAATTCATTTTTAATGCTCCATAGTAACTCCTTGGTGGCCCATTACTACTCGTACAACTTACCTTTTTCTGAGTCACCTCGGAGACTTCGGTCGAGGGATTATCTGACCCTTTATTGTGACCCTTGGCAACCCTAATTTAGACTTAGGCTTTTGTTATTCTTTTTAGGATAACTTTTAGATACACCTGACCCATTAGACACCACCCTAGGCCCACCTAGATTCACCTTGACTCGCACCGAGACACCTCCTCATTTACACACATGTCACTTAGGTCACTTAGACACTTTTTTCAGAACAGGTCCATTTAGACATTTCATTGAGGCTCAACATTTCTTTTTTATTTATTTATTTATTTATTTATTTTATTTATTTATTTTTTAATATTATTATTATTATGGCATGCATTTGGTAATTACATTCATTTTGTCTATTCATTTTTACTTTTACTTTTTATTATTTACTTATTCATGTATTTAATTGTCTTTATATATTTCATTTTATTTATTTTTATTTACTTATTTACTTACTTAATAAAAAATTGTTTGAATTGTTAGATTTAAAATACGCATATAGCCCCTTTATCAAATGACAGAATTGTACAATCTAATATTTGATTTTCTCTTTCATTATCTTTTAATCATATTTCATTTTATTACCAATTTCATGACTTTCATTAATTTCTCGTCTTTTCCTTTAATTTTAATTTTATCTTATTTTGTTTTGCATGAGGAGCACCATTTTGGGCAGGAACAAAAGGATCGTGGGACGAATTATCCACATACATTAGACCCTATTCCTTGGAAGCTTCAAGATCTTCATACCCAGGGATAGGATCACCACGGATTCTCCACGAAAAAGCAAGGGAATTAACCGCCATCTCGACAGGAAGAACCAGTACGCATGTGTGGGCATTTTTTTGGTCGTTTGGGAACACATCATGAGTTGAAGACAACCAGTCCACGCGCAAGCATCCCCCACGCCTGTAACTTTTGAGGGGTCCACATCCCAATTTCCATAAGATCTCCACGGTATCTTGAAGAGAACCATGCATGCCACTCATTCAAAGTGGGTGGGCTGCATCTTCCAAATGTAAGGAGAGACAAGACAATACGCATGGATGAAGGCTTCATTCTGCTGCCAATCCATAACCTGCACGGGCTGCAATTCAATGGATGTACAGTCCACTTTGGGATTGATCACCCACCATGGAGAGTGACCACGGAATTCTCCAACACTTTGCCCGCATATGGAGAATACCATGCATGGACCTTAGGTTGAAACATCAACGCACACCAGATTGATGAGGACGCGGTTCGGGAACTGAGTGGTGAACATCAGATTTTTTTATGGAGCATGGTATGGACAATTGGATAAAAAGAAACAAAAATCTGAACCCACTTTAAGAGAAACACATAGGCCGCACCATTCTCCAACAAGACATGGGCTGCATCCTTGAAGAAATTGCTAGGTAAGTCACGCATACATCACTTCCCATATCCACATGCATTCAAAAAAGGAAATAGAATATTCAATGATGGAGAGGCTGCCATAAAAAAATCCCCACTTCCCATAAGAAGAGGATCGCTACATGCTGGTTATACGAAGGGGAATTTTGGAGATCCTCACGCAGCCATATAAAGAGGGGCTGCCATATAAATAGGAGGGGGGTTTTTTTTAGCAGAGATCGACACGAGAGGAGATTATTTTTCTGGAGCAAAAGGAGGATTTTTGGCTTGAGAAGGAGAAAGGCGAGAGGATTTTTTTTTGAGGAGTAGAGAGATCCACACGAAGAGGGGAGCCACCTTAACGCATCAAAGGCAAATTTTTTTGTTAATACAGGTGAGTTTTTGAAATAGTTTTGATTATTTTTGTTCGTAATTCATAAGTCCATGCTAATTTTTGTTTTAATCCATGTGATAGTTAAAATGTGTTTGTGAGTTTAATTTAATTAGTTTTGTCTTAATTCACTCCTTAGTTTAGTTTTGTTATTGATTCTGATTTCTTAGTTTAATTAATTAATCTTCTTTTAGGTACAATTTAGGTTTCGATTTGGTTTATTAATTTATTTTATTCATAATTCTAATTCATTGATAAAATTGATTCTTTATTTGAAAGTTTGCGTTTTTAGGATGTTTTAATTTAATTTGATTCATTATATTTAGTTTAGATATTTGTTATAGTTTAGTTCATTAATGAAATTGATCCCATGTTTAAAAGTTTGCGTTTTTAGGATGTTTTAATTTAATTTGATTCATTATTTTTAGGTGTTTTTTTATAGTTTTAATTTATTAGTAAAATTGACCCCATGTTTGAAAGTTCATATTTTTAGTATTCTTTGATTCATTTTCGTTCATTTTAATTAGTTTATGTGTTTTTATAGTTTTACTAGCTTATTGATAAAATTGATCCTTTATTTGAAAGTTTGCGTTTTTAGGATGTTTTAATTTAATTTGATTCATTATATTTAGTTTAGATATTTGTTATAGTTTAGTTCATTAATGAAATTGATCCCATATTTGAAAGTTTCAGTTTTTAGTTCGCTTTGATTTAATAATTTATATTCATTATTTTTAGGTGTTTTTTTTATATAGTTTTAATTCATTAGTAAAATTGATCCCATGTTTGAAAGTTCATATTTTTAGTATTCTTTGATTTAATTTCGTTCATTTTAATTAGTTTATGTGTTTTTATAGTTTTATTAGCTTATTGATAAAATTGATTCTTTATTTAAAAGTTCATGTTTTTAGTGTACTTTGATTTAATTTAATTCATCTATTTAGTTTAGACACTCTCACAATTTTTGGTCCATCAATAAAATTAATTCCATGCTTGAAAGTATATATTTTTGGTTTGCCTTGGTTCATTAGTAGAATTAATTCTATGTTTGAAAGTTCATGTTTTTAGTTTAATTTAGTCAAACTCGTTATAATTAGTTTAGGTACTTCTATAATTTTAGTTCCTTACCCGAATTGACCCCTTTTTAGTTTTTATTTCAAAATCATTAACGTTAGTTCCTGATCACCCTTATCCTAGCTTATATGCTTTTAAAATCCTAGCGGTTAGTTCATGAATTGATACTTTGTTAGTTTGTCTAATTTAGAATGTCTTGTCTGTTAGTGATCCTTCATTTAATCTGATTTTCTTTCTGAGGCCATTAAAAATCATGAAGATTGGCCTCTACCATCACCATTATCATTTTTGTTAATTACTAAAAAAATTTTACTTTGAGGTTTCATTTTTGTTTTGTTTGGTATTTTATCTCTTATATTTTATTTTTTCCCAATTTAATCCCTTTTATTTTAAAATAAAATACTTTTCTCAAAAAATCATTTTAAAAATCTATTTCAAAAACTCATTAGAGTCCTCAGGATCAAAATTTCCTTTTTTTTATTATTTAAAAATAATATGCAACCATATCTTGTTCGGTTTGCATCCTTCTCGGTTTTCAACAAAAATTTTGGTTTTGAACACTAGTTAAGGAAAATGTGGCGTCTAATTGATCGATTAGAGGGTACCCCCTTTTCCTAGGCAAGGTGATTCGATTTGCTTGTTTGGTTTGCTATCTTACCATGTTTGATTGCCTTGGATGATCACTTGATTGTTTTGCTCACTTTAGCATGATTCACTATCACATATATTAGATAGGACTTTGTTTGTTTGATATTTATTTGCTTTGCATGACTGTTTGAATGATCACTTGATTGTTTTGCTCACTTTAGCATGATTCACTCTCATATATGCTAGATAGGACTTTGATTGTATGATACTTATCTGCTTGGTATGATTGCTTGTTGCATGACAACCCTTTCTCTTGCATGATTGTATGATTGCTTGTCTTTGTTCACTATCTCACTTTAGATCTTAGGTTTTTCGGATGCACCCACATCCTTCATTGTGCACTTTAGATTATCCCTGAGTGTTGAGAGATGGGAGAGCCTTCACCCTTAAGAAACCCCCTGGGAACGCGAGGAAGTGCATGTGTGGAGGTGATGACCACCTTGCATGGAAGCACCCCGTCTCCTTGGAGGCGTGCAGAGGGTTGCGTACCATCGGAGGGTACGATCGCTTCTGCTAAGGATCCTTTGACCCACCCATTTTATCCTATAGAGCCGCCTTAACCTTGTAGGTTAGCCTAGATCCAATTAAGATTTCACTCCTACACGTGGGTGCATCTATGGACCTTCAGAGCTACCTTGGTCACAATTGGATTCGGTTATCCCTTCCTTAGTCTCCTTTTGGTGTAATCAGAGAAGGGTATCAGATTGAGTACATTTGGGCTATTTTCTTGCACACTTATCAGCTGATTCATACAGAGTCGCTTTCATACCGCACCTTATCCAGTGTTTCCATATTTGTAGGAGGGTTTACCTTGACCGATCTGGATTCACCTTTGTTAGAGTTGGAGGCAGATTGACCAGAGTATCAGACCAGTTAGACCAGAGATCAGATCAGGGGGATATGGATTCTCAGATAGTTACCGTTGACCAGTTTGCTGCAGCCATGGCTTCGATCCAGGAGGCTATAGCTAGCCTTGGCCAGAGGATAGATGGGCAGCAGGCCCGACAGGTCCCAGTTCAGGAGGATATCCAGTTTGATACCACAGTACCACCACCACCTCCGCACAGTCAGCCAGCACCACAGACTATACCTTTTACTCTACATAGTCAGACTGAGGTTGCACCACCTCCTGCCATAGTGCCTACTTCGATCTCAGAGGACCCACATGCTCGTATGGATAAACTTGAGCAGAAGTTGAGACAGATGAGGACTTCAGAGGGAGCTATTACTTGGGAGGATTTTGATGGAGCACCAGTGGCCAGTCTACCGGCCAAGTTCAAGATGCCTGAGATTGAGAGATACACAGGCATAGGATGCCCTCACATCCATTTGAGACTCTATAGTACTGTTATGAAGGCCCATGGACTGGATGATGCCCAGATGGTTATGCTCTTCCCTATGTCATTGAGTGGTGCTGCATAGCGTTGGTTCGCTTCATTGGAGGTATCACGCCGTAAGACTTGGGATGACTTAGCCCAGGAGTTTTTGAGACAGTTTGCATTTAACACTGTCATTGATGTTTCGAGGAGAGAGTTGGAGGCTTTGAGACAGAGGCCGGAGGAGTCAATCACTTCATTTATCTCCTGCTGGAGGGAGAAGATTTCACAGATTATAGACCGTCCTTCAGAGAGAGATCAGATTGGCATGATCATGAGGAGCTTGCAGCCTAGATTTGCTAGACACTTGATGGGATTTCCCCATACGGATTTTGGATCTTTAGTACAGGCTTTGTATGGTATAGAGGAGGGCATTGCTAGAGGATTATGGTCTGAGTCTTCCCCTACTGATTCTAAGGGGAAGAGGCCTTCAAGAGGACAGAGATCAGGAGATGTTGGTGCTATCAGTTCAGCAGGGATGAGACCTTCTAGACGCTATCAGACAGTTGGGCAGACTCCTGGGTACTACTATCCACCTTCACCTCATGCGCATTACAGACCACCTACCCCTTCCAGACCTATGACTCCTACTTATCTGCATCTGGACTCACAGCCCGTTTTTGCTGCACACGTCGCAGAGAGACCTCCTGCCCCATATATTTGACCCCGAGCTCCGCAGACCACTACTTATGTGCAGAGACCACCACGTCAGTTTGCTCAGTTGGGTATGCCTTTGAGTCGAGCTTTTCAGAAGCTCGCAGAAGGTGGATTATTGACTCCATTAGCATCCAGGCCTTTACCCCAGCCCATACCACCTCGCTTTAGGATGGACTTACATTGTTCCTACCATCAGGGACCAAGGCATGACACGGACCATTGCACTGCTTTGAGACATGCTATTCAGGATTTGATAGATCAGGGTTTGGTCAACTTGGGGCAGCCAAGTGTGACCACTAACCCTCTTCCTGCTCATTCTACACACGCAGTGCATCCATCTTTAGGAGATATTAATCACATGGACCTTATAGAGGATGACAGTATACACATGTTGAGTTGGGATGATGGATTACCTGAGCCGATTGTTCTGCATGACAGCTATGAGATTGATGGGGTTTCATTGGTCCCTCAGACTCCTGCACCATTCAGTTTGATCCCGGACGAGGCACCATTCCAGTTGACTCATCCTACACCCTTAGTTATCGGATGTTAGGATACTTTTGTCCCTTTCACCTTATGGCCAGAGGATGATGATTCAGAGGGGAGAGAGATACAGATTGTGACTCGTAGTGGGAGGATAGCTCAGCCACCACCACCAGCAGTCAGACTATTTGAGGGTACAACCTCTCATGAGTAGGTTAGGAGAGAGGATGATGAGGTTTTGAGACAGATACAGAGCACTCAGGCTCGCATTTCCATCTGGAGTTTATTAGCATCGTCCAGTACTCATAGAGATGCTTTGATTCGAGCCTTGAGTCAGATCAGAGTAGAGACTACCACCACTCCGGAGAGATTGATTCATATGATGACGGCTGGCAGGGCCACTTGCATTGTATTTTCAGATGATGACTTGCCACCTGATGGTTTAGACCACGTGCGCCCTCTATACATCACAGTTGGATGTTCAGGCCGTAGAGTCCCGTCTGTCCTACTGGACAACGGCTCAGCCTTGAATGTTTGCCCTTTAGCCACTGCTATAGCTCTTGGTTTCGCGCCTTCAGATTTTGGTCCTTCTACTCAGACAGTCAGGGCGTATGATAGCACCAAGAGGGAGGTTATGGGTACCTTGATGATTGATTTACAGATTGGTCCAGCCACATTTTCCACTTTGTTCCAGGTTTTGAGGATTCCTACATCCTTTAACCTACTACTAGGCCGGCCATGGATTCATGTAGCTGGAGCTATTCCTTCTTCCCTTCATCAGAAGGTGAAGTTTATTCATGATAGGTAGGTCATCACAATGCGCTCTACTAGGGATATATTTGCCGCTTCTGAGCCAGTACTTCAGATTAGTCATAGTGAGGATGACCTATTTTTGACTGGATTTACTTTTAATGAGATACAGACTCTCGAGATTGAGGATTTTCATAGAGACTTTGTGGCTATGTCGTTTGATCAGCACAGTAGCACAGTGGTCCTTGATATGATGAGGGGTATGACCTTTCTACCTGGCATGGGGTTAGGACGACGTCAGCAGGGACCGAGCGAGTTCATAGCTGCCATTGACCATGATACGACATTTGGACTTGGATTCATCCCTACTGAGGCCAATTACCGTCACATGGTGCGGCTGCGCAAGGAGAGGGTGAGAGCCCGTTTATCCCACACACCATTTGATTATCCTATTCGACCCTATAGGATGAGTTTGGCTGACTACTTTGTCAGAGGATCAGAGACTCGACCTCGTCTAGAGGAGATTGATAGTGCGGTTCATACAGATAGAGAGACCGAGCTTCAACATCTATTTCACCAGCTACAGTTGAGTGATGGGGCTCCCGACACTTCTTTCCCTGTGGCGATTACTCCCACGTCTCCAGATCGAGCTAGCATGTTGTCTCTATGCTTTCCAGAGGAGATCACGAGTGATGGGGTAATTGTTGATCCTACTGAGGTGATTGATGGAGTTGTTCCCCATGATGAGTACCGTGATGAGATGGACATGATGACCGTGAGCCAGATTGCCGGCATTGTTCAGCTTCAGCCTGTTTCAGCATTTGATATGTTTGGGGTATCTACCATTGAGGTTTTTGAGGGGACTCAGACTCTTCCTGTTCCAGAGCTTCCAGAGGATGATAGTAGTTTGTTTAAGGGCATTGTTAGCCCAGTTGGGGGAGCATCCGACCTTGTGGACCCACCTCTTTCTTTTGATGTTTTATCGGGATTTATCTCCTGCTCTGACGATGTTTCTGTTGCTTCATTTATGGATTTGAGCATTTTTGAGTATTCGCCTGTCTCTTGTGATAGTATCTCTACATCTGCACCTCACTCACCCATTACACAGATATTTGATATAGATGATGAGATTGCACAGCCCAGTTCGGATAGGGACTCTTTTGATCATGACTCTGGTCCCATAGATGAGAGAGTTTCACCTGCTGTAGGGGACATTGAGACTGTTGATTTTGGCACAGAGGATCAGCCTAGAGAGTTGAAGATTGGTTCACCCCTATCTACAGATGAGAGATATAGACTCATCCATTTACTCAGGTCATACTTGGATGTCTTTGCATGGTCTTATGAGGACATGCCAGGTCTTGATCCCTCTATAGTCCAGCACCATTTACCTACCCTACCACATGGTAGACCGGTTAAGCAGAAATTGAGACGGTTACATCCACGTTGGAGTCTACAGGTAAAAGAGGAGATTCAGAAACAACTCAGTGTTGGGTTCATATCAGTAGTTGAGTATCCAGAGTGGTTGGCTAATGTCGTCCCTGTTCCTAAAAAGGATGACAAAGTTAGGGTTTGTGTTGACTTCAGGGATCTCAATAAAGCCAGCCCTAAAGATGACTTTCCCCTTCCACACATTGATTTGTTGGTTGATGGCACTACAGGTCATTCGATGTTGTCTTTCATGGATGGGTTTTCAGGATATAATCAGATTTTGATGGCTCCAGAGGATATGGAGAAGACAGCCTTTATTACTGAGTGGGGTACCTACTGTTACAGAGTTATGCCATTTGGGTTGAAGAACGCAGGAGCCACTTATCAGAGAGCCGCTACCACTTTGTTTCATGACATGATGCATACGGATGTCGAGGTTTACGTGGATGATATGATTGTGAAATCCTGAGGTAGAGCAGATCACTTAGATGCTTTAGAGAGATTCTTTGAGAGGATCCAGAAGTTTAGATTGAGGTTGAATCCCAAGAAGTGCACCTTTGGAGTGACTTCTGGGAAATTATTGGGACATATGGTCAGTGAGAGAGGCATATAGGTCGACCCAAATAAAATCAAAGCCATACTTGACATGCCTGCACCGAAGACTGAGAAAGAGATCAGGAGTTTTCTAGGCAGATTACAGTACATCAATCGATTCATAGCTAGATTGACAGACATATGTGAGCCTATCTTTCGTCTTTTGAGGAAGAACCAGCCAACAGTTTGGAATGATGACTGTCAGTTTGCATTCGAGAAGATTAAGGAGTATTTGCTTTCTCCTCCTGTTTTAGTGCCTCCTACGCCAGGACGTCCACTTCTTTTATATTTGTCAGTTTCAGACATGGCCTTGGGATGTATGTTAGCTCAGATTGATGACTTAGGAAAGGAACGAGATATTTACTACCTAAGTAAGAGGATGTTGGAGTATGAGATGAGATATGTCATGATTGAGCGCCTTTTCTTAGCACTAGTTTGGGCTACCAGGAGATTGAGGCATTACATGACAAAGTATTCAGTGCATTTGATATCCCGCCTGGACCCGTTGAGATACTTGTTTGATAGACCTGCATTGACTGGTAGATTGATGAGATGGCTCGTACTCCTGACAGAGTTTGATATTCAGTATGTTTCTCAGAAGTCTATTAAGGGAAGTATTGTCGCCGATCATTTGGCTTCATTACCGACATCTGAGGATAGACCAGTTGATGATGATTTTCCAGATGAGGAGTTTGTTGCTATGACCAGCTTATCAGGATGGTGCATGTACTTCGATGGTGCAGCCAATCAGTCAGGGTATGGGATAGGTGTTCTATTGGTATCCCCTCAGGGTGATCATATTCCGAGGTCCGTTCATTTGGCATTCTCTGATCGACATCCTGCCACGAATAACATAGTTGAGTATGAGGCTTGTATCCTTGGTTTAGAGACTGCACTGGAGCTTGACATTAGACAGATGGAGGTATTTGGTGACTCCAATTTGGTACTCAGACAGATTCAGGGAGACTGGAAGACTAGGGACGTGAAGCTTAGACCATATCATGCATATTTAGAGTTGTTGGTTGCGAGATTTGACGACTTGAGATATGTTCATCTGCCTAGAGCGCAGAACCGATTTGCTGACGCCTTAGCTACTTCAGCTTCCTCCGTAGACATTCCGATTGATGTAGTCATACGTCCATTACTGATTGAGTCGAGGTCTGCACCCGCCTATTGTTGTTTGATTGGAGAGACAGAGGTCCAGGATGACCTACCTTGGTATCATGACATTTATCAGTTTCTCAGATCTGGCACATACCCTGAGGTAGCCACTACCAAGGATCGGAGAGCACTGAGGAATTTGGCCACTAGATTTGTGATTTGTGGAGATACCTTATACAGGCGATCAGCTGATGGTATGCTCCTATTATGTTTAGATCGAGCCTCTATGGATCGAGTGATGAGAGAGGTTCATGTAGGAGTTTGTGGTCCGCATATGGGAGGACACATGCTAGCTCGTAAGATTATGAGGACGGGCTATTTCTGGTTGACTATGGAGACAGATTGTTGTCAGTTTGTCCAGAAATGCCCAGAGTGCCAGATTCATGGTGATCTCATACATGCACCACCATCAGAGTTACACGCCTTGACCTCGCCATGGCCATTCTCAGTATGGGGTATTGATATTATTGGGAAGGTTTCACCAAAATCTTCCAGTGGTCATGAGTTCATCCTGGTTGCCATAGATTATTTCACCAAGTGGGTGGAAGCCGCATCATATGCGAGGTTGACATCTGTTAGGGTTGCCAGTTTCATCAGATCACACATCATTTGTCGCTATGGGGTTCCTCATGAGTTGATTTCCGACAGAGGGGCGCACTTCCGAGCTGAGGTAGACACTTTGTTGCAGGAGTATGGCATCCGACATCATAGATCTTCTGCATATAGGTCACAGACCAATGGGGCAGTAGAGGCTGCAAACAAGAATATTAAGAGGATTTTGAGGAAAATGGTTGAGACTTCTCGAGATTGGTCAGAGAAGCTTCCTTTTGCATTGTGGGCATACCGTACCTCTTTTCGTACCTCTACAGGAGCTACGCCTTACTCTCTAGTGTATGGTATGGAGGTTGTTTTGCCAGTCGAGACAGAGATGGGCTCATTGAGAGTAGCCCTTGAGCAGCAGATTTCTGAGACAGAGTGGGCTCAGGCTCGATTTGATCAGCTTAACCTTTTAGATGAGAGGAGATTGAGAGCAGCAGATCATGTTCAGGCCTATCAGAGAAAGATGGCTCGTGCCTTCAAGAAACGGGTTAAGCCTAGACCATTGCAAAAAGGGGACTTAGTTTTGAGGATTCTCAGGGGTTTGATTGGAGACCCTAGAGGAAAGTTTAGACCTAGTTGGAGTGGGCCTTATGTTATCCGAGAGTTGACTCCAGAAGGGGCTGCATGGTTGACAGACTTAGATGGAAACCAATTTTCAGAGCCTACCAATGTGGATCAACTGAAGAAGTATTATGTTTGAGACCGTGGTCGTAGGATGGGTGGCCATCATTTCGGTTAGCCTCATACTTTATCACCTCTATATATTAGACCGTTGCTAGCCCATTGAGCTTCGCGTGGTATGTTATAGCCTTATTTCTTTCTTATAGCTTCGATTACCATTTCTATACCCGGGTTGGGACCCTTTGATGTATATGCATGCTTTGCTAGGAAAGTCTCATGAGCTTTAGACTTATAGGTCTATCTCCTCATTTTGTTACCATCCTCTTATCACCCTATTTGTTCTATTTTATTATCATCATATATTCATTCTCTTTCTTGTCTCTATCATTATTTGCTTCATCTTATCTATTCTCTTCCTTGGGTTGATGATTCTTCACGTCTTAGTGCAAAGAGGGCAGTCATATCACTCTATTCATTCCATCATTTGACATTGATTCGGAGATCTTAGTTTGAGAGGTTGTCTCATGGGTTGGGGTTCATGTATTCATCAGTGATTTGAGAGAGTTTATTCACTCCTTGTATCTTTTCCATTGGAGTTTGACTTATTGATGATCAGAGCATGCGCTAAAAAAAAAAAAAAAAAAAAAAAAAAGCGCAATGACATGTTTGTGTATGGTATCTTGCTTCATTGGGCACTTATATCATCTTTTGAGGTCTGTTTACTGGGTATATTTGACATTGTGGGTTCTTGTGAGATGTTTATATGAGTTTTCACTCCTTGAGCCACTCTTGTTATGCATTTGGAGTGTTGGGGGTTCATGTGAGAGTTCTATGGTATCCTATGCTTCTCGGTCATGGTTGATACGTATTAGGTATGAGAGATGAGTTTGAGATTCATCAACAAAGCAGCTTTTTAGACATAGAGGGTTCCTTCAGTTTAGACTTTTCAGAGGTTTGTCACGATGCATCAGTTTCTTACCTATTGATTTCAGCGGATGATTGATTTACTGGTTGTTTCAGCAGTGTGAGCACCCTGGATACTGGGGCATATTTCCCTTCTTGGTTTCAGTAGTCCAACCCTTGACATTTTGAGTATGTGGCTTTGAGCCAATTTATTTCATGTCCACTTTCGAGTTGGTCTTCTCTATTATTCCCTTCTAGGCCCTAAGCCTCATAGCCCTGAGTTATTCATTTCTTCTAAGACCCCGAGTCTTATAGCCCTAAGCTATCCTTTTTCCCTTAGGCCCTGAGCCCGCTAGCCCTGAGCTATCATTTCCTATAGACCCCGAGTCTTATAACCCTGAGCTATCCTTTTTCCCTTAGGCCCTGAGCTCGCTAGCCCTGAGCTATCCTTTTTTTAGGCCCTGAGCCTCGTAGCCATGAGTTATCCATTCCTTCTAGACCCTGAGTCTTATAGCCCTGAGCTATCTTTTTTCCCTTAGGCCCTGAGCCCGCTAGCCCTGAGCTATCATTTCCTACAGACCCAGAGTCTTTCCAGCTCTTAGCTGAGCTTTCATCACTTGGTCGCCCATGAGTGGTTTGACCTGGAGTTTGCGTATCGCATTCTCCTTCTAGCCGATCAGTCATAGAGCCCGGAGCTCATAGCCCTGAGCTATTCATCGACCCAGAGTCATTTTCCATCTTGACCTAGAGTCATTCATAGCACCCCGAGCCCTGAGCTCACGACCCGGAGTCATTTGCATCATTCACATCCCTGAGATGTTTCGTTTTCATCATTCTAGCCACTTGTGAGTGGCCTCGACCCGACACCTTGAGTCGGAAAGTATCCTGATCGGCTATCTATTTAGAGCCCGGAGCTCTCGACCTAGAGTCATTTTCCATGTCGACACAGAGTCATTTTCCATTTTGACCCAGAGTCATTCCTTTTTATTTAGAGCCCGGAGCTCTCAACCCAGAGCCATTTTCCATTTTGATCCAGAGTCATTCCTTTCCATTTAGAGCCCGGAGCTCTCGACCCAGAGTCACTTTCCATTTCGACCCAGAGTCATTATTTCCTATTTTAGAGCCCGGAGCTCTCGACCCAGAGTCACTTTCATTCTTTCCTATTTTAGAGCTTGGAGCTCTCGACCCAGAGTCACTTTCCATTTTGACCCAGAGTCATTCTTTCCTATTTTAGAACTTGGAGCTCTCGACCCAGAGTCACTCTCCATTTTAACCCAGATTCATTCTTTCCTATTTAGAGCCTGGAGCCCTCGACCCAGAGTTGTTTTCCATTTACGACCCAGAGTCATTTCTTTTCCATTTAGAGCCTAGGGCTCTCGACCTAGAGTCGTTCATCCTATTTTAGACCCAGAGTCGTTCATCTTGTCCATGACCTATATTCACTCATCTCATTCATGACTTTGAGTCACCCTTTTCACCTCTTTCCATCTCATTGCGACCCCACCTTTTGACCTTACCTTTTCATGTGCTAGGACAAAATCTCTGGTCTTTCTTTAATTCTTCGATATAGTTCACTTCATTTCGCTCATTACTCGTGTTTCTACTCACACTCTCTACACTCGTGATCTATACCGAAGAGGGGCATATTTGTAGACCCTCAATTTTGTTCCTTTAGAACATGTCTTTAAATTCATTTTTAATGCTCCATAGTAACTCATTGGTGGCCCATTACTACTCGTACAACTTACCTTTTTCTGAGTCACCTCGGAGACTTCGGTCGAGGGATTATCTGACCCTTTATTGTGACCCTTGGCAACCCTAATTTAGACTTAGCCTTTTGTTATTCTTTTTAGGATAACTTTTAGATACACCTGACCCATTAGACACCACCCTAGGCCCACCTAGATTCACCTTGACTCGCACCGAGACACCTCCTCATTTACACACATGTCACTGAGGTCACTTAGACACCTTTTTCAGAACAAGTCCATTTAGACATTTCATTGAGGCTCAACATTTCTTATTTATTTATTTATTTATTTTATTTTATTTATTTATTTATTTATTAATATTATTATTATTATGGCATGCATTTGGTAATTACATTCATTTTGTCTATTCATTTTTACTTTTACTTTTTATTATTTACTTATTCATGTATTTAATTGTCTTTATATATTTCATTTTATTTATTTTTATTTACTTATTTACTTACTTAATGAAAAATTGTTTGAATTGTTAGATTTAAAATACGCATATAGCCCCTTTATCAAATGACAGAATTGTACAATCTAATATTTGATTTTCTCTTTCATTATCTTTTAATCATATTTCATTTTATTACCAATTTCATGACTTTCATTAATTTCTCGTCTTTTCCTTTAATTTTAATTTTATCTTATTTTGTTTTGCATGAGGAGCACCATTTTGGGCAGGAACAAAAGGATCGTGGGACGAATTATCCACATACATTAGACCCTATTCCTTGGAAGCTTCAAGATCTTCATACCCAGGGATAGGATCACCACGGATTCTCCACGAAAAAGCAAGGGAATTAACCGCCATCTCGACAGGAAGAACCAGTACGCATGTGTGGGCATTTTTTTGGTCGTTTGGGAACACATCATGAGTTGAAGACAACCAGTCCACGCGCAAGCATCCCCCACGCCTGTAACTTTTGAGGGGTCCACATCCCAATTTCCATAAGATCTCCACGGTATCTTGAAGAGAACCATGCATGCCACTCATTCAAAGTGGGTGGGTTGCATCTTCCAAATGTAAGGAGAGACAAGACAATACGCATGGATGAAGGCTTCATTCTGCTGCCAGTCCATAACTTGCACGGGCTGCAATTCAATGGACGTACAGTCCACTTTGGGATTGATCACCCACCATGGAGAGTGACCACGGAATTCTCCAACACTTTGCCCGCATATGGAGAATACCATGCATGGACCTTAGGTTGAAACATCAACGCACACCAGATTGATGAGGACGCGGTTCGGGAACTGAGTGGTGAACATCAGATTTTTTTATGGAGCATGGTGTGGACAATTGGATAAAAAGAAACAAAAATCTGAACCCACTTTAAGAGAAACACATAGGCCGCACCATTCTCCAACAAGACATGGGCTGCATCCTTGAAGAAATTGCTAGGTAAGTCACGCATACATCACTTCCCATATCCACATGCATTCAAAAAAGGAAATAGAATATTCAATGATGGAGAGGCTGCCATAAAAAAATCCCCACTTCCCATAAGAAGAGGATCGCTACATGCTGGCTATACGAAGGGGAATTTTGGAGATCCTCACGCAGCCATATAAAGAGGGGCTGCTATATAAATAGGAGGGGGGTTTTTTTGAGCAGAGATCGACACGAGAGGAGATTATTTTTCTGGAGCAAAAGGAGGATTTTTGGCTTGAGAAGGAGAAAGGCGAGAGGATTTTTTTTTGAGGAGCAGAGAAATCCACACGAAGAGGGGAGCCACCTTAACGCATCAAAGGCAAATTTTTTTGTTAATACAGGTGAGTTTTTGAAATAGTTTTGATTATTTTTGTTCGTAATTCATAAGTCCATGCTAATTTTTGTTTTAATCCATGTGATAGTTAAAATGTGTTTGTGAGTTTAATTTAATTAGTTTTGTCTTAATTCACTCCTTAGTTTAGTTTTGTTATTGATTCTGATTTCTTAGTTTAATTAATTAATCTTCTTTTAGGTACAATTTAGGTTTCGATTTGGTTTATTAATTTATTTTATTCATAATTCTAATTCATTGATAAAATTGATTCTTTATTTGAAAGTTTGCGTTTTTAGGATGTTTTAATTTAATTTGATTCATTATATTTAGTTTAGATATTTGTTATAGTTTAGTTCATTAATGAAATTGATCCCATGTTTGAAAGTTTGCGTTTTTAGGATGTTTTAATTTAATTTGATTCATTATTTTTAGGTGTTTTTTTTTTATAGTTTTAATTCATTAGTAAAATTGACCCCATGTTTGAAAGTTCATATTTTTAGTATTCTTTGATTCATTTTTGTTCATTTTAATTAGTTTATGTGTTTTTATAGTTTTACTAGCTTATTGATAAAATTGATCCTTTATTTGAAAGTTTGTGTTTTTAGGATGTTTTAATTTAATTTGATTCATTATATTTAGTTTAGATATTTGTTATAGTTTAGTTCATTAATAAAATTGATCCCATATTTGAAAGTTTCAGTTTTTAGTTCGCTTTGATTTAATAATTTATATTCATTATTTTTAGGTGTTTTTTTTATATAGTTTTAATTCATTAGTAAAATTGATCCCATGTTTGAAAGTTCATATTTTTAGTATTCTTTGATTTAATTTCGTTCATTTTAATTAGTTTATGTGTTTTTATAGTTTTATTAGCTTATTGATAAAATTGATTCTTTATTTAAAAGTTCATGTTTTTAGTGTACTTTGATTTAATTTAATTCATCTATTTAGTTTAGACACTCTCACAATTTTTGGTCCATCAATAAAATTAATTCCATGCTTGAAAGTATATATTTTTAGTTTGCCTTGGTTCATTAGTAGAATTAATTCTATGTTTGAAAGTTCATGTTTTTAGTTTAATTTAGTCAAACTCGTTATAATTAGTTTAGGTACTTCTATAATTTTAGTTCCTTACCCGAATTGACCCCTTTTTAGTTTTTATTTCAAAATCATTAACGTTAGTTCCTGATCACCCTTATCCTAGCTTATATGCTTTTAAAATCCTAGCGGTTAGTTCATGAATTGATACTTTGTTAGTTTGTCTAATTTAGAATGTCTTGCCTGTTAGTGATCCTTCATTTAATCTGATTTTCTTTCTGAGGCCATTAAAAATCATGAAGATTGGCCTCTACCATCACCATTATCATTTTTGTTAATTACTAAAAAAATTTTACTTTGAGGTTTCATTTTTGTTTTGTTTGGTATTTTATCTCTTATATTTTATTTTTTCCCAAATTAATCCCTTTTATTTTAAAATAAAATACTTTTCTCAAAAAATCATTTTAAAAATCTATTTCAAAAACTCATTAGAGTCCTCAGGATCAAAATTTCCTTTTTTTTATTATTTAAAAATAATATGCAACCATATCTTGTTTGGTTTGCATCCTTCTCGGTTTTCAACAAAAATTTTGGTTTTGAACAAAGACACGAATCAAAGCTTGTGGTCCCACATAAATGGGATAATTCTGAGCTAAATTCGTGTATATCAATTTGGGGAATTGGTGAAACCCCTACATAAGAAAATCTTTTCAAAATTTATTTTTGTTGCCACATTTGACACTTGTTGAAATCATGTCTATATTTTTTTTTAGAAATTGTATACAAGATGAGTGTGATAATTATTGTTTTCATATACTTTGATAATTTCTGCTATGATAACTAGATAACGAGCATGCTAGGATTTCTATATTTTATTATTTGTTATCTAACCCCTTACAACTTGAGGAAGCACGTTACAAATTATCTATGCTATCCAGGTATGTCCTCTATCACCTACTTTCTGAATTCTGTGAATAGTGAAATAATGCTTATGTCCAATAATGCTTGAGTGTTCTGATATACATGTTTCATTGTTTGATTATTTCTAATAAAATACATGATGGGTGATATATTGTTTAAATTAACCATCGGTGTTTTATGATAGCGCTTGAGAAGCGGTTCAGGTACGCGCCCTAACCCTCATTTATTGCAATTTGATTGTGTTTGACATGCCACACTTTAAAATCACCTAGTCTACTTAGGTATCTATGATCAATCGATTAATTGCCACACTTCCCTTAATTTAGTCAGTAGAGACCTTTATAGGGCTTAGAGGGGTGCTACCTTTTAAAGGTACCTTCCCAATAGGTAACCTGATCCCCGGACTTAGACTCGGGTTTTTCAAAGACACGCTTTTCCAAAAATTATGGAGTCATTTTTTTAGGGTTTTATTTCTTGTTTTATTTTCCCTTTTAAAAAAAAAATAAAATAAGTGGCGACTCCAACTTTTTTTCAAAAATCAATTTTTCACAAATAAAAAGCGAGTCTCGCTGATCGAGTGGGGGCGCACGTGAAAAATGCGGGTCCACAGATGGGAGTGAGAGAGAAAACAAGTCTGTTCTTATTTGAAATGATGTGATAATACTGAACAGACACTTAGCCTTTGGTTTTATACCCTCTTGCCTTAGGGACCATACCCTTTGGCTATTGGGCCTCACGAGTCTTAGGCCCATCATCTAAAGCCCATGATGGCAATGGGCTCTACACATAAGGTGACCCATACTATGGAAATTGATACAGAATAAATATCAAAAGGCGAATAGCTTAGTCATGTATCATTGTTAAATATGTGTGAGTCCACATCTTAACAGATTAAGCATTAATTTTTAGCCCCTAAAACTCCCTAAAAAAATGAAGTGGTTGAAAGGGAGAACCATGTTTGTCAAGAAATGATGCATGAAACTCCAATTTATTTATGGGTCGAAGCCATTCAAAAGGCTTGTTACACTTCCAATGGAATCTTTCTTAGGCTTGAGACAAATAAAACTTCCTATGAGTTATGGTCAGAAAAGAAACCTAACCTGAAATATTTTAAAACCTTTGATAGTGAAAGTTATATTCTCAGAGATGGGGAAAACCTAGGTAAATTTATTCCTAACTCTCCTTAGGGTAAATTTGGATACCCTATTTACTTATGTTATTAGTAAGATCTTAAATTTCTCAAGTTAAGATTTGATTTTATTTCCTTAGAATTTTTTTAATCACTTTTAAGGTAAAGAATCCAAGTAAAAAAAAGTTCTGATGTAGTGGAAAATCTAGAATAATCTCTTGTAAGTGATTGATAGGAAATCTTCTTAAGTTTAACTGATAAAGTAGTTTTTGCTTTCTTTGGAAGTAAAAAACACCATGCCTAGTTATTTTTAATACACGCATCTTGTTTGTTTGGCTTGGTAAAATAAAATCAAAGATTCTTTCCAAAATCTTGATGCCATCACTTGCAATATTTGGAAACACCTAAGTGGAATAAGGCAACTATGGGGAAAGTATGATTTCCATAAATGATGCATAATGCCTCCACTTCTAAAAAAAAAAAAAAACTAAAAATAATGATATATATAATTAAGGCAGAGTTAGGTTGTGTTGTATGTAGATCAATAGATGTCATGTTAAACAAAAATCCGACGAACTTAGATCAACTTGATTGAATGTGAATTAATTAAATCAATGCATGGTTTAGTAACTTTTAAGAATTCAAATTCGAAATATGGAATTAGTAAGTTAATTTCCTTGAAAATCAATACCATTAGTTCATTTTGGCCCTCATATACTTTGATTTGTATTGATCTTCTTTCCAAATCGAGATCATGAGTTCATTTTGGACTATATATACATGGAATTGTATTGATCTTCTTTCCAAACTGAAATTGTGATTAACAATTTTTCTTTAGATATAGTAACTCAGTGTTGTTTGATTGAAAAATTTTCTCTTGATCTTTTACTTGATTTATTACTGTTTTTCTAATTTTTCAGGTTTATTTGGTTAAATTGAGCCCTAAGTTGAAGTTTTTGGCTTTATCATTTTTTTTATCCATTTTTTGTATACTAAAGCCATGTAGGCTCAGTTTTCTCTTTATTGTTATGCTTACTTAGTCTGGGTATATGCTTTTTATTCCATTATCTCTTGTATTAAGAAATTTTTTTTTTATTTTTTTTTATTTTTATCTATCAATGGATATAAGTTCTCTCTCTCTCTTTTTTGTTGTATTTTGCGACAAAAAAAAGGAGACAAGATTGATTTCGATGATTTCAATTGATTCACATGTGTGTATTACTTGCATTCTTAATTTGTTTTTCTAATTATCCTAATTTTTATATCATTTCTTACACACTGTTTTGACCTAGGTTTTTGTGTTTGGTGTGTGCAGGTTATAAACATAGGGATATTTTGCACTATAGGATGCATAGTTTTAACTTTTTTCATATGATCAATTGAATAAGTTTAGACAAGCGTTACTAAGTGTTATGTAAACTTCATTTAAGAGTTTTGAGGTGTTTATGCAACTTTGTTCTATAACAAAATTGCCAAAGAGGATGATTGTTAGGACATTATATTTTGTTTTTGTTATTGTTATTAGCAATTTTGTTCTTTTTCATCATGACATAGGATCTTTTTAAACAATAACTTACTCTTTATCGAAGATTTGAGGTTGTCATTTAATCAATCGAACCATCACAAGTAAATCTGAAAAGGTTTGAGTAAAGACAAATTAGCTAAAATATTTTAATTATTTTTTAGAAATTTGAGATTTTATTCTTTTAAGAGAATTTTGGTTTCAACCCTCTAGGCTCTTAGGCCTATATATACCCTACTTAAATGTGTTTTAGGTTTGGATGCTCTCATTAAGAAAAAAAAAAGAAAAAAAAGCCTTACTTGACCTATCATTCTCAAATGTGCTCGAAGGTTCTTTGAATGAATTCTGAGTTATTGAAGAGACTCGAATCCCCTCAAAGGTTGAGACGAATCCATTGGAGTATTTGAGGTGTTGCGTTGTGATGTGGATCATGATATATGTACTAGAGATTAAGTCTTAGGGTAAACAACCAACTAAATTTGTGTATTATGATCTCATATAGTGAATATTTGATATGAGGTCTTAGATTCCATGGTTTTTTATCTTCATAGTTAATATAAAGGTTTTTCGTGTAAAAATCTTTGTCTTTTGTGTGATTGATTTTCCATTGATCATCTTTAATCTACCTAGGTTCAATTGATTTAAAAAAGTTTAAATCTCTCTCATAGGTTTAATTGAGTGAAAAATTTCCACGCCTATATTGTAATCTTTGAAATTCACCCATTCACTTCCTCTGGGTGTTACTTTACTAGAACTTTGGTTTTTCAGAAAGTTCATTCAGAATTATGGTAAGATAACAATTTCTCTAACCTAGATGTTGAAGAAAAATTCGTTTGAATGGAGCTTAGTATCAAATGAGGCATTTTGAAAATTGAAGTTACTAATGACTCATGCATCGGTATTGTCCTTACATGATTTTTCTAAAACTTTTATCTTTGAATGTGATGGTTAGGAGTGGGTGTAGGTTTGTTTTACTTCTTGAGAGACTCATAGCATTTTTTAGTGAAGCTCTCCATGGGAAGAATCTTCTCTTCTCAACATATGAGAATGAAATCTTAGCCTTGGTTCTCTCAATTAAAAAATGGAGGTTATACTTGTTAGGAAGACAATTCATAGTGAAAAGCAAACATCAAAGTTCAATGCGCTTGTGGACTAAAAAAACTCACCACTATAGCTTAACAAAGATGGTTTTATAAGTTAATGGGTTATGACATCAAAGTTAAATACAAGAAAGGTGGGGAACATGTGGTTGTTTGTGTTCTTTCTCGTCGTTATGAGACCAAACAACTGAAGGATCATTACTTGCTTTGACATAATTGTTACCACATTTGCATTGAAGCCAGAAAAAATGAAGTGGCAACAAAACCAAATCTTCAAGCATTATACTCCAAAATTCAACAAGGAAAGGCAATTGAACCTTGGTAAGTGGTTGATGGGGTTATTTTGTTCAAGGATCATTTTTTTTTTTGCACCCAAATCCAAACTTGCACCTACCATTATCAATGAGTTTCGTGGTAGTACTCATGAATGGTATGCAAAAACTTTTCAACCTATCAAGGCTAATTTTTATTAAAAAAATATGAGAAAGCAAATCAAGGAGTTCATTCATGGGTGTGATGCATGTCAATGTCATAAGCATTAGAATCAAGCACTTTTAGGGTTATTGCAGTCTCATTCCTTCTCAAATCTGGGAAGATATTTCAATGGACTTATTGAAGTGTTGTCACTTTCTAATGGTAGGATAACTATCATTGTAGTTGTTGATAAACTATCTATGAATGTGTTCATTTTCTTCCTCTTTTTCATCCTTACATGATAGTAGGAGTTTCTAGATTATTTTTTCATAATAACTTCAAGTTGCATGAACCACCTAAGTATTGGGAATTAATTTATTTCCCCTATTCCTAACCTTGGATCATTAGGGTGCATGCAAAAACTACCTAGGGACTCTCTAGATCTAACAAAGGGAAATAATATGCACATAAAAACTTAGATCTAGAGATTAGGTGTTCATATTTGGGATCTGGATGTTTCTAGATCAAATCCAATCTGATGCAAAAGTGTCGTAAGCAACATAGATCTTGTAAAACCAAAGGCCCTCCACTCGATGGCTCTATCATGAATCTAAGCACTTGAGGATAGTTGAATCCTCTTTAAGGGTTAGTGGTCAAGGTTCTTCTTTCTAAAATGTGAATAACAAGAGTGATGAAACCCTAACCCCTAAGGGGGTTTATATAGGTTTCACTACGGACTTAAATGACTTGAGTCCATCTTGGGCTTGGATTACCTAATTCAGTCTACGTGAGTCCTAATTAATTAATTAGCTCTATAGGGCTCCAATTAATTAATTAACTCAATGTGAAAAGACCATTCATGAGCTCTTGTGCAACCATGCGTATTTGCTAAAATGCCTTTGTGAACACATATGAACATAGAACCTAAATAACCCTCAATAACCATGCCACTAAGGAATGTGAGCTCGAGTAGGACCATTAAGACCCATAGGACATGGTTTCCTTAGAATCTAATTGTAAATTTGACTCAACATTCCACTACAAAGATTTAATTGCACTTCAATATATTATGATATTATAATAAGATACAACCTCACGTTTGTGACTTGCTATCCAATATATGTAAGCTACTAGTGAACTAGTGTTCATAATCTAACAAGGTGAATGTCATCAGCGTCTCAAGATTATGTCTATAATCCTAAGTCTCGGATCCTCCCATTATATAATCAACTAACATACTCTAGCTCTCTAAGAGCATATGTCAAATTCAATTAAGGAATTATTACGACTATAGATTTCTAGATCACATGTCTTAAGGATCCCTAAGATGACACAGTCTCAAACCCGTGAGATTGTTATAATAGAGCTATTAAAACTATTACATAATGTAAAAAATTTGGAATTCATTATATTACAGTTTCACTTTTATCTATCATTATCCTATGCATTATACTCTATGAACATTATGGCCTAACATCTTTTGCATTGTACATGACTTAGGTGTATTAGGAATTACATAGAAGATTCAAGTAATGAGTTCCATGTAAGTAGATGACTTGTTCATAGCTGATTTATGGACTTAGGTAATCTATTTGAGGTTCTAGTGCACCACTTCTTAATTAGAGGGGTGATTGAACTTGGCTACTAGGATAAGGTTCCCATGGTGAGTGCACTAATGTGTATGGCTACACATTGGATAAGACTTATAGTGAGTCATGACATAAGGTTATTAGTTAGTCATGACTTCACCAAGTTGCTACATATATCGACTCTCAACCTTGAGAAAATACTAGGTTTGTGCTAAAGTTAGGAGTGTCTTTGACTCACGAATGAGATTATAAAGTAATCATATATTCTCTAAGTATTGGGTCACTATTGATGGAAGCCAATAGTAATAGGAATTCTCAATAAAGGCTCCATGATATCTCATGAAATTTGAGATAGTATGTTCCCTTGGGTGATCGTAACGATGTGTGATCATAAAATCTGTGGGCTTGCAGTAATTCCTTTAGTAGAATTTGACATATGCAACTTAGTGAACTAGAGTATGTCATGTAGTCATATAATAGAAGGATTTGTAACTCAAGAAGGACATAAGTGGTCTTGAAAGACTGATAGTTTTCACCTTGTTAGACTATAAACGACCAGTTCATGGAAAGACTATATTCATGAATATTAGGTCATAGACCTGAGCACTTGGTGTCTCATTGTAATATACATAGGGTACTAAAGTGTAGTTAACTCTTTATAGTGGGATGTTAAGTCAACTTTATAATTGGATTATGAGGGAGCCAATACTATCCTAAAGGTCTCAATGGTCCCCACTTGAGTTCATATTCCTTGATAGCATGATTTATAAGGGTTAAATCGGTTTTTAGTTCACTTATGTACGGGGGTAAGTGAACGATATCTCTATACAAGGCTAAATGATTAATTGGAGCCTTATTGAGTTAATTAATCGATTAGAAACCTTTTTAGGTCAGATTAAGTTACCCAAACCTATAGTGAACTCAAGTCACTTAAGCCTAGTAAGAAACCTATAAGTATCTCTTAGGGATTAGGGCTTTAGTCTTATTGTTTCTTCCTTCAGTCAAAATAGAGAAAACCCTAACCTCCAATCCTGAGACTTCTACTATCTTAGTGCCTAGAATTAAGGAGGAGTTATTGGGTGAAAGATCATCGCGTTTACGAGATCTTCTATACCTATAGAGCTTTCTACATTGATAAGAATCAATGTGGGAACATCCAAATCGCATGTATGACACTTTTTATAAATCTATGATATCTATTATGGTTTTTAAATGTCATGTTTCCGTTATGTGATAGATTTATAGAGTCTATGATAGGATTACATGCACCCTAATGATCCAGGACCTAGGAATAAAGGAATCAAGGATTTCCTTACAAAGATATGATGGTTCCTATCTTGAGTATACTTGTTGCCACTAGCCTCTAATTAGGAAGTAATGCACTATAACTTAAAATAGGTTACTTAAGTCCATAAACTAGTTGTTAATAATTCATCTACTCGCAAAGGATCCATGACTTGGATCTTTCGTGCAACTTCTAATACACCAAGTCATGTACATTGTTAGAGATGTTCGGTTTGAATGCTTAAAGGATATAATGCATAAATATGACAGATAAATTGGGAAAGTGGAATCATCTTAATAAATAATAAATTTGTTCATTGTTACATCATATCATGCTTTTAAGGGCTATATCTTAACTTTAAGTCCATTACATGTGATTGTGACCCAACTTTCATGTGCCTTTTGGAAAGAGTTGTTTCATTTCAATGAATAGGGATGACAATTTCGCAGGTTTCTCAAGTCACCCGCCCCGCCCTACCCCTATTAGAATGGATATGGTAGCATAGTAATAAGGGATGTGATGGGTTTGAATTAATTTTTTATAACCTACATCGAGTTTGGGGCCAGGTCGTGTTTTGTAATAATTTACCTCGCCTTGCCCCAAATATGAAAATACAAATTTACCCTTTATATCCTACAAAATACCAAAAAACTTCACCTATAAATATCTTCTTCACCTTTCGTTTCTAGTGTTTCTCTCACCAATGCAAACATCTTCTTCTCAGTTCTCATACTTTTTTTTTCCTAGACTGATTTTCTAAATTCAAAAATCTTCTAGCCCCAATTTTGAGCTGTTAGTTTCAAATCTATATTCATTTTTCTAGTAATTTTTTTTCATATTTATTTTCAAATATCAATCACCAAAAACTCACCAAAAACCAGAGAATAACAAAGAAAGAGTTGGAAAGTGAGCGACGAAGAGAGAGATGTTGATGGCAATGGCATTTTGAAGGCTTTCATCATCCCCCGACAAACCAATTCGTAGCATCTTCATTGGTGGTTCCATCTATTACATGGTTCTTTCTTTCTTATTTCTCTATTTGATGTTAAGAAAATACATGAAAAGATGGAATGGTGGAAGAACTTTTGGTAGTTCTAAACTTGTTCATTTATTTTCCTTTTCCTACATTTTTATAGCACCCTATTTCTTTGGAAATGCTTGTTCTGTTTCTCCCATTCCATTTTTTGTTTTGGTTTCATTTTCCAGACAATGAAAACAAGACCTGACCCAACCCGATCCAAAAATACATACACGGGGTGGGTCAGGGTGGGGTGGGGACGGTATTTTAATATATGTTTGACGAGAATGGGAACACATACCCTTCCTCACCTCGGGTTTGGGACAGGGATGGAAAATAATTATATATTTTGGGACGAGAATGGGAAAGGGGTGCCTTGTCCCAAACCCGCCCCGTTGCCATTCCTATTAATGAAGATTTATCATCCTTAAATGAATGGACAAAGAGATGTTGTTACTAAAATTTTGGAGATTTATCTTCAATGTTTTACAAGTTCCTAGCCAAAAGAGTGGTTTAAGTGGTTGTGTTGGGTTGGGTATTGTTACAATATTAGTTAGCAATTCATAGTGCAAAAGACTCATTTTGAAATTGTGTATGGAAGAAGCCTCCACAACTAATTGATTATGTTCTAAAGACCGCGAAGTTGTAAGCCATTGAACATGAGTTGATTTCCAAGGATTGAATCCTCAAAGAAGTTCAACAATGTATTGTACAAGCTTAAGCTTAAATGAAAAGGTTGTACAATTCCACACATACTAAAAAAGAGTTTTAGGTCGAGGATTATGTTTATCTTAAGCTACAACCATATCGTTAAACATCCATTGCCTTGAGAAGAAATTTTAAGCTCTCTACTTGTTACTATTGGGCCTTTGAGGTAAAAGAAAAGATTGGTAAGGTTGCTTATGTTTTAAAACCATCTCCTTCTTCACAACTTCATCTTATTTTTCATGTCTCATAATTAGATAAAAAGATTAGAGAGGGTTGCTCTATGTTGCCAAATCTTCTAGATATCAACTTAGATGATCCTCTAGCACTTGTCTCTCAAGTTGTTTTGAGTCAATGTCGTGCTAGAAGTTTTGGTTTATTGGCAAAGGTATCTTCGACAAAAACTACATTGGAAAAACACAAGATATTCTTAGAGAAATGAGTTGGGAACCTTGGATTACTTCGATCACTTGGCCTAGATCTCGTAGGGTGCATGCATCTATCCCTAGGGTTCTCTAGATCTAACACAACGAAAAATAATGACTTCAAAAACCATTATAGATTAAAGATCTAAAGATTTGAAACTTATACCTGTGATTTGGGTGTTCCCAAATCAAAATCCATTGGTTGAAAAACATGCCCAAAAAAACTAGAGAGTCTCTTTCCTCATGCTACTGCCCATGCGTGCATCATGTGCAGTTCTCATGCACATAGCCTATGCGCATCCTGTGTGATTCCCGTGCACGCAACTTATGTGCGTCCCGTGCGATTCTTGTGCACTCAACCTGTGTGCATCCTGTGCACTATAACCTTGTATCCAAGGAGGTCTCATACACCCAAGATCTTCTGCTTGATGACTCAAGCCATGATCTTAGCACTCCAAAACGTGGGGTTTGGAATAGAAGAGACTATGACTCGGTCACTCTTTGGAGGTGGAAGACAACTTTCACCAAAAGTCATTAAGAAACCCTAACCCCTAAAAGGGTATTTATATCCATTGGGCTTAATTGACTTATGCTTATCAAGGCTTGGGTCACTTGATCTAACCTAAAATGGGTCCTAATTGATTAATTAACCACATAAAGTCATCTAGTTAATCAATTAGCCCAAACCAAATACCTTGTTCATTATCTTTTATGCAACCTTGCGAAATTATCAAAATGTCCTTATGCACAAAAATGAACCTAGAGTCAATCCAACCCTCATAAACCATGTCATCATGGTACATGAGCTCAGAGTAGGGACCATTAGGAACCATAGGAGTATTGGCTCCCTCATAATTCAATTCTGAAGTTGATTCAACATTCTACTAAAGAGAATCAACTAAACTCAAATATCTTATGTAAATAACAATGAGAAAAAGCTCGGGTCCGTGACATACTATACTGTCCACTGCATGCAGACTCCCTATGAATTAGTGTTTATAATCTAATAAGGTAGTGTTATCACTTATTAAAATTACCTCTCAAATCCTTGAGTTACAAATTCTACTTATTACATGATCAACTGACATACTCTAGCTTTAAGGAGCATATATGTCAAATTCCACTAAAGGAGTTACTATGGCCATAGATTTCATATCACATGCCCTTTAAATCACCTAAGGGGACATATTGTTTCAATCCCATGAGATATTATGATGCCTCTATTGAGAATACTTGTTGTTACCAGCCTCCATCAACAATGACCCAATCCATATATAAGGATATATAACCACTTTAGGGTCTCATGCATAGGTCAAAACTTCTTATTGATTTTGGTACATACTCAATATCCTCTTAAGATTGAGAGTCCATGTAGTATAATAACTTGGTGAATAATGACAATTGATAGACTTACGTCATGATTCACCCTAGGTCTTGTCCAGTGTGCATCACATACATTAGTGCACTCACCATGGGAAACTCATCCCTACGGTCAAGACAAATCATCCCTCTAATTAGGAGGTGGTGCACTATGGTTTCTATTGGATTTCCCAAATCCATGAACCAACTATGGACAACTTATGTACTTACAAGGAACTCATGACTTGTATCTTCTGTACAACTCCTAATGAACCCAAGTCATGTACTATGTAAAAGACATGAGTTGAATGTTCAAATAAACTTCAATACATCAAAGGGATAACAAGGGGATAGTTAAGTCTAACTTTGTTAAATCATTCTTACTTTTATTTGCTCAATCCCAACAAAAGGTTCCCAAAATTTCATATGGAGGATGAAGTGTATTGATTTTCTTTGTTTCTTTGTTTGGGGGGAGTTGTTGCATGCACTTGTTTAGTCTATTAATTTTCTTTGTTTTAACTTCCTTTTTTCTTGGACTTATTTAGGTTGATAAGGAAGAAAACAATAAGGACTCTATCTTCTTTCTAGTTTGTTCCTATTTTTGTAGAGTAGGTTAACATTAGACATTCCTATATATAAGCCCTTGTTTCAATGGAATAGGTGGCCAATTAAAATCTTATCAATTTGAGAGTTGTGTTCAGAGGAGTTAACCCCTCAAAGTGTTAGTGAATTACATATATAGTGTATTGGACTACAAGTTTACTAATTTTTTTTATTTATTGAAAATACAAAAAAATGTTATTGGTTGACTTTATAAGATTATCATTAATCTAAGTTCTCAATGGTATCATTTAAAGAAAATAGTTTGCAAAATATTTTCTATTTTATGTATGTATAAAAGGATTTCATTTTTTTTAAAAAAAGGGTTTTGATGTGTTTAGTTAGTAATTATATATAGATCAACAATAGATATGAGAAAAGTATACACCATTTATCGATATGATAGATAGTCTTGTACTTTCTTGAACTGATTATTATTATGGAAAGTTTTATCTGTAATCATCTACAAGTTGGGTCTTAGCATAATATTTCCTTTATCTTGGAATTTAGTCATAACATATTAGTAAGATTTGCTCATGCTTTATCAACACCAAAGACTATAGAGATTGATTGAAATATTAGTGTGTTATAACTAATAAGGAGCCATGACATAAGATGACCATGATATAATGATAGAAAGTAGTTTCGATAGTGAAAATGCATAGGAAAACAATTAGCGTTCCTTGGGAGTACATTAAGAATTAAAAGTAAACAAGAATTGCTTGAAATAGTAAGCAATGGTATATCATCCTATTGGACCCCTCTAGATGGCTTGAACTCTTCTATAGCTTCCCCATTCCATAATACCCGCCTATGACGATATATATATATACCTATAGGTAATCCAATCTCCACTAAAATGAAAAAATTACATCAAATTTTGTCATAGGCCTTCTCGAGGTCCACTTTGATAGCCATCAAACCCCTTTTTCTTATCTTCTAGAGTGAGCTAATTTTCTTATGTTGGATGATCAACTTGTCTTCAGTTCAAGTAGAGTTTGTGTTTTTCCTAAGTCCTAGTTCTTGCCAAGTCTAACTTCTATTCTTAGAAGAAAGAAGAAGCAGCCTTTAATGGTGAAGCCCACCCCTACTATTGGTCTAGTGGTGTGAGAGTAGGAAGAGTGGGAAAGGGTCTTCCTACGCTCTTAGAGGAGATCCACAAGGAGCAAGCGAAAGACTTGTTGGCAAAATCAACACAGGGGTACACAAATCCACCCTAAGCGACTTTCAACAGTGAATTAAGCAAAAGTGCAAAGTGAAATTCACCCCCACACCCTAGCAAGAGTAGATTTATAGTAATAATTTTGGTCGATGCTCAATGTATTTTTGTCTTAGATCCATTTGTAAAGACTAATGAAAGTGTTTAGCATGGGATAGACATGAGGAAGGTTGTTGAAAGTGGATTCTTTATATTATGCATGTTCTTGAGTTGTTGCATAAGCATGGAAAAGGTAAATTGCTTATTTGACAAGCTTTTATTTGAAGACTATGGAAAGTTATTCTCTCTCTGAGAGCAATTTAAATTCTAAGATAATCTAATGAGGGTTTCTAATCTACTTAAGGTAATATATTCTAGGCTCTATTTGAAATAAGAATATCACTCAGAATATGGATCAAATTAAGAAAGATACCAAAGAGAAATAAGTTAGTGGAAGAGAATTTCATACTTTTAAATTGCTCTTTTAGGACTTCTATCATTCCTCCTGACGCTATCCTCCTTTCATATCCTTCTTGAGTTTGCATGCATTCCAAATAGCTAAAATTTATTAAAACATCCTAAGATTTTTTATAATGAGTGGTAGTGAGAAGCCTACATCCCTAACTGCATGACACCCTCAAGAGCACTATCTAAAGAACTCTCATTGTTAACACAGACTTTGAGTTCATGATTAGTGGCTACATCAAATCATCTTGAATTCAAATACACTAAATATAAAAATCTGGGCCATTGTTTAATTTCATGAGCACAACTTATGATTTCTATATTTATGATGAGTTTGTTTGGGTGTCTGTAAATAGTTGTAGCCTAGTAAATAGGGTGTTGGATTTCCTACTAAAGTTCCCATGGCCATCATTTCAAAAGCCTTTCAACTGGAAGTTAACTGGGTCTATGCTAATTTTTTTATAATACCAACCCTTGCAACCTTTTCTCCTGAATTATTTTTTGGAGTTCTTGATGTTCCATGCCATTTTTCCTGTCTTTGGAATCCTTTTGTCATTTCAAAGGGTTGCTTGCTTAATGAAGTAAAATTGAATTTCATTCTCCCAACCACATTCTTTGCCCAGAACAACTACATTATTTAGAAATGATAATTGATTTCTGTAAGAAGAGTTAGAATGCGTTCAATAGTTTTTATATTCGAAATATTTTTAGTAAAAATGTTAATCTAAATTTTTTTTTAGAAGAATTAACTAAAATATATAAAAGTATTTATTAAATTTTATTAAAAATCAATTTTTTTTAAAAAATATTTTTAAACTAAAAACGCTTCTTAAAATTACTATTAAATAAACTTTTAAAATATGTTTGACAATATTTTTATTAGAAGTGTTTTTAATAAAAACATTTTCTTTAAAAATATTTTTAAGAGAATTACCCATAATTTTTAGATTTTTAAAATTCCTAAAATCACAAATTTCGCTCCCTTAATTCACAATTTTGAGTATGAAAATATCTTAGCCCACTTGTACACTTGTTTTACTTCACGCCGAAGGATAAGAGATATTATCACAATGATAGATTGATTGGAGCCGATTTCAAAATATATTCTTAGCATAAATGCTTTTGAATTTTAAAAAATTAAATCCATTATTCTTTATTGTACCAAAATATTCCCGTTATTATTATTCAATGCAGAGTATAATGATATTTTGGTTTGGGATATTATTGTACATTTAATGTACCAAAATTTCCGAAGCATGAACGAAATTATAAATGAAAATTTTCTTGTTAATAGACACTCTCTGGGTGATAAGAAATTTTCTTTTTTTAATCATTTTAGTTATGATAGTAAAATAGTGGGTAATTTAGATTATATAAAAAAAAGTGTGATAGAAACTTACATAAGTATTGGTTTTATGATAATCAAGACAATATTTTTATATTTATGATCAAATTTGAGAGCCCATTGACTTAGGTGTTGCTTGTTTTTTTTTTTAATTTTTTATTAAAAGTAATTTGTTTTCAAATTTTAGATTGTTTATTTTATTTTTATTTTTTGCTGACTTATTATTTATTTTTTAATTTTTTTTATTGAATAAAAAATACATAAAATATTTTACTCTTTCTAAATGCTAAAGTGAACCTTAGTAACTAAAATGAATGTATTGGTTTTTTTTTAATTTGCTAATACTTAATAGAAACAAAATATTAAAAAAACAACTTAATACTTAATATTATTAAACATTATTTAGTAATAAGTAAAAAAAAAAAAACAAACATTGTCTCTAAAAGTATTTTTAGGAAAATTATCCATCAATTGTTTTCTTATAAAATATTACTAGTAATTTTTCAACACTATAAGTAATTTTAAAAGTATTTTCTAAATTTTGTCAAATACTTAATTTTTTTTATTCAAAATTAGTTTTTAAATAAAAATTACTTCGAATGCGTTTGATAGTGATTTTAGAAAATATTTTTAGTATTTCTAATACTTAAATTGCAAAAATTTTTAAGTGTTAAAAAATTTAAAAATATTTCCTAAAATCATTGTTAAACAGACATTCCTTTTTAAAATCAATATTAAGAGTTTGAAAATTATTTTAAAAAATATTTCTAACATTTTTAATATGTGAAATATAAAAATTTAACAAAAAAAAAATTAAAAACAATTTCTAAAATCAACCCAACACAATTTGGTATAATAATCATAACAAAACCAAGGAAAATATCAAAATAGAGTGGAAAAATGAGGAATGTAATAATAGTTGAAAAATCAGTAATCAGATGTCACCAACACGTGTTCAGAGAGGTAGCCTAATATATTTTCGTTTTTGAAACTGAAACAACCAATTTAGTTTACTTTACTATTTACAGAAATGTTTGAAGATTAATTGAGATCAGTTGCTAACTTTATTAAAGCTATTGTTCATAATTCATACATATATATTTTATCATTATTTTTTGAAGTTTCTGGAATCTCTTCTTGTAGTTTTAAAGAATAACTATTTCAAGCTTTAAATTTTTTTAATAAATTTGATAATTTTGCCTTTTTAATTCACTTATTTGTTTTTTTATTTTATTTACATTTTATTTTTCAAACCTTCCTAGTATGTATAGTTTATTTTGTATTTTAATTTTCTTAAGAATTTTTTAAAGTTTTGTTGTACATTCTCTTTTGATTTTTAAGATTTTCTATGTTGTCTATTATTTTCTAGTATTTATTTTTGATAATTGGTTAATAATTTGATATGCTTGATGTTAAAAGACACAACCACCTATCCTATTGTTTCTTTTATCTTTTGATACAAAAGGGAAGGATGGAGTTTCGTGATCATATTGATTACACGATGATCCTAATTTTCCTTGACTTAGTAAATATTTAGTAAATCAACTTAATAACTTAAAGTGATTTAATAATTTAATTTATATCATTAAATAAATTTAGTATGTTTGATAAAATAACTTAATAATATAATTTAAAAAAAAAACAACTTTAAGGAATAAATAAAAATAATTAACTTATTCTTAAGTCCACATATTTATTTTACCTTTTTACTCTTATTTGTCCTATTACCTCTGGGGTCCCTTTTGTCGTTTCATGACCTCCTCTATTATTTGATTTCCTTTACTTCAGTTATGATTTATGAGAATAAATATGTCAATTTGATGATTTTGAAATGAATTTTAAGTTAATTTTATCAAATAATCTTAATACTTAAAGTAAGAATTAAGTAATAAATTTAAAGTTTTAACTTAAAGTCAACTTAAATTATCAAGTAACAAGTATTTATTGAAATCATAATCCGACTTAAAGTCAAATTATAATGAGTTTAGGAATTGGATAAATATTAGGAATTGTTATTTATTTAGGCTTCCTATGTTAATTAGGACTTTTAGTCTAATAAGAATTGAGGTCCTATTACAAGTATGATTAGTTTATTATAAATAGGCTTGTTATTATGTTGAAAAATAGAAAGCAATAAATTTTTTTATTTTTAGCAAAAATATTATCAATACCTAATTGTGTGGGTTCCAACAAATGGTATCAGAGCCAGAAGATCATAGAATGTGAATGTCAAATCAAAGTTAGAATACCAGGGAATGTGTAGAATCACAAGAAAGTTGCAATCTTGTTGATGAAATTATGACTACAAATAATAACTCAATTCATCTTCAACTCCCAAAATTCACAGGTAAAAATTTTGATAATTGGTGTATTTAGATCTTAAGATTTATGGGATCTAGTGAATATTGATTACAACAAAGTTATCGATTCAAAAAAATTTGAGGCACTATTAAAGGAGCAGAAAGATTCATTGAAAGATTCTCGAAAGAAAGATAAAAAAGCACTTTATGCAATCTTCCAAGTAGTGGATGAATCCATATTTGAGAAAATCTCAGAGATGGAAACAGCAAAAGAGGCATGGGTTACTCTACAAAAGTTATACAAAGGTGATGAATGTGGCAAGTGAATGAAGTTGTAAACATTAAGAGGTGAATTCAAGTCTCTTTGCATGAATGACTCCGAATCTATCTCATATTATTTTAATCGGGTACAAACTATTGTTAACTAGATGCAGGTTAATGGTGAGAAGCTTGATGATCAACGACTAGTAGAGAAAATTATGTGTTCTTTAAGTGCAAGATTTGACTATGCTGTTGTAGACATAAAAAAATTAGTGGATTAAATTACCAAAAATTTGGTTTTCAAAAATAAATAAATAAATAAAAATCCTCTTATGGATAAGTCTCTTTAATCTCCAACTATAAAAAGGATAATAATAATAATAAGAAAATTACTATTATTATTATTATTATTATCTTGTTGGTAAAACCTCCCGGAGAAGAAAATTTACTAAAATTAAGGAACCTAATCCCTTGAATTAAGCAACTAAAATTCGGGAATTTGAAATTCAAATTCTTTATCTTCACCTATAAATAGAAGTGTCTTCTATCAAGAAGAGTGGAGAAATCAGAAAAATCCAGAAAGGAAAATCTCAAGGAAAAAATCTGAAGGCAACTTTGTACGGGAAAAGAGGCTTCACAACAAAAGAAAAAGCTTCATCAATTCTCCTACAAGTTCAGTAAACAGTAAAAGAACTGCTACACACGTTCTTCGTCATTCAACAAGGTCATTTGGGAATAAGCCACTTTTGGCCTTCGATTGATCTTCGAAATCCAGAAAACGTCATCGTCGTATTCCAAAGTGTGATCAAGACAAAAAAATCAGAGGGAAAAATATTCTTTTGGAAAGAATATTATTTTTGAGATTGTTCCCACAATATTCTTAATTTTAATAAATATTTTGTTCACATTATTTTCCTATTTGTTTTTCTAATTTTGCAAGACAAAAAATTTACGAAATTTGTGCATACAAATTTCTGACATGCAAGGTGGGACATCTCTGTCTCTCATCTCTTTTGTTAGAAGATTGATATTTACTACATCGATGACACCCAAAAGAACTCAAGTTGTGCATGTCAACAAGGGCAATGACAAGATCATCATTGCAAAATTGACACATGACACCGTTATAGGCCCCATGACTCGTAGCAAAGCAAAATCAACATCTTCAATCTCAACAAAACAAACAAGTGAGTCTGCTTGCTTGCTAAAATAGGTAAGAACACGTGATGAACACCAACCACTCATCACTTTGGTCTCTCTGGGAGCAAAGAGACATAGTCCTCGTAGCAGGGGAAAAAACCCTTCAACACTACAGGACTTTGGGGATAAATCTCCTTGCTTTGTTACCGATGCCAACTCTAGCATTGGTTCACACACCGGATCGCCAACTAGAATGTCAAAGGAGGAAAACTACTCCAATCGTTTTGACTCTTTTATTTCTCCCTTCTCGATGACTATGCCGGTAATGGCAACTGACACTACATTCAAAGATGAACAATTAGCAGAGATGGCTAGTGCCATCGCCAAACTCACCAAGACGGTTTAAGAGAAGGATATGCAGATAGCCTCCCTCATAAACAAGGTTGAGGCACAAGTATAAAATACGGGTGAGTCAAGTCAAGGACTCAACCACCTTCTGAATGTTGCATCTCCTCTCGATGATGCACCACATATGTATAGGACAATGCAAGTTGAGAAACAAACGGTAGAATCTGCCTCAGTAGCATCATTATCTGTCCAACAACTTTAGGACATGATAACTAACACCATTAGAGCCCAGTACGGTGGACCCTTATAGAGTACGCTCCTGTACTCTAAACCTTACACTAAGAGGATTGATAACCTATGTATGCCTATGGGTTATCAACCTCCAAAATTTCAATCATTTGATGGGAAGGGAAATATAAAACAACATGTTGCCCATTTCGTTGAAACTTGTAATGATGCAGGTACAGATGGTGACTTATTAGTTAAACAATTCGTCCGTTCTCTTCGAGGGAATGCTTTCGATTGGTACATAGACCTTGTGCCTGAGTGTATCGATAGTTGGGACCATATGGAACGTGAATTCCTCAATCGTTTTTATAGCA
This sequence comes from Vitis vinifera, assembly GCF_030704535.1. Lineage (NCBI taxonomy): Eukaryota > Viridiplantae > Streptophyta > Magnoliopsida > Vitales > Vitaceae > Vitis > Vitis vinifera. The sequence continues at coordinate 15,507,427 of NC_081820.1, forward strand.
CTCGACGAACTGTAAGCATAATGGAGCTTACTAACACTAAGTAATGGAAAGATGAGCCGATTGTAGACTATATCAACCATTGACGTTCTTTAAGCCTTGACTGTAAAGATAGATTATCTGAGGTATCAATCGTAGAGATGTGTATACAAGGAATGCATTGGGGTCTCCTCTACATTCTCCAAGGGATATGACCTTGTACCTTTGAAGAATTAGCTACCTAAGCACATGACATGAAGCTCAGCATAGCCAATCTTGGTTCTGAGAAGGACCTTACCGTTGATCGGTAAAAAGAGAGACATGATGGGAAAAGGAGTGACAAGACCTCAAAAAAACCTATCTAGGAGTCAATGACGATAAATACCGCTCCCGTCAAAATCTCAACAAGGGATAAAAAGAATGAAGTTAAAGAGGATGGACTAATCCAAGAAAATGAGAGGCGTCGATTCACCTTGAAAGAATTAGAGGAGAAGAAGTATCATTTTCCTGACTCTGATGTGCCTCACATGTTGGAAGACTTGCTCCAGAAAAAGGTTACCGAGTTACCTAAGTACAAGCATCTAGAAGAAATGGGTCATGTTAATGATCCAAACTACTGTCATTACCATCGAATTGTCAGTCATCCTGTGGAGAAATGTTTCATTTTAAAAGATCTCATAATGAAACTTGCAAAGTAAGGAAGAATTCATTAAGATCTAGATGAGGTAGTAGAGTCAAATCATGCTACAATCACATTTGGGTCGTTTGATCCTATTCCATGAGACTGGAGGCATGTGCCAATACTATTCAATGCGAGTCACTGAAACTAAAGCAAACACAAGTGTCATGTCAGGATAGCTTTCTTCGTCTTTGCTCTGATAATAAATCAATGCCATATGAAAAAGAGGGTTGGACATTGGTGACACAAATAAGACATCGCAAGAAGCAAGTGTCGCATTCATACGCTAACCTTCCTAGGAAGGGATGACATTAGTGGAATACTCGTCAACATCTGAAGAAGAAAGAAAAAAGAATCTTGAGAGAAAATAAGAGATTGTACAAATAGACAACTTTTTGGTTTAGAAACTCATCACCCCTATCACCCTAGGAGAATACTTTCCCCAAGGGTTCTTTGATAAAAAAAGGGTGACAATATCAACTCATATGGTCTTTTGCAATGAGACTTCAAAAGAAGAGGGGTTAAGTGAAGATGAGGAAAGCATTCTTAGTGTTGAGTCAAGAAAAACTAAGGAAGAAGATGGGATAGTAGCAAGCTTACAACACCTACCCTCACTATTTAGTAACCACGAAATGCTACAACTTCCTAATGAGATGCGAAATGCGTTGATTCAAGTACTTAAAAATCCAACACTCTATGCCACCAAAATAAATGGGGCAAAAAAACTTGAGGATGAAAGCCACAATTGGGCCAAATGTTGTGCAACCATCACCTTTACCGATGAAGACCTTCAGTTAGGGTCAAAACCACATAATCGACCTTTGTTTGTTACCGGGTACATACGGGAACAAAATATCACTCGCATCTTAATTGATGGAGGGTCTGTAGTAAATATCATGCCCAAAACAACAATGAAACGACTCAGGATTGCTACGAAAGAACTAACTCAAAGTCGCCTAATGATCCAGGGCTTTAACCTAGGAGGACAATGAGCTATTGGTATGATTTTCCTAGAGCTTGTTACGGGTGAATTGAGTTCAAACACATTGTTTCATGTAATCGATGCAAAAACATCTTACAACGTATTACTTAGGCGACCATGGCTTCATGAGAATGGGGTAATTCCTTCGACATTACACCAGTGTTTCAAATTCTATAAAGGAGGGGTAAAGAAAGTAGAGGCTGATACTAAGCCATTTACAGAAGTCAAGTCTTATTTTGCTGACGCTAAATTTTACATATGAAATGATGCTATGGAGGAAGTCCTTCCTACGATCATTCCCTCAACTGGGAAAACTAAATTTAAGGGAAAAGTTAAACAGTGTAAGCCGACATTAGTAAAGAAAATTTCACAACCAATGATGACTCGAATTGAAGAAAAAGAGAAATCCTAAAAAAAATCAACACTGGACTTGACGATTGTCACTACTTCCCTAGTTTTTAGATACATCCCAAGATCTCGATGAAGTGAGGGTCAACCACCTTTCATAGAATATAAAAGTGAAGTACAACCTCGAATATTAGAAAATGGGGACCTTCAAGTCATGAAAGAAGATGCGACCATTCCCCTTCCAAACTTATAACTTATCTTTAGGGATGAGACACAAAAATCCGTCAAATCATCAAGAGATCAAACAAAGCAAGAATTCTTTCCTGGTAAAATAAGATATGAGGGGTTCAACTCTAAGGCTTATAAGTTATTAGCCAAGACAGGGTATGACTTCACTTTGTTATCATGATTAGGAGAACTTAGTCCCGAGACTACAGGTGAAAAGATGCATGACCTTAACGAAACTCAAAAGAAGTTGAAACAACAAGGGTATGTACTCAAACCTTCTAGGGTTGGTTTAGGGTTTGTACCTTTCGAGCCTATCAAAATTTCAGCTAAGACTAAGAAAACTAAGGTGATTCGTTCCCAATTGGTGTATCAGCTGATTCATGTCCTCTCAATGGTCCCAAACAACGATGCCATTTGATTCATGTCCAGCTGATGTTCCTTGATTGCGGTCCTCATATGGGAGTAATCAACAAAATTTATAACCTATTACACCATGTACTAGGATAGCCTCAGCTAGCATAGCATAGTGGCTCTAGGATCGTTCACTGGGATGTGTTTTCACTTCACACTTGATATTAATTCAAAGTTGAATTGATGTTTTTTCATTTCAAGGTTAGCTCTAAAAGAAAACATAAAGATGTTTCAAAAGGTTGGTTTTAAGCTAACAAAAAATAAAGTAACGAAAATTACTTATAAAGAAAAGTGTTTCTTGGACTTTCAAATCACTAGGCTCAGGTTCCTAATACAAAAAGAGAGTTCCGGTCACTTGTTTCTTTTCCTCGCGTTGGGGATTTAACATATAGTTATTTCCCGAACCGATGTGGTACAGATGCTTCCCTTTAATGGGTTCAAACACTAAATTCCTCTCACTGATTCATCTTGCAATGGCTCGTGCCTCTCACATAGCATTTGCCATTCAAGGATCCTTAACCTTGGATTACCCGTCAAAAGCTCGCAAGAGATAACTAATGGATGTCTCCTTAGAGTCCAAAAGCTTACCAAGAAAATCCTACCTTTAAACCACCTCCCAGAGGCTCACAAGAGATAAACTAGTGCATCTCAATGGATGGAGATCACTTGCCTTACCAAGTGTTGGCCCAGGTGATTAAAAGGCATTTTAAGTTAACTAAAAAGATAAAAACCATTAACGGATCACACTTTCTCTTCATTAAAAGTTGAAACAATAAAACTTCCAATTTTTGCATGTGGAAACTTACCCGGCTTTCTTCACTCCAAGAGACAAAGAGTCTAGCCACTCATCCTTTGAAGAAACATCCTCAGAGTTTGATTGGCTAGAAATAAAAATAACGAGAAAACAAAAATATGAAGGAAAAACAGAGCAAGTGCTCTGTAAAATATATTTCTTACTATCGTCGATTACATCTATGATCTATGATCTATTCTCCCTTCTTTACATTGGTTCAAAGATATATGTAGAGAAGATATTTTCTAAGAAATATCCCAATAATATCTTTGACTTATTACAAGGAGAAAATAGAAATTTACACAAAATATCTTGAGAAAAAATCTAAGTAAGTCGGTTGCAAATATCTGAGTTTACATAGGTGGATTTCGTAAGGTGATTCACACGTTGAATTATCCATTTTGCAAGTTTGAACTTTGATTTTGCAAGTTGAATTTATGATTTCACAACTTAGAGATGATTTGCAACTTCATTCGCAGCTTGGAGGTGATTTCGCAACGTGGTTCGCAGCTGCGAAGATGGAGGCATAGGTTGCGAAATGGCACTCATGTGCCAAAGGTGGGTTTCGCAGCTGCAAAATAGGCTTTGGGCTGCGAAATTTTCGCTCAGCTTTGCGCGATTGTCTTCAAACGGCCATAACTTCTTTGTTTCAACTCCAATTCGTGCACCGTTTGAAGCGTTGGACTTTTGACTTCCCAAGCTTCGAAAGGACATATAGTATGCATGAAATGGACTCCAGGAAGTACTCGAAATGTTTCCTAAATTTTCTATCCTCTTGAATTTCTTTTTAGATTCCTCTGTTTTTCCTCATTGCATCCTTGATTTGGCTTTGGCAAAGGACTACGAAGCTCCAAAGCTTGGATTGTTCATGTAAATGAGTTTCCATTTTCTTTTCCATGGATTATATAAAGCTCTCCCTCATTCTTGGATTGCTTTGGTGATAAAAAAGCTATCAAAAACACAAAACTTAACACAATTTGATTAGAAACGATTGCAAGGGTCCTTAACATGTTAATTGAGTTAAAAGGTAATAACTACTACTCAAAAGTGTTTAAAAGAGTTAATTATAAGCTATAAAATATCACTTTTTGAGTAGTAATCATAAGACAAGTACACAACATATCACTGTAGAAGACATGGAAGAGAGTAGTGGGTTAAATTCTCCTCCTCGAATTTCAGTATTTGATCGGATTGAAGCTTCAATTACACGAGCTTCAATGCTCACTAGGTTGGGCGATTTTAACCAAGTAGAATGGAATTTAGCACATATTCCACAAAGGTCAATACAACAAAGGATTGGGACTGTACCCTGAAAATCATGGCGACGAAATCCCAATAAGAAACAATGTATTAAACTAAAGGAGGATGCAAAGACAAGAAGTTTAATCCCATCATGGATGAAGTGCCATTCAACTTGGAAAATTTGTACTAATGGTTCATTAAAAGTAAAACAATGTACCATCGTGATCACCAAATAGTCGACCAAGGGATGCCCTAAAGATGTTGAAGAAAGTTCGACGCACACTAGCTACCATGTTATAGTAGAAGTTGACTCTAATACAGAATTTTCAGAAGATGAACCAGAGGAAGCTCCTCATGTGTTTGAGGACGGGGGGCAAGCCACTGTAGATGAGTTAAAAGAGCTTAATTTAGGAACAAATGAAAAGCCAATGCCAATCTATGTAAGTATGCTTCTAAGTCCTTTTGAAGAGAAAAGTTATTTTGAGTTGTTACTCGATTATAAAGATGTTTTTGCATGGTCGTACAAAAAAATGTCAGGTCTTGATCCAAAAGTTGCAATACATCAACTCATGGTGAAGCATGGTGTCCGACCAATTAAGCAAGCCCAAAGACGATTTCGACTAGAACTTGTTATGCAAATAGAAACCAAAATTGAAAAATTGATTGAAGTTGGTTTCATTAGGGAGGTAAATTACCCGACATGGATTGCTAACATCGTTCTAGTTAAGAAAAAGAATGGCCAGATCCGTGTTTGTGTGGATTTAAGAGATTTAAACAATGCTTCCCCAAAAGATGACTTTCCATCACCAATCATCGAGCTTATGGTTGATGCAACTACTGGTCATGAAGCTTTATCCTTCATGGATGGATCATCGAGGTATAATCAAATATGAATGGCGCTAAGGGATGAAGAGCTTACTGCATTTCGTACCCCAAAGGGTATTTACTATTACAAAGTGATGCATTTTGGACTAAATAATGCAGGTGCAACATATCAACGTGCTATGCAGAAAATCTTTGATGATATGCTCCGTAAAAATGTCGAGTGCTATGTTGATGACCTGGTTGTAAAGTCTAGGAAGAGTAAAGACCACCTGCAAGATCTCTGTAGGGTGTTTGATAGGTTAAGAATGTACCAACTCAAAATGAACCCGCTCAAATGTGCTTTTGGTGTTACTTCTGGTAAGTTTCTAGGGTTTATTGTTCGACACCGTGGAATTGAAGTGGATCTATCTAAGATCGTAGCCATTCGAGATATGCCGGAGCCGAGGAATCTTCAAGAACTTAGAAGTCTTCAAGGACGTCTTGCTTTTATTCGACGGTTTGTTTCAATCCTTGCAGGACGATGTCAACCCTTCAATCGACTTATGAAGAAAGATGTCCCATTTGTTTGGGACGAAGCTTATCATAATACCTTTGGGAGCATAAAAAAATATTTGGCTAATTCACTAATCTTAGGTGCTCTTATGGCAAGGAAGCCATTGATACTCTACATTGTCGCACAAGAATGCTCTCTTAGAGCATTACTTGCACAAGAAAATGAGGAGAACAAAGAAAGAGCATTGTATTACCTAAGTTGAACTCTAATGGGACCAAGAATAAATTTTTAATGAGTCCTTTGTCACTGGCTGATTACTACCTAAAAAGTGCTATTTTGCGCCTTTAATTCATTATGTTTTAAGCACTTTTGTGTAGTAGTTCTCCATCTTTATCCCAATTGGCATGTTAAGGACCTAACAATGACTTCTAATCATATTTGTGGCTAGTTTTAGTATTTTGACAGCTTTTTGGATCATTAAGACAAGCCAAGCAAAGGAGAGAAGCAAAGAGAAGCAAAGAGCAAAGTGAAGAAAACAGAGGACAGTAGCTGCAGTCTTCTTTCGCACTTTTGGAGCACTTCCCGAAGTCCATTTTCTACATGCTATATACCATTTCAAAGCTCAGGAAGTCAAAAATCCAACGCTTCAAACCGTGTACGATTTGGAACTGAAATGAGGAAGATATGGCCTTCGGAAGACAACTGCTCCAGGCTTGTGCGAAATTCGCACAACACCTTGAAGTTTGCACAACACCTTAAGCTTGTGCGAAGCTTGTGCGAAGCTTGTGCGAAACTCGCACAACACCTTCCAAATTCGCACATCCCATGTGTGGTGCGAATTTTCCTCTATTTCGCCGACTCCACGCAAGATATTTTCTTTTAGATATTTTTGTATAAATTTCCATTCTTCTCCTTGTAATCCACCAATCATAAGATTTCTTAGCTAGGAAGGTTGGAAAAACTTCTCTATATATATTCCCTTTCATCCATTGTAATAGAGAGACGGAGAGACGGAGATACAGAGACGGATGGAGATGTAAAATATATAAATATATAGACTATACAGAGCCTTGCTCTATTTTTCTCTCTTCTCCTGTTCTTCCCCATTTCTATTTTCTTAGTAGCCAAACAGCCTCTGAGGGCTTTTCCTCAGAGGATGATTGGCTAAAACTTTTAGTTTCTCAAAGTATGGATGTTATGTGATGGCTTGGATGCAATCCCATGGAAATTTCTCGCACCTGGAAGGTAAGGAAGTCGTTTTTCATTAAAGGTTCATTAATGCAAAGTTTGGTTTTTTATTTCCTTTGGACAACTTCCAACGGCCAATACTTGATAAGCTTTTGGATTTCTATCCATTAGTTATCTCCTACGAGCTATTCAAAAGTGAGGTTTTCAATTCCAAGTTTTGCATTAATCCGTTAGAACCAATTTCAATGGCCATTGAAAGGTGAGTTTATCACCTGGAATGACTTTGAGTTGCCAATATTTGGTAAGCTTTTGGATTTAGACCATTAGTTATCTCTTACGAGCCATTCAAAGGAAGTCTAAGGTGAATAACCATTGATGAAATTCACTACCATCTGTTTTGCCATTTTAAAGGATTAAAACTTGATTTGCTAAATCCATACCGGTTCGGGAAGCAAGCATCACCATAGTTGCAACCCCAACACGAGGAGCCTATCCTGAGATTTCCAATTTGCATAAGAGCCAGAGCATAGCTATCCTATCTTTGAGAAACTTGTTTTTACACCCTTTCATTTTAGTCTTTAATGTTAGCTTAGATTAGTTTAAATCTTTCTAAAACATTTACATCTTCTTTTAAAACTAACATCCATAAGAAAATCACCTATTTTCCTAATTTGAATATCACTAGTGTTTGCGAAAACCCTTCCTAGTGAACGATCCTAGAACCACTATGCTATAGTAGCTTGGCTACTTTAGTAATAATATTTAAGATATAAATTTTTTTGATACGCCTTTAAAGCTAAGCTACCATGAGTCGAATCACTGGCACCAACAAAGATTGAAGGTCAGTAAGTGACTTATGCACTGACAAGGTGGTGTTTTCCTCAAAATCTTCACTATCATCCTCAAGAATGGTTACGGTCTTCTCCTTGAAACATTTGAAGAACGCCATCCTACACAAAAAAAGGGAAAGTAGAAAAAGAGATGAATAAAATATGGGTCTAAGTTTTTAGATGCCACTATGCATTTAAGTCAGGCCAATTGGCATGAGTGAAGACCTTAGCGCTCAAGTCGTATTAAGTGCTGGAAGTACAACATCGTGTAGTATCAGGGCCATATCTTGTCTGCATAGATACCAAGTATTATTCCGGTTTTAATTAAATATCAAAACTTGAATATCACTATGCATTCAAGTCAAGCCAATTTGCATAAGTGAAGACTTTAGCACATAAGTGCCGAAAATACAACACTGCGTAGCATCAGGGCTATAACTTGTTTGCATAAATACCAAGTATTATTTTAGTTTTAATTAAATATTAAAAATTGAATATCACTATGCATTCAAGTCAAACCAATTTGCATGAGTGAAGACTTTAGCACATAAGTGCCAAAAATACAACACCGCGTAGCATCAGGGCTACAACTTGTTTCCATAAATGCCAAATATTACCCCGATTTTAATTAAATATTAAAACTTGAATATCACTATGCATTCAAGTCAAACCAATTTGCATGAGTGAAGACTTTAACACATAAGTGCCAAAAATACAACACCGCGTAGTATCAGGGCTACAACTTGTTTCCATAAATACCAAGTATTATCCCGATTTTAATTAAATATTAAAACTTGAACACCACTATGCATTCAAGTCAAGCCAATTTGCATGAGTGAAGATTTTAGCACATAAGTGTCGAAAATACGACAACGCTTCGCGCCAGGGCTACGACTTGATTACATGAGGGTCAAATTTTAAATATTCATTTTTTTTATGGATATTTAATTTTATCAAAAAAAATTCCCCTCAAATATTAAGGTAATTAAAAATTAATTAATTAATTAAAAAATTAATTAATTAATTAATTAAATTTACTTGAAATCAAATTCGTCTCTGCAAATGATGAATGCTGACACGTGTTCGAAAAAGGTAAGTCTTTGTCTTCCTTTAAAAAAAATGTTAGCAAAAAAAAAAAAAAAAGTTTAAGGAGAACACGTGTCAACATATATATAAATATGTATGGAAATCACTTATGGATGGTTGACTTTTTCCATGCATGTTATATATATTAAAAGAAAATCTCCATTCACTTTTTAAGAGATCACGTAAATGAATATATACTAAATCTTCATATGTACGCCAATTGAAGCTCAAATATATATATATATATATATGCAGGTGATCACGTTTCAAGGCAACGCCATTGTGGCACGTTTCCATTGAATTTGATATGCCACCCACGACATGGTCTTGGTATGGCATGATATATGTATATATATAACAAAAAAAAAATTTACAAGTTTGAAGAGGTGAAGATTTCTCCCGGTGAATTCAAGTTAGATTTCTCAAGTTGGGTTGAAAAACACCCAAAAATCAAAAGAGTTCTCTGAAAAAAGTTCAAGTCAAGTTTCTCAACTATTGTCCTCTTTATATAACAAAAAAATGTATATAAGGATGACAAATTGGAAAGGATTGAAAGTGTAAAGCAAAAAGAAAAATGAATCGGAAGAGGATTCAAAGTGTAAAGTAAGAAGGAAAACGAAGTGGAGTTTGAAAAAAAGTGGGAAAGAAATTTTTTTTTTTTGAAAAAAAAAAACCAAATTACTTCAAGACTCACCCCATTTACATGACAATGCATGTACGCGATGCGTCTTGAAGTGGGGGCATTTGTAGACATAAAAAAAATTAGTGGATTAAAATACCACTAATTTGGTCTTCAAAATGAATAAATTAAAAAAAATGGAACTACGTTTCACTTAATCCCCTCTCTTTGAAGGTACGTAGGCAACTCGGGGAACCACATGAATTTAGTCACTACAAAAAAAAAAGTCTCATTTTAATTAATAAATAAATCTGGCTAACAAATATTAAACTTTATTACATCTTAATAAAAATAAAATAATGAATGAAGGAAAAGAATGAAAGTTAAAACTAAGTAAAAAGGTACAACGATCACATCCACACCAAGCATGCAAGCTTGTCACGTTGAGTTCTTAAGGCTTCTTGAAGTGTCTCTAAAGTCTTGACATCAACATCAGTAAGCACGGGGGTTTGGGCAATAATGACGTGTTCTTTCCTCAAGCGAGAAACATCACTCTCTTTATTAGCTATAATCTCATCGATCTCCAAGATTGAGTTCTAAAGGTGCTCCTTTTGTATACCTAGTTGCTCCAATACCTTCTTAAGTGCTTCCTGTTTAGCATCAAGAGTAACTAAATCAACCTTTAATGATTGACAATGGTTTGCCTGTACACCTTCAGAGTTTAGAGCATCTGCAATCTGAGACGCAACAATAGTTGAACGTTCGCTTTGTACTTTCGGAGATATCTTCATAGAATGGGTGTCTTGCACTACATCGAGGTGATCTACACTTTCCATGTACTTCTCAATCTGAGACTTCAATGGTGAAGGGTTCACTCCAATCTTTGTGATAGCATTGAAAAGCTCATCAATTTTTCCTCTCAATAATGGGAGACACTCATTGGAAGTTTTGATAATCATCTCCTTAATGCTTTCTCCTATCATAAGTGCTGCTTGGCATTTGGCATTAAGGATGATTTGTTAAACATCGAATGTGTGAGTGGAAGTAGAATGAGCAACCACAGTAGGGCATGGAGATTGTTGTTCAGCAATTAAACCTGCAACTGCTAAAAATGTCAATTAATCATATGTTGTATCTCCAATTGTGGTCTTTTGACCTTGAGATTCAATCAAAACATCACTTAAGATGTTAGTAATACCTTCATCACCTAAACGAGAATGAGGCGAAGGTAATGGGATGATAGAGTGATTATCTCATTGCATAGCCAATGTAAAGGGCATAGACTCCCTAGTAGCAACAACATTTTTGAACCGATCCTTAGGAGAGGACTCATCCCCTTCATCGACAAATTGGTTGTCACTCGCCACTTAAGGCAAATATTTATTTTTGTTAGTATCAATGCTAAAATAATAAAAATTACCTCTTCACCATCAAGTTCTATTAGTTGAGTAGAAGTTGGGACGTCAGCAAAAAAGACATCTGCATCAAGAGGATGAGAGTTGGTCTCATTATAGTACAGAAGGTTGGGTCTAATCTTTCAGCTTTTCAAGTGACATTCACTTGTATTTTCAAAGTCGTCATCTGATACATAAAGACCCTATGCATTGTTATGTTGTTTAAAAGTCTTGTGACAGTGAGTACTACCACCATTGAAAATAGTTTCCTTATACTTTGAGTGTGTAGAGTTATTAGTTCGATGTCCACCCATTGAACGCTTAGAAGAAGCTCTTGAATCATCAGGTAAATTATCAAAATCATTCTCAACATTGTCTTTAACATTCTCCTTAATAGAAACACTTAAGTCATCCTTGCGCATTCTACTTTCTAAAGATTTTGAGGGTATTTTCCAAGAAGAATCAGCAGGGGGCTCTATACAAGCAGTAGTAAGAATTTCCTTACCAGGATTACGCACTCTGATCCACCAATCCGCATAAGCTTTAGTGATTGAAAACTCTTCAAGATTATGATAATCTAGTATAGTAACTTTGGAGTAGTTACCAAGCCTCGTGCATGACTCCCAATGTTGATACACCACCTCTAAAGTTCCAATGCGAAAAATCTTTGGCAAATTCCCTGGAAGGTCTTGAGGATACCCAAATTGCTTGGAAAACCGATGAGTATAATATGGTTGGATCACCCGATGGTTACCTTGTCGCAAAGATAAATAGCTAGAGCGAAGACTTATGAGATAAGAAGCTTAGGTAACACTAATAGATTCATTATTAGTCCAGTGCACACGCTCCTTGTGGCGCAATGCCAAGTGGTCCAACTTTACACCTTTGCAAGACATTATCAAAGTCTAAGCTTGCAAATCATCAAAACACTTAGTAGATAACTCTCCAGCGTAATAAGTCATTCGTGAGGGATGGTTCCAAGAAGGAGAAATAAAATGGGTGTCGAAATATTCACCTAACCATCCGTATAAGTAATGAATGGGAAAAATAGATGCATTAGTCCCAGGTTTCGAAGAACAAGTAATTTCATTTAAGTAGTTGTAAATGTTTGCCAACACCAGAATAGCAAGGCTACATGTCTCACCTTGAGCCATTCTACTAGCTATTTTGAAGATTCTAGGACAAATCAGATTGACACCCCCTAAGGAAGAACAAATTTACATAACCAACATGCTAAGAAAGCGGTCAAGTAAGTCTCTTTAACATCTGTCTCAACTACGCCAAGGTTGTCAAAAACTTCCATCTCTGACTGAGTACAAGATTTAATAGGATCAATTTCCCCGGGCGAGTTATGAGTCTCCTTAGGCCTCTGTGCCTTATTTCTTGTACTTTTCTTCGGAGGTTTGGCATACTTCATAGAACCTTTGTACCAAAAGGCTAACTTGACTGAAGACTTCCCTTTCGTCTCAGAGCAAATTCAATGATATGCAAAGAATAAGTTTCGACAACTTGGTGGGAGTGAGGACTTTGTTGCATCATTAGATAACTTTTCCGCACTCGGTACCATCTCATCATAAAAAGATCCATTGATGGGTAGTCCAGCAATATGATACAAGTCCCAAAGAGATATGGAAACCTCTCCAATGGAGGTATGCAAGGTGTTAGTTATAGGAGACCAACGTTTGCAAAAGGCTCCAATCACAGAGGCATGATGATCATAACTGAATAAGGATGCAAAAATAGCTTCATAAAGTTTACATCCTTTAAGAAATGGTCCATGCCAATCCAATACCTCCTCAGCCCATTCCCAATATCCTTTGGTAAAGAAAGATTTCCCAAGTACTTTGAATGAACTTCGTCATTTGGCTTCTCCATCACGAACACGAGAACCTAACAATCCAAATTCATCATGAACTTCAGTAGTAGTTGGGTGAGAAGAATTTAGCAGTAGAACATCATAAACAGGTTTCATCTTATTAAGTTTTGAATTGCTGATATTTGTAAGCTTGCAAGATGCAACTCGAGACTAGGAATAAATGTGTAATGGGTCCTTTGTCACTAGCATTGACAAAGATTGAAGGTCAATAAGTGACTTATATACAGACAAGGTAGTCCCTTCCTCAAAATCTTCACTATCATCCTCAAGAATGGTTACGGTCTTCTCCTTGAAACATTTGAAGAATGCCATTCTACACAAAAAAAAAAGGAAGGTAGAAAAAGAGATGAATAAAATATGGGTCTAAGTTTTTAAATGTCACTATGCATTCAAGTCAAGCTAATTTGCATGAGTGAAGACTTTAGCACATAAGTGCCGAAAATACAACACCGAGTAGCATCAGGGCTACAACTTGTTTGCATAAATACCAAGTATTATTCCGGTTTTAATTAAATATTAAAACTTGAACACCACTATGCATTCGAGTCAAGCCAATTTGCATAGGTAAAGACTTTAGCACATAAGTGCCGAAAATACGACACTGCTTCGTGTCAGGGCTATGACTTGATTACTCAAGGGTCAAATTTTAAATATTCATTTTTTTTATGGATATTTAATTTTATTAAAAAAATTCCCCTCAAATATTAAGGCAATTATAAAATTAATTAATTAAATAAATAAAATTACCTGAAATCAAATTCATTTCTACAAATGATGAAGACTGACACGTGTTCGAAAAAGGTAAGTCTTTTTCTTCCTTGAAAAAAAAAATGTTAGCAAAAAAAAAATTAAGGAAAACACGTGTCAACATATATATAAATATGTATTGAAATCACTTATGGAAGGTTGACTTTTTCCATGTTATACATATTAAAAGAAAATCTCCATTCACTTTTAGGAGATCATGTAAATGGATATATACAAAGTCTTCATCCATACACCAATTGAAGCTCAAATATATATATATATATATGCACGTGATCACATTTCAAGGCAACGCCATTGTGGCACGTTTCCATTGAACTTGATATGCCACCCATGACATGACCTCCAAGGATGAAAATATCGATAATCACGGATATATCGGTACTTCGATTTTATGGATATATCGGCGGATATTCTGGAAAAAAATATCGGTAGGCTTAAAATTGTTAAAAACTCATAATAGATGAAGGAAAACCTCATAATAATATAATTAGAAGTATAATAGACATTTTAAAGTTGTTTTATTGAAAATTTTGATATACATATGATATAATTTGTGATATTAGATGTAATTATATCATGTTGATCTATAAGAAATGTTAATTTCGTAATTGTTCTCATTATAAAGTCACATAAAATACTTCATTTCATTAAATATCAATAATTTGTACACATTACATTGCAATGTCCCTTTAGTACCAAAATGAGGATCGATGTGGTTCAATGGGATTGATAGATGAAGAAACCCTGGCTTGTTGTTTGAGACAATATTGGTACCAACTCAATAAGCCTCAATAATATTGGTTATAAATTCTAACATGCCATGCATATATCTCTTAAGTCCTGCCTACTGCCTTTACATGGATAAGATACTCAAAGTTCACCTATGTATTAATGTCAAATCCTTCTTCCATCTGATATGGAACTTGGTATGGCATTTGTCTGGAAGGGGAATAATGTGATATACCATACTCTTCATCTGTTGAACTTGAAGGTTAACCATAACTCATCACATAAGGAGGGTAGACGTTAGCTTCATTTGAGGAGTCACTAAATTAAGTCCTTATACTCATAGATTCAAAACTCCCTGAAAGTAACTCCTCGTTATACGGTTCCATCATTCGTTCTCTTCCCCTATAAGGCTTCCCAATAGCTCCTATGCCTGGACCAGCTCTTCTAGAGCCATGGTCTTCATCCTGTGTGCAGTGTGTGAAATCATTTTCACAAGTAAATTGGTTGATTGGATATTGACTATGTCGACGTTCATCAATACTTCCTCCCCCATTATCACCTCCATCATCAGTTCCACCTCTTGAACCATCGTAACCAGAAGCAGAAGTACCTATAGCACTAGGTCTACCACTATGGCCAACACTTGTGGAGTCAATCTTTTGGTGGGAATTCAATGCCGCCTGAAGTGAATCATCGGTATCTTTACTAAAACTTTCAAAGTGAACTTCTTCGGACAACACACGTTCAACATTAACTCCAAATTCTCGAGCATGAGCGGCAATTCGTGGATCAGGATTTCCAACTTCGTCATCCAAGTGTATAGGCCTAACCCATTGGAACAACTGATTATCTTCTTCTTCACCCACCTCGGCTAAAATGTTAAGAAGATCAAGGTAATCTTTTTCAGCAACTCGATCATTTTCTACCTCCATATCGCGTAACTTTAGCCTCATATTATAGTAACAAAAAACTAATTGCTCCAATCAAGGGTAAGCCAAACGATTTCTTTGCTTTGTGTTGATGAGAGCCAACGTGCTCCAATTTCTCTCACATGCAGAAGATGATGCAGTTTGTGAGAGAACTTTGATGGCTAACTTTCTCAATGTAGGTGTTTGATTCCCATACATAAACCACCATTCAGTTGTAACGAATTTGATAATCATATAAATACTTATGTGGTGAATTTACAATAATGATAATCAATTTTTTCCTATAAAGACTCACCGGGCACCATGGTTGACCTTGCTGCAATTGCCGCTCGATCACTGAATCCTCTTTTTGCATCTCGAAAAAGGAGAAGCTATGTATTCAACATTTAATTTGTTAGTAAACGTTCAAATAAATTGATGAATGAAATTATTGTTTTATTGACAAAAATAACAGTTTTTTATTCACCTCATTTCCAAATTGACTAAGCGATTCAGTAGTTGGATCTAATTTTGCAAAAACATCATGGACAACTTGAAGTAGTTCCGGATCACTACCAACTTCACGCCTATATTGAAATCTTGGATTCAAGAAGTATGCTACAATAAAATTTAGTAGAGTTAGTATTTTTTTTTAAAGAAACTTAAATACAAAGTAAAAACTTATAAAGATATATAGTACTTAAGTACCTGCTGCATGAAGTGGATGTTTTAGGGTTTTCTCCCAACGATCTTGTATTATTTTGAACATCCAATCTCTAGCTCCTTGACGAATAAGGTTCTCTTTCATCACATGCATAAGCTCGTACACAAATGGCATTGTAGGAAAAACTTCATAATCCATAAGTCGAAGCACCACGTATAATGGCTCATATAATAAAACTATATTTGTCAATCTGTCCCAATACGTATGGTCAAAAAATAATTGCTCCAATTCTCGTCCAAGTTTTGTTCGAATGAGTTTGTGTTGTGCCCATTCATCACTCATAAACAATTTTTTCAAATCAACCCTTTTTTTTTAGAAGATTGTCAAGAGCAATATAATTAGTAGCAAACCTTGTAGCTCCTGGTCGAACAATGTCTCCACCACAATACTTTCTCATTTGTGCTAGTAACCAACCATGATTGTAAATGAAGTTAGTTATCTTGCGAGCATTGTTTATCACCTCGATAACACTGGGTCTTTTACCGATGTCTTCAAAGATTAAGTCAATGCAGTGGGCCGCACACGGAGTCTAATATAAGTTATACTTCTTCATCAATTGTTTCCCTGCTTTCATGAACGCCAACCAATTATCTGTGACAATTTGGACCACATTTTCCTAACCGACTTCTTTGATAATAGTCTTCAAAAGCTCATATATATACTTGTGGTCTTTGATATAGTTCGATGCATCAACTAACTTAAGGAACATCGTGGTCCCTTTAGAATAAACCATGAAATTAATAATACTTAATTTCGTGGGCCCTGTCCATCCATCTGACATTATTGTGCACCCATATGTCTTCCATTTTTCTCTTTGTTGGTTCACATAAGCTTCCATTTCTTTGTACTCCATTTCCAAGTATTTGGTTTTTATTTCATATGGAGATGGAGGTTCGATTCCCATTCATGCACTTCATATGTAAAACATGTCACAAAATACCATACTTACTAAAAGTGTAACACAATAGAACATTTGATAAATTAGTAATTACCTGCTTGTTGTGCACCAATAATCATATTCTTGTAGTGATGAGACTTTCCTTTTGCGGGTGCGACACTCTCATAAATGAAGAATTTGCTAATTAAGCGTCCCATCATTTCTTTAATTGCACCACCCTTGAATATATCTTTGATATTTTTTTTGTCTTGTTGCAGAAGACTTGTAAAACGAAAGGGCAATAGGGGGTAAATGATGAGAATGTTGCATACTCTGTGATTTTCGCATCGTCAACGGTATACCAGTAGAAGACTCTCCCGGTTTGCATTTGCTTCCTACAATATTCTCATGTTGTTCACGTTCCCAATTAGATGCTTTCGAGGCACTAACTATAGATCGATATGCATCCCGCTCATCTGGGTGCATATCTATTGGATACATATACACATCTTCATCCTCAGTATCTTCATCATCATCATCTTCGTTTACCAAATGTGTATGATGAGTCCCCATTGTGCCACGTAATTGACTACGAATGTCTTCAATATTAGCATTTTTCTTTGTTCTTGCTTTTTTTTTGTCATGCACCAGCAATCGTATCTTTTCTTTCACTTCGGGCGGCACTCTTGGACACTTTTTGGTGTTGTTATGCGGGTCTTTATGCGTTAAATGAGACTTGAATCGCATGATGCCTCCATTTTTCATTACCAACTCATAGAAATTACAAATTGTTCCATTTCGGTTACCCTCAATTGGTGAACAATACTTCCAAGCCGGATCTCGCCCTGGCATGGCAGAACCACCTTCACTAGCCATGCTAAATCTATTGCAAGAAAAATAAACTTAAATTTAAATCTATGTTAATTAAACTAATTAAATAATTTAGCTAAGTTAATTTTTTTATTCTCTATGATAAATTTACTAAATATAGAAATTAATCATAATTGAATATGAAAATAAATTGCAATAATAAAAAAATTGAGCATATTTAATATTCCATATATAGTAGTTCATGTTAATTAAACTAATTAAATAATTTAGCTAAGTTAATGTTTTAAATGTAAATGTAATTCTATTCTATGATAAATTTACTAAATATAGAAATTAATCATAATTGAATATGAAAATAAATCGCAATAATAAAAAAAAAATTGAGCATATTTAATATTTCATATATAGTAGTTCATGTTAATTAAACTAATTAAATAATTTAACTAAGTTAATTTTTTAAATGTAAATGTAATTCTATTCTATGATAAATTTACTAAATATAGAAATTAATCATAATTGAATATGAAAATAAATCGCAATAATAAAAAAAAATTGAGCATATTTAATATTCCATATATAGCAGTTCATGTTAATTAAACTAATTAAATAATTTAACTAAGTTAATTTTTTAAATGTAAATGTAATTCTATTCTATGATAAATTTACTAAATATAGAAATTAATCATAATTGAATATGAAAATAAATCGCAATAATAAAAAAAATTGAGCATATTTAATATTCCATATATAGTAGTTCAAGTTAATTAAACTAATTAAATAATTTAGCTAAGTTAATGTTTTAAATGTAAATGTAATTCTATTCTATGATAAATTTACTAAATATAGAAATTAATCATAATTGAATATGAAAATAAATCGCAATAATAAAAAAAAAATTGAGCATATTTAATATTCCATATATAGTAGTTCATATTAATTAAACTAATTAAATAATTTAGCTAAGTTAATTTTTTAAATGTAAATATAATTCTATTCTATGATAAATTTACTAAATATAGAAATTAATCATAATTGAATATGAAAATAAATTGCAATAATAAAAAAAATTGAGCATATTTAATATTTCATATATAGTAGTTCATGTTAATTAAACTAATTAAATAATTTAGCTAAGTTAATTTTTTAAATGTAAATGTAATTCTATTCTATGATAAATTTACTAAATATAGAAATTAATCATAATTGAATATGAAAATAAATCGCAATAATAAAAAAATTGAGCATATTTAATATTCCATATATAGTAGTTCATGTTAATTAAACTAATTAAATAATTTAGCTAAGTTAATTTTTTAAATGTAAATGTAATTCTATTCTATGATAAATTTACTAAATATGGAAATTAATCATAATTGAATATGAAAATAAATCACAATAATAAAAAAAATTGAGCATATTTAATATTCCATATATAGTAGTTCATGTTAATTAAACTAATTAAATAATTTAGCTAAATTAATTTTTAAATCTAAATGTAATTCCATGATAAATTTACTAAATATTGAAATTAATCATAATTGAATATGAAAATAAATCGTGATAATATAAAAAATTGAACATATTTGATATTCCATATATAGTAGTTCATGTTAATTAAACTAATTAAATAATTTAACTAAGTTAATTTTTTGAATCTAAATATAATTCTATGATAAATTTACTAAATATAAAAATTAATCATAATTGAATATGAAAATAAATCTCAATAATCATAAAAATGAACATATTTCATATTCAAAATATACTAGTTCATGTTAATTAAATTAATTACATAATTTACCATGTTAATTAAATTAATTAAATAATTTAGCTAAGTTAACTAGTTTAATGTAATTCTAAATGTGAATTACAAATAATCATCTAAAATAAATATATCAATTTTTAATTAAATAATAAAATTAACCTAAATTAATTCAATAAAAATATACAAATTAATTACAATTGAATGTAAAAATAACATTAAATCATCCTTGCAAACATACTAATTAATTAAAAATACATGAATTAATTACTATTACAAACAAAATTAATTACAATTTAAAGCAAACATACCTTAAAATGATTGAATAATTGAGCAACCTTAGAAAAAATTGGAGTAATAAGAGAGAAAATGAAGAATCAAAGCAAAAATTGATGAAATTGATGCAAAATGGGCTATTTATATATGAAATTTGGGCCAAAATAGCCATTGGAACCTTAAGTTATCGTTGAAATTTAATTTTGGTCGTTGGATCACAATTTGGGAGCAATCTGGCCGATGGATCTCTTTATTACCATTGAGATTCAAATCTGGCCGTCAGATCAACACGGGCGTGATCTGGGCCATCAGATCACGCTGGAAAGAGAGGGCTGATTTTTCGCAAAAAATGGCCAAAAAATCGGCAATATATCACTGATAAATCGACAATTTATTGGCTTCCTAGGCTATTTTTCCTTAAAATCACCGATTTATCGCTAATCGCCAATATATCGACGATATATTGCCGATTTTTTGCGAAAAATCGCCCCTCCGACATATCTCCTCGAAATATCATGTTGCTTGCCTCCGATACGCGATATATCGCCGATATTTCGCGACATTTTCCTCCTTGATGACCTCTACATCCCAAGGTAACCACTATCATGGCTCACCTCTCCACCAACATTGTGGCTCCATCCCACCAAGCTCCAACATATATATATATATATATATTAAAAAAAAAAACACTTACAAGTTTGAAGAGGTGAAGATTTCTCGTCGTGAATTCAAGTCGGGTTTCTCAAGTTAGGTTGAAAAACACCCAAATATCAAAAGAGCTATCTAAAAAAGTTCAAGTCAAGTTTCTCAACTATTATCCCCTTTATATAAAATATATATATATATAGGGATGACAAATTGGAAGAGGACTGAAAGTATAAAGCGAGTAGGAAAACAAAGTGGAGTTCGAAAAAAAAGTGGAAAAGAAATATTTTTTTGGAAAAAATAGGAAACTTCCTATTAAAATATTTCTTTGAAAAAAAAAAATTTACTTCAAGACTCACCCCATCCACATGACAATGCATGTACATGATGAGTCTTGAAATGGGGGCATTTGTAGACATAAAAAAATTAGTGGATTAAATTACCACTAATTTGGTCTTCCAAAAAATAAAAATTCTCTTATGGATAAGTCTCTCTACTCTCCAACTATAAAAAGGATAATAATAATAATAAGAAAATTATTATTATTATTATCTTGTTGGTAAAACCTCCCGGAGAAGAAAATTTGCTAAAATTAAGGATTAAATCCCTTGAATTAAGCAACTAAAATTCAGGAATTTAAAATTCAAATTCTCTATCTTCACTTATAAATAGAGGTGTCTTCTATTAAAAAGAGGGAAGAAATCGAAAAAATCCATAAAGGAAAATCTTAAGGAGAAAATCCAAAGGCAACTTCATATGGAAAAAAATGCTTCACAACAAAAGAAAAAGTTTCATCAAATCTCCTACAAGTTCGGTAAATGGTAAAAGAACTGCTACACAAGGTCATTTGGGAATAAGCCACTTGTGGCCCTCGATTGATCTTCAAAATCTAGAAAACGTCATCGTCGTCTTCCAAAGTGTGATCAAGGCAAAATAATCAAACGGAAAAATATTCTTTTGGAAAGAATATTATTTTTGAGATTGTACCCACAATATTCTTAATTTTAATAAATATTTTGTTCGCATTATTTTCCTATTTGTTTTGCTAATTTTGCAAGACCAAAAATTTATGAAATTTGTGCGTACAACTATTGCAATAATTGAAGAAGGAAAAGACATTTTCACTCTCACAATTGAAGGGTTGATGAGTTCATTGTGTTCTCATGAACAACGAATGAATCAGAGAATCAACTCAACAAATTTGGAGTAAGCCTTGCAGAGTAGAACATCTACTGGAGGTCGTGGTGGCCAACAAGGTGGTAGAGGTTGTGGTTGTGGTAGAGGTAGAGGAGGACACAACAACTTCAACAATAAAGATGGAGATGGTGACACAAATTCTTCTAAAGGAAATGGCAACCCTTCTAAACCTAAAGATAAGTCACACATACAATGTTTTAGATGCAAAAAATGTGGACATTATAAGTCAGAATGTTGAACAAAATTGCAAAATGAACAAGATGAGCAAGCGAACGTCGTCAAGGTAAAGCATAATTTGGTATTGGATTGCAATGTGGCAACATCAAATGTAGATCGACAAGATGATTGGTATCTTGATACAGGATGCAGTAATCACATGTGTGATAAGAAAGAATTGTTTTCACAATTAGATGAATCAATCCAAGGCGATGTTAATTTTGGACACAAATCCAAAGTTTCTATCATGGGCAAATGTAATGTTAAAATACGTTCTAAAGATGGTACTGATGTTACTGTAGTAGACGTATTTTTTGTTCCATGTATTTTTTGGAATTTGTTGAGTATCGGACAATTAACAAAAAAAAAGGCATATTATTAATATCTCTAACGAAGTTTACACCCTTAGTGATAAAAATAAGAAGATGATTGCAAAAATGCAGATGACAAAGAATAAGATGTTTCCTATGTTTCTTTAAGCAAAAATTTTATTTAGTTTGAAGACAACAGTAGAAAATAGCAATTGGCTTTAGCATCTTTGGTTTGGTCATCTCAATTTTCATGGGTTTAAGTTGTTAGTGCAGAAGAACATGGTAACAAGATTACTGATTCGTCCCCATTGCAGTTGTGCCATTTGATTATGGCCCAGATGGGTGTTATCAACAAAATTTATAAAACCTAAATCACCTTACACTAGGGTAGCATAGCTAACATAGTATAGTGGCTCTAGGATCGTCCACAGGGATGAGTTTTCATCGTATAGTTGACTTTAGTGAAGGAAACAAAATGGTGTTTTTCCTTATGAAAATTAGCTTTTAAAGAAAATGGAATCGTGGTTGGAAAGATTGATTTTAAGTTAAGCAAAAATAATAAGTCAAGTTAACTATAAAGAAAAGGTCTCTTAGAGCTTTAGGTCACTAGGATCGGGTTCCTTAGGCAAAGGGGGAGATTCCTTAGGCATAGAATCCAAAAATCTTACCAAGTATTAGTCATTCAAGATGATTTTAAGGGATTTAAAGCTAAACCTTGAAATAAAAACCATTAATGGTTAACAACTACTTTCATTTAAAGTAAGGACAACTCTCACCTTTGCATTCGGGTCCTTCACCTAGCTTCCATCACTCCAAGAAACGTAAAACCTAGCCACTCATTCCCTGAGAAATCATCCTCATAGGTTGTTTGGCTAGAAAGGAAAGTGAAAACAAAATGAGAAGGAAAGGCAGAGCAAAAGCTCTGTATATTTCTTACTACGAGAATTTACAAGTGTTCAATGAATTCCATCCATCTATGTGTCTCTCTGTCTACCAAAGATGTTACCAAAAGATATAAAAAAATATAAAAAGAAAATATCTAGGTTGATTACAAGGAGAAAATAGGAAATTACACAAAATATCCGGAGATAAAAATCTAACGGAATCGGTGCACAGGAAGATTTCGCATGGTGTGCAAAATTCTTTGGCTTCCTCTTGTGGTTTCGCAGGGTGTGCGAAATTTCGCATAGTGTGTGAAATTTGTCCTTCACTCAGTCCTATAGCTGCTCCTCCTCTAAATTTTCGCATAGCCATGCGAAAATGCTAGTTGTTGGATTTCTTCCTCTGGTTTTCTTCCTTGCATCTTTGATTGGCTTGTCAACCTATTGCCAAGCTTGGCAAAGGGCTATGCAGTGCTCCAAAGCTAGGATTCTTCATGTATTTGAGCTTCAACTTGCATTGCCATGAATTTCCCAAAATTCTCCCTCATTCTTGGCTTGTTTCAATGATCAAATAGCTACCAAAAACACCAAAACTTGCCAAAAACTAATTAGTAACCCTTGCTAGGTTCCTTAATGTGCCAATTGAGTTAAAAGGTATTAACTACTACTCAAAAGTGTTTAAAACAGTTAGTTTCAAGTTATAAAAGAGTACTTTTTGAGTAGTAATCACTCCCCCCAACCGACATATTGCTAGTCCCTTAGCAATGAAAGAGAGATAAAGAAAAATAGACAGTAAAATAATTTACAAAATCATGCTGATCACTCAAAAAAAATTTCAAGTGGCATGATGCGGATTATACTCTCTCATGGAACATCAAAGAGGCAAAACCCAACCTTCAACAAGAGTCATCAAATCTCTTGCCTAATCACAATTTAAAAAGAGTAGGCATTATGAAAATTTAAGCATCAAAAGAATTTCTACTCCCAAAGGTCCAATCCTTATTTTTCCACAAAAATCTAAGTGTTAAGCTTATTAGTTTCCGATTATAGTATGTCGAACTATTTTCTCCCCCCAACATAGTTCTTTCTCAAACCTTAGCAAACTGACCAACCTCCAATAGGCTAAGAACGCATTTCTTTTATTTCACAAATTTTTTTTTTCATTGTAGGAGTGCAATGCTAAAGGTATTGTTTTCTAAAGTGTCCATGTAATGGGGATCCATCGATGACTCCCAACCAATCAAGGTTTAGGGCATCAAGCTTTAAGGATCTTTCGACCACTAACTCCTCAGATTTTTCCCCGAACTTTTGAGATTGAAATTCAATACCCAAGCACCTACAATATGTTAAACTTC
Source organism: Vitis vinifera (assembly GCF_030704535.1). Lineage (NCBI taxonomy): Eukaryota > Viridiplantae > Streptophyta > Magnoliopsida > Vitales > Vitaceae > Vitis > Vitis vinifera. The sequence continues at coordinate 15,531,877 of NC_081820.1, forward strand.
ACCTATTCACCCTTGTAACGAGCATTGAGGTCGGTGACTCCCAACCAATAAAGGCTTAGGGCACCGTGTTTTAAAGACTTTTGCCATATACCCCTCGGACCTTGCTCGGGTTTCAAGGCAAGTGTAATACTTTGTTCTTTTTTTTTTTTTTTTTTTGAAGGCTCATTGGCCTTTTATAAGGTGTCCCAACACTATTAAAACGAGGTCAAAGGTACCAAGTCGAAATTTTCCTAAGTTCGGGGGGTGAGATAGTTTTTCATCTTATAATCGGAACCTAATATGCACAGTGTATAGTAAGATTAAAGTGGAAGAAATAAGGTTAAATTCAATAGGAGTTTCAATAATTCAAAACCTTTAATAAGCATAATACAAACTCTAAGATTCAAGTAAAAATGCAAGAACTCAATTTTCCCCATTTCATTTTGAGAATTTTCCTTAATAACCATGGAGAGTAGGGTAAAAAACTTTTAAAATTAAGATAAAAGTAACTAAATTAAAAAATTAACCTAGCATTATTATCAAAACTTCCTTCCTCAACTCCCCCCCCCCCAACCAAGATCAACATTGCCCTCAATGTGTCAAGAGCAATTGAAAATAAAGGGAGGAAGTGATACCTCCTGAGTGAAATGGAGTCTGAGTCGTATAGGAGAAACCACATGAGTATAAAAAAACAAATGAGTAATGAGTAGAGGAAATAGAAAAATGCTAAGTATAATAAAAAATAATAATAATGTCTATATATTAATATGAGAAAGTACAATATGAGATATGATCAGGTAATACATCCAATCCCGGAATATAAAACATCAAAATAAGGACAAATCTCCACTAATATAATATGTAAATACAATAAGATATAGAGATGTCCTATGATCAAGTAGTGGCAGCCTCAGGTGGAGATGATGCATCCTCAGGTGTAGTTGTGACTGTGTCAATTGTTTGAGGCTCATCCTGAGGATCATTTGAAGCAATGGCATCTGTGGTGGCCTCCTGAGGTGGCGAGATCTGGACCTCTACTGTGGTAGTGTCCTTAGCTGGAATAGTATCCTCAGCTAGAGCTAAAAGCCCTGATGATGCAGGAATGTCAGGTTGAGGTGGAGGCAGAAGTCCCAAGTGCTGCTGAATCTGGCGGAGTATAGCAGTCTACTGGTCTTGATGGGCACGCATCTCAGCCATTTGTTGAGCAGCATGTGTGGTGGTCAATGTCTGAAAGGTATGTATAAGGTCACGAAACTTCGAAGCAGAGATGGTGTTGGAAGGCTCGGATGTAGTAGGAGCAATTAGTGGAACAATAGGAGTCATAGGGGGAGCAACAGAAGTAGCCTCAGGCATGGGCACTGGTGGTGCTGAAGTAGGTAATGCAGGGACCGGTGGTATAGTATCTGTTGGAAGCTTGCCTAGCTCTGTCTGTGGGGGCACTGGAGATGCTACCATGGGAGGGGCTCCTGGAAGTGCAGAATAGCCCGCCAACTGATTCTATTTGTCGAGAGTGAATCGCTCTCGACAAAGGTCGTGACGCTCAAGCCGAGGCTTAGTAGGAAAGCCCATATATTCCAAGATCTGGCAAAGCAACCTCGGGAATAGTAATGGAATGGTGTCCGCCCTCTGAAGCTTCTTCCTATGGACCTTCTCCTCAAAGTGAACAAGGGAGACCATGATCAAGTGGTGTGGACCAAAGTAGAAGCCCTCTGATATACAGAATAAAGCATCCAAAATAGCTCATCGCCTCTATACAGAATGTTGTAGGGGAAAGAGGTTGGAGCGTAGCACCACATCTATGAGGAGCATCCCAGGTGGAAGCTCCTTCCGTAGAAGAATCGAATCTATAAAGGTCCCCCTAGATAAAATGTGGACCATGTCCCTCTGATATACTGGGGACCACTGGCGGAAAGTAGATGGATCCATTGGCTCGAAAGGAATCTGTAGAGCCTCTCCAATACCTCTGGCATCGAGGATACCATGACGTCCATCAATGGTGAAGTGAATCGCGGTAGGACTCGAGACGCAACGAGTAGTTATGGACTGGTAAAAGTCTAATGCTACTCTAGGATAAAAGAACTCACGAGGAGTCATAAGGTGCTCAAGATGGTACCTCTGCAGTAGGTCATAAGAGTCTCGGAGCTCAGGCTGCATTCGCATGACCTATTGATCAAAATATAACTCTGAATGGAAAGGTCTCACTTTACAATCTAAGTTGCCTTCAATGGGCGGTGCTGTGAGCATCGGGCATCTGATAATAGACTCCGATGACATGTTAGAAGGAAACTCACAATCTGTAGGAGGCTCATGTTGTGAAGCTCTGAATGACTCGCCTGGGCCTAAAGTCCTAGCCCTCTTGGCAGGAGGGTGCTGCACTGAACTCTCAAGGCGCAAAGTAGTCGCCTCTAGTGTAGTAGGTGGTCTCCTTGTCTCATATCTGCGCTGAGGAGCAGGAGAGGAAGGACTAGTGGGCGTTCCACCCTCAGAAGGTGGAATCTGCGGGGCCTCCATGGCCTAAGATGGAGAATCACGAGGCACCCGAGCAGAGGAGGCTCACTGCCTCGGAGTGCGACTCGGTGAAGGGGCAAGAAGGGCTCCTCGGGTCCGTGCCATGTCGGAAATGGAAGGTGGGCCTCGAGTCTATGCTCGAAGAGGGCTCGGAGTGCGACTCTTTGACATTGTGAAGAGATGAGGTCGTAAGGTGGCAGAGGAAAATGAGGGATTCGCAATGATAGGGGTGCTTGCGAAATGGGGAAATTAGGGCTCGGGGGTTTAAAAAGATATGGCAGAGTGTCTTTTGGTTTTTGCACAACGCCTTTTGATTTTCGCACAGCGTGCAAAATGGGTTCGAAGACCCCTTAGGTTTTCACACAGTGTTTTGCACGATGTTGGGTATGCGAAATTGGTTAGCAGGGTGTGCGAAATTTTCGCACCCCATGCGAAATGAGCCATGAATTTCGCAGGGTGTGCGAATTGTCTTGGTTTTTCCTTTGCTAAGAATCTTTAAGGACACGTCCAACTGCTTTGAAGTCCCCCTTGCAATTGATCATCAAAAACCTAAGTTAAATCAAACCAAAATAAAATTAAAACAAGACGGGTGTTATCAACAAAATTTATAAAACCTAAATCACCTTACACTAGGATAGCATAGCTAACATAGTATAGTGGTTCTAGGATCGTCCATAGGGATGAGTTTTCATCATACAGTTGACTTTAGTGAAGGAAATGAAATGGTGTTTTTCTTTATGAAAATTAGCTTTTAAAGAAAATGGAATTATGGTTGCAAAGATTGATTTTAAGTTAAGCAAAAATAATAAGTGAAGTTAACTACAAAGAAAAGGTCTCTTGGAGCTTTAGGTCACTAGGATCAGGTTCCTTAGGCAAAGAAGCAACAAGTTGTAGCATTATCAACTACAAAAGTTGAACACATGGAAATTACTTCCACAGCATGTCAAGCAGTTGGCTTCATAGGATGCTTAGTGAATTGAAGTATGAACAGAAGGGCCCTATAAAGATTTTATGTGATAACAAGTCTGCTATTGCATTGACAAAGAATCCGATGTTTCATGGTAGAAGCAAACACATAAGCATCAAATTTCATTATATTAGGGAACTTGTGAAAAATCAAGAGATTGAACTTGAGTTTTGTAGATCAGAAGATCAAGTTGCAGATATTTTTACCAAACCATTAAAGACGAATGTGTTTGAGAAGTTGAAGATGATGCTTGGTGTGATTGACTTTACAATTCGGATTAAGGGAGACTATTGAAATCATAATCTGACTTAAAGTCAAATTAGAATAAGTTTAGGAATTGGATAAATATTAGGAATTGTTATTTGTTTAGGCTTCCTATGTTAATTAGGACTTTTAGTCTAATAGGAATTGAAGTCCTATTACAAGTATGATTAGTATTATAAATAGACTTGTTATTAAGTTGAAAAACAAAAAACAATCAATTTTTTATTTTTAGCAAAAATATTTTCAATACCCAATTGTGTGGGTTCTAACTATATTAGGTTTTGCCAAACACCCCCTTAAGTTGATTTTGAACTTTAACATTTACTTTTAGTAAGGAACATAAGGAGATTCTTGATTTACATGATTGATGAGTTCTTTGTATAGGTTAATCATTTCATCTAATCTTTCTTTGACTCTTTAACTTATCCCTTTCTATAAGGACTATGAGAAAACAATCTATAAATGTCTTTTAATTAAGATTGGTTATAGTCTATTTTGGTATCTTAGTGAAAGAAATACATCTTCCATTTTCTTCCATTTAAATTTAAAAAAGAATTTTATGCTCTGAATTTCAATATCCTTTTAGTTGCCCTCTAAATCCTACAACTAAATGATGCACAATCATATGATCTGAAATTTTTCTTACTTGAAGAGTACTAAATATTTAATTTAATGTTCATTTATTCTATATATATATATTTCATTGTATTCACATTTATTCTATTGGCTTGTTTGGGAATTCATTTTGAAAATAGTTTTCTCTTTAGAACATAAAACATTTTTGTAATTTAAAAACCATGTTTGATAAATTTCTTTACTAAAAAGTATTATTTTTAAGAATTTGTTTTAAAAGTAGGTTGCTTGTTTAAAGCAAACTTGAGTTGTTCTTTGAAACCTTTTGTGTATAATTTTGATGAATCATTAGAGATATGAAAAATATTTGAAAATTTTTCCATTATATAATACATAAGTGCATGATACTTAATAGAGACTAAGTTAAAGAAAATTATTTTTCATATTTGAGTTTGAAAACATAATTTTTTTCTTAAAAATAATTAAGAGTGATTTTTAAGATTTGTTCTAAAAACTTAAATCTATATATATATATATATATAAAGAAGTTCTTGATATCTATTCTTGAAAATAATTATTTGTTTTTCATAATATAAAATAGTTTTCTATCTTTAAAAACAATTTTTATAAACTTTGGATAGAAAATGGGGTTTTAGAGTTATTTTCTAGAAATAAATTATATTTTAAAACAAATTTGAGGTGTTTTTAGTTGTCTCTTATAGAAGGGTATAGGTAACACTTAAAGCAATGGAAAATATTTTGAAAAGCGAAACTGTTTTTCATATTTCAATTACAAATACAAATAAAAACTATTTTGAAAATTGCTTTTAAATACGTCCTTAGAGCAATAACAAAGAAAGAAACAAAGGAACTCCAATAAATAAAAACTATGTAGTTTATTTATTTATTTATTGTGTGAGCATTAGTTTACATTTACATGATTTCTTCAAAGAAAAATATGCATATACAAGTTTTTCTATTAAATTTTCCTTTCTTTTGGATTGGTCTTATTAGATTGATATTCATACATTTTGTGGAGGTTTTTTGTTTTTTATTTTGTTTTGTTTTGACATTCTATTTATTAATAAATAAAAAAAGTATTTTCTTTTTACATAACTCAAAGGTTATGTTTGGTTGTCAAAAGATTTGAAAGAAAATGTAAGAAAAAAAATATAAAGAAGAAAAATGAAAGGAAAGAAAAAATTTTAAAAAATAAAAAGTAGATTTAAAGTTAATAAATTATTTTTATATATTTCATCAAACTTATTTTAATTATATTGTTTTCTTCTTTATTTTTTATAATGAAATGAAAACCATTTTTCTTAATATTATTTTCTTTCTTTACTACTTTCCGCAACCAAACATAAGCAAAAAGATTTTCCATATTATAAGTACAAATCAATTTATATATTTATATATATATATATATATATATATAAATACAGATAACCTTTTCAAATATTGGTAAAGGATAATAATTGTCCTGTTGAGCATGGTTGAAATTAGTTTGCTAAGGTTATCAAATTAGCAATATTAATAAAGGGAAAAAATATAAGAAAAAAATTAATAAAGAAAATTTATAAATTTCCTTTTCTTTGAAATTTGATAAATGTATTTTATGGTTATTTCTCACATTTTCTATCACATTCAAACCTAAGAAGACATAATTTTCTTTTATTTGCCACGAATAGAGAGTATGAGCCCATGAGAAAAATTTTTATTTAAAAGAGTATAATTGGAAAATTAAATGTAATTGCTAAAAATGTTTGAATAGAATTCTTCAAATAATTTTTTTTTTCAACATGAATTGCAATTTTAGACATTTTCGGTGAAGTTTGAATATTAATATTTGTTCCTCAATGATAAAATTCCTTTTAATATTTTTCTTAAAAAATAGAGACTCCTATTTAGTATTTTCTTCATATAAGCTTTCTATCCTAGTAATTTTTTTCGTAATCTATTTACTATGGTTAAAATTAGTTCCCTTAGGCTATGTTTGGTTCCCATAAAATTTGTGGGAAAATGCGAAGAAAAAAACATAGTGAATAAAAGTATAAGAAAAGAAAAAGTAAAGTAAAATAAAAAAAATAGAGCTAAAGTAGATAAATTATTTTTATTTGTTACTTCAAACTCATTTTATTTATTTTAACTCATCAATATAAAAATTAAATAATTTAAAAATGCATTAGTTTAACTAATTTTAATTTTATTTAATTTTCTATAGGATAATTAAACTTGAGAAAATAATTTTTCTTAATATTTTTTTTCTTTCTTTAATACTTTTTGAGAACCAAACGTAACCCAAAGTTTTCAAAATAAGAATACTAATAAAAAATACAGATAAAGAAAAAAGTATAATTTTTTTTTAAAATAATTGACCATCTATAAAAAAAATAATTAAATTATTACAAAAATGTATTTTCCTCAAGCTTCTCTTTTTCATTTTCTTATACCTTTTTTTTTAGGTTTTATTTATTTTTATTTTTTTTACACATTTTCCTACATGGCATTTAAACATAAGAAAAAATAGTTTTCTTTTAAGAGGTTTTCGTTTACCAGCGCGTAGGTGGTCTAAGTTCTTATGATCGAGTCTTTTTGACCCCTATGAACATCTTTTTTTTTTTTTTAATGTATTAAAGATGGTCTCTCTAACGGGTGAAAAGTGGTGGGTGTCGACTAATAGTCCTTCTTGAAGGAAAGAATGAAAAAAAATGTCATTATAGTATCTTTTCTCTCTTTCAAACCAAGGGTATGAGGTAGATGAACATGCCAAGAATCAAAATTTTCATCAAATACTTTATGTTAAAAAGGGAAAGAATCAAAATTTTGAACATAAATAAAGCAATAAAACAAACCCAAGCCAATTGTCTCAAATTAATACTCAATCATTAAAAAAGCAAGATTTAAAATCACAAACATAATATAAAAAGTCAAAAAATTCAAAATCCTCAAGATAAATAAAGCAATAAAGTCAACCAATGGCAATAGTATCATATTAATATGGTTTTTTTCCTCTTCTCGGCAGTCATTAAACAGGCAAAGATCCAAAATTACAAAAGCTTTGGAAAGAATTTTAACAAATGAATAAATAATTGGATAAGGAAAATCAGAAGCAAACAAAAAAAAAAAAAAACAGTGCTTGTTCCCTGATCAAGAACTTAGAGGGGAAAGGGATAAGGAAAGGGAAATTTTTACTTGTTTTGGCTACCTAGATTTGGTTGTTCTCTCCTACTTTAGATCTTATCTTACATATGGAAGGGAGAGTAAAGAATGTCAGTCAAAACAATGGTGGGGAATCAAAAGGAAGTGCAAAATAATGGCAAGTAAAGAGACAATGTAAAATAATGACTTCTTGTGTTTGTGGTAAGGGAATGGACCGACTTGAAATGAAAAGACTTCACATGAACAACATACTCTGTAGAGGCCTTAAATAGTGACAGAGGATCAAAACCTATAATTTGACATGCACTTTATCATTAAAAAGAGTTATTAAATCTTAAGTTTTCCTATTAAAACAATCTAAGGTGTTAAAGGGCATTTGTGTATCAATTTCTCACATTTTGTTAATGTTTGACCTTAGACTTTGGCCAAAGTGGCTCAATCGATCACTGCTCACATAACCAACCAGTTGAAATGATTTATTTATCAGTTGATGAACCAATTGAAGTTTACAAAAGCTTATTCTAACCGGTTGAGGTGGAAACTTGTTTGGTAGACCTTTTGTAGGTTAATGGTAACTTCTTGTACATTCTAATGCCTAATGATTAATCACTAGTTTGACCGATCAACCCCAAATCATACCTAATGGTTAGTTTAAGCTACCAACTCTTATTTAAAGGCTCCAAGCTTCTTATATAGAGTGTAGAAGAATTCCAAATCATTTTTTTTAGTATTATTTGAGTCTTCGGGGAATGGTTTTTTAATATACTTACTCTCAACCTTGCATTTTATCTTAGCGCATTATTCAATTCTAGTTTATTTGGATTACATTGTGACAAATTATAAATTAAGAGTTATATTTTTGATAAATCTATTTTTGCATACCTTGTAAGGTGGGCTCAAATGTAGGGTGATACTTGAGGGTTTCGCAAATGCGGTGTAGCATTTGGGGTTTCAAGAGTTGTTATCTTAAGGTAATTGTAGAGGATTCTCAAAATCATAATCTAAGAGTGTACTTGAGACCATAAGTCCAAGAGGGTTCGAAGTCATAATCTAATTGTAAAACTTAAAAGTTTGGGTTTGAAGTTTTGTTAATGAAACTTTCACTTCATTAGAAGCTTGAGGAGAATGAATATAGGTTGGGTTACGTCGAATACTATAAAATCTTGATTTTGCATTTCTCTTTTTCCTACTTCCTTTATTTCATATGCAATTGTTTTTCATTATAATTGTTATATTATTACATACAATTGTCACTTCTTTTCTAAGTTTAAATTTATAAAAAATGATCATCACCTTATTCCTCTTTGTAGGATGATTATCTTAAATTGATGTAACTAAAATCTTAACCACTTTTAGATATATTTCCTTTTTATTATTATTATTATTATTATTATTACTTTAAAATTCAAAACAAAAAACTAATATAAATGCTAACCAAATTATATTTAGAAATTCAATTCAAATTTGTCCAACCTCACTACAAATTTTATTTGCTAAAAATTGGAGATTCTATCATGTTGAAGGAATAAGAACAACTTTTGGACACCTTTTATAATCATCATGTGAACCCATATTTTTCACGTGTCCCCACTCGATGACCAAACTCGCTTTTTATTTACGAAAGAATGATATTTAGAAAAGATTTGAAATCGCCACTTATTTTTATTTTATTTTTAAAAGGAAAACAAAATAAAAAAGAAAACTTTATTTGACTCCTTATTTGGAAAAGACGTATTTGTAAAAAATTAAGTTTGAATTCGAAGGTCAAGTTATGTATCAAGAAAGTACGGTGATGAGCCATAGCACACATTTAAACCCGTATATCTATAATCTCTATTAAATAAATTGAGGTAATTGTGGTAATTAATTAATTAATCATAGATACCAAGATTAAAGAAGCAAATCAATATATACAAAAATGATAATAAAATTTAATTAAAAGAATGTACAAAATAAATGACAAAAGAATTATGCAAAATGATTTATTGAACTAAATAAAAATAAATAAATTCAAAAGAACTAGTTTTTAAGAAATTTCAAAAGATTTTGTCAAAAACAATTTTGAATTAATGATTTCAATTAATTTATTCACAAAAAAAGTCAATTTATTTTTTTTCAAGTGATTTGATTCAATTTTCAAAAAAGTTATTTACACTTATTGTATCAAAAGAATTTATTACAAAATTTCAATTTGACAACAAAAATTATTTTTACTAGAAATGAATGAATTTTTAGAATTTTATTTACAAAAGTATTTTAATTTGATTTTATTTACAAATGAATTAATTTATTTATAAAGAAAATATTTTCGTTCCAATTGAAGAAAATGATTTCTACAACTTCAATTTGCAAAATAAATAAATAAACAAATAAAAATTCATTTTATTCTCATTAAAAAAATTATTTAAAACCTTTATCTACAAAAATTACTTTTAATCCATGTTAATATAAAGAGATTTAAGTATGCAATAGTTCGAAGAAAGAGTTGAATTGAAAAAAAAAAAAATCTAAAAAATCAATCAATACTCTTATGAATTTTTGTTTTTTTATTTTTCTTTATGGACTTCATTAATTATTAATGTATATATCCTTGGACCCTTAAGGCTTTTTAAAAAATTTATTATCTCATGCATTTAGCTAAATTATTAATTTTTTTTAATGATCCAAATTATGACCAAAAGATTTTGTTATTTAAATGAGATTATTAATTTTTTGAACATTTATTTATCAAGTTTAGTTACACTAGATTATCAATCCCAATTCCTCCCTCTTATGTGTGAACAAAACAAATTAATGATTTACTAAAGTCCAATAACATCATATCCCTAACAACTTATCTCATCTTAATGAAGGTGGCTAATAACCAAGCTTAATTATCACAAAAGTTCAAAAAAAATAATAGTAATTGAAAAGATAAATGAGAAAAAAGTGATGAAAGAAAAAAAAACATTTTTTTCATTAAAACAAAATCATCTTACAATAAATAATACATTGAAAGCTTGAACAGGCCAGCTACTTAAAACACATGGAAAATTGTCCCCAAGATATATAAAAGCTGGACCTTTTTCTTTATCTTTTTTCATCATGGGGTGGATGCAAATGAGGTTCAATTATCATCAAATTGAGCTTAAGATGGATAAAATCTCGAAATAATTTATAGGGTTAGCAATTCAATACAAGCACAATGAAAATTACATTACCAATTGAGCTTAAGAATCACACATGCATATACACTTCTCAGCAAGGTGCACATTATTGCAGTTGTATTTCGCATATACTATCAAAGCAATAGCTTCTCCAAGAAGAGGTAACAGCTACCACTTCTTTAGTTCTTAAGACCAAACACAAGATCTAATGCACTCATTCATCAAAGGAATATCAGAATTAGCAGGGTTAAAATGGCCGAAGGTCAGGTGTTTTAGGAGGTCTGGTCAGGGTGTTTTGATCCTAGGGCCAGATTAAACCCAGATTTACTAGCCCATCTGAGTATCAGGTCACGCCTAGTCATGGAAATTCAAGCCCAGCCCAACAGTCCTTGCCTAGGGCTAGTTTCCTAATTGATTTACACAAAAACGATATGATTATAATGAAGCATATGATTTATATTCGCTAGGTACTAAAATGATTATTTTATAGTTTAGGATTGGGCAATAGTTCACTATGATGTTTCAGGGACCAGGTTAGACTGAAAGTGCTTAGGCCCGAGGTAATAGGTAAAGCTAGGGCCGATACATTTCTTGTTAATTTGTAAAGTGGTGCAGCCCACTACACTCCTGATCAGAGGTTTCCCTTGAGTGGAACCAAAGAATCATGAAACAGAAGTACCTAGATTAGATCATAAGAATTGGCACATCAAAGGCATTGACAGATGCCAGATCTATATCAGTAAAATTAAAACCTAATAAACCCCATGATCTGTAAAATAGGAATGGCACTGTAACTTCCCACCACTACAAATTGGTCAATAGTATTGTCATGTAGGGATTACAACTATATACATCAAACTGAGTCAGGACATACCGCTTTAATACAGAAACTAAGAAGATAGCAAAATCACTTGTTCTGCTTAGCTGCAACAGTTCTCTGAACTGTGGAAACACCATCCACAAATTTTGTCCGGAAAAGAACATTGGCATTATTGAACATGCCTTCTTTAAGAGAAACCACAATGAACTGAAAGACAAGAAAACAAACGAAAAGGAAACCCATTGGATACATGAAAATTTGATAAAAAGAACATGAAATCTTGTCTGCCAACTGCTTGATTCCTGATTTATAATAAATGTTGAGTACATTTGATGCATTTTATTCTAAAATTTTCCCTTGCAATCCTTAGATTTATTTAACCAACCCAGGATACAACTACTACAGCAGAAACTAAATCCATGTTTAGTTCAACGAACAGTGGTGTACAGTGTTCTATTCTATACTAGGTTGAGCAAGGGTTCAAACTGATCCATTAAATACAGACTTCCCCTAACTTTCATACTTGTCACTTATAATATAATATATAACATATGTCTATATCTTAAAATTTTCATAACTTTTCTTGACTATTCATTTGACTGTGTAGCAAAAGCACAACTACAATAATTGATCTTATGGCCACTTTATTAACTTCTAGAAAGTTTCATCTTGCTCTTAGTAATGAATAGTTTATTCTTCCAGTTGGCCATATGAACAAATCTAATTATAGAAATACTGAGTAGAGTTACATCTAAGATAAAAGTGTTGACTCCTCTTTCTGCTGGTTTCTTGAGTTAAGAACCCCTTATGTTGATTAATGTCAACTAGGTAGCAGACTCTTCTAGAAACAAGCATTGTTCATGTCATACATGCTACTCTTCATACGCACCTGAATGCATTTGAAGGTATTATCCACTAAAATATATATAACTAATAAAAATTAACATTTTACTATTTAATATATAATGATGTATTAGATTAGGTTGATAATTTTGTTCCATTATTGTATTGAGTCCAATGTAGCTTACCTCCTGAGGGTCTTACCAATTAAAATCAATCATTAGTTACTTCAGAGTTGATTCGCATTTGAGGTACATATACATTAGGTGAAATTAGGCCATGAGAAATGGTTACCACATGAGTACTAGGTGAAATTTTGGAGAAGAGATTGAAAAACTCAACCGAGTGGGCAAAATGCAGGTTGGACATCTAAATGTCACTCAGGAGACATTCAAACATCTCAAACATCACCTACAGACTTTCAAACATTGGGCCATATTCTTGCATATTTCTAGCCGTTTTCCAATTTTTTTAAAGGATATTTTGGTAAATTTTTGGAAAAAAGATCTCCAAAATTGTCTCCTAATATTTTGATATAAATACTAAGTTTTTATAAATTGAAGACATGCATAAGAACATGACTATTATCTCTACCCTAGATCTCCATCTCTCAAACCTTTCAAGCACAATCTTGAAAGAGTTTTCATTGAAAAGGAAGGTATGTTCTTTCATAGCCTTAGCATGGGATAAGGTATTCAGTAAGGAACAAAGAGTGTGGCGATAAGGATATGAAAAGTTGGGTAGGTGCTTACCGGTATAAGACCCTTTGGGAGTTGGATCTTCCAGATTAGGTAATCTACATACAATCTTTTACGTATTTCGTGACTCTATTCCCAATCATTCAACCTATAGGTTTATCATCTACGAAATTTCTCGAGAACTTTGTAAGTGTTATTTCCACCTATAGTTGATGTCCTTTTATGTGATTGATTTCTATATATACATTGTTTGAATCTACCTCTCATAAAATTTTAATAAATTTTAAATTGGGAAATAAAATTTTGGACTACCTATTCGCTTCCCCTCTAGGTAGTTTCATGTATTAAGAAACAAACTCTCAATCTCATTAGTTGACTTTTGGAGGCATGAATCATGATACCTTTTTCATACCATAGAAAATTTATTTTTTGATTATAATTTAATTATAACTAAAGGCCCCATTGTCTATTACAAGAGCTAAAATTCAATTGGCAAAAAAATATCCTAAAGTTTAGGAGGATAAAAAGAAAAGTGAATCAACATGCTGATGAGAACAAATAAAATAAAATATATATTTACTAACCTGGGAATGTGGGAAATGGGATTTAATCATTCTTCCAATGTTTTGAGTGTGACTTAAATCAAGGGCAGCATCGACCTATCAACAAAATCAAATTATTTGCAGATCCATTTGAATATGCAAGTAGAAGTATAGAGCAACAAAATATAGAAGGGAAAATGACTTTCATGAACAAAACCAGTAATGAATAATGAATATTCTAAGTAGGGAAAACTCTGTTTTTAGTTCATAAGTTTCTAGAATAAGGTCTTTTCTTCAATCTAGACTGACTAAATATGGTCTTAAAGTTTTCAAAATCTCAAAATGCTGAGTCTGATTTCGCAAAATTCCAGCAAATGTTATGACTATATTATCTGAATCGGAAATAAAATTAATATAACAGCCATCATGTGAACAAGGATTAAAATATTGGAAATTGCAAACATGTAAATGTGTGATGGTTGGTGGGGTAAAAAACTCCTACTGTTCCTGGCAATACTACTGCTGATAACTCTGCCCTGACAGCCTGTAAAGATGACAGTTCCCATGGAGATACTTGCAACAACAGAAGAAATGACAACCTTTGGTGTCACTGTCAGAGATCCAATCACAGCCACTTCAGATACTGAATAGCAGAAAGGAGAGAGCTCTGTCAATATTTCCTTAAACAAGGAGCAGTTAGAGAAGCTCTACAAATTGTTAACACCATCGTTAGCCTTGGTACCAGCAGAATCAGGCACTAATACATCCTAAAACCTCATTAACTCATCCTTCCTAGCCCAAAAAGGTACATTTCAGACTGCTTTGAGTGGAACAACAGAAAAACTCAACCCTTGGATCATAGACTTAGGGGCAACAGACCATATGACAGGTTGTGCAAGTCTTTTTTTCTACTTATACTCCAGGTTCTGGACACATTAAAGTCAAAATTGCAGATGGATCTCTCGCTACTGTTGCAGGGACTGGTACTATAATTTTAGTGCCTCATATAACCCTTTTCAATGTTCTCCATGTCCCAAAATTATCATGTAATTTGCTGCCTAAGGAATAGGATTGGCAGTGCTGAGGAATATGGAGGGCTCTACTACTTCAAGGAAGACAATACCAAGGATGGATAAGTTCTATAAGCTGGTTGTGAATCTTCCTAGAGGACTAAGCAACAAGAAATAGTGTTGTGGCACTTTAGTTTACGCCACCCTAATTTTCAATATTTGAAGCATTTGTTTCCTTCTCTTTTCAATAATAAAGATGTTTTTCAGTATGATGTTTATCAATTTGCTAAACATCAACGGTCCAATTATCCTTCTCAACCCTACTAAGCATCCAAACCTTTTGCAATGATACATAGTGACATATCTCTTGAAAGAAAAAAATGAGGTAGAACCAACATTCAAAAATTTATCAAATGATTCAAAACCAATCTAATGCTAGAATCCAAGTCTTACGAACGGATAATGGGAAAGAGTATTTTAATACCATTTTGGGGAATTATTTGTTAGAAAAAAGGATTATGTATCAAAGTTTGTGTGTAGATACACCTCAACAAAATGGAGTGGCCGAGTGAAAGAATAGACATTTATTGGAAGTAGCCCGATCCATTATGCTTACCACAAATGTACCAAAACAATTTTGGGGAGATTCCATTCTTACAACCTATTATCTTATAAATCATATGCCTACCCGAGTTCTCAATTACCAAACACCATTAAAAAGATTCCTTCAATTATATCCACAAACTTAGTCCATTAACCAACTTCCCCTTAAGGTTTTCGGCTATAAAGGCTTTGTTCATGTTCTTGATCAAACTCGAACTAAACTGGATCCTACAGCATTAGCCTATGTCTTCCTTGGTTATTCAGCCACACAAAAGGGGTACGTTGTTACTCTCCTAAAAAACAAAAATACTTTGTCGCTTTGGATGTTACATTTTTTTGAGAACTCACCTTTTTTCTCCAAAAATTCACTTCAGGGGCAGAATGTAGATAAAGAGAATTTTTGGGAATTATCATTGCTAAGCCCACTACCAGAACAACCACCAAACTTGCTGCCTAATCTAACTATATCACCAAAACAACTATTAAACTGGCCTTCTTACCCACTTGAACAGCCAGAACACCTCCTTAACTAGCTAGTGTTTGAAATTGACAAACCAGAACAATCAAACCCAGCCGGACCTGGGGTGTCAACAACAAAAACAGATTGATTCACTACAGCAACCAGAACTTTGTGTCTATTCAAGGAGTAGTAACTCAAGAATAGTAGAGACCAAAATGGACCAATAGTGCTGTCAAGAATCATAACAAACTGTCCTTCCTGAGGTAAGTGACCTTAATTTGCCTATAGCCATAAGAAAAAGAGTTTGGCCATGTACTCAACACCCAATATCCAATTTTGTGTCATACAACCATCTCTCACCTCAATTTCAAACTTTTATTTCCAGACTTTTAGGAGAAGTTCTGGAACACATTCATGAGGCTCTACAAGATCATCGATGGAGAGAAGCTTTGATGGAGGAAATGAAAGCTTTGGAAAAAAACCGAACTTGGGATTTAGTGGACAAGCCCAAAGGAAATATGCAAGTTGGATGCAAATGGGTGTTTGTTGTAAAATACTAGATGGGTTCATTGAAAAGTACAAGGCGAGGTTGGTAGCCAAGGGATTTGCACAAACTTATGGTATTGACTATCAAGAAACGTTTGCCCCGATTTTCAAACTTAATACTATAACAATTCTTTTATCCCTTGCTGCAAATCTGGATTGGTGACTTCAATAACTAGACATAAAAAAACGCTTTTATGAATGGAGACCTAGAAGAAGAAGTGTACATGGAATTGCCTCCTGGATTTGATCAAGGAAGGAAGGTAGGGAAAGTCTACAAGCTTAGAAAATCTCTCTATGGGCTGAACCAGTCTCCTCGTGCATGGTTCAAGAGATTTACTAAGGCCATCATGATGCATGGATATACACAGGATCAATCCGATCATACCTTGTTTTACCATCACAATGATGGTAAGGTCACTATTCTCATTGTCTATGTGGATGACATTATAGTGACTAGGAAATGATCTAGTGGAGATGGAACAATTAAAAGGGAAGCTGGCTGCTGAGTTTGAAACCAAAGATCTAGGACCTCTATGTTACTTTCTAGGGATGGAAATGGCAAGGAACAAGAGTGAAATATCAGTTTCCTAAAAAAATATATATATTCTAGATCTCTTGAAGGAAACTGAGATGCTAGGATGTAAACCTTTTGATGGTTCAATGGACCCGGTAAAGAAGATTGGAGAACAAAAAGAAAGCACACCTATCAACGTCGAAAGATATCAATGTCTAGTAGGGATGCTAATTTATCTTTCCCACACTAGACCAGACATCACTTTTGCAATAATAATTGTGAGTCAATACATGCATGCTCCTTGCAAAGAACATATGGAAGTCATGTATAGAATTCTAAAGTATCTTAAAGGATCTCTAGGGAAAGGATTATTCTTTAGAAAAAATGAAAAGAGAAGCATTGAAGGGTTCACGAATGCTAACTGGGCAAGTTCCCTAGATGATCAAAGATCAACTTCAAGCTATTGCACCTTTGTGTGAGCCAACTTAGCGACTTGGAGGAGTAAGAAGCAAATGGTAGTAGCTAGAAGCAATGCAGAGGCAGAATTTCGTGCAATTGCTCATGATATGTGTGAACTACTATGGCTTAAACAACTTCTAGGAGAAATTGATGTGAAGGAGGAGATGCCAATGAAGATGTATTATGACAATAAGGCGACCATCAACATATCACACAACCCAGTTCATCATGACTGAACTAAACATGTGGAAGTTGACAGACACTTTATAAAGGAGAAGGCTGAAGATAGTACAATTTGCATGATTTATGTACCAACAAAATAAACAACTAGCAAATGTACCTATCAAATTACTATCAAGAAGATGATTCGAACAATTAGTAGACAAGTTGGGCATGTTCAATTTGTACCGCCCAACTTGAGGCGGAGTGTTGGAAGATAATTCAAACAAAATCAAATCATTCTAATTATGGGCAGATTTTGTTTCAAACTAATAGCCGAATAATCAACTCTTATTTGAACGTTATTTGACTTTTTTCATTTTGAATAAATGTTGTTGATTAATAGCAACAAAATCTTAAGAGATATGACTTTATTATTCCTAGAATTAAGGTTTGTTTCACGTTCTACTTTGTATAAATTAGAGCTTGTACCTCTAATTTATTTTTAATAAGAATTTGGTGAATGTTGGTTTTTTCTTTTGACCCCTGGCAAAACCATCAAAAGACTCTAATACTTCATTATTAGCATAGAGAGGTAATTTTTTTTCTCAACCTTTGGTAGTTACAACAATGATCTAGAACCATGATGATTGACTCTAGAGCCACAAATCATATGATGGACTACATAAAATTCTTCTCGTCATATAATCCAAGTTTAGGAAGTTTCAAGGTTAAAGCAGCATATGGATCTCTTTCAACAGTGGCAAGAACTAGAACTATTAGAATTAGCCCTAATATTGAAGTACATTCTTTTTTGCATATTCTAAATTTGTCTTGCAACCTTCTCTATATTAGTAAGCTAACTAGACATTTAACGTGTGGTGCTCATTTCTTTGAGTTTTCTTATGTGTTTCAAGACCTGACTTCGGAGAAAAGGATTGGCAATTCTAGAGAACATGAGGGCTTATATTATTTTGAGAAGGAAGTTGAATTGAATAAACAAACTTAAATTGCAAGTTGTAAGTCTCTTTCTGGAGAACAGGAAATAATATTGTGACATTGTAGACAAAGCCCCCCAAGTTTTTCATATTTGCAAACTTTGTATCCATCACTATTTCATAATGGAGATTTTTTTCAATGTGGAATTTGTCACTTAGCCAAGCATGTTCATACCACTTATCCTCCTCAAAAATACAAAGTGTCATCACCTTTTTCTTTATTCCATAGTGATATTTGGGGTCCTTCACGTGTTAAACATTTTAACGAAAAACAATGGTTTATCACATTTATCGATAATCACACTAAGGTTTGTTGGGTATATCTTTTGAAAGAAAAATCAGAAGCAAAGCAAGTGTTTAAAATCTATTTTAGAAGGTTTTCTCTCTGAGAAAGGCATTATTCGTAGAAGTTTCTGCAGAATAACCCCACAACAAAATGGCATTATTGAAAGAAACAATCGCCACCTTCTAGAAGTAGCTAAAGCCACTATGTTCACAAATAATGTACAAAAATACCTTGTTATCTAATAAATAGAATGCCAACCCAAATTCTCAATTATGAAGCACCAGTAACTTGTTTTCTCAAATCCTATCCTCACAACCAATCTATCTCTTCACTTAAATTAAGAGTCTTTGGTTGTACTTCCTTTGCACACATCCACGATAATAATAGAAGTAAACTTGACCCTATAGCTCGAAAATGTATTTTCTTAGGATACTCTCCTACGTAAAAAGGGTACAAATGTTATTGCCAAACACACGCAAATATTACACTTCTATGGATTTGATATTCTTTGAAAACAAATCTTTTTTCACCAAAAATTTCCCTCAAGAGAAGAGAGTTAGTGAGGACGAAAATATTTGGGATGTGAGCCTGAATAGTCATAAACACCCTTTGGCGAACCTACTATGACCATGAACAAGGGTTCAATGATAGGAGGACTTGCAACTCCAATCTCCCAAGCCAATTGTTTATTCAAGACAAAAAAATACTCAAAAAGTGGAACACCTAACGGACCTCTTGCAAAACCATGAATTTGAATCAATATCAAGTACTCAAACTTCTAACCCACATGTTACTTTTGGAGGTAATGATCTTAATGTTCCTATAGCTCTCAAGAAAAGAATATGATCTTGTACTCAACACCCAATCTCCAAGTTTGTAGCTTACAATCACTTGTCATCATCTATTCAAGCTCTTGTAACTAATCTATGGAAATTTTGAAAACTACATAGGAAGCTTTATCAATGCCAGAATGGAGAAACACAGTAAGAGAAGAAATGTTAGCTCTAGAAAAGAATAGAACTTGGGATGTTGTGGAAATGCCAAGGAAAAAAATCCCCTATTGACTGCAAAAGGGTTTCTCAGACATATGGAGTTTGACTATCAAGAGACATTTGCATTAGTGGCAAAGCTAAATACTATTCAAGTACTCTTATCCTTGGCAACAAATTTGGAAAACAACTTGATGTCAAAAATGCATTCTTGAATCGTGAGTTGGAGAAAGAAGTCTATGGATCTACCAATAGGATTTGATGACGCTAGAATTAATGGAAAGGTTTGCAAGCTCAAAAAATCTCTTTATGGAGTGAAACGGTCTCCACGGGCTTGGTTTAGTAGATTTACGAAGGCTATTCATCAACAAGGGTACCAATAAGCTCAATCTGATCATACTCTGTTCTATAGACATAAAGGGGATAAGCCTATGATTCTCATAATCCATGTTGATATAATCTTGACTACTGATGATATTGTAGAGATGGAAAGGCTAAAAAAATCTCTTGCAGCAGAATTTGAGATTAAAGATCTAAGCCCATTGAGATATTTTCTTGGTATGGAAGTAGCAAGAAATAGAAGTGATATTTCAATTTCTCAAAGGAAGTACATCCTTGATCTCTTGGAGGAGATAGGGATGTTAAGGTGCAAACTTGCAGATACACCCATAAATCATAATTTGAAACTAGGCAAACAATCTGAAAGTACATCGGTTGATAAAAGCTGATACCAACGTCTAATAGGAAAGCTTATCTATCTTTCTCATACTAAACTGATATTGCCTTTGCAGTTAGTGTCGTGAGCCAGTATATGCATTCTCCTTATGAAGAACACATGGAAGTTCTGTGTTAGATTTTGAGACACCTCAAAGTGACTCTAGGATGAGGACCTATTCCTTAAGAAAAGTGAAGAGAGGAGTGTTGAGGCTTTTACATATGCAAATTGAGTAGAACCAGTGAAAGACAGGAGGTTAACAACCGGATATTGCACCTTTGTGTAGGGTAATTTAGTGACGTGGAGGAGCAAGAAACAGATAGTGGTGGCTAGAAGTAGTGCTGAGATAGAATTTAAAACTTTAGCACATGGGATCTGCAAGTTACTTTGGTTAAAGATATTGTTGGATGATTTGAAATTTATGAGAAATGAGCCTATGAAGATTTATAGTGACAACAAAGTTGCCATCACCATCTCCCATAACCATGTGCATCACAATAGAACAAAACATGTAGAGGTGGGCCGCCACTTTATCAAGGAAAGGATTGAAGAGGGGAGCATTTGTGTCGTGTATATACCTTCATCACAATATGTTGCAGATTTGCTAACTAAGGGATCATTCAAGCCGGTGTTTAAGATTGGTTGACAAGTTGGGTCTATTCAATGTGTTTAGTCCAACTTGAGGGGGAGTGTAGAGAATCTCGGATAATTCTTATTCTCTAAATAAGGATAAAATCCAAGATGTGGTTTATTTTCTAAATATGGGAGATTGTGATTGTGTTCCTTGTTTCTATTTCTAATTGCTAGCTATAGTATTACAGCTAGCTTGAATCTCCTAAAATACAACTGATTTGAATCTCCTAAAATAAAGGGTTGTGGTTACAAAGTCTAGCCCATAAATCTACTTGTATTGAAGAAATAAAAAATAACAATAGCAACCTCCACTTTATGGTCTGCCCTTTTTTTCTGCAGTGCTTTTTTTTTTTAATCATTGTTTTTGTTTCCTGCCCAGTTTCAGATACTTAGAATATCTAGAGGGATACAATATTCATAGCTTGTAAAATTTTGAAAAGATCAATTATAATATACAATAGTAATGGCTTTGAAAATTTTTGAAAGATGAGAGAAAAAATCCCTCGGTTTAATGTGCTTCGCAAGAAGACCCTCAGACTAAACCCTCATAAAAGTAAACTGCACCATTTGAAAAACTAAAGAAAAGTTGTACATAGTACCATGAACATAGATGCATAAAGCAAATCCAGCTATAACAATTATCAGAAGAATCCTTGTAAACTCTTCCTCAAAGCAAATCCATTTAATAAGTTTGGTAATGCAATCTATATTATAAGTTTCAAATGCTAAAGATATGGAAAAAATATTTCAAAACTATGCCAAATTATAAATGAAAAAAGAAAATCGTACAGCACCTCATCCAGAATATAAAGTGGAGCTGGTTTGAAGAGGAGCAATGCCAAGATTAGAGAGAGTGCAAGCAGTGAACGTTGCCCTCCACTCAATTCTGACAAGGACTGTTTCCAAACACTTCCAAATGCAACACGAACCTCAAGACCATCCAAGAAACTGCATCCTTCAGGAGGTTCCAGCTTTGCCATTGTGCCTGGTAATAGAGTAGAAAAGATGGATCCAAAGTCCCTGAAAACGAGACACAAAATTATGAATAGTAAGCTTCATCAAGTTCTATAAAATCAAAGATCAATAACCAAATAAATGATTAATTTTAGTATCAATTAAAAGAACCATGTAATCTAGCATGATGCAATAGACTCACTTGTTAACTTTAGTCCAAGTAACCTTTAATGTTTCCTTCTTCTTTTCATCCAGCTCTTCAATCACCATCTTGATTTTTGACTTGTCATTCTATTAAAGGCATATTATCATAAGTAAAATCATAGTATGACAACATGTCAACAGATTGAGAGCTACAAACCTCAATTATGCTTTTCTTGGATATTAATTCATTGTACTCATCTTCTGCTTTCTCAAACATTGCCATAACTTTCTTATTCACCCTTTTCTCCAGGCTACATTAGTGAAAAGAAGAAAAAACAATCAGTAAAAAATTGTTCTTTGCTACCTCTTCATTTCACAGAAGATAATGATAGCACGGTACTACGTTTGAGTATGAGAATGTTTGGAAAAATCACTCAGCTCTTGAAACCAAACCAATACAAACAATAATGAGAAGAGACAAGGAAAAAGAAAAAAGGTTTCTGAGCTACATACCCTGATTGTTCAGTTTGCAGTTTGTCAAGTTCAGCCCTGGCTTTACTAGGATCACGGCATGCAAAATCATAATCAGTTCCACTTCTTCCGAAAAGCTGCTTTTCTGATGCAATCCAGGCATGCTTCTCAATTAACTTTTCTACCTTTGAAGAGCAATCTTTTTGTTCCATCTCCATTCGTTTTACCTAAAAAAATGGAAAGTAGATTATTACTTATCAAGTCATGAAGAACACATATAAGGCAATTAGAATTTACCTCATTTTCCAGCTTCTTCCTTTCAATATTCATCTCACTGAGTTTGTGTTGAAGCTTCTCCTGCTCCTTGAGAATGCAACTAATTTGAGAATCACATTCCTTC
Organism: Vitis vinifera; assembly: GCF_030704535.1. Lineage (NCBI taxonomy): Eukaryota > Viridiplantae > Streptophyta > Magnoliopsida > Vitales > Vitaceae > Vitis > Vitis vinifera. The sequence continues at coordinate 15,554,717 of NC_081820.1, forward strand.
ATCTTCAAACGGATCAAATTGAGCTCAGATTGAGCCTGATCATGATTGTTCTTTACTGAAGAAACCTGAGAGAGAGGCCAGAAGGTTAAACTTCATGTTACATAACTTGCCAAAACAGATGTTGAAGGGTACCTTGTTCTTAAGTTGATCTACTTCTGATGTGAGACTGTCAATTTGTCCTCTCAAACATGTTAGTTGACTCTCCAAAGATGCACGTTCCTCTATGACTGCTTCCATTTCCATAATAAGCCTCTCTTTTTCATTCTCATGCCTCTACTAGCAAGAAAAATCAAACCATAAGAAATTGAAGCGCTATTGAGCACTCTAGCACTTCATCTACTAGCAAAATCAGAATGTATATAAAAAAATATAATTACCAAACAGATTTTAAGAAAATGGTGAATAAAATGATTTAGTGAGATGCAAAATCAAAATGAATAATGTCAAATACAACATATTTAAACTTTTTAGAGAGAATAGTAGAAGATATTTCACATTGTGAAATGTCTTGCATTCTTGGATTACTTGACTTCTAGGCGGTCTCAAATTCTCTTTGTGAACATATTTCATTAAGCATTATAATGGAAAACTAAGGTAAGGATTATAGAGAAAATCAAGAATTAATGGAAGAGGACGAAGTACAAGATGATGAGAATAGGAAAATTTTGTTTAGCCATGGAAAATCCAAGAAAAAAGAACTCCAAAAAAGGAAATGAAAGAATAAAAAACTCAGGGAATTGATTGCAGCTCTGAGTTGAAGCTTCAATATAAATAATTTTAAAGTGTACCTTAGTTGTTCTTTGCAATCAAACAAATGAACTTAGGCAATCACATCAAGTTTGAAGCTTCAAGGTACAAAATCTCACTTGAGCATTCATTAACCGTGAAAGAGATTCTAACAATCCCTTCTATAAATGTGTAAGCCTAATATGATAAATTCTAGCACTTGAATAAAAGTATTCCAACCATCAATTAAAAGTTAAGAAAAAAGATACTCAAAATGATAGAAAAGCCCTTGCTAATTGATGGTGTTAGTGTGTTTGTGTTGGGCAATTCTGGATCAAAAAGATTTTCCATTGTATTCTACCATTCCAAGTCCTGAAATTCTCTCTTGGACACTCGTCATTTAAAAAATACTCATGAATATGGGATGGATTCACAAATTGATCAACCAAGTTTAAAGTTCTCATACTTTTATCAAAAATAGGGTTGGAAACTTGGGAGGAGAAAAAACTTTTGTTTTAAACCAAATGGCTCTAGTTTTGATTGCTCATGCTGAAGGGAGATTATTCAATTGTTATATAGAATGTTTCAATCTTACATTGGATCAATCATTGTTTCAATCATAACTTAAAATTTTCATTTTTTTCCAAGCCGATTTGAGTCGTTGAATTAAACTTTAAATCCTACCATTTAAACTCATTTCTGGATTAGGGATTTATAGTAGAGAGAGATGAGTGTCTCCTTGAGCTTCAAATCTGTTTCATATTAAGGAGTGTTTGTTTTCTAGAAAAAATTTTAGGTATTTGAGTTGAAAATTAGATTTGATTGAGAAATTTTCCAACAAAATATGTTGATTCATTTTTTTGTTTTCATGCCTAGTCTTGTTCTTCATCCATTGGGACAAAAGCAAATACCTTCTTGTGTAAATATCAAGAAGAGGCTAAAATCCTGTTTGGAGGTAATTCAAAAGGGGTTCCATATGAAGATGGTGGGAAGTTAAGTTTCCTAAGGTAATAAACAAGCAATTTGGGAGAGGATTGACAATGTTATTAAAGGCAATTGCTTCAAAAGGCTAGGTAAAACCTTGTACTGATTATTTTCTTCATAGCAATGTTATTAAAGGCGATTGCCCAGGTCACCTAGGCCATCAGGCCAAGTGGGACAGATGAAAGTCACTTCTTAAGGACTAGGCAAAGCGGCTTCAAAGAGGCAACGCCTAGGCGATTGCCTTGGGATAAGGCACAAGGCATAGAGGTGGTCACCTTTGACCATGAATTAAGATTAAACATACTTAGATTATTTTCATTCAATCTAACATTAGATTAAGATGAAATATTATATTATCAATTATAGAGATAATAAAATGGAGGGCCATTAACCTAGTCTTGATGGAAACGATGACAATTTAATTTCAATGATGACTGTGATGATGATACCCAAAAATTTTCTAAGATGTTCATTCTCTTATTTTATTTTTTATTATGACTTTTAGATGTCTAAAAAATTAGAATATCCATTAAGACAAGAAGAATATCTTTAATATGATGTTTCTTATAATGTGGGGTATAATATTTAACACTTTGAATAATTATTACTATTTTGTCGATTTTATAAAACATCATGAGCGATGAAAAATAAATAATATTGATTGTTGAAGACAACGCTTATATTGGTTAAGTATCGAATAGGTAAATATATATATATATATATTTTATTTTTTTATTATAATCAGGCTATCGCTTTGTTTTTCACCTTTCGCCTTAGGCTAAAAGGAGTCTTATTGCCTTTTGCTTTTGACAACACTGCTTCATAGTGGATGTTGCAATTATGATTAACCCATGTTTTTTTTTTCTCTTTGGATATTTTCCATGTTATATCACTGTGTCTTTGTCTCTCTTTTATTTTCTAAATTTATGTTTTGATTCAATTTATAGCATGAATTTTAGATTTGTGGACCATGTTTTAAAAGGTATTGAGGGTTATACATTGAGGCTCACCTCAAGGCAATTGAGGTGATTGAGGCTTAAGCCTCACCCTATCAAGGCTTATAGCTTTGAGGATATAGCCTCAAGGCTGTTGAGACCTAATCCTCAAATATCCAAAGGGTTTTTGGTCTTTATGGGCTTTTGGTATATATTTTATAAGAGCCTTAAGTCTCTATTCAATAAGTTTTAATATGATCTACTTCAGCAATTACAAAATACCTTGAGGTCCTTGGAAGCTGATGTCATTTGAGACTTTAAAGCCTTTGCCTTCTTCTCTAAATCTTTAAGCCTGCCAGCCCGATTAGTAGCATGCTCTTTGATCGACTTCTCAAGCAGTGACACTGTATTTATACAGTTTTCAAGCAGAAGTTGCTTTTCTCTAGCAGCTGACTTTGATTCCCCAAGCTCCTGCTCAATCCTTTTAACCAGTTCACTGAGCTACATTGCAAGCAAAAATAAAAAACAAAAAGAATGTAAATTAGAAAGAATAGAATCATATTACATGAGAAGAGGCAGCCTGATGGTAAAAATATATTGCTTCATATGGCATAACACCAAAGCTTCCTCCTAGATATTTTATGTGAGAAAGGAAAGGCCCAAAACCTTATGATGCTCATTTTGCTCAGCCCTGTTCTGAAATAATGAAAGGTCATACGACTTAAGTTCCAACCGCGCTTTAAGGTCCATGAACCTCTTCTGAAGAGGCATGAGGTCGGCGATCTGCAATGTCAACCAAGAAATAGGCAAAAACATAAAATTAGTATTGGAGAAGACTGATTTTATTCAAATCGCAATGAATACATCTGAAGAGAAAACATACACTTGCAATAATAAAAATCATTTATCTTCAAATGATTGACAAATAATTAAAAGATAGATGTCAAGTTTGTTCTCAAAGTTCCAAATACGTACTGAATAAGTAAAAATAATATGAATATGATGCGCTATTTGTGTTCATTGAATAAAATCTCCAAAGCTGATAATAGTTATGCAACCACAATACAATCAACTTTCAATAAGAAACTTTATATAACTTTGGACTGATCATAACCTACTAGAGACAAACAATAGGGAACAGTGCCCCTAACTGTTTATGAACTTCAGAAGCTGGCAACCCAATCAGATAACCTGAATGTTTATTTATCATATTCATTAACTATAAAATAAAAAAATAAAATAAGGTTCATATAAAGATAGCATTTTTAAAAGAAAACAGAAAACATCTTCCCATTGTCATGTTGAATGGAGATAAAAATTAAAACTTTGCAAAGTAATCATCATTTTACTGGAAGTTTTTTCACTTCATGAACACAAACACAACAACCCTGTTGAAGAAAACTTATAAGATATTAATATTTTGAAAACATATGTATGGTGGACAACATTAAAGTCACAAATGATGTCAAGGACTATTGGGTTAAATAAATACTTCTTATTAAAAGAAGATGCAAACACATGCATACAATATTAACATATTGAAAAGAAGTTTTATTTAAATAAACACATGAAGATTTTTACTTCTATTTTTTTTAATCTCAAATACTTCATTTTTCAGGAAATAAAGGAGGCTGTTCAAAGTTGACCTTTGCTTCAATTTCTGATAACTTCTGCTGATGAGTTGAAAGTTTTGATTCAGCCTCTGCCAAAGCATGAAGTTGCCTCAATAGATCACCACCACCTCTGAAACAATAAATTGTTAATTTAAAAGGTTATTTTACTAAAGTAGATTTGAACCTTGAGAGCATCTTCTAACATAGGTACGGTAGTACAAATGGCCTTTTTCCAACATACTTGAAACATATGTATGCATAAAAATTGAAAAATAACCAAAAGAACTGCAAAATTACTCAAAATTTTGTATTTACATGTTCTTACAAACAATAAGCAATTGAAATGACAGGTAACTACACCCTCATAAAGAATGTTAACTAGATAGAAAATAAGCAGGCAGGGTGGTTTACTTGCGACTACCACCAGTCAGAAGACCACTTGGTTGAAATATATCACCATCAAGAGTAACACTTGGAGTGGAGATATCCCTGTTAAAAGCAACCTGTCGACCATTCATTTCAATACAAATTAGCTTTGGCTAAATCAAAAATAAAATTTACCATATAATTCACACTATGACCAGTTTGCATTTAAATAAAAAGCAATAAGAAAGCAGTGAACGTATTAGAGCTGAAAATAATACCCTGGACCTGGGACCACCTGATTTGATCAGGTTTACCTCCATCCCTTGAGTAAAACAGGTTAACTAATTATAGACATGTCAGGTTAGAGGTTAGGCTCTAACACCAGATAAACTCATACCCAAGCTGAAGTTCTTGAACTAGGTTATAAACAGGACAAGCTTTGGTCGGATAGTGTTAGAGAACATGCAGGTATGGGGCTGCACATCCATGAATGAGTGAGGGTGTAAGAGAGCATGACCTTATGAGCCCAAATCCAAACAACTTAAGCTTTTAAACCTGACCACATGTTTATTTCCCCAATTTATCGAGCTCAAAGGAGGTTGTTCACAATTTGTTTGCCTATGGACTCATCTATTTCTCCATGTATGGGAATAGGGCCACACATGAAAGAGGATGCTAGAACACATACAGGTATGGGGCCTCCCATGTGGCCTGTGGGCCTATTCATCTCTCCATGTGTGGGTATGAGGCTACACGAGGGAAGGTATTGGAGAACATACAGGAATAGGGCTGCACATCCCTCATGGTTTGTCTATCTCTCTTCATACAAATATGAGGTCACACATGAGATGAGGTCACACATGAGGAAAGGTCTTAGAAAGCATATAGTTATAGGGCCACACACCCACAACTATTAGGAAAATTGGTTGTCCAAACAAGTAGTTTTAGACCACTACTCTATCAATTACCAACTCTAGATATACATCCAAATCATTATGTGTTTTTTACATATCATACACTTCAAAATCACTGCAGAAAACAAACAAAATGGACTGAAAATGATATTCCCAAATCTTATTTCATTCAAACAATAATTTAGCAAATCCTTGATGATATAAATAAACCAACAATACTAATTTGATGATACAAAAACATAATATCCTTGACCAATGATTTTGAAGACTATACACTAAAGGAAAACCCAAAGAGTTAAGAATTAACTTTAATTGGCATAATCATCAATTTTCTTAAGCACAAAGCAACTGAACTTGGTTTCCATGCCGATATTTAGAGTTATATTTATCCAATTACTCATTAAAGAGCAATTCCATTGTAAGTATCTATTTGGATCATTAATGGTTTTGATTGACACTACCATCATGGTCCTAGCTTTTCTCTAAGGGACCATTTAGATGAGAGGTGCAAAAGAAGGGGTTTCAAGATAAATAGAATTTGGCATTGTCTTCTTCAAAATCCATAGATCTCTGTGTTTCAGACAAAGATATAGAGCCATAGACAATTACCCCACCCACCATTTCCGCTAAACCATCACTATAGCCACCAACACTCCTATCACTATGCCATCTTCACCACTACTTATGTAACCACCACCACTAACACATTAGCTCTATTGCCAAATCATGCCACCCCACTGTCATTGCCATGACAACAGATCAATACTTCTGCTGCCAGGAAAATGCTTTTCATACCATATTTATTACCATCCTTATTACAGCCTACTCATATGGTAAGGGATTGTTGGATGTGAAAAGAAAAAAACCAAATAAAAAGACATTTTTACTTATTTTATTCATTAGCATCTTTTCTACATCCAATAACCACCTGCTACATTCAGCAATGGTAAAAGAGGTGGTATAGAAAATGTTAATGATAGCATCATGCCCATTGCTACTACCATTCCATCACCAGTACAACTACAACAACTCTCATTGTTTTTAATAAGTAAAGGCAATGGTATTAAAAGAAAAAGTATACAAGACATATACAAAGCAACCAAGGTGCCAGTACACAAAGCAACTCTCATTGTTACAATGCCACCATCACCATCCTATCAACCTTCAAATTTATTAACATCAAACATACTCTTCTAAATAGTAGAATCTTCAAGAGACCATTGGCATTCCATTCATTCAAATACTTGATCACAAAATCCTTAATGTTAAATCAAAATCATCATCCAAACAACGATTAAAAGAAAAGCATTGATCGGAATGAAACTTCTATTTGTTGGCTTAGTTTAAAATTGTCTTATTACATTAATACATAACAAGTGTATTAGTCATTTCATTTCAAACCCATTTCTATCATGATAAATTGCAATATATGAAATGGGTTTGACGAACTTCAATTTCCATAATCTTTAAAAAAATTCATTAAAATAATTCTGCATAAGCAAAATGCAGTCAAAATCTACTACCTAATAGGTCCCACATACTACCCTCAATGTACAAAGGCCAATTTAACCACATGATTTTAACCATACAATTTTTCACATACTATTTTCCTTAGATATGATAGGGGACTTGCTCTATGTTCTGAGGGGTTACAGGCCCTCTTTGGAGGAAGACTCAGTTTTTTGGAAGGGAGGAAGAAGCGGATAGTTTAGGGTCAAAGAAGCGTACAGCTTGTTGGTCAATCCCAATGACATTGTTTTTCCGTCAAGTTGTATTTGGGTGGATAAAGTTCTAACCAAGGTTGCGTTCTTTGCTTGGGAGGCTACATGGGGGAGGGTGCTTACTCTTGATAGGCTTCAGAAAAGAGGATGGCAGCTCCCTAATTGTTGCTTTCTGTGTGGGTGTGAAGAAGAAACTGTAAATCATATTCTTATACACTATATAGTGGTCAGAGTCTTGTCGAATATTGTCCTTGGGTTATCAGGTGTACGGTGGGTCTTTCCAGAAACTGTAAAGGAAGTCTTAACTAGTTGGAAGGGCGCTTTTGTGGGGAAGAAAAGGAAAAAGATTTGGAAATCCATACCGTTGTGTATTTTTTGAACGGTTTGGAAGGAGAGGAATAGATTAGCTTTTAGGGAGGGAGTGTTAGATATTCAAAATCTTAAGAATTCTTTTGTTTGTAATTTATGGAGCTGGGCTAGATTGTATATTGGAGAGACACGTCTATCCCTTATAAGGTTCTTGAAGTGGTTAGCTTCCAATTAAGGGGTGGTGAGGCTCTGTTGGTTTTCTCTTTTGTTTTGAGAGGTGCTAGTTGCTTTGTATACCTCCTGTATGCTTTGTAGCTTTCGCCTTTGTTTTAATACAATATGTTTTACTTATCAAAAAAAAAAAAAAACATTTACCAACTGTTCAAACTTTTTTATATAACTCAATGAAAATCCAAGGGAAGAAATGTTCAAATCAAGGTATCTTATACATAGGGTACTAAATCATGCTCATTAGATGGTGATTTCAATTTTTTATTGCTGATGACATTGTTTGAGTATAACAGTTGAGGAAACCTCAGAATAGCTCATAAGGTGCAGGGCAGTATGGCAGTCCCATATTTGCTTATGAAGCTATATTTATAGCCATTTTAAATTTAGAGGATGGAACTAATTGATTGATACAAGCTATCTAATTCTATTTAACCTATATGTCACCAGTAGGAGTAATCATCCTCAAAAGAGAATTAATAGAAAAAATCTACTAAACAAAGAAGAATCTCTTGGAGGCAACTGACACAGAAACCTCAAAACAAAATGAAAAACAAAGGTGCTGAAGCCTCAAACATATTTCCATAAAAAATTGCCTACAAGGCAAGGAAATTTTTTTAACAAGATTGTCCTTTCAGATGATGGCACGCACTTGAAATCTTAAGATGGTATTGTCCTTGTTTCCTAAATATTCTATTTAAATGACTAGATGGACAAGGAATAGGAAAGATCAAAGGATAGAATATTCTCAAAGTAGATCAAATAATAGGTAACACAGACACACACTAAGTATTCTACTTAAATGACTGGATGGACAAGGAATAGGAAAAATCAACGGATAGAATATTTCAAAGTAGATCAAATAATAGGTAACACACACACACACATAACACATGTTTCATCATTTCACTTTTTACAGAATTGTTCAGGGCGATGTAGCAAAAATATATGAAACTTTGTGCTTTGAAGTAAATTCCAAAAGAGCAGAAATATACTTCTGCTTTTCTGCTGCATTTCTGGAAAAATCATTGCGTGCTTCATTGTTTCATTTTTACAGAATTATTGCAATGCAGCAAAAATATGTCAAACTTTGTGCTTTGAAGTCAATTTCAAGAAAATAATTTTTCCAGAAATGGAGCAGAAAAACAAGTATCTGAAATATGGCATCAACAAAACATTCAAATAGAATCATACTGCTCAAATAACTACACAGATAACTGCTTTGCCAAAATGAGTTTACCTCCTTTGCAGCATCAATCCTTTTACAAACAAAGGTTGAACCAAACACATATTCCATTGCACTCTGCGACATTTATACCAACTTTTAGTAAAGCTATTATCCAGCAGAATTTGGTTAAAAATGCAAGAGGTCAATGCTCAATTCCCACTGCGTATGCTATGCAATAAGATAAATAAGGTTTGCCCATTCCACAGATATGTGATGGAATTATGTCCAAGCACTAAAGTTTCTAGTAACATGGCAATATACAAACATTTCACAATGCGCAACATTCAGTGATGAGGTTCAACATCATGGAAGCATACCTTCAGTTCCTCATCATATCCAACCAAAGAAAGAGCCAGTTCTGCATTCTCCTTACCAACCTGAAGATGCAAAATAATAATATTTGAACCATGGCTCACAGACTGAAACCATTAATTTATGGAGAAAAATAAGTGCATTGACTAACCAATCTAGAAGCTTCTTTTTGAACTCTTAAAGGAACAGTATGGGATTGAATTTTGTTCAACGGAATGATCGTTACTCTTCTCCGGAGATCACCATTTTGAAGCAGTAGTTTTCCAGTGTTTTCTGTGTCTACAACAACATTAAACAACTTTCCACCAGCAGCAACCTATAAGTGAACTCAGCATAAGAATGCGTATGTTATTTTGTAGTCATAAACATTGGCAAATGAATTAAGCCCTTGAAAGCAAACCAATTATATACTATCATGCATTCCCAACCTCTAAGGCAGTCATTGTGGAGCTATCCTTCACTTTAATTAGTTTTGCAACCACACCTTTCACCCTTGACCTATCAAAATTCTTCAATGGGTCATGGTATGTAAACTGAACATTTCCCAGTTGAGCAGAAAGAATCCTTGTCTCATCTTTTAACTCCTGCACCATGCCCAGCTCAAGAGCACGTTCCTGAAAAGCATTTTGCAATCTAATATGTAAAAGTGTGATCAAATTGGGATTCATATATCATTCATGTAGTGCTGGGAGCCATTTGGGGAAGAGCACACTAACCTTTTGTAAAGCTTCCATCTGACCTTCTTTGTATGTAAGAGATTCCAATGCCATTTTGATATTTTCCACATCCTTTCTCCTCACATTAAGCTCATTCTCAACAGAAACAGCTTCTTCATGCTTAGATATTAACTCATTTGTTTTCTCTTTCAGATCTTTTTCACAATGAGTTATTTTTGTGTTGAGCTGTTTCAATTCTGTTTCTGCACTCCCAACTGCTACTTTAGCATCAGCTAGTTGATCTTCAAGGCATTTTTCCTCACTTCCACTGCTCTTACCAGCTAGAACACCCTATCATGGTATGTACAACATCGCTTTTAAGTACAGCTCAGCTTGCCCATAAATGAGAGCAATAACAATGCCCATCAAGTTCAATGGCAGAATGTGATACATTAGCACTCTTTTTACCTGGTACTCTCTTTCACACTCTTCCAAATTCTTAGAAAGTTCCTCAACTCTTTGTTTTAGATCAGCCGCCCCATCTTCAGCCCTTTTGACAGCAGAGGCCCTCTCTTCAACAGACTGTTTTAAATCTTCAATACCTCTAACAATCTGGTAACATCAGCACAACTAAATGTGATATTCCATACAACTCACAATAACAGCAGAAAAATATTAGTACAAAACAGAAAAAGAAAACACAAAAAGCAAACTGTCAAAAAACAAAAGCTAGTGGTAAGCATGCAATGCTTGCAACCCAGAGAAAACATATCTTCATTTGCTTGGTGCCAGGCTCCAGTTACCTTTGCAGCATTCTCTTTTTCACTCTTGAGAGTGTCTTCTTGATTTTTCAGTACTGATGCTTGCTTCACAAGCTCACGAGAAAGAGCATCTACATTCTCTGATAAAACTTTTACCTCTCCACCCATACTTGCCTCCTTTTCAGCAGTCAAGTTTGACACTTGTGTCTCCATTTCCTGTATTTCCACCTGCATCCTTTTGTGACTGTCTTCAATATCAGCAATCTTCGTCTTTACTTGTTCAACCCCAGAGACTGCACTGTCCCTAATCTTCTCTGCCTGAACAAATTCATAGGCAATGCAGAACCTTTTAAGTCGATCTAATTCTGCATTGCCATTAGCCCATTGCATATACTGCATCCGTTCTTTCCTCAACTTCTCCAAAGCAGGCAATATCTCCTGGTCAAGAAGCTTATCAATCTCATCAACTTTGCTCTGCTTCTTCTCAAGTGTTTTCAGAGCAGCCTCTTTCTTTGTTTCATACATTCTTGTCCCAGCAGCCTCTTCAAGCATAGATAAAATCTCAGGAGGTTTCATGTTTAAGACCTTGGTGATGCGCCCTTGCATTATGAGAAAATGTGGGTTGTTAACATTGAGCTGTACAGAGTGGAAAAGGTTTTGAACTCGACTAGGCTGGGCAAGGTGTCCATTTATCAGGTATTTGTTCCTTCCACCAACCACAATCTGCCAAGTAAGCAAACAATTCTAGTCTAAGTTGGAATAAAAGCAAAGCATTGAAGGTCCAAAAGGACATTAGCATAGCACAAGTTGGAACAAACCGATTATTGGGTGTATTATATATGCTATCACATAAAAGTGACAATTAACTTTTGGAAATATATGTGAAATGACTTAATGCTGATTAATTTTGGTACAAATTTGCCATGGAAAGTAAAGTCATGATCCAAACAGTAATAGAATAGAATTCTTGTCATTTAGTAAATCCCAAAATTATAATTTTATCTTCTTTTTTTCCATATTTTATGTTTTTTTTTACCATCTAGAATAGAGCCATCAACAGAAGAACCAAAATAGTTTTAAAAAGTCATAAGAATTTGGTCAGTTAACACCCTTAAATAACAATGTTTATCCCAGAGTGAAGAGAAAAAACTAGACTAAGTTCTTATGTTATTAAAATTAAAAAAAAAAAAGAAAAAAAAGATAAGACTTTGTCCTCCATTTAGTTGCTGAGAAAGGTAGGAAAACAAAACATCGGATAAAATTTTGAATCTTCATGTTCCATTACTAAGGACCATAGGATCTGCAAACCTCACCCAACTCAATGTACTACAACTGTTCAGCTTAATTAGGATATTTTTCAGTTGCGGATACAAAAACCACATAAACAGAGAAGTTAAATTTCTATTCTAGTTATTTTCTGTGCCTGAAAAATGCACAAAAATCCCCCCAGATCTAACATTTTTACCAATTTCTCAAGTTCAATCGTGTTCTAAGATTGGCCTATTTCACATCATGGGTAACCAAAGAAGAAAGAAAGAAAGAAAGAAAGAAATCCAAAAAATAAAAAAACTAATTACACTGAAAACAGGCTTAAATCATATCCAAAGGATTATGCAATTTCTGAATACAAGCAAACATGCTTCACAATTTCACCCATATTAAGCTTTCTTCTTTCAAATTTGAACAATCTAAAACATACATACCAAAAAATAACAAAACAAAACATAACATCACATTACATAATAGTATTACAATACTTCTCAACAGTTCCCCAGCAACCAAACAGGACATCTTTCTTTTTCATTTTAATGCAGTTGTCAAAAACTCGCATGGATAATACATTCACAATAGTCAGAAAACCTAAAATTTACCAAACGGCTATAAAATACACTAAAACTAAAAACCAGTGCAAACCCCACGCACCTGCCGTGTTACCGTAATTTCTGGACAATCCTGGTAACCGAGCGGACTCCGACTCCTATCAGAATTATCGAACACCACCGACACGGTGGCCTTAGTAATCCCAGCTTGGCCTTGCTTATAGACCAGCTCCTGGAGATTGGAAGCCCGAACCTGCTGCAAATTGGTAATGCCCAACACAAAGCAAATGGAGTCAAGAATGTTGGACTTGCCGGAACCATTAAGGCCCGTGATGGCATTGAAGTAGGGATCGAAGCCAGGGACGACCGTGCGAGTGGCGTAGGATTTGAAGCCCTCCAAGCAGATCTCCTTTATGTACATTATTGGGATGAAATTGAAACCCTAAGGGGGAGAGCTGAAGAGGGTGGTCTCGGAGATGGAAACCCTATAGTTCGAGAGCGGGAGTTGGGGATTTTGGAGGGCTTTTGAAATGAATGTCTCAAAGGCGGGAGATATTCCATTTTTAATTTTAATTAAAATATTATATAAATAAAGTATAATCATCACCACAGTAGCGGGGATAGCTCAGTTGGGAGAGCGTCAGACTGAAGATCTGAAGGTCGCGTGTTCGATCCACGCTCACCGCAATCTTTCCTTTTTAACGAATTTACATTATTTACCCTTTTACTTCTCTATTTTCTATGAGGCCCATCACCAATTTGTTTTTTTCATTTTTTCACACTTGATAATATTTGGTGCATATTATTTGAACTCTTTTGAAATGATAGAAATGTTTTTTTTTTTTAACCTAAATTCATGAATTTATTTTTCTGATTTAAATACTCAATAAGATTAATGTTCCATCTAACAATGAAAAACATTAAGGAAAGAAAAAATATGAAAGAAATCATAGTACCAATTTGGAAACCATTGTTGAAAATGATTTTTGGTTTTCTAAAATAGAAAAAAGTTTTATAACCTAAAAAACACGTTGACAATTTGCTGACTAAATATGATTTTAAAAGTATGTTTTTAAAATTAAATTTAAAGTTTTTTCTAATTTTTTTTATAAAGTATTATAAAAGAATTAAATTATAAATAATACTTTAAAACTTTTATATTATATAAAAATGAAGATTAATAAAGAAATTTTTATTTTCATAATTGAGTTTTTAAATAAAATTTTGTTCTCAAAAATTAAGTAAGAATTTTTAAAAATAAAATTGTCCTAATTTTTTTTCTAAAAAATTGTTAAACTGTTTTATGATGTTTGTTTTTAAAAACTATTAATTTTTACATTAACAAGTTAACACTGGTACATAATATTGTCATATTAAATGTTTATATAATCAAATGTTTCTTTATTATCATTCAGAGTGACATAATTTCACAAATTGAAACATTTAATATACAAATAATTACCGGTGCATATCATTAGTTCTCTTATTTATTTTTTCATAAAAATTTCAAAAAGTAAAAATAAAATAAAAATTATTTAAAGAGTCTCCAATAATAAATAGCAATGTAGTGTTATTTTTAACATTGATAATTGTTTTTGGGAGAATTGTGTTTTGGGTCTAGCTGGTCCAAAAATTAACATTTGGTCCATGTATCATGCATATTTAAGCTCAAAACCCAAACAAAGTATGAAAATTAAGATGAAGGATATTGTCTTTCATTAATCCATAAAATATCCTTAACCCTTATATAGACACAAGTGAGTGTGAATTTTAATTTGCTTGTATTTTTTTTCTTTTTTTTATTCTCTATTAAGTATTACTCATTTCTAACTTTTTTTTTTCTTCCAATCTATATTTCTATTTTATGTCAAATAAAAAGCATAGGTGTAGACCCCAAAATTTGTCTAATTTTTATTTTAAATTGATTTTGACCTCAATTTTGTCCATAGATTTTAAATCTCGATTACACGTGTTTTTTGACTCACTCACCATTTATTTCTTAATTTTTATTATTTTGTATATTATTTTATTTTATTTTATTTTTATTATTATTATATTTTATTTTTTCTTTTATGTTATTTATTATTACTATTATTATTATTATTTTTATTATATTTTATTTTATTTTATTTTATTTTTTCTTTTATTTCCTTCATTTCTCTCTCCTCTCTCCTCTCACTCCCCTACCAACCCTTACCTACCCACGTCCAAGCCATACACCCCTATTCCCTCTATTTCTTTTTCTTTTCTTTTTTTTCTCCTTTCTTTTTCTTTTTGGCCGCCCCCCATTCATGGGCTCTTTCTTTTTGAATTTTTTTAAGATCTCCCCCATTCCCAAGGCAAAAAGGGTCGGGCCCCCATTCCTCTCTTCCTTAGCTTTTTTAGTTTTTCTCCCCCCTACCCTCAGGTGGCCGGAGCTACCCCCATTTAGCCCCTAATTTTTTCTTCTTCATTTTTTTGGGGAACACGACTCACAGCGGGCTCCCCCATTTTCCCATTCTTCTTCTTTTTTTTGGTTTTTTTGGCCCGACACTGGACTCTCGGCAGGAGCTCCCAACTCCCCTTCATTTTTCTCTCATCTTTTCCCCTTCATTCCCTAATAGCAGCCGACCCCCCTCGATTCTCTCCTCTGGTTTTCCCTTTCTTCCCCTCCATTTTTCTTTCTCCTAACAGCCCTTCCTCCACTGCACCTCAGACACTATCGGCCAAACACCCCCTCATTTCATTCCCATCTTTTTTCTTTCATTCTCCATTTTTTTCCTTATTTTCTTTATTATTATTATTATTATTATTATTTTCAAAAATTCAACCCCTCACCGCCGCCGGGACACCGACCAGTCGCCGCCGGCGAGCCACTGATGGTCGGCGAACCCCTTCCCACCTCATCTGTTTCCCATTACTACTATTATTATTATTATTATTATTATTATTATTATTATTATTATTATTATTATTATTTATCATTATTATTATTGTTCATTTTGCTCGATTTGATTATAATAATAATTGTTGTTTATGATATTTGAATTATTGAATTAATACGAAATGTGAGTTAATTTATTGGTGGTAAATTAATAGGAAACTTGAGCTATTTTTGTTTTTACATGGGCTCATTCTGCGAACATGTTGACTGAGTATAAATTTATGACACATGGAGTACGGAATTTCATGGAACAAAGTGAGACTCGAAAAGCTGTAAATGGAGCATTGAACTTGTTGTAAGCCTACTGGGTACATATTTGATTTCCCATTTATACTTGATATTTGATTTCCCATTTATACTTGGTTTTATTTTTAATGATTTCTGTAAATATTTATCTGTGTATATTTACTTGTGTGTACAGAATTGAACATCAAACAAACTAGAAATTTTGTTTAAATGAGAGGAAGAATTCAGTAAATGTGTTTTAATGAAACAATAATTTTAAAATATTATTTTTAATAAAAGGAAGTTTTTTTTTTATTTATAAAAATTCAGAAAAATGCGTTTAGAAAAATCCAAAAGAATTACTTTTAGAAAAATTGTTTTTAATAAAATTGTCTAAAGATTTATTTGTTTAATAAAAATTGTCCAAAAAAAGATGTTTTTCTTAAATGAATTCTTTTTCCTTAATTAAAATGGGATTAAAAGTATTTTTTAGAAATTGAGGATTGGATTTTTTCTTCTTTTTAATTAAAAATTCTTTTGCAAATAAAGTTTTTTTTTTTAATAATTTGTACAATTACTTTTCTTAAATAAAAACAAATTGAAATACTTTTGTAAATAAAATTGTAAAAATTCATTATTTTCTAGTAAAAGCAAGTAAAAACAATTTTTGTACCCCAATTGAAATTTTGTAATAAATTATTTTGATACAATAAGTGTAAATAACCTTTTTTTTAAAATGGAATGCAAATGAAATTGAGAAAATAAATTGATTATTATTTTGTAAATAAATAAATTGAAATAATTAATTCAAAAATCATTTTTAATAAAATCCTTTGGAATTTATTGAAAACAATTTTTTTTTAATTTTTTTTAATTCAATAAATCATTTTGCATAATTCTCTTATAATTTATTTTGTGCATTTTTATAATTAAATTTCATCATTATTTGTGTATATTGTTTTTCACTATGACTTGTACATGCTCATTTGCTTGATTATTAATTTTGGTATCCATGATTAATTAGTTAATTGCCACCATTGTTTCATTTTATTAGTAAAGACCCGACTTTAGGGACTTAGAGGGGTGCTACAATCTTTACCGTACCTTCCCGATAAGTAATCTGACCCTCGAATTCGATCCGGTTTTTCACATACCACCTTTTCCAAAATAAGGAGTCACATTTAGGGTTTTCTTTCTTATTTTGTTTACATTTTAAAAATAAAACAAAAATAAGTGACGACTCAAAGTATTTTTCTAAAAATCAGATTTCATCAAATAAAATAAAAAGCGAGTTTCGCCATCGAGTGGGAACGCATCCAATGAAATGCGGGGTCCACAATAGGTCATATGAAAACATTTTAATTGAGTACTTAAAATAAAACTCTCCATCCATCCTCTGTATTTCTTTTTCTTTTTCTTATTTTAATAAATTTTCAATTAATTCAAATCATTAAAAAAAAATCCTTAATAAACAAATTTGTAACATTTGATATAACTTATTACTAAAAGTCATGTTAAAAAAGTTATTAAAATAAAGAAGGGAGAAGATTAAAAAAAATTAAACTTTTTATTTTATAATAGTAAAAAAAAAAAACTTTAAAATACTTTTTAGTATAAAAAAAAAATTAAAATAGTGAATATATTTATTTTAAATGGTATTTTAATCATTAAATTATTTACTTCTAAATTGTAAAAGATAAAAATAAATGTAAAATATAATTTTTATTTATTTAAATTAATATTTTTTTTAAAGTATTTCCCAAAATAGTCTTTGAATCATTAATATAATTTTTGTTTATTTATAATTTAAAAATAAAAAATAATGTTAATTTTTCAATTATTTATAAAAGAATTTAAAAAAATAATGAAAAATCCAAAAATGGTTAAATAAGAAATAATAGTGGCAAATAGTAGAGAATAAAGACAAAAATGAGTCAAGTGAGTATTTTTGTCGATTATTATCTCATATCCTTATCATCAATTATGAGTGGTTGGAGGACCTTATCTTAATTATGAACCCCATATGGATTGAAAACACAATTGTCCTATTGTTTTTCATAACAAATGCCAAATTTTGATGGATACTTCAATAACAAATGCTAAAAAGAATGTTCTTTTGGTCAAAAGAATGTTTTGTTTTACTGTTAATACCATAATTTTTAAAGCTTAAGAAAAACAAGTGAAAAAAACAATTGATTGAGTTTGAATCAAATTTTCATTTTCTTTTTGTTCTCCTTTCCCTCTTTATTGCGTCTCTACCTTTTTTTTCTCCGTACTTTCCCTTCCAATTTTTATAATTCTTAGAAAACTTGGATGTGATTTTTTTTTTTTATTTTATAAAATGAAAGATGATTTACGCTCTAGCGCCAAAAAACAATCAAGTCAAGATATATATACATTGCAATTGAACTTTTAAATTAATTTACTACCATTTATTACAAATTTCTCAAGTGCTACTACTTGTAGAATAATCTAAAAGTCTATTTAGTCATGTGATTTGAAAATAGTTTTCTATTTTTAAAAATAAAAAATTATTTTTAAAAATTTATAATACGATTTGACCGTTGTTCTTTAAAAACAAAGTAAAATATAGAATAATTTTTAGATAATAAGTAGGAGTTGTTTTCATTGGTTTAAAAAAAAAAAAAACATGAGCCCGTTTTGTCATATTTTTCAAACTTATTTTTAAAAATTGTTTTTAAGTTATAAATATAATCAAATTTTATATTTAATCAAATTTATCTAATCAAATTTTAGAAAATATAATCAAATTTTTAGCCAAATTTCACTCAATATAAATATGAGCTTTTCTCAAAATAATTAATTACAATTCCCGACCCAAGGTGGGCTCAAAGCATAAGCCAAGTTGGGCTTAGGATTAAACTTGAGCTAAAAATTAAATTTCTAATTGGATATATGACTTGTTGGGCCTTGTTACGGCCAACTGAGCCCAAGCCAAGGCAATCACTTAATGTTGAAGATGGGACATTATATTAGCCCATTCCACATCAGAACACATAAGCTGAAGTCCAAGGTTGGTTCAAAAAATTGGGGCTTGAGATTGGGTGTTGCAACATCTTGGACATGGGCATCTATCCCCACCTGGAAATTATTGCTCACCATATTTATGTTATAAAAGTCTATAATGGTTTTGGAAATTTTATCCTTATTCCTCCATTATTTTTACTAGCAAATAAAATAAAAATTATATTTACATTCGAGTAAGGATTTAATAATGTCAGCAAATATACATGTCGTTTTGATAGGTTGGTGGGCCATTGAATCAAGTTAAGTCAAATCGGATTTAGCTAGTCAACAAGTTATAATTACATTTTTACTATCTCTTGTAGTTGATATACATTTAATAAGGAATTGATTGTCAAATTTATAAAAGTCATATTTTAATGGGCTAATATTTGAAATTATAATAATTTCATTAAACATGACAACTTTTAATGTAAGAGAAAAGGGCCTCCATTAGAAGTAGTATCATTATTCTTGCTCATACATATGAAAACTCTTACTACGATTAAAGAGGAGCTTTTAGTTTCAAAAAAGAAAATCCAAAATAACATTTGGCTCTCCTTAGTCTTATGGAAAATTTTATTTCATAGGAGGAAAAGAAGTTACTATGTTTTAAAATTTGGAAAAAAAAATTAAAAAGTTACGATTTATAAGTTAGTAGAGTATTTTGAAATTTTAACTTTTCTAACATAGTATATTAGAACTGAGTAGTGCCCAATACTTTTATTTTCAAATTATTTCTTATCGCTCAAACACAAAGTCCACAAACTTCATTTCCTACAAGTGAAATGAACATCAAAATTAGCAAAAAAAAAAAAAAAAAGATCAGCATATTGGTTTTATAAAATAATATGTGGATACAAACTTGTGTTATTTTTGAGAAAATAATAACTTGAATATCTTATTTGGTTTTTTTTATGTAGATCCAAGAAGTTAAGCATATGCCCTTAAAATGGAGTGATTAAGGGGGTATAGGTAGTCATGCTTGATTCTTCCTCAAAGTTGTTAAACCACCTCTGAAGTTGTGATGATTTTGGCCTGACAAGTCAAAAATCAGCACTTACGATTATGTTTGACTTTTTCATATTGCTCTATACAAGTTTAACATGTGCCACATCCTTCGTCAAACTCATTGAAGCACATTTTAAGTTGTCTTAGATTTTGGAGTTTTTTTAGGTCTCTTGTTGTATTTCCACGAAGAGACCAATATTTATGGGTGGTGGATGCCTTTTTTGACATCCTAAGATTTGATTTTATTGATTCTAAAAATTTAATTCATTGATTGCATTACTTTGTCTTTTCTTAGATGACATTTTACTAATGCCAACAAGAGTAAACCCTCTTAATTTCCTATAATTTGATTTGATTTTCTTTCGCAAGGTAATTTTCTTCCATAAGGCATTTTTATGTATAGTTTCACAAAATGATACAAAAGTGCTTCTATAGTCTAGTGATAGTTATTGATTTCATGGTTTAACAAAATGATGAATATTGAAAATTATGGATAGCGAAGTAGTACTTCACCTTATAATGTCAATCTCTTATTTATTGTATGAATAATTTTGCTTTAGGATAGTCTTTCATAAATTTAAAGAGCATTTGATATAGTATTGAAGAAAAATCACACTTACATGGAACACAATCATATAAGGTGAATTAAAGGGGTTTAAAAGTAAAATATGGAATTCTTTTATTTATTAACTTATTAAATTTTTATCTTTTACTAAGAAAGAGAATAAATTGGGGAATGGTTAAGAACAAACAGAGTTCAAATGTTACTTTTTATTTTCTATTTTCTTTTACCTTCTAAAATTTTATTTTATTTTTTATTTTAATTTTTTAGCCCATTCAATTTGAGATAGCAAGATAAATATAGTATCATCATAATCATATATGTATATTTAGGTTGTTTGTTATTGGGACTTTTACTAAATTGGTATACTTTACATTAAGATCTAGCATTTCTTTACAATGGTCTTATATATTAGGTAAAAAATTTATTTTATATAAATCTTTTTCAAAAAGTATTTGCAAAATGTCTTGCGTGAAAAAAAACTCCAAGAACTCAATACTCTTGTTAAAAGAATTTATAAATACACAATCTTGTAACTTAAATTAATCAAATAAAGTTACCACTTTATAGGTTATAATAAGACCTAGCATTTCATGAGGAGGGAGAATTTAAAAAAAATGTCGGTGGTTGGGTAAAAGAACTTAAAAACTTTATGAATAATAAGTTTGGTAAAAGTTAAACAAAAAGCAAGTCTTACTTTTAAAAAAAAGTAAAGTTGAATTGTGGATGTCTTAATCCACTAGCTTGACTAAGATGCAAGAATGCTTTATGCCATTAAGATCATGAGATGTTTTAATTTATTACTTATGAATTAAAGGATTAGGTAGACTTATAGAAAGGTAAAGACTAATATAGTTATATGATTGTTAAAAAGTTAAAAAAAAAAAAAGAAAAGATATCATAGTCTCTCTTTCTTATTCTTTGCTTGGGGAACACATCCCTAGTTGATTGACTTGACTCTAAATCATTTAAAATCTAATGATTTTGCAAAAAAAAAAAAAAAAAAAGTGACCTTAAAAGCAAATACAACCGTAGTTCTAAAATTTTATTTCCAAAATATATCTTCTTGTGAGGATACAAAATTGACTCTTAAGAATTAATATAGTTTCATATTAAGTGTATCTATGTCCAAGATTCTTTTTTTTTTCTTCTTTCTAAACAGTGCATTGTTTTTTATATTAAAAAGAAAAAAAAAACCTTTTAATGTCAATCTCTTATTTTATAAATAATTTTACTTTACAACATTATATTATAAATTTTAAAAACCTCTAATTTAATATTGAAGAAAAATTGCATTTGCATGTACACAATTATATAATATAAATCAAGAGGGTACATAAGTAGTAAATACCAAAGACACGAGCTTAAGAGAAGGTGAAGATGTATATAAATTAATAAAAGGTTTAATGATTATAATCTATGGGAGATTGCTCCTATATATCTTCCTTTTAGGTACCCTTCACCGAGCATTAAAATTCTCTCAAAATTTTTCAAGTGTATATCATATTGAAGTCATGATAGGTTGGTGAAATAAATTAAATAAATTTTTGGATAGGCTTAGTATTTTGTGTAATGTGATGATGAAACTATACATTTCATTCATAATTTGAAGAATTTAGCCCAAATATAATTGAAGAATCAAATGAATAAGTGAGACTCATAATAAATAATGAGATTTTTGGACTTCTTTTTTCCTTCCAAAGTAAGGTGACTTTGATGCATTGCTTAAGGTAAATTAGTGATCCAATACTTAATTAAAGTAAGTCAAAACTCAATGGTTTCCAATGCCAAATAATAACAAAAAAACAAAGATCAGTTTGGAAATTGTTTTTTAAAATAGTTTTTTATTTTTTAAAACAAAAAACATGTTGTAGACCCCCCCTGAGGCTGCGAAGCAGGGGGGAGTTTCTTTGTTTTTTTTTTCTTTCTTTTTTCTTTTTTTTCAGGCGGCTGATGGGAGGTTGGCTCGGGCAGAGGAGTGCGGCGGATGGCAGGAAGCAACGGCTGGCTTGCTGAGGAAGACAAGAACAGAAGAAAAACGAAGGAGAAAGAGAAAGAAGAAAAAAAAAGAGAAGGAGGAAGGAAGACAGAGGATTTTAAAGAGGATCCTTTTGAGAGTGCTGGCAGAGGATCTCGGAGGAGAACTGACTGAAGAGGGGGGCGAAGGAACGGGACCTAGAAAGAAACAATCTCAGGTATCATTCTTAACGTTTGGTTCTTCCACGTTTATGTCTTTTTATTATGGTATCTAGGTATCAATGAAGTTCGTTTTCAGCGTTTGAATGTGTCTTGTGGCATGATCCTCGTTTGTTTTTGCGGAATTTGAGCTAGCTTGCTTTGGCCTTATGTTTGTTTTCCTAGTCTGTTCTATATCCCCTGTTTTGAGTTTTCATCTGATCTGTGTCTTGAAACTCATTCTGGTAATTGTTTCGCCCCCCCTCCTGCATATGAATTCATTAATGGATACATGAGATGAGACTCGTATGGATATGCTTTTGGTCGTTGTCACTTGTGTCCCGCTTTGTTGTTTCCCTCTGTTCTCAATCCTCGTCATTTCGCATACCCATCCTCATGCTCTCTCTCTTTACCCTTCGCTCACACCCATTCTTCCCTCACCGTCCCCGCCACTTCCCATCACCTGCCCCAAGCATCACCCATTCAACCGTTCCTTTCCTTCTCCGCGTGCATGAAGCTCCATGCATGCGTGCATGGGAGCCATGCAAAGGTGACCCATCCTCCTCCTTTGCAGCCAGTTCAACTCTTCCCTCGCCGTCGACGCCCTTCGAAGACGCTTTACCCAGCTCGCCCGCTACAAGAACTCGATGGCCGCGGCATTGTCGGCGACGTGCGTGGCGAGCTCTCCCCCAGACGGCCAGGTTCGACCGAGGAAGCCCCTCACGCGCCTGTGAAGGTCCCAGCTGCTGGCTCCGTCCTCAGACGCAGACGCCAGGCCGCAGCTGCAAGCTTCAACGCCGACGCTAGAATACGACTGAGAACGCGGCACGGGCGGGGATAGTCGAGGCGGCGGCGCGGACAGCGGGCAGCCTGGACAGATTTTGAGGCCCTCCGGCGCTGCCTCTCTCACCTCCATTTCCTCCGTCGCCGTCTCCGGAGGTGAGGAAGAAGATGAGGACTTGGCTTGGGCTTAAGGAGGGCATAGACTTGATGGATTTGGGCTTGAGGGAGATGGGCTCTTTTAATGATTGGAGATGGGTTTAGGCTTAATGGCTTTGGGCTTGATGGAGATGGGGAGCTTATTAGTGGGCTTAGGCCTATGGACTTGGGCTTAATGGGTATGGATATTATTATCATTATTATCATCATTATTAATTATTATTATTATTATTATTATTGTTATTAACTAGTGTAATTATCATTCTCAGTAGATATCATTATTATTATTATTTATCATTATGGTTGTTATCGGATATTATTATTATTAACGAATTATTATCATTATTATTATTATTAGTGGATATTATTATTATTATTATTATTAACTGATATCATCATTATTACTTATCATTATTGCTATTATTATTATTACTATTATTATTATTATTATCATTGTCATTATTATTATTTGTTCAATTTTTCAAATCTGGCCATTATTATTATTATTATTATTATTATTATTATTATTATCATTGTCATTATTATTATTTGTTCATTTTTTCAAATCTTGTCATTATTATTATTAATATTATTATTATAATTATTATTATCATTATCATTAATTATTATTGTCATTGCTATCATTATCATTATTATTATTATTATCGACATTATGATTGTTACTATTATTATTAATCATTGTTACCATTATATTTATTATTGTTATTATTAATCATTATTATCATTGTTATTATTATTATTATTATTATCATTAATCCAAACTTTCAACACCTATTCATTATTATTTATTATTATCATTAAACCCAACTTCCAAAATCTCATCATTATCATTATTATCAATTCACATTTTCAACACCTATATATTATTATTTATTATTATCATTAGCCCAAACCTCCAAGATCTCATCATTATTGTTATAATTAACTCAACTTTCAAAAATCTATTTATTATTATTATCATCATTAATCCAAGCTTTCAAAAACCTCATTATTATTGTTATTATTACCTCAACTTTCAAAATCTTATTATTATTATTATCATTGATTAAAACCTTCAAAACCTTATTATTATTATTATTATTATTAATTCAAACTTTCAAGACCTTATTATTATTATTAATTCAAACTTCCTAACTTTCAATTTCCAAGCCCAATTTATAAAAATTCGACCTTCAAATAATACTTCAAAATTCCGATCTTTAAAACTCAATTTCGATTTCCGAAAATTCTCATACTCACTTTAATCTATTTAATTATTATTATTTTGATTATTCATTTCAAAACTCCATTTTAAATCAAATTCTCTAAAACTTCTGATTTTCCGAATCAAATTCCTAATCCAAAAAATTCTCATGTTCCCACTAAATTATTTGATCATTGGTATTTTATTTATTTATTTATTTCAAAACTCTGTTTTAAATCAAATTCTTTAAAATCGTTGATTTCCGAATTAAACTCCCGATCCCGAAAATTCTCATGTTCTCATTAATTTATTTAATCATTAGTATTTTATCTCCATTTTAAATCAATTCTTTAAAACTTCAGATTTACAAATCAAATTCCTAATCTTGAAAATTCTCATATTCACATTAATTTAATCACTAATAGTTTGTCTATTTATCTTAAAATTCTATTTTAAACAATTCTTTAAACTTTCTGACTTCTAAATCTAATTTCTAATTTCAAAAATTCTAGCATTCCCATTCGTTTATTTAATCATTATTTTCGTCCTTATTATTATAAGTTCCTTTATTTATTTCAAAATTCCATTTTTAAACATTTTTTTGAATCCCAACCTTCGCACTTAATTTCTGATTTCTAAAATTCTAATTTCCTTCAAGTTTGACATCCTAAAATTCCAACTCTTAAATTTAATTCTCAAGACTCCAATCTTCAAATAATTTTCGAGACTCCAATTTCCAAATAAATTTCAAAAATTCAATTTCCTCTCTAACAGTTTTAATTCCCTTCGGGTTTCAAATAATCTTCGATTTCTCTTGATTTTATATAAACTTGAATGCTATTTTCATAATTCCAGAATAATGGGATTTGTGATATTAATTCCTGCAAAAATGAACGGGCTTTGGTGGAGCCCAACATACGTGCTTTCCTCATGAATGATTGATTGTTTGTTTGATTAAATTGCCATGCATGATCGATTTTATTTTGCTCTATGACATGCTCGAAATTATTCCTTAATTGTGCGCTAGCCTCACTTCTTGATAGCGCTTTATGGATTACTGTCCAGGTACGCATCCACCCCCGCTCGGGTCATTTTTCTGTATGCATGTTTAGATTCCCACATGTGCATGATCACTCTGGGTATTCATTGATCTCTTAATTAATTGCCATGATTGCTTCATTTTATTAGTAGAGACCCATTTAGGGATTTAGAGGGGTGCTACGGTTTTTACCGTACCTTCCCGATAAGTAACCTGACCCCCGAACCCGATCCGGTTTTTCACAGACCAGCTTTTTCCAAAACAAGGAGTCGCACTTAGGGTTTTTCTTTCTTATTTTGTTTACCCTTTAAAAATAAAACAAAAATAAGTGGCGACTCCAAGTCATTTTCAAATAATCAACAAAAATCAATTTTTTTTTCAAATAAAAATCGAGCTCGCCATTCGAGTGGGAAACGCATTGAGCCGAAATGCGGGGTCCACACACGTTTGATAAACAAAAACTATCTTTTGTTTTTTGTTCTTAAAAACAGAAAATTAAATGTTTTTAAATAACATATTTTAATTGTTTTATTTTGTTTTCACTTGTTTTTTGAGAGTTATTTTAAGAAATAATTATACAAACATATAGAATGATTAAAAATAAAATACTAGATATAAAAATTATTTTTAAAACATATTTAAAAATATGTTAAAATTATTTTAGATTTTCAAATAATTTTTTGTTTTACAAAAATTAAAGAATAGTTTTTAAAAATTGTTCTCAAAACTATTTTAAAGAGTTGTTTTCGAAAATAATTATCAAATATGCCCAAAATTTTTTTAAGACTATTTGAACACTGTTCTTGAACTTTGTTTTTTAAGTCAAAAAATGCATTTGATTAACTTATGACCCAAAATAGCTTTGTAATTTTTTTTTTATATAAAAAATAGACTATTTTCTAGAATAAATTTTATATATTTTCAATTGGTTTTTTTTTTAATAGTATTTTGAGCAACAATTAATTGATAATATGGAGAACACACATCAAAAATTTTATGCTACACATAATTGCTTAGTAATTTCATTTAGAATAAGCTTAGAAAACTATTTCCATGCATGTTTAACTTCTCAAATAGAGTTTTATTTTTGAAAATAATTGAGAACTATTTTTAAAAGCAATTATCAATAATTGTTTTTTAAAAACGTTATCAAACAAACCCCAATATACTATTATATCAATATGCTCAGGAAAAGCAACAATAAAAAATGTAATTCGAATTTGTCATTCAAATAGTTTATGCAATCATTATTGACTTTATCAAACAGCAATGAAATACAATATTAGTTGATAAGATAGAAAACTTTTCATGCTTAGATCATCTTCATATATTATAAAGATCACCGCCCACTGTTCTGGCCGTCCAGTGAGAGTGGTCATAACAGACTTCTGCCCCGGAGGTCCCTGTGCCTCCCTGGTCCTTTAAACATTATTTTATTTTGGATTAATAAAAGGTGAAGATTTTATAAATTAATAAAAGCTCTGTGAAAATCAGGAAGGAAAGTACAAAAGAAAAATAAAAGAAGGAAAGGAAAAGAACGAAAAACAAAGAAAAAAAATGAGTTGAACAATTTTTTTCTTACATACTTTTAAATTTATGTTTCTACTTTCCTTTTTATATAATTAATAAAGATTTGAAGATGCTTAAATATTTATTATATTTATTTCTCTTTCTATCATACATCCAACTAGAGAATTTAGACTTTTTCAACTTTATTTTTATTTTTTTATAATAGTTTCCATGATCTGAGTTATATCTAAAATATCTTAATATTACACATGCTTCAAATTTTTTTTTTTAATTTTTCCCCATCTTCTTTGCTTGTTGAGCACTAACAAAACATATTGTGGAACACATGTTGTCCCAATCTTAGGGTGTAATTATTTGAAAGACCCGCAAGAATAATAGCCACTTTAACA
Organism: Vitis vinifera; assembly: GCF_030704535.1. Classification (NCBI taxonomy): domain Eukaryota; kingdom Viridiplantae; phylum Streptophyta; class Magnoliopsida; order Vitales; family Vitaceae; genus Vitis; species Vitis vinifera. The sequence goes on from NC_081820.1 coordinate 15,582,311, forward strand.
ATTAGATAAAATTACTACTTTGTATGTTAAACTCATAAATTTTTCCATGTTCTTTAGTAGGTAGAGATATTGTTAGATCAAGTCAATTGGTATTGAAAACCTAGACCTTGATCAATTATCCATTTTCTTTGATCTCTTTCACACAAGGTAAAGACATACATTGATATTTCTATGTCTTTTGCAAAGGATACATTACAGTTTTCTTTTTGGAGTTTTTTCAGGTCAAGTCAATAGATGCATGGGTGGAGGAGAAAAAACAAACTAACAAACTTGGACCTTAGACCATTACTTTTTTCTCTTTCACACATGATAGTGGTCCTAGTTCATAAATTTTTCTATGTCCTTTAGCAAGGGTAGGGACTCTTCATTCTTATCTCTCATGTCGTTAGTTTCCATCTTTAATATCGTGCACGCTATCTTATTCCATCTTTAACTTGTAGCTTGGTGGCAAGTCTATTTATTGTGACTTGTAAGTCAAGTATTTGGAAAATTTGAGACTGTTTTTTAGCAAGACTATTAAGTCTTGAATTTATTCTTTCATAAAAATTCTCTACAAAATTTAAGTAAAAAATTTATGTAACATATAAAAAAAAATTTAAAGAAATGAAATATTTTGAATATACATAACAACATATTTGCGGGAAAAAGGAAAAGAGAGATATTTTAATCTTACTTTCTTATCCCTTATTTTTAAGAATGTCCCAACTAATTGCTTTAAATAAAACATGTTTTCAAAGCATTATGGACCTAGAAAAATTAAAGCTATGTGAAAATCATGAAAAATAGGAAGGAAAGTACAAAAGAAAAAAAAAAGAAGGAAAGGAAAAGAACGAAAAACAAAGAAAAAAAACGAGTTGAACAATTTTTTTCTCACATACTTTCAAATTTATGTTTCTACTTTCCTTTTTATACAATTAATAAAGATTTGAAGATGCTTAAATATTTATTATATTTATTTCTCTTTCTATCATACATTCAACTAGAGAATTTAGATTTTTTCAACTTTATTTTTATTTTTTTATAATAGTTTCCATGATCTGAGTTATATCTAAAATATCTTAATATTACACATGCTTCAAAAAATTGTTTTAATTTTTTCCCATCTTCTTTGCTTGTTGAGCACTAACAAAAGATATTGTGGAACACATGTTGTCCCAATCTTAGGGTGTAATTATTTGAAAGACCCGCAAGAATAATAGCCACTTTAACAATTAGATAAAATTACTACTTTGTATGCTAAACTCATAAATTTTTCCATGTTCTTTAGTAGGTAGAGATATTGTTAGATCAAGTCAATTGATATTGAAAACCTAGACCTTGATCAATTATCCATTTTCTTTGATCTCTTTCACACAAGGTAAAGACATACATTGATATTTCTATGTCTTTTGCAAAGGATACATTACAGTTTTCTTTTTGGAGTTTTTCAGGTCAAGTCAATAGATGCATGGGTGGAGGAGAAAAAACAAACTAACAAACCTGGACCTTAGACCATTACTTTTTTCTCTTTCACACATGATAGTGGTCTTAGTTCATAAATTTTTCTATGTCCTTTAGCAAGGGTAGGGACTCTTCATTCTTATCTCTCATGTCGTTAGTTTCCATCTTTAATATCTTGCACGCTATCTTATTCCATCTTTAACTTGTAGCTTGGTGGCAAGTCTATTTATTGTGACTTGTAAGTCAAGTATTTGGAAAATTTGAGACTGTTTTTTAGCAAGACTATTAAGTATTGAATTTATTCTTTCATAAAAATTCTCTACAAAATTTAAGTAAAAAATTTATGTAACATATAAAAAAAATTTAAAGAAATGAAATATTTTGAATATACATAACAACATATTTGTGGGAAAAAGGAAAAGAGAGATATTTTGATCTTACTTTCTTATCCTTTATTTTTAAGAATTTCCCAACTAATTGCTTTAAATAAAGCATGTTTTCAAAGCATGATGGACCTAGAAAAATTAAAGCTTTGTGAAAATCATGAAAAATAGGAAGGAAAGTACAAAAGAAAAAAAAAGAAGGAAAGGAAAAGAACGAAAAACAAAGAAAAAAAATGAGTTGAACAATTTTTTTCTCACATACTTTCAAATTTATGTTTCTACTTTCCTTTTTATACAATTAATAAAGATTTGAAGATGCTTAAATATTTATTATATTTATTTCTCTTTCTATCATACATCTAACTAGAGAATTTAGACATTTTCAACTTTATTTTTATTTTTTTTATAATAGTTTCCATGATCTGAGTGGTATCTAAAATACCTTAATATTGCACATGCTTCAAAAAATTGTTTTAATTTTTTCCCATCTTCTTTGCTTGTTGAGCACTAACAAAACATATTGTGGAACACATGTTGTCCCAATCTTAGGGTGTAATTATTTGAAAGACCCGCAAGAATAATAGCCACTTTAAAGATGCATTGAGGTCCACAAAAATAATAGCTACTTGAAAGATTTATTTTAGGGTTTTCCATAAGTCTATTTGTTTATTTCTTTATTGTCCTTTATCTTTTGGTGATTTAAGTAGAGTTTTAAATAAGTATGCTTTTCTGAACCTAAAGAAATAGTAAAATATTATATTAAGATAAATAACAAGTATCCAACCAAATTTTATTGAAGTGATATGTTATTTTATAACATAGTAGTCGAAATGCCCTCTAATTGATATTCTTATCAAATTTTATATTTTATATTTAAAATCAACTATTGATTCAATTTTATATATGTATATTAGACTAAAAATTTTAAAAAGTAATTATTGAAAGTTTCATATGAAAAAAAAATTCTTAAATGTCTACAAAGTTGCTCATAAATTCCAAAAAAATAAAAAAGATAGTAATTTAAGGTAGTAAGTTAAGACTTTGCGTGTCGGAACCACATGATTTGGTATTAGTAGTAATTTACTAGAAATATTTTATTTCATTTTTCTCTCTTTACATCAACATAATAACAAACTTATATTTATAATAAACAAATAGTTGAATATGACTCTATTTCATAATTACACTAAGAGTCCCAATTAACATAATAATCTTAAATAAATTTGAATTTCTAATATTTTTCAAATCCCTAATATACTTCTAATTTGAATTGAAGTTAGATAACTATATATGACTTATGGGTTATGGTGATTATATCAAAAAAAAAAAAAAAAAACCTTTTAATGTCAATCTCTTATTTTATAAATAATTTTTCTATACAACATAACACTATAAATTTAAAAAGCCTCTAATTTAATATTGAAGAAAAATTGCATTTGCATGTACCCAATCATATAATATAAATTAAGAGGTTATATAAGAAGTAAATATTCAATAGAAGGTGAAGATATACATAAATTAACAAAAAATTTAATGAATGTAATTATATGACTATGTCATTTAAACTTTATTGATGTTTTTAATGGAATCACACAAATTTTATTTTCTTGTAAAAAAGCAAACATTGGATTTTTATAACAAGAAGTATTTGCATGTAAAAAAAATCCTAGAAGTTTACACTTTTACCAAAAGAATCTACAAATACATCATCTTACAACATATTAATTAGATAAAATTAGTACTTTGTATGTTAGACTTTATACTTGATAATACATGCTTTAACAATTTGGTAAATTTTTTTTATTAATGGTAGTCTTGTAAGATATGATAATTAGACTTCATAATGCAAATTAACACCAAGTACCATGAGAAAATAAAGGAAAAATGAGTGCCTCTCATGTTTCTAGGTGATAAATGGTGATTAAATAAAGAACGATATTTATTTATTTTTTTACTTTTCATAAATTTTGTTTTCATTATAGTGGCATGCATACCATCCTAGAAGATAAAATAAATGTAAAATTGGGGAAAGATTAACTAAGAAAAGTTGAAACAAAGTAATATATAAGTCTTGCTTTACGTGTAATGGTCTTCTCTTTAATATAATTTATGCTTTATATGCCATTGAGTTCATGAGATGTTTCAATTAATTATTTATGAATTAAAGTGTGTGGGAAGAGAAAGACTAATATGCTTGTTGGAAACATAAACTTTAGACAATTGTCCTATTTTTTTTCCTCTTTCACACATGGTAGTTGATAGGTGGTCCCAATCAAAGCTGTAAAAAAAAAAATATATCTTTAAAATAATATTGTGCTTGAGGTGAGAATAAACCTTGTGATTTTATTATCTGCCGTCCCTTGTCCTCCATGGCTAAAATGATTAAATACATAAAGGACTCAACTACTCCACTAAACAAAAGGAGTGAACAGCTAGTGGACAATAAAATAGCCAACAATGGTGGAATTATTCTTTCCACTTATTGACCGATTCCCATGCAAACAAAATAACATAATAACAACTTATTGACCATTGACTGATTCCTATGCTGCAAACAAAATAACATCATAATCTGCCAGCCCATGGTCCCATGCTCAACCCCTATACCTTGGATTCTTGATAGGCACTTGAGTTGATGTTCTTAGCTTATCAGTAGTGGTAAACACTCACAAATTTTTCCATGTTCTTTAGTAGGTAGAGATATTGTTAGGTCAAGTCAATTGAAATTGAAAACATAGACCTTGTCAATTATCCATTTTCTTTTATCTCTTTCACACAAGGTAAAGACATACATTGATATTTCTATGTCTTTTGCAAATGATACATTACATTTTTCTTTTTGGAGTTTTTTCAGGTCAAGTCAATAGATGCATGGGTGGAGGAGAAAAAACAAACTAACAAACATGGACCTTAGACCATTACTTTTTTCTCTTTCACACATGATAGTGGTCTTAGTTCATAAATTTTTCTATATCCTTTAGCAAGGGTAGGGACTCTTCATTCTTATCTCTCATGTCGTTAGTTTCCATCTTTAATATCTTGCACGCTATCCTATTCCATCTTTAACTTGTAGCTTGGTGGCAAGTCTATTTATTGTGACTTGTAAGTCAAGTATTTGGAAAATTTGAGACTGTTTTTTAGCAAGACTATTAAGTCTTGAATTTATTCTTTCATAAAAATTCTCTACAAAATTTAAGTAAAAAATTTATGTAACATATAAAAAAAATTTTAAAGAAATGAAATATTTTGAATATACATAACAACATATTTGTGGGAAAAAGGAAAAGAGAGATATTTTAATCTTACTTTCTTATCCCTTATTTTTAAGAATGTCCCAACTAATTGCTTTAAATAAAACATGTTTTCAAAGCATGATGGACCTAGAAAAATTAAAGCTCTGTGAAAATCATGAAAAATAGGAAGGAAAGTACAAAAGAAAAAAAAAAGAAGGAAAGGAAAATAACGAAAAACAAAGAAAAAAAATGAGTTGAACAATTTTTTTCTCACATACTTTCAAATTTATGTTTCTACTTTCCTTTTTATACAATTAATAAAGATTTGAAGATGCTTAAATATTTATTATATTTATTTCTCTTTCTATCATGCATCCAACTAGAGAATTTAGACCTTTTCAACTTTATTTTTATTTTTTTTATTATAGTTTCCATGATCTGAGTGGTATCTAAAATACCCTAATATTGCACATGCTTCAAAAAATTGTTTTAATTTTTTCCCATCTTCTTTGCTTGTTGAGCACTAACAAAACATATTGTGGAACACGTGTTGTCCCAATCTTAGGGTGTAATTATTTGAAAGACCCGCAAGAATAATAGCCACTTTAAAGATGCATTGAGGTCCACAAAAATAATAGCTACTTGAAAGATTTATTTTAGGGTTTTCCATAAGTCTATTTGTTTATTTCTTTATTGTCCTTTATCTTTTGGTGATTTAAGTAGAGTTTTAAATAAGTATGCTTTTCCAAACCTAAAGAAATAGTAAAATCTTATATTAAGATAAATAACAAGTATCCAACCAAATTTTATTGAAGTGATATGTTATTTTATAACATAGTAGTCGAAATGCCCTCTAATTGATATTCTTATCAAATTTTATATTTTATATTTAAAATCAACTATTTATTCAATTTTTTATATATATATTAGACTAAAAATTTTAAAAAGTAATTATTGAAAGTTTCATATGGAAAAAAAAATTCTTAAATATCTACAAAGTTGCTAAAATAGTTTCATAACTTCCCAAAAAAAAAAAGATACATCATCATGGAATTTAAGGTAGTAAGTTAAGGCTTTGCGTGTTGGAACCACATAGAGGCCTTCCAACTGTGCTAAACCCAGATGAGAAAGGGGTTTTATTCCAACCCAAAGGTAAAAACGACGTCGTTTTCTCAAACTAGGACGACGCCGTTTTGGGTCAGGACGCAATGAAATAATATTGAATTCACAGTCGTTTCCCAGTCTTTCATTATTTGCCGCTTTTTCCAGTTGCCGGAAACGACAAAGCTTCACGGACTGAGTGGTATAAGAATTTCAATTAACTTAAACAAAAGTGATTTCAAAAAACAGTTTTTAATACAAAAATTATGAATTTCACTCTTCAATAAATTAAAGTGGAAGGAATCTTGGTATTGCGTTCATATGGTAGAGTCAAACAGATACTATATATATGTGAGTGCTTGGTCTCCTGGGAATTCATAAGAGAAAAACAGCAGTTGCAAAGCCTCTCTTCTATTACTTGCAGACCATGGCAGGACGGTCCTTTCAACACCTTCTTAGCTTTCTTGTGCTTTTGTTGCTATGTGCCAAACCTGGCCTGGGGAAAGTTACTGGGTGCATAGAGAGGGAGAGACAAGCTCTCCTTCACTTCAGACGTGGCCTTGTCGATCGCTATGGCCTTCTTTCCTCTTGGGGAGACGACAACAGAGATTGTTGCCAATGGAGAGGAGTCCAGTGTAGTAACCAGTCTGGTCACATCATCATGCTTCATCTTCCTGCCCCGCCAAATGAAGACTATTCTCAAGATGTTATTTACCAGTCTCTAAGAGGTGAGATAAGTCCTTCTCTGCTTGAATTGGATCACTTAACTCATTTGGATCTCAGCTATAATGATTTTGAAGGGAGGCATATACCTCCATTCCTTGGTTCCCTCAGCAGAATGCAGTACCTCAATCTCTCTCATGCCAATTTCGCTCAAACTGTTCCCACTCAACTGGGAAATCTTTCCAACTTGCTTTCCCTTGACCTCAGCGATAATTATCTCTTGAATTCTGGGAACCTGGAGTGGCTTTCTCGTCTTTCTTCTTTAAGACACCTTGACCTGAGTTCTGTCAACCTTAGTGAAGCCATCCACTGGTCACAAGCAATTAATAAACTCCCTTCTCTCATTCACTTGGACTTACAACACTGTTATCTCCCTCCCATCCCCCCACTCACCATTCCGTCTCTTTCCCATGGGAATTCCTCTGTCCCTCTTGTTTTCCTTGATCTCTCTGGGAATTATCTCACTTCTTCAATATACCCATGGTTGCTCAACTTTAGTACCACCCTCCTTCATCTTGATCTCTCTTTCAATGGTTTAAACGGTTCGATTCCGGAATATGCTTTTGGGAACATGAGTTCCCTTGAATATCTTGATCTCCATTCGAGTGAACTTGATGATGAAATTCCGGATACAATTGGAGACATGGGTTCACTTGCATATCTTGATATCTCTGAAAATCAACTGTGGGGCTCAATTCCAGATACAGTTGGGAAGATGGTTTTACTTTCACATCTTGATCTCTCTCTCAATCAACTGCAGGGCTCCATTCCAGATACAGTTGGGAACATGGTTTCTCTTAAAAAACTCTCTCTCTCTGAGAATCATCTTCAAGGTGAGATTCCAAAATCCTTGAGTAATTTATGTAACTTACAAGAATTAGAGTTGGATAGAAACAATCTCTCTGGACAGCTTGCACCAGACTTTGTGGCCTGTGCAAATGACACATTAGAGACTCTGTTTTTATCGGATAACCAGTTCAGTGGATCAGTTCCTGCTCTCATTGGATTTTCATCCTTGAGAGAGTTACATCTTGATTTTAATCAACTAAATGGAACTTTACCTGAAAGTGTTGGACAGCTGGCCAACCTTCAATCCTTGGATATTGCCTCAAATTCATTGCAAGGCACTATCTCTGAAGCCCATCTCTTTAATCTATCCTGGTTGTCCTATTTAAACTTATCTTCCAACTCTCTCACTTTCAACATGAGCTTGGATTGGGTTCCTCCATTTCAACTGCTTTCTCTACGATTAGCCTCCTGCAAATTGGGACCTCGTTTTCCTAGTTGGCTTCGTACTCAAAACCAGTTGAGTGAGCTTGATATCTCCAATTCTGAAATTTCAGATGTCCTCCCAGACTGGTTTTGGAATGTAACCTCAACTGTCAATACCTTGAGTATTTCCAACAATCGGATCAAAGGGACCTTACCGAATTTATCATCAGAATTTGGTTCTTTTTCTAACATAGATATGAGCTCAAACTGTTTTGAGGGTTCAATACCACAACTTCCTTATGATGTGCAATGGTTGGATCTCTCCAATAACAAGTTATCGGGGTCCATTTCTTTATTATGTACAGTTGGTACTGAGTTACTTCTACTTGACCTCTCAAACAACTCGTTGTCGGGAGGGCTGCCCAATTGTTGGGCGCAGTGGGAAAGCTTGGTAGTTCTTAATTTGGAAAATAACAGATTTTCTGGGCAAATTCCAATTTCATTTGGTTCCTTGCGATCAATTCAAACACTACATTTGCGCAACAACAATTTAACTGGAGAATTGCCTTTATCTTTTAAGAATTGTACAAGTTTGAGGTTCATTGATTTGGCAAAAAATAGGTTATCAGGAAAAATACCAGAATGGATTGGAGGAAGCCTCCCAAATCTGACTGTTCTAAACCTAGGATCTAATAGATTCAGTGGAGGTATATGTCCAGAGCTATGCCAATTGAAAAATATTCAAATATTGGACCTCTCTAGCAACAATATGTTAGGTGTTGTACCGAGATGTGTTGGTGGTTTCACTGCCATGACTAAGAAAGGGAGCTTGGTCATTGTTCATAATTATTCATTTGCAGACTTCTCTAGTAAGTATTCACTTATTAGGAATGCCTTTTATGTTGATAGGGCATTGGTTAAATGGAAAGGAAGAGAATTTGAATATAAAAGTACCCTTGGGCTTGTAAAGAGTATTGATTTTTCAAGCAACAAACTATCGGGGGAAATTCCAGAAGAAGTAATTGATCTTGTAGAATTAGTTTCATTAAACTTATCAAGGAACAATTTGACGAGATTGATCCCTGCAAGAATTGGTCAATTGAAATCATTGGAGGTTCTTGATTTGTCTCAAAATCAACTCTTTGGTGAAATTCCAGCTAGCCTTGTTGAAATAAGTGATCTAAGTGTCTTAGATCTCTCTGACAACAACTTGTCGGGTAAAATTCCACAAGGTACTCAACTTCAAAGCTTCAATATTGATTCCTACAAGGGAAATCCTGCACTCTGTGGATTGCCTCTTCTGAAAAAGTGTTTTGAAGATAAAATAAAGCAAGATTCTCCTACTCATAACATTGAAGACAAAATTCAGCAAGATGGAAATGACATGTGGTTTTATGTTAGCGTTGCTCTTGGATTCATTGTTGGATTTTGGGGAGTGTGTGGAACTTTACTACTCAACAACTCATGGAGATATGCCTATTTCCAATTCTTGAATAAAATAAAAGATTGGCTCTACGTGATTATAGCAATAAATATGGCTAGATTACAAAGGAGTCTTCAAAGCTAAATGGTACAATTCTCTCCCTCTCTCACTCTCTTTCATTTGTACTTGTTTTTTCAGGCTAACAATTGTCAAAGAAAAGTAGGCCTTTACATATCCTTGGGATATACTTTATAAATCACGAATGCTAATGCAAATTTTCTTTCCAAGCAACTAATTGAAGGGATTTTTTCAAATTGATGAACATTGATTTTTACTTTGTGTTAATTGCAGGACTGCAACTCTTGTTCTTGCCATATTAGCATGGTTGAATGCAAATCGTTGTGTCCTTCCTTCTATGATTGATCTTGGGATGTAATAGGTTTCTTGTTTTATTTTGAGGATTACTAATGTTCTTTAGATGTGTATTTTATATTTTATTCAGAAATTTGTGTGACATATTATCTCTTTTCTTCCTTACACAATGCTTTTATTTGGTATTTGGATACTTTATGATTCATCCAAACAGTATTATACAAGGATATCAAAGGTATATTAGAGTCCAACTTTCTAATTTTAAAAATATTTCTTTAGCTCTAAAACTAATTTTTTTTCATTAAAATTAAAACAAAATAAAGGATAATGTCATTTGGTTATGTATGACATAAGTTTTCAACCAATTATTAATAATTAAATCATAATTTCAAAACTAAAGAATTTTTTTTTTCACAAGTTATTAATGATATGTTTCTCTCTTTCTAAAAAAACTAAATTACTCTAATAAATGGGAAACTCTTACTTTCAGTTCGTTTAAGCTTTTTCACTTGAAGTTGTCTCACATGTAGATAATTTTTGTGGAATATTTTGTTTTCATCAATTTTATAAAATATTAAGTCTAACTTCTTTTCTTAATAAAAGGTTTTTTCTAAGCAATTAAAAAACCTCTTGTTCTTTTCTCTATTTTAACATAATTCAACTTTAGGATGACTAAAATATGATTGAAAAATATAAAATAAGAGAGAATAATTATTTGGATCTTAGCTGTAATCATTTTGAAGGGAGGCACATACCTCCATTCCTTGGTTCCCTCAGCAGAATGCAGTACCTCAATCTCTCCAGGGCCAATTTCTCTCAAACTGTTCCCACTCAACTGGGAAATCTTTCCAACTTGCTTTCCCTTGACCTTAGCGGTAGTTATTATGAGTTGAATTCTGGGAACCTGGAGTGGCTTTCTCGTCTTTCTTCTTTAAGACTCCTTGACCTGAGTTTTGTCGACCTTAGTGAAGCCGACCATCCACTGGTCACAAGCAATTAATAAACTCCCTTCTCTCATTCACTTGGATACAAAATTGTGGTCTCCCTCCCATCCCTCCACTCACCATTCCATCTCTTTCCCATGTGAATTCCTCTGTCCCTCTTGTTTTCGTTGATCTCTCTTCGAATCATCTCACTTCTTCAATATACCCATGGCTGCTCAACTTTAGTACCACCCTCCTTCATCTTGATCTCTCTTTCAATGATTTAAACTGTTCGATTCCGGAATATGCTTTTGGGAACATGAGTTCCCTTGAATATCTTGATCTCCACAAGAGTGAACTTGATGATGAAATTCCGGATACAATTAGAGACATGGGTTCTCTTGCATATCTTGATCTCTCTGGCAATCAACTGTGGGGCTCAATTCCAGATACAGTTGGGAAGATGGTTTTACTTTCACATCTTGATCTCTCTTACAATCAACTACAGGGCTCAATTCCAGACACAGTTGGGAAGATGGTTTTACTTTCACATCTTGATCTCTCTCGCAATCAACTACAGGGCTCCATTCCAGATGCAGTTGGAAACATGGTTTCTCTTGAAAAACTCTATCTCTCTCAAAATCATCTTCAAGGTGAGATTCCAAAATCCTTGAGTAATTTATGGAACTTACAAGCATTTGGATATGTTTCAACCAATTATTAATAATCAAATCATAATTTCAACATTAAAGAAAAAAGAAATTTTAATCGCAAGTTATTAATGATCTGTTTCTCTCTTTCTAAAAAAACTAAATTACTCTAATAAATGGGAAACTCTTTCTTTCTTGTTGTCAAAGTTTTTCACTTGGAGTTGTCTCACATGCAGATAATTTTTGTGGAATATTTTGTTTTCATCCATTTTTTGCTTATCTCAAGTTAACTTCATTTTCTTCTTAGTGGTTGATTTTATAGGATATTAAGTCTAACTTCTTTTCTTAATAAAAAGCTTTTTCTAAGCAATTAAAAAAAAACTATTGTTATTTTCTCTATTTTAACATAATCCAACTATAGGATAACTAAAATATGATTGAAAAATATAAAATAAGAGAGAATAATTATATTTTAATTATACTCGATAAGTAATATCAAATATTTGATTCACTTATTAGAAAGTAGTATTGATCTCCAACATCATGAGATTAACATCCCAATGATTTTTTTTTTATTTGTTAAAAATTCTTATCTTTCAATACATTACAAAATTCCTTAAACACTTTAGCCCAATGATCTCATGTTGTTTTGTTTTAGTTTTTTTTTCCTTCATTTCCAGTCTTTTTTAAGGTCCTCCATAGCTTGGATTACACTTTGTGAGAATTTACTCAAAAAGTCATTAAGAATCAAGTCCTATCAAGTTTTTAAAATCGTAAAAATGAAAACTTTTATATTACCATTCTTTTATAAGTTTTTGTATTTATTAATTTTTATTTATTTCTTTATGATAAAATCTTTTATCTAAAATATTTTTCATGAAACAATAATTCTTTACTATGATTTTTTAAATTTAAAATTATAAAAGACTTCAATTCTTATTAAAAATATTATTTATATTAATATTTTCTTCTGAGCTCTTTCTATCAGAACAAGTAGTGACTGTGTAGATCCCTCATTTTGGTTCTAGATGAGACTTAATTCTTTCTAGTCATCTTTCGTTCTATTTTCACCTTTTGAATGGTGAACTGTAAAAGACAGGTGGCAAAAGAGGATATTATGGTGGCAGACTATGAGGGTAAGACACGTGGCAATGAGGTTTTGGTTTTTCTGTTGGCTGTTTTAGAGAGAATAGTGGAGTGTCTTGGTGGTAGAAAGAGTCGGGGGTTGTTAGAGGGCAGTAGAAAATGTCCTCTGCAGGGATGGCACGTATCAGAGGGATATATTTTCCTTTTGGGGTATCTTGAGAAAAGGAAAAAGAAAAGGGGGAAGAGGATTTTATAGGGAGGTGATACGCTGGATCTCGAGAAGAGCTGAGGAAAAGCTGTGAAACAGAGAGAGTGAGTAGGCTGTGAGAGAGCCATTGTTGAGAGAGTAAGCAGGCTATTTTTGAGAAAAAAAGGGATCAGATTAGGAGCTCACCAGTTTTGTACTATGCATGCTTGTGGAATCTGAGACCATTTTTTTATGTACTTTATATCTGGTTCTACTTTGGCTCCTTTGGCTCTGTTTATGAACAACTTGTGCATTTCACTTTTTATGAATAACTTGAATATGGATCCATCACTAAATCTGATTGTTAAAGATCATGCCCCAACTTTCTTTTGATTCCACCCTAGTGTAGCTCATTGACAATCCATGAAAGAGGGCTAAGATTCATTGATGTTTCGTTTATTTGTTCGTTTATGCTCTGCCCCTGTTTTCGTTCTTCCCTATATTCCTCTATTTCTGGTGTCTCTGGGTGAGGATACAATAACTTTGGTTAGACAGCCTTTGAGAAGTCTACATATTCCTGGTATCTATCACCATTTTGTTGGCGTGTTGGAGAAGCATTGCATTGGACCAGGATGAGATGGTAAGAGACTTCCAGCTTCGGAGCAATACCTTTGCTTTCTTGCTGAGTACCAAAGCTGGGACTGGAAATCTGATCAGTAAAAAGAATAGTGAGCATTTCGGGTTGAATGAGGGTCCTTCGAGAGTCTACGGATGATGGCTACTTGATTTTGGAGTTGGGGAACGAATTTTCTCACTACCGATGATATGAGTGTCATACTAGTTGCAAAACTGAAGAGAAGATTGGGATGTGAAATGTGGGCAAAATTACATTTGACTGGCATGCATGTTGACATGGGTATCAAGTTCCACTGGAGATCAGGTAGAGGCAATGGCCTTTCTAGGGGGTTTAAGACATAAAATGTGCTTTAATGGCATGAGAATTTCTGGGTCCCTTTCATCTAGTACTGTTTATTTGTTAATTTGGAGACCCATTTTTGGTTTTGTTGAGGGTTCTGAGTTGAAGTTGGCCTGTGTTCATGTGCAAAGTTTTGTTGGTAGAATGTTAAAATCATTAAGAGTGACAGTTTACGCCGAGCCACATTGTTCAGAAAGGAGAAGTGGTTTTGAAGGAATCAATCCCATGAAGTAGTTGCCTCCAACAAAGATTTGAGCATTTTGAAGTCTGGGGCTCTGAGCATTGTACACTTGAAGAATGGCTTCAACAGGGCTCTGAGCATTCTTGGGTTGCTAAAGTTGCCTCGGTTCATTCCAGGTGCTAATCAAAATGATAGTTAAATTAAAGAATATAAATAACATAATGATTTCCAAGCTAATGAGTGTTGTATGCTTATATCATGCTCTATCTATCATCTTTTCTCCACCATAACGGTGTTTTATTTTATTGGTTTTTTGCTGGTACTGGCAGATGTTTGTGGGTGGTGGGAGTATGCTAGAGCTGATCACATGGGGGCAATTTCTTTTGTTGTTTGTTTCTCTACCAAATTCAAAGTGTTAAGCACACAAGGGTAACATGGAGATGTTTATATCCTCTGTAGTCTGTTATGTAAAAGAGTCTGAACAGAGCATATGATTGAGATGCGGCTTCGCCAACAAAATTAGTATGGTGTTTTATTTCTTTTCACAGAGCACCCACCTGCCCATTCCCTGATCGTGAGTGTTATTCCTCTTCCTCGGGATGTCTCGTAAAGGCCCTTCAGTCTATGGCGTTGAAGACGGCATTCTCAGTTTGGAGAGACTCCCAATTTGCTGATTGTAGTTAAGAGTTTCACTACATATATAGTTCTATCATTCAACATACTTATTCCGGAGTTAGGAATGTAAGGGATAAGAGCTTATTTCAGACTATTTATTCATGTTCTGTTTAAGATTTTTAAAAGAAAAACGAATGTGTGGCAAGTGAACCGCTTGAATATCTCCCTCAACACAAATCAGGGAGTTCGACATTCCTCAAAACAAGTACATTATCTCAGTTTGCAGTAAACAAGGAATTTACCGTCCATAGACAAATAAACCAACGGCTGGCATGTGCCTCTTCAAGTAGTCTAGGCTCTGCATTGAACCATTCCACACTTAGAACTTTTGAGAAATCAATAGTTGAGCGACATTCAAATGACTTTAAAGCACTCGAGCTTATTCTTATCATGAAAAAGATGAAACAAAGAGAAATTTAGTTTGCTCTCAACTGCAATCCATATCTTCTGGAAAGGATGAAATTCATTATGGGCATCTCGAAAGCATATTTCAAGGCTGAGAAATTCACGAGTCAATTAGGAAACACAGGGCATGTCAAGATGCTACAGCCATTTGCGTTTTCTTGCTTTAACATGGGAACAAACAGAAAATGATGTAACAGTTCAAGATGAATCAGAAAAGATAGTCTTGAAAGCATCAAGTTTTCCCAAAAGGGGGGGGGGGGCGAGTTCAGACCATGAAGTGTAGGAGAAATTGGTTGGATGCATATCTAACAAGAAGACATGTTTCTAAGGCATATAACCAATTTTCCAGATTCTGATTTTCATGATTTTGATATCGACGAAACTGAGAGTTCCTTTGGGGATGACCAATTTTAGTCTGCATATGATAACAAATGATGAGAGAAGCCTCCTCAATGTAAGCAGCTCAGGGCCTTCTAAGGCATTTCCCTACGTATATTCCAGCAGATAAGGACGAAATTAATATTAGGACTTATGTCTATGGAGATGTGGAGCTAGTCGAAATTGCAATTCAGCTTTCAAAACGTTATTCTAATAGGATGCTTCCAAAGATCCATGAAGCTGGAAATTTGAGACAACAACTCTTTTGCTGTTAACATTTGGAACCAAATCGTAACAGATATTGGTATTGCAATAACCAAGGAGCACATTGACCATCTTGGAATCATAACTCGAGATGGTGCTCCATGATTCTTAAAGGCTTTTGAGGAAATTAAAGGTTTCGAGGTTGATGGTGTACTGATTGGTCAACTTGTTGGCATATTTCCTACATTTCAGGTACAGCGAAGGTGGCAGTGCCAATGAAGGGCTCATGATCTGATGAGCAATATATCTGAAAGGCATCAGGATCTTCACCCCATTCTGCAAGTGATACATGCACGAGCAACAGGCTTGAGATCATTATTGATCCTTATCCGAAAAGATGCTAGTTAGGGAGCAGTTCTGGAAGGAAAAGAATTCCTACAAGCTCCACAAAATGAGAACCTTATTCTCATGATGACAAAACAACAGTAAAAAAAAAAAGTTTGACTAGGAATTCATAATGAACAGGGGAACACAAAAGTTGAGTTACAATGTTAAGGCGAATGAGTGGCAGCACAAGCAGTTTGATCCAAAATCAAACTTTACTGCTGCACCACAAGCTGTTGTTGTTGATGAACAAGGATTAAAATATCGAAAATTAGGGGCAACAGACCATATGACAGGTTGTGCAAGTCTTTTTTCTACTTATACTCCAGGTTCTGGACACATTAAAGTCAAAATTGCATATGGATCTCTCGCTACTGTTGCAGGGGCTGGTACTATAATTTTAGGGCCTCATATAACCTTTTTCAATGTTCTCCATGTCCCAAAATTATCATGTAATTTGTTGTCTAAGGAAGAGCATTGGCAGTGCTAAGGAATATGGAGGGCTCCACAACTTCAAGGAAATACCAAGGATGGACAAGTTCTATCAGTTGGTTGTGAATCTTCCTAGACGACTAAGCAACAAGAAATAGTGTTGTGGCACTTTAGGTTAGGTCATCTTAATTTTCAATATTTGAAGCATTTGTTTCCTTCTTTTTTCAATAATAAAGATGTTTTTTAGTGTGATATTTATCAATTTGCTAAACATCAACGGTCCAATTATCCTTCTCAACCCTATAAAGCATCCAAACCTTATGTAATGATACACACTGCATATGGGGTCCCTCACGTCTACAAAGTCTAATTGGGAAAAGGTGGTTTATCATTTTTATTGATGATCACACGAACTACATGGCTATGTCCTTGAAAGAAAAAAATGAGGCAAAACCAACATTCAAAATTTTTTATCAAATGATTCAAAACCAATCTAATGTTAAAATCCAAGTCTTATAAACGAATAACAAGAAAGAGTATTTTAACACCATTTTGAGGAATTATTTGTTAGAAAAAAGGATTATGTATCAAAGTTCGTGTATAGATACACCTCGACAAAATGGAGTGGTCAAGTGAAAGAATAGACATTATTGGAAGTAGCCCGATCCATTATGCTTACCATAAATGTATCAAAACAATTTTGGGGAGATTCCATTCTTACAACTTATTAAGATAATAAATAATATGTCTACCTGAGTTTTCAATTACCAAACACCATTAAAATCATTCCTTCAATTATATGCACAAACTCAGTCCATTAACCAACTTTCCCTTAAGGTTTTCGGTTGTAGAGCCTTTGTTCATGTTCTTGACCAAAATCAAACCAAACTAGATCCTACAGCATTAGCTATATCTTCCTTGGTTATTCAGCCACACAAAAGGGGTATCGTCATTGCTCTCCTAAAAAACAAAAATATTGTCACTTGGATGTTACATTTTTTTTAGAACCAACCTTTTTCTCCAAAAATTCACTTCAGGGGCAGAATATAGATAAAGAGAATTTTTGGGAATTATCATTGCTAAGCCTACTACTAGAACAACCACCAAACCTGTTGCCTAACCCGACTATATCACCAAAACAACTATTAAACTAGCCTTCTTACCCACCTGAACAGCCAGGTCACCTCTTTAACCAACTAGTGTTTGAAACTAACAAACCAAAAACAACCGAACCCAACTAGACTTGGGGTGTCAATGATAAGTCCCAAACTCAGTCTTTGCGAAGATACTTTGTTTTCTCTTCGGGTGAGAAACGAACCACAATTTGATTGCAAAGAAAAATACCTCCTATTAACGAAAGCATTGGCTGCTTTAAATAAGCAAAGCCACGTACAAACGAACCGAAATAAAAAGGAAACTAACAGCTAACAAATGGAACCCAATACACTTAAAACAGAGCATAACAAACGGAAATAAAATGACTATTCAAGCAAAGACTGGTTAGTCTCCCATGTGGCGTCCTCGACTGGTAGATGCTTCCACTGGATAAGATTTTCTTCTTCAAATTTATTCCCCCGTTTGACCTAGCGAGTGTCCAGTATATGCTGAGGTTCGAGTATAACAGCCCCTTCATCATTAACTGGCGGCAGCTCTTGTGAAGGTTTTGCAAGTTCTCCCACGAAATTTTTTAAGAGTGACACGTGGAAGACAGGATGAATGTGGGCTCCTTCCGGCAGTTGAAGTTTATATGCGACGACCCCAATCTTTTGTATCATTGGATATGGTCTGTAGAAGCGACTAGCTAGCTTCTGGTGGGCTCGTTTGAAGGCTGTCTGTTGTCTGTAGGGGTGCAATTTAAGAAACACTAGATCACCAACTTCGAAGAAAACATCCCGACGTTTTTGATCCGCAATCTACTTCATGCGATTAATGGAAGTCTCTAGATTAATTTTGAGTTGACGCAACAGTTCATCTCTAGCCTCTAGACTTTGGTCGACTTCATGCACCGAAGACATCCCATTATGGTAAATGGGAATTTGAGGAGGTAATATAGTGCCTGAAAAGGGGTCATTCCTGTGGACGCATGATACGTTGTATTGTACGAGAGCTCAGCCCATGGAAGGTAGTTGCTCCACTTGCGTGGCCATTGATGAACCATACTCCGGAGGCATTGCTTAACACAACGATTGACAACTTCTGTTTGTCCGTCCGTCTGTGGGTGGTAGGCGGAGCTAAGTTGTAGCTTGGTTCCCAACATTTGAAAGAACTCCTGCCAGAATTTGCTGATAAAGATGGGGTCCCGGTCGCTGATGATAGACTTGGGTAGTCCATGCAATTTAATAACTCCTTCTACAAACCTTTCAGCCACGATTTTAGCAGTAAAAGAATGAGTTAAGGCTAGAAAATGTGCAGACTTACTCAAACGGTCGACAACTACTAAGATTGTGTCCTTCCCGTGGATGTCGGTAGTCCTTCAATGAAGTCTAAGGTGATGTCGTCCCACACTTGACATGGAATGGGTAACGGCTGCAGGAGCCCAGTTGGAGGCATTGTTTCAGACTTAACCTTCTGGCAAGTTTCACATTTCTTGATATACTATTGCACCGTCTGGTACATTTTTGGCCAGTAGAATTGTTGGGCCAATTTCTTGAATGTCCGCAAGACCCCAGAATTCCTCCTATTTTTGTATCGTGCATTTCATGGAGTAGTTTCGTCTGTAAGGCAGCATGAGAAGGAATGATGACTCTCCCTTTAAAGAAGAGCAGCCCATTACGCCATGCATACGGCCCTTCTAGTTGAGCATTAGCCAGTCGAGTTAGAGATTGGACGTAAGAGTCTCCTTCATAAGCTTTTTTAATCTCATCCCATATGGTCACCATTGGCACATGAAGATGGAGAAGAATTGGACTACTAGACTTGCGTGAGACGGCATCCGCTACTAAATTCTCGTGGCCTAGGCGGTAAATAATCTCATAGTCATAGCCCATTAGCTTGACTACCCATTTTTGCTGTTCTGGCGTAGATACATGCTGCTCCAAGAAATATTTCAAGCTACGCTGGTCGGTGAGAATGAAGAATTTTTTTCCCAGTAGATAAGGACGCCATAGGCGTATGGCCTCCACAATTGCAAGCATTTCCTTGGCGTAGGTTGACCAAGATTTTTTTGTAACCCCCAATGCTCGACTCATAAATGCTATAGGCCTGCCTTGCTATGATAAAACTGCACCAATCCCCTCCCCAGATGCATCAGTTTCAATGGTGAAGGAGTCATTGAAATTAGGCATAGCTAATGTTGGAGTGGTTGTCATTGCTTGTTTGAGAGCTAGAAAGGCTGCTTCGGCTTCATCATTCCAGCCAAATTTTCCCTTTTTGAGCAAGTGGGTTAGGGGTCACGCTATGATGCCGTAGTTTTGAACAAACTTTCTGTAATACCCTGTTAAGCCTAAAAAACCACGTAACTCAGAAATATTAGTGGGGTGTGGCCATGCGACCATGGTTGCAATTTTATTGTTATCAACCTTCACTCCTTGATGTGTGACAATGTGCCCCAAGTACTCCAGTTCCTGTTGGCCAAACACGCATTTGCCTGCCTTGGCAAAAAATTGGTGTTGTCACAAGGTCTCCAATGTTTGTTTAACATGCACCATATGCTCATCCTAAGTGGGACTATACACCAAAATATCATAAAAAAAGACCAAAATGAATTTTCGAAGGTAAGGTCGAAATATTAAGTTCATGATGGCCTGAAATGTCGAGGGTGCGTTACAAAGGCCAAAAGGCATTACGAGATATTCGTAATGGCCATTATGAGTACGGAAAGCAGTTTTAATAACATCGGAAGGATTTACTCTTACTTGATGATAGCCGGCCCTCAGATCAAATTTGGTGAAGTAAGTGGCGCCATATAATTCTTCCAACATATCATCCACTGTTGGAATGGGAAAACGATCCTTGATGGTGGCAACGCTAAGTGTACGGTAGTTTGTACAAAATCGCCAACTGCCATTTTTTTTCTTCACTAGTAGTACCAGCGACGAGAAAGGACTGGTGCTCGGACGAATGAGCCCCGAATCTAACATTTCTTGGACCTGTTTCTCGATTTCTGCTTTCTGAAAGTGGGCATACCTATACGGCCGGACGTTAATTGGCTCGGTTCCCTCCTTTAGCGTAATACAATGATCCACTTCATGTGCAGGTGGTAAACTTGAGGGCTCTTGGAACACGTCCTCATACTCTTTCAACAACCTCTGCATACTTTGCTGGGTAACTTTAGTTGGTGCATCAGCTGGTGCGGTTTCCATGGTTGGTTGGAAACACACAGCAAATAGCGCATGTCCTTGGCGAAACTCCTTCAATATTTCTTCTGGTGAAGCGGCCTGAATGGTTTGCACGTCCACTCCTTGCAGCCTTCGGTCTTGATTTTCCCAAATAAAATCCATGGTCAACTGTTTCCAGTTACAAACCACAGATCCCAGCATTTCAAGCCATTGAACGCCGAGGATAAGATCAAGACCTGATAAGGGCAGAGAGAAAAGGGTGAGGTAGAATTTAGTACCTTGTAATTCTACCCGTACCTTATCGTAACACCCCTGACACGTTAGTCTTTCTTCGTTGGCCACCTGGACAGGGAATGTCTCTGTAGGTATGACTGGCAACCTAAGCATGTTTGCCAAACGGTTGCTGATGAAGTTGTGTGTCGATCCATAACCCACAGGTCCCATGTTTCTTATGGGAAC
Source organism: Vitis vinifera (assembly GCF_030704535.1). Classification (NCBI taxonomy): domain Eukaryota; kingdom Viridiplantae; phylum Streptophyta; class Magnoliopsida; order Vitales; family Vitaceae; genus Vitis; species Vitis vinifera. The sequence continues at coordinate 15,603,415 of NC_081820.1, forward strand.
CAACAAGGAGCGAATTGAGCACTTGGAGACTAGACTCGGTGTAGTTCAGGAAGAACTACAGCGAATGGAGTTGGGTATGATCGACAAACTCCACCATCCGGAGGAAGCTCTCAATCGACTTTCGAACGTGTTGCTCGCTAATCTGGAGTCCTTAAATCAGGCAATTACCACCAAGAAAACCAAAATGGAGGTCGGTAGATCGTCTCGTCCAAATCAGCCAAGCTAGAATTTCCACGCTTCTCTGGAAACGATCCAATGAAGTGGTTCAATCGGGTGGAACAATTCTTTGACTACCAGGGCACTGCAGAAAACCAAAAGGTTCCTATGGCTGCTTACCACCTTGAAGGGGAGGCCAACCAATGGTGGCAATGGCTTCGCAGGATGTTAAAGGAAGGACACGTGATTTCGTGGGGGAAATTTGAAGAGGAATTATGGGCTCGCTTCGGACCATCAGGATGCGAAGACTTTGATGAAGCTCTCTTAAGGATCAAGCAACTGGGAACTTTGAGGGACTAATAGCGCGAGTTTGAAAAGCTTGGCAATAGGGTCCAAGAATGAACTCAGAAAGCATTGGTGGGGACATTCATGGGTGGCTTGAAGGCTGAAATAGCGGATGGGATTTGGATGTTTAAGCCACAGTCGCTCAAAGAGGTCATTAACTTGGCACGGATGAGGGACGATCAACTCGCATGGCAAAGAAGGTTCATGCGGTTACCACCTGTGAGAGCTCCGATAGCTCTTCCACAAGCCACTCGTGTAGCTCTTGCTACACCTGCAAAACCCATTAAGCTTTTGTCTTGGGAAGAAATGCAGAGGAAGAGAGCACAAGGTCTTTGTTTCAACTGCAATGAACGTTTTACAGCAAGCCATAGATGTCAAAAACCACAACTCTTACTCTTGGAGGGGCATGCAGGTAACGTGTATTGTGGGGACGGTACTGATCAACAAACGTTGGAAGATGACCATGGTGGAGAGGCAGCAGAGGTGCAGGAACATGAACGTAAACCAGAGATCACCTTGCACACACTAACAGGATGGACAACACTGAAAACCATGCGGGTAACAGCGAAAATGGGTCGCCATGAAGTAATGGTTTTGATTGACAATGGATCGACACACAACTTCATCAGCAACCGTTTGGCAAACATGCTCAGGTTGCCAGTCATACCTACGGAGACATTCCCTGTCCGGGTGGCCAACGGAGAAAGACTAAGGTGTCAGGGGCGTTACGATAAGGTACGGGTAGAATTACAAGGTACCGAATTCTACCTTACCCTTTTCTCTCTGCCCTTATCAGGTCTTGATCTTGTCCTCGGCGTTCAATGGCTTGAAATGCTGGGATCTGTGGTTTGTAACTGGAAACAGTTGACCATGGATTTTATTTGGGATTTGGTTTATGGCCCTTCTCAGATCGTCGTGGCCTATCAAAGTTCCCAGTTGCTTGATCCTTGAGAGAGCTTCATCAAAGTCTTCGCATCTTGATGGTCCGAAGAGAGCCCATAATTCCTCTTCGAATTTCCCCCACGAAATCACATGTCTTTCTTCCTTTAACGTCTTGTAAAGCCACTGCCACCATTGGTTGGCCTCCCCTTCAAGGTGGTAAGCAGCCATGGGAACCTTTTGGTTTTCTGCAGTGCCCTGGTAGTCAAAGAATTGTTCCACCCGATTGAACCCCTCTGTTGGATCGTCTCCAGAGAGGCGTGGAAATTCTAGCTTGGCTGATTTGGACGAGACGATCTGCCGACTTCCATTTTGGTTTTCTTGGTGGTAATTGCCCTGATTTGAGGACTCCGGATTAGCGAGCAACACGTTCAAAAGTCGATTGAGAGCTTCCTCCAGATGGTGGAGTTTGTCGATCATACCCAACTCCATTCGTTGTAGTTCTTCTTGAACTACACCGAGTCCAGTCTCCAAGTGCTCAATTCGCTCATTGTTGGTTCCCATAAGAAACCTGGCTCTGATACCAATGATAGGTCCCAAACTCAGTCTTTGCTAAGATACTTTGTTTTCTCTTTGGGTGAGAAACGAACCACAATTTGATTGCAAAGAAAAATACCTCCTATTAACGAAAGCATTGGCTGCTTTCAATAAGCAAAGCCACGTACAAATGAACTGAAATAAAAGGGAAACTAATAGCTAACAAATGGAACCCAATACGCTTAAAACAGAGCATAACAAACGGAAATAAAATGACAGAAAACTCTCAACTACAGATGACCCATTTCCTTCTGCACGTAGGACTCTCAACTGCCACGACCTAGTCCAAGTCCAACGGTCCTTCACGTTCCAACTCATCCCAAATATTTGGGATTTGGTTTATGGCCCCTCTCAGATCGTCGTGGCTTATCAGTCAACAACAAAAACAGATTCAAGGCCAGGAGAGATTCACTACAATAACCAAAACTTCATGTCTATTCAAGGAGGAGTAACTCAAGAATAGTAGAAACCAAAATGGATCAATAGTGCTGTCAAGAATAAGAACAAACTGTCCTTCCTGAGGTAAGTGACCTTAATTTGCCTATAGCCATGAGAAAAGGTGTTTGACCATGTACTCAACACCCTCTCACCTCAATTTCAAGCTTTTATTTCCAAACTTTTAGGAGAAGAAGTTCTGGAACATATTTATAAGGCTCTACAAGATCCTCGATGGAGAGAAGCTTTTATGGAGGAAATGAAAGCTTTGGAAAAAAACCGAACTTAGGATTTAGCGGACAAGCCCAGAAGAAATATATTTGTTGGATGCAAATGGTGTTTGCTATTAAATAAAAGTCAGATGGGTTCATTGAAAAGTACAAGGCAAGGTTGGTAACTAAGGGATTTGCACAAACTTATGGTATTGACTATCAAGAAACATTTACCCTAATTGCCAAACTTAACATCATAACAGTTCTTTTATCCCTTGCTGCAAATCTGGATTGGTGAATTCAATAACTATATATCAAAAATGTTTTTATGAATGGAGACCTAGAAGAAGTGTACATGGAATTGTCTCCTAGATTCGATCAAAGAAGGAAGGTAAGGAAAGTCTACAAGATTAGAAAATATCTCTATGGGTTGAAACAGTCTTTTTATGCATGGTTCAAGAGATTTACCAATGCCATCATGAGGCATGGATATACATAGGATCAATCTAATCATACCTTATTTTATCATCACAATGATGGTAAGGTCACTATTCTCATGGTCTATGTGGATGATATCATAGTGATTGGGAAATGATTTAATGGAGAATGAACAATTAAAAGGGAAGCTAGTTGCTTAGTTTGAAACCAAAGATCTAAGACCTCTACGTTACTTTCTAGGGATGGAAATGGCAAGGAAAAAGAGTGAAATATCAGTTTCCTAAAGAAAATATATTCTAGATCTCTTGAAGGAAACCGAGATGCTAGGATGTAAACCTTTGGATGCTACAATGGATTCGGTAAAGGAGATTGAAGGATAAAAAGAAAGCACACCTGTCAACACTGAAAGATATCAATGTCTAGTAGGGATGCTAATTTATCTTTCCCACACTAGACTAGACATCGCTTTTGCAATAAGAATTGTGAATCAATACATGCATGCTCTTTACAAAGGACATATGGAATCCATGTATAGAATTCTAAAGTATCTCAAAGGATCTATAGGGAAAGGATTATTCTTTAGAAAAAAATGAAACAAGAAGCATTGAAGGGTTCACGGATGCTAACTAGGCAAGTACCATAGAAGATCAAAGATCAACTTCAGGCTATTGCACCTTGGGGCAAGTACAATATATTAACCCATTCCACATCAGAACTCATAAGCCAAAGTCCAAGCTTGGTTCAAAAACTTAGGCCTTGAGATTGAGTGTTGCAACATCTTGGACATGGGCATCTATCCCCACTTGGAAATTATTGCTCACCATATTTGTGTTATAAAAGTCTATAATGGTTTTGGAAATTCTATCCTTATTCTCCATTTTTTTATTAGCAAATAAAATAAAAATTATATTTACATTCAAGCAAGGATTTACTAATGTCAGTAAATATACATATCGATTTGATAGGTTGGTGGGTCATTGAATCAAGTTAAGTCAGATCAGATTTAGCTAGCCAACAAGTTATAATCACATTTTACATCAATTTAATTAGGAATTTCCTTTCAAAATAAAATCACATTAAATCAGCTTACTACCTCTTGTAGTTGATATACATTTAACAAGGAATTGATTGTCAAATTTATAAAAGTCATATTTTAATAGGCTAATATTTGGAATTATAATAGTTTCATTAAACATGACAACTTTTAATTTAAGAGAAAAATGCCTCCATTAGAGATTAAAGAGGAGCTTTTAGTTTCAAAAAAGAAAATCCAAAATAGCATTTGTCTCTCCTTAGTCTTATGGAAAATTTTATTTCATAGGAGGAAAAGAACTTCTATGTTTCAAAATTTGGAAAAAATAAAAAATAAAAAGTTACGATTTATAAGTTAGTAGAGTATTTTGAAATTTTAACTTTTCTAACATAGTATTTTAGCTGAGTAATTCCCAATACTTTTATTTTCAAATTATTTCTTATCACTCAATCACAAAGTCCACAAACTTCATTTCCTACAAATGAAATGAAAATCAAAATTAGCAAAAAAAAAAAAAAAAAAAAAAACCAGTATATTGGTGTCATAAAATAATATGTGGATATAATCTTGCTTTATTTTTGACAAAATAATAACTTGAATATTTGATTTGGTTGTTTTGATGTAGATCCAAGAAGTGAAGCATTGTGGACTTGCATTTTTTCACGTGCGCCCCCACTCAATCGGTGAGACTCACTTTTATTTGTGAAAAATTATTTTTGAAAAAGTCAGAGTAACCAATTTGTGGACCTACATTTTTCACGTGCGCTCCCACTCGATCGACAAGACTCGCTTTTATTTTTGAAAAATTATTTTTGGAAAAGTCGGAGTCGTCACTTATTTTATTTTATTTTAAAGGGAAAATAAAATAAGAAATAAAACCCTAAAAAAATGACTCCACATTTTTGGAAAAGCATGTCTCGAAAAATCTAAGTCTAGGTCCGGGGATCAGGTTATCTATTAGGAAGGTACCTCTAAAAGGTAGCATCTCTCTAAGCCTTACAAAGGTCTCTACTGACTAATTTAAGGGAAATGTGGCAATTAATTGATTAATTGAGGATACCTAGGTAGGCTAAGGTGATTTCAAAAAAATAGCATGCCAAACAAGATCAAATCATAATAAATGAGAGTTAGGATGCGTACCTGAACCGCTTCTCAAGCGCTATCATAAAACATCAAAGTCAATATAGAAATATAACACACGACATGTATTTAATCATAGCAAATCAAGCATACATCCAAGAACCTAAGGATCATATCAAACATAAATAAGGCTCATAACAACATGCATGTTCATGAAATTCTGAAAAGTAAAGATAGAGAGCGCACCTAGATAACATGCATAATTTATAAGATTCCTCCAAAAATGTAATAATGGTTAGGACAAGTATAAATTATATAATATCTCTATTATATCTAATATATAGTACCAAATCCAAAAGTGAACCAAGGTAAGTCAAATGACTCCAAAAGCAGATAACAAATTCCAACAAGTACTGAGTCATCAACATGCATATAGTAAAGGGAGCATCACAAAAAAATTGCTAAAAAAAATGTCTTGGAGTGGAATTTAATCACAAAAAATTTCCATAAGCAACTCCTACATATCTAGAACAAGATACCAAAATCAAAACACTCATTCGAATGACAAATTGCAACAAAGACACCCAAAAATTCCAAAAGGTCCAAATTAGGTAAAAAGAAAATAATGACATGCATAAACGAATTTTTTAAAGAATTATAAGACATCACATAAATTCTTACAAAAAATCACATACATCATTCAAGGTGTTTATATCACAAAGAAAATAAATCCAGGGTTGGGTGGTACTAAAAAATATTTTAAAAACACTCAAGCTAATCAAATGTCCATATTCCATCATGCACAGTAGGTACAAATTTGAAAAGTCATATCTCCCTCAACGAGGCATGTGTTTTAATATTTTATGTGTCTAAGATCAATTTCAAGAAGCCTAGAATTGAGAAAAAAATATTGAATCAAATTTAAAAAATCGCCTGGTATTTTATTTTTTCAAAAAGTTCTCGAGTGTCCAGAACTGGGTGAAAACAAAGCCCCCCTAAAGACTCATTCATATTTTCTATTCCAGAATGACTTTCTAACTCAAATGAAAGTTTAAATTCAAGTTCAAGAAGTGAGGAAAGTCATGCAAGTTTTGGAAAACTTTTAAAAACATTCTAAAGTTTCTAAAATGAATTTTAAATCTAAAGGGTCAGTGGCTATAAGTGAAAATTTGTAGCAAGGAAGAGTTTTGAAAAATTTTCTTATGTAGGGGTTTCACCAATTCCCTAATTGATATATACAAATCCAACCTAAAATCATCCCATTTGTTTGGGACCACAAGCTTGAATTCATATTCCGTTCAAAACCAGGATATTTTTTTGAAAACTGAGAAAGATGCAAAATGATCAAAACATGGTTGCATATTTTTAAAGAAAATGGGATTTTGATTCTGAAGACTGTATATTTTTTGCACAAAATTTTCAAAGGTATCTTTTGAGAAAAGCATTTGACTTTAAAGTAAAGGGAATTAGTATGAAAACAACAAAACATAAGAAATGAAATACCGAGCAAAACAGAAGAAAACGAATTCACAAAGTGAAATTTTTTACAATCTGAGTAAACCAAAGTGGTGAGAATGGAGGCCAATCTTCACTTTTTTTTTTATGACCTATGAAAATAAAATTAAAGATAAAATTATTATAGCAACCTACCAGAGATGTTTAGATCAAGTAAACTAACATTTTAACAAATCCAACTTTTAATTTGGCACCAAAAATTACATGCTAACGTTTTAAAAAATCTAACTTTCATTCTATTACTAAGGAGTATGGAAAACAAGTGTCTAAAGAAATTCTATCTTTTAAATGATCACCAAGAATAAAAAAAAAAAAAAAAAGACTTCAAGAAAATCTTAAACTAGCATAGATAATCAAGAACTAATTGTTGGAATTTTAAATGCATCTAAACTTAAGATAAATCAATCAAGCGCTTAGAAATGAGTTTTAAAATGAAACTAATAATACGGGATATTCACAATTATCAACTTAGTTCCAAAGAAATAGTAAACGTCATCGGGATCACTAAAACAACATCTAATAATCTAAAGAACAACATATAATGGCATAAATCATCAAAAAACAGTAACTTATTGCTTAGAATCGAATGTAAATTAACATGGGTTTTTAAAATTAACTACTAAGGATTCAGGGAATAAACGAAACATCATGGATCAATATAGAAAAGAATTCATAAGTATGCACTAAGGGGATCAAAAGATTTCATGAGTGTTGATTTAAAAAAAAAACAGTTGATTCCTAATTCAATAGTTCTAATGAATTTTATTTATAAAAGAAAGTTTTGATTAGTTTAAATAATAAAATGCTTTAATTTCATTTAAGGAAAATACTTTTAAAAAGTTTATTTACACGAAAATAAATGTTATTACTTTTGTAAAAGAAATATTTCATGAGTATTAAAAAAATAATTGATTTCCTATTCGATAGTTTTAATGAATTTTATTTATAAAAGGAAGTTTTGATTAATTTAAATAAAAAAGGCTTTAATTTTATTTAAGGAAAATATTTTTAAAAAGTTTATTTACACGAAAATAAATGTTATTACATTTGTAAAAGAAATATTTCATGAGTATTAAAAAAATAATTGATTTCCTATTCGATAGTTTTAATGAATTTTATTTATAAAAGGAAGTTTTGATTAATTTAAATAAAAAAAGGCTTTAATTTCATTTAAGGAAAATACTTTTAAAAGTTTATTTACAAAAAAATACCATAATTCTATTTTATTTACAAAGGAAAAAAAATTCATAGGAAAGAAATGAACAAAAATAATAATAATGATAAATTTTATCTATAATTATAATAATAATAATAATAATAATAATAATAATAATAAAACCTCATAAAAAAAGAAAAGAAAATTATCTCACCATTTTTAAAAATATTTTATAAATGTGAAAAAAATATATTTTATAATTTTATTTAAATTGTGTACGATATTTAGAAAGAGATAGGATTGTAAAGTATTGGAATAGGATTTTTTTTTTTAAATAGGAAAATCTTTCGTGGAGGATGATTGGCTATTGTGCGTCACCATTGTTTTCATTTTTTTTTTTTTTTTAATGTAATTTCCGGGGACTCATTAGAATATGACCACATATGGAACCGTACTAGCGGGAAGGCCGACATCCTCAAGCCTAGGGTGTACTTCCTTCGCCAAGGAGCGATTTAGATTAAGCCTTGGCACACGCCAGCCATGGAAGGAGATGGTCCAACTCCGGTCACTCTCCATTCCGACCAACGCTACTGGAGCATTCCAGAAAATCCAGAACCCACGCTGCCTACTTTCGAATAAACTACATCATCGTCATTCTCTTCATCTTCTTCATCGCGGTATCCATTCAGATCAAGCCTTGGCACACGCCATCCATGGAAGGAGATGGTCCAACTTCGGTCACTCTCCATTCCGACTAACGCTGCTGAAGCATTCCAAAAAATCCAGAACCCATACTGCTTTCTTTCGAATAAACTACATCATCGTCATTCTCTTCATCCTCTTCGCCACGGTATCCATACCCATCCCCAAGTCCTTCACCATATACTCCGCATAACCACTTGGTCTAACCTCTCCATCATCTTCTTCCCGAACAACTCCATCGCTTTTGATCCTGCACGCACTAACACTCTATATTGCGCCTCCATCTCCACTACCAACCTGCACCATTATTCTTCCACTCAGTCGAAACGGCCCATTGCACCACCCTCATAATCTCATCTCGACACCACCATGGATGGTCATCACCATCCTCCATCGGTCAAAGTCAATCATCGTTGTCATACCTGTTGTGCACCAATGTTCTCCTTCACCACTCTCATCTTCACAACTCGCCACTTCCTTTTCCTATCTTTATTCTCGTCAACATCACAAAATCATTCATTTTCACCCTTTAGCCTCGTGCAAATGCCCACAACATATCATGCTCGCTTCAATTCCGTCATAATCGATAGCATAATTCCCATCATAGCCGGCCATGATCTCATTCCATTCATTTACTCATATAAATAAGAAAAAATAAAAAAATAAAAAATAAAACATACGAAGGACATCATTCAAATCATAGAAGACCATATATTCACATTCGTTTGCATTTTGAATCAAACAAAACATTGTCGAAGAACACTAACCTTGCCTGAAGAATGGTGTGGCATGATGAAGATCCTTCCTCTTCTCAATGGTGCGGTTCCTCTGGAAAATCTCTTGATGATGAGGTTGCCTCTTCTCAATCGTCCATCTTCCCTCTTCTATCCACTTTTTTCACTTTGTGCAGCTGTTCTAAAAAAAGATCTCTCCAGCACACTTGCCATCCTTCGCTACTCTTTCCGCTCATTTTTCTTTCTTTTTTAGTGCTTTTCACAACCATGGTAATGGAAGGAACAACAGAAACAATCCACCTTCCCCCTTTCGGATCACCTTCCCTTTTATCGTGTCTCTCTTTCATTTTCTTTCTTAATCCATTCTCCATCATCTAGTTAGCTTATCTGCAGCCACGGTGATGGAAAAAAAAATGGCAGAAAAGGTTTCCTTCTCCTCTTTCAATTACTCTCCATCCCCTCAAATTTTCCTTTTTTTTCTTTGCTTTTCCTTTTCTCTCTTCTTCTCTTTCTTAATTTTTTTCTTTTTATAGGGCACGTGGGATCCATGCAAAACAAATAATAAATAAATAAATAAAAAGAGATAGGAAAATAAAAATACCAATAAAAGAAAATAAAGATTAGAATAATAAAAAAAAACTTATAACTAAAAATTAAAAATCCATAATATGCAATTTTAAAGGAAATTAAAAATATAGATCACATGCAAAACTAAAATGAATTATCAACTCAAACAACTTTCTATCAAAACAAATTAATAAATGGATAAATAAAAACAAAATGAATATGATTATTAAGCTCATGTAATTTCCTAAAAGTAAATAAATAAATGAACAAAACTAATAAATTGGGAGAGATAAAAAAACAAAAAACAAAATCAAGCACCTACAAGCCGTACGAGCCATCTATCCATGCAAAAAATAATTTGAATGTGCCTAAGTCTAAACTAGGGCTACCAAGAGTCACAATGGAGTTAGATAATTCCCTCAACCAAAGTCCCCAAGGTGACTTAGAAAAGATAGGCTACACGAGTAGTAATGGGCAGCCAGGGAACTGTTGTAAAATACTAGACAAATACCTTATAAGACATTTGTTAAGATGACAAAATGAAGGGTCTACAAATATGCTCCTCTTCGGTAGAGATCACGAGTATAGGGAATGTGAGTAAAAATACAAATAATGAGCGAAACGAAGTAAACTATACTGAAAACCTAAAAGAAAAGGACCAGAGATTTTGTCCTAGCACATGACGAGAGAAAGCTCGGAACACGAGGTCATAATCACAAAAATGGAACAACTTTAGGCTGTGAACGCAAGACTCTATGTAGAGAGAAATGACTTTGGGTCGTGAGCTCAAGGCTCTACTAAATAGAAAATAAATGACTTTGGGTCGAGAGCTCTGGGCTCTAAATGGAAAAGATATGACTCTAGGTCATAAATGAAAATAATGGTGGCTCTAAACGCCTACGAAAATTATGGCTTTGAATGCCTATGAAAATGATGGCTCTAAATACCTATGGAAATGGTGGTGGCTCTGAACGCCTATGAAAATGGTGGCTTTAAACACCTATGAAAATGGTGAGTTTGAACGCCTATGAAAATGGTGGCTCTCAACGCCTTTGAAAATGGTGGCTCTCAACGCCTATGAAAATGATGGCTCTGAATGCCTATGAACATGATGGTCGTTCTGAACGCCTCTGAAAATGGTGGCTCTAAACGCCTATGAAAATGGTGGCTCTGAATGCCTATGAAAATGGTGGCTTTGAACACTTATGAAAATGGTGGCTCTGAATGCTTATGAAAATGGTGGCTCTGAGCGCCTATGAAAATGATGACTTTGAACGCCTATGAAAATGGTGGCTTTGAAGGCCTATGGAAATGATGGCTCTGAACGCCTATGAAAATGGGGATGGCTATTCAGGCTTATGAAAATGAGGGTGGCTCGTTCGCCTATGAAAATGGTGGCTCTGAACGCTTAGTTGTGAGAGAATGATGAGGGGAAAAATGCCTCAGTGTGGTGTGTCATCACAAATCTCGATCCACTTAAAGGGTCTAAAAGAGACTCCATGAGTCTCAAAAGATGCTCTGTCGATGAGTCAGAATGTTCAAATCAACTATAAAATAACGTCTCACAATCCGTCTGACTAAATCGAGGCCTGACAAAGTGTCCTAATAATCTGGATATCTCTAACTCGAGATACCTTGTTGGAGGAATCTGTCGTCATATCAAAGGAACGACCCACTGGCGGGTCTCAAGAAAAATGGTCCATTGGGGTAATTGTCACTACCTCAACATAATGATCGATTGAAAAGTCATAGGTAATGAGACAGTCAAAACCTAAAGGTCGGGCTCCTTTGAAGACTCATCTTGGCATAAATCATCGATATTGTAACCAATAATGCGAATAAATATCCCTCGGCTGAATAAAGAAAACGGTAATAGCTCCGTGAGAAGACGATCATCTCCACAACAGAAAAGGGGAATATGCCCCAGTATAGCAACTGATGCATCTTGCCATGTGGGTAACCGAGGAAAATATGCCCCAGTATAGCAACTAGTACATCTGGTCTGTCCTGATGACTCGAGAATAACTTAATGGGGATGTATAAGAGATCTGACATGTGCTCCACTGAAATGATGATATGGGAGTCTATGCACTTGAGACAACTCCATCAAAGAATCACGACAATATCAGAAAGTATGAGCTTGGCTGAATGACTCAAGAAAGACTTCACTAGGGAATAATCGTAAAATAAAATAAAATCATCAACTCGACATGTATCTCATAAATGAGGATAATCATGCAAATCAATGTAGATTTACAAATCTCAATCAAAACGAAAATATGCCCTAGTATGGCACAGATGTGTGGTAGGTCGAAAAAAAAAAAAAAAGATGACTCCGAATCATCCATCACCAAGTGTGTAATCCTAGTCATCCATGTCCATAGGTGAATCAGATCCACATATCAAAAGGTGTCTCTCAGAAGAAGAAGCATAAGAACATCTAAATATAAAAAAGTGTGGGCATGATTGAATGGCCTAAAAGAGGCCCCACTAGGGGATCATGATAAGTTAACAAACAGGTCATCGTCTTGGTGTGTATCTCGTAAGTGGAGATTATCATGCAACTCCATGAAGATCTATAAATCTTAATCGAAAGGGAAATATGCCTCAGTATGGCATATGATGTATGGTAGATCAAAAAAATTAGACGACATCGGATCATCCATCATCAAATATGCAATCTCAATCATCCATATCCACAATTGAATCGAGTCCATTCATCAGAGAAATGTCTCCCGGAAGAAGAAGCATGATGATATCTAAATATCAACCAAATCTCAAACACCTGTCCAAGTAGAGGCTGTCGAAGACGACATTTGATCTCATGGCCTCAGGGTGGTCTTAAAACACGGGACGTAAATTAGGCTAGGGCGATACGGTAATAGAAATGAAGGGAAACTAGGCCCAAATACCCAATAATAAAAAACCCATGCCCTTGTGTATAAAATGCGACATGTATAAAATAACTCATGAGCCATGAACCGAGGTAACCAAGGGAAATGTCATGGAACAAGAAAAAATGATAAGTATTCAAACTATCAATGAAATGTGTGAATGATGTGTAGAAAGTATCGAACCAGAAATGTGTCAATATGAGGAAATGGATAAAAGGTGTAAGGCAGATCTGGAAGGAGGTGATGGGATACAAAATAAAGCAATGAGAAAGTAGAATGAATGATGATCAACCCATATCAGTACAATAAAGGAAAGTCATATCACCAATGATGGAATGGTGGGTGAGACGATGATCTGGAGACCCTAGTAAAAGGTCACTCATCTCTCATATGTTACTCATCTCTCATACCTAATACATATCAACCTTGATCCAAGAAGCATAGGATCTCATAGAACTCTCACATGAACCTTCGACACTCCGAATGCATAATGAAAGTGACTCAAAGAGAGAAATGTCCTCATGGAAAACTCGCGCAAACCCTTAATGATAAACTCGATAAACCCTTAAATAACAACACATGCTCAATGGAGTAGGATGCCAAGTACAAACATATCATTGCACTTTTTTTTTTTTTTTTTGTGGCCATACCCTAGTCATCAATAAATCTTACTCCAATGAGAAACTAAAAGGAATGAATAAACTCCCTCAAATTACTAACGAACACATGAAACCACATCCTATGAGATAAACCCTCAAGCTAAAATCTCTAAGTCAATGTAAAATGATGGAATGAAAGGGGTGATATGACTACCCTCTATACATTAATATGTGAAGAATCAACATTCCAAGTGAAGAAAGTATGAAGTGTAACGACCAGTAATGAAATCCAAGATAGAGATGAAAATGTGAAAATATTGGAACGTAACAGATGGGGTGGTGAGGTGATAATAGAAAAGATGAGAAAGATAAGCCTAAAAGTCAAAAGCTCATGAGACTCTCCTAGCAAAGCATAACTATACATTAAAGGGCCCCAACCCGGGTGTAGAAATGATAAGCAAGGTTATAGAAAAGAAAAGGTTATAGCATACCACGTGAGGCTCAATGGGCTTGCAACGGTCTAATATACTAATAAATGTGATAAGGTGTAAGGCTGATCGAAATGATGGCCACCCATCCTACGACCATAATCTCAAATGTAATACTTCTTTAGCTAATCCACATTGATGGGCTCTGAAAACTGGTTTTCATCTAAGTCGGTCAACCATGCAACCCCTTCTGAAGTCAACTCTCAAATAACATAAGGCCCACTCCAACTAGGTCTGAACTTCCCTCTAGGGTCTCTAACTAAGCCTCTAAGAATCCTCAAAACCAAATTCCTTTTCTATAATGGTCTAGGCTTAACCTGTTTCCTAAAAGCACGTGCCATCTTTCTTTGATAGGCCTGAACATGATCCGCTGCTCTCAATCTCTTCTCATCTAAAAGGTTAAGCTAATCAAATCTAGCTTGAGCCCACTCTGTCTCAGAAATCTGCTGCTCGAGAGCTACTTTCAATGAACTCATCTCTGTCTCAACTGGCAAAATAGCCTCCATACCATATACCAAATAATAAGGCATAGCTCCTGTAGGGTGCGAAAAGAGGTACGATATGCCCACAATGCAAAATGGAGTTTCTCTAACCAATCTCGAGAGGTTTCAACCATCTTCCTCAAAATCTTCTTAATGTTTTAATTTGCGGCTTCTGCTTTCCCATTAGTTTGTGGCCTATATGCAAAAGATCTATGATGTCGGATGCCAAATTTCTGTAACAAAGTGTGAACCTCAGCTTGAAAGTGTACTCTTCTGTAAGAAAATCAACTCATGTGGCACCCCATAGCGACAAATAATGTGTGATATGATGAAACTGGCAACTCTAGCAGATGTCAACCTCGTATATGATGCAGCTTCCACCCACTTGGTGAAATAATCTATGGCAACTAGGATAAACTCATGACCACTAGAAGATTTTAGTGAAATCTTCCCAATAATATCAATACGCCGTACTGAAAACGACCATGGTGAGGTCAAAACGTGTAACTTTGATGGTGGTGCATGAATAAGATCACCATGAATCTGACACTTTGGACATCTCTGAACAAACTAATAACAATCTGTCCCCATAGTCATCCAAAAGCAACATGTCCTCATAATCTTACGGGCTAGCATGTGTCCTCCCATGTGTAGGCCACAAACTCCCGCATGAACCTCTCTCATCACTCGATCTGTAGAGGCTCGATCTAAACATAATAAATACATACCATCAGTTGATCGCCTTTATAGAGTCTCTTTGCAAATCACAAATCTAGTGGCCATCTACCTCAATGCCCTTCGATCTTTGGCTATGACGGCCTCTGGGTATGTGTTAGATCTAAGAAATCGATATATGTCATGATATCATCTTGGACTTTTGTCTCTCCAATAAGACAATAGTAAGTGGGTGACCACCTCGACTCAATCAACAATGGACGTATAATCACATCGGTCGGAATGTCCACGGAAGAAGCTAAGGTAGCTAAGGCATCAACAAACCGGTTTTGTGCTCTAGGTAGACGAGTGTATCTTAAATCATCAAATCTCCTAACCAGTAACTCTAAATAAGCATGATACGATCTAAGATTTACGTCCCTGGTTCTCCAATCACCTTGAATCTGTCTGAGTACCAAATTAGAGTCACTGAATACCTCCATCTGTCTAATGCCAAGCTCCAATGCAGTCTCTAGACCAAGGATACAAGCTTCATACTCAACTATGTTGTTCGCGACGGGATGTTGATTTGAAAACGCAAAGCGAACTAACCTCGGAATATGATCACCTTGGGGGGATATCAACAAAACGCCTATCCCAAACCCTGATTGGTTGGTTGCACCATCAAAGTACATGCGCCAACCTGATAAGCTAGTCATAGGAATGAACTCGTCATCTAGGAAAACATCATCAACTGGTCTACCCTTAGATATCAGTAATAAGGCTAAGTGATCGACGACAATGCTTTCCTTGATAGACTTCTGAGAAACATACTGAATATCAAACTCTGTCAAAAGTATGAGCCATCTCATCAATCTACCAGTCAATGCAGGTCTGTCAAACAAATACCTCAATGGATCTAGTCGAGAAATCAAACACACTGAATACTCAGTCAGGTAATGCCTCAATCTCCTGGTGGTCCAAACTAATGCTAAGCAGAGGCGCTCAATCATAACATATCTCATCTCATACTCTAGTATTCTCTTACTCAGATAGTAAATAGCTCGCTCCCTCCCTGAATCATTAAGCTGAGCTAGCATACATCCCAAGGTCATGTCTGAAACTTACAAATACAAAATAAGTGGGCATCCAGGCATAGGAGGCACTAAAATAGGAGGAGAAAGCAAGTAGTCCTTGATCTTCTCGAATGCAATCTGGTAATCATCATTCTAAATTGTTGGTTGATTCTTTATCAAAAGATGAAAAATGGGCTCACATATGTTTGTCAATCTGGCTATGAAACGACTAATGTACTATAACCTGCCCAAAAAACCCTTGATCTCTTTCTCAGTCCTTGACATAGGCATGTCAAGTATGGCTTTGATCTTATCTGGGTCAACCTCTATACCCCACTCACTGACCATATGCCCCAACAATTTCCCAGAAGTCACTCCAAAGGTGCATTTTTTGGGGTTTACCCTCAACCTGAATTTTTGAATCCCCTTAAAGAATCCCTCTAGAGCCATTAGGTGATATGCTTAACCTCGGGATTTCACAATCATATCATCCACATAAACTTCCACATCCCTATGTATCATGTCATGAAACAAAGTGGTAGCGGCTCTCTGATAAGTAGCTCATACTTTCTTCAACCCAAATGGCATAACTCTATAACAGTAGCTACCCCACTCGGTAATGAAGGTTGTCTTCTCCATCCATGAAAGACAACAGCGAATAGCCTACAGTGCTATCGACCAACAAATAGATATGTGGGAGAGGAAAATCATCCTTAGGGCTGGCTTTATTAAGGTCTTTGAAATCGACACAAACTCTAACCTTGCCATCCTTTTTGGGAATTGGGACGACATTAGCCAACCACTCTGGATACTCAACCATTGATATAAATCCAACATTGAGTTGTTTCTGAATTTCCTCTTTCACCTATAGACTCCAACGTGGGTGCAATCGCCTCAGTTTCTACTTAACGAGTCTTACATGTGGTAAGATAGGCAGATGGTGCTGGACTATAGAGGGATCCAAACCTGGCATGTCCTCATAAGACCACACAAAAACATCCAAGTATGACCTGAGTAAATGAATAAGTCTATCCCTCTCATCTATAAACAGAGGTGAACAATCTTTAGCTCTCTAGGTTGATCCTTTGTGCCAAAATCAATAGTCTTAACATCCCTTGTAGCAGGTGAGACTTTCTCATCTATAGGATCTGAGTCATGATAAGAAGAGTCTCTATTTGAATTAGGTTTCACGATCTCATCATCTATATCAAGTATTTGTGGAGTGGGTGAGTGGGGTGCAGATAAACAAATACTATCACAAAAGACAGGCAAATACTCGAAAAATACTCAAATCTATAGATACGAAATCATAAACATTGTCTGAGTGGGAAATGAATCCCAATAAAATGTCAAATGAAAGAGGTGGGTTCACAAAGTTGGACGTTCCCTCAATAAATCCAAAAGTGTCCTCAAACTCATCATCACTAACTGTAACATCCTCTATAAGCTCTGGAGCAAGAACTGTCTGGATATCCTCAACAATCTCGATAGCAGACACCCCAAACAAATCGAATGATGAAGCAGGCTCATGTTGAACCATCTTGGCAATCTGACTCATACTCATGTCCATCTCATCTCAATACTCGTCATGAGGAACAACTCCATCAGTCACCCCAATAGGCTCAATGTTTACTCCATAATTAGTAGTCTCATTTGGAAAGCACAATGATAAGAAGCTGGCTCGATCTGGTGATGAAGGAGCAATCATCACTGAAACTAGTGCGTCAAAAGTCTCATCTCCTAACTGTAAATGGTGAAATTGATGTTGAAGCTCATCCACTCCCTCTATATTAGTCACATCGCTAAAATCCCCCATATGAGGATGAACCTCTGATCCTCTGATGTAGTAATCTGCCAAGCTCATCCTATAAGATGAACAGGATAATCAAATGATGTGCAAGTTTAACGGGCTCTCACTCTCTCTTGGTGCAAATGCGCCATATACCTATAGTTAGCCTCTATAGGAACAAACCCAAGCCCAAATGGTGTATCATGATGGACAGTAGCCACAAACTCCATAGGCTTGTGCTGACGTCATCCCAACCCCGAACTAGGTATAAAAGACATACCCCTCATCATGTCGAGTACCACCATACTACTATGTTGATCAAATGACATAGTTACGAGATCTCTGCAGAAGTCCCCAACCTCAAGAGTCTGCACCTTATCAAATGTAAACCCGATAAAAAATAGGTCATCCTTACTATGATTGATCTGAAGCATCGGCTCGGAGGAGGCAAACATATCTTTAGGAAACTGTACTACGATGACTTGCCTATCATGTATAAACTTCACCTTCTAATGAAGGGGAGATGGAATAGCCCCGACCCTATGAATCCAAGGTCAGCCCAAAAGTAGGTTAAAGGATGTGGGAATCCTCAAAACCTGGAATAATTTAGGGAATGTAGTCAGACCAATCAACAACTCTATCATCAAAGTACCCATGACCTCACTCTTAGTACTGTCATATGCTCTAACCGTCTGTGTAGAGGGACCAAAGTCTAAAGGTGCATAGCCAAGGGCGATAGCAGTAGCCAATGGGCAGACGTTCAAGGCTGAGCCATTGTCCAACGGGACAGATGGAACTTTGTGGCCTGAACAACCAACTGTAATATATAGAGGGCGTGCATGGTTTGAATCCTCTGGTGGCAAGTCATCATCTGAAAACACAATACATGTGGCCTTGTCGGCCGTCATCATATGAATCAACCCCTCCGGGGTAGTGGTGGTCTCCACGAGAATCTGGCTCAAAGCTCGAATCAATGCATCTCTATGAGCACTAGAAGATGCTAGCAAACTCCATATAGATATGCAGGCCTGTGTACTCTGTAACTGCCTCAGTATCTCATCATCCTCTCTCCTGACCTCCTCATGAGAGACAACACCATCAAATGGACTGGCTACTAGAGGTGAGGCCTGATCTACTCTCCCACTATGGGTTATAATTTGTACATCTCTCCCCTCTAAATCGTCATCATCTGGCTGTAGGATAAATGAGACGAATGGGCCCTGACGTGTCGTAGCCAACGGTGCAGTAGGAGTCAACTCAAACGGTACCCAATCTGAAATCAAACTGAATGGAGTAGAAGTTTGAGAACCCACTGTGTCAACCTCATAACCATCATCTAAAAAAATCGGCTCTGGAGATCCATCATCCCAACTCATCATGTGTATGCTGTCATCTTCTAAAAAATCTATGTGATGGATACCGCTCGGGAGTGGTGGCATTACATGCGTAGAGTGAGCTGGTAGAGGGTTCGTGGTTAGACTTGGTTGCCCCAAGTTAACCAAACCCTGGTCTATCAAGTCTTGCATAGCACGTCTTAGAGTTGAGCAGCAATCAGTGTCATGTCTTGGACTCTGATGGTAAGCATAGTGAACGTCCATCTTGAACTGAGGTGGCACGGACTGGGGTACAGGCCTAGGAGCTAACTGAGTCATCAAACTACCCTCCATGAGCTTTTGGAAAGCTCAAATCAAGGGCATACCTAGCTGAGAGAACTATCGTATCGGCCTCTGTGCACAAGGAATAGCAGTCCGTGGAGCTCGGCGCTGAGGGTGTAAGGTAGGAGGTCTCTCTAAGACTTGTGTAGCAAAATAGGCTTTGGGGTTGGATGTAGTTATGTAGGAGTCATAGGCCTGGGCGGTCTATACTGAACATAACGCTGTGGGTAATAGGCTCCTGAAGTCTGCCCAAATGTCTGATAGCGCCTGGGAGATCTCGATCCTGCTGAACTGATAGTACCCACATCTCCAAGTCTCTATCCTCTTAAGGGCTTCTTTCCTTTTGAGTCAGAAGGGGAAGACTTGGGCCACAATCCTCTAGCACTGTCCTCCTCTATACTGTATAGAGCCTATACCAGGGATCTAAAATCTGTGTGAGGAAATCTTATCAAATGTCTGGCAAATTTGGGTTGTAAGATCCTCAAAATCATACTAATATGGTCATTCTATGAAGGACGATCAATAATCTATGCAATATTCTCCCTCCATCGAGAGATAAACGAAGTCACCGACAGCTCCAGTCCCTGTCTTAAGGCCTCTAGCTCTCTCCTTGAGACTATAATGACAATGTTAAAAGCAAACTGTCTCAAAAACTCTTGGGCCAAATCATTCCAAGTCCTATGGCGTGAAGCATCTAAAGAAGTAAACTAATGCTATGCTACACCACTCAAGGACATGGGAAAAAGCATAATCAAGTGGGTCTTATCCAACCTGTGGGCCCTTATCACAGTATTGTATAGCCTCAAATGAATCTTGGGGTAACCTATGCCCATATACCTCTTAATCTCTGGCATCCTGAAATGGGACGGTAAATTGGCCACCGGTGCTCCATCAAAGTCATTCCAACTGATAGCTCCATCTAAAACCCTCATCTGTCTTATCTTCTGCTCAAGTCTATCCATACGAGCATGTGCATCCTTTGAGGTTTGAATGGGTGCTATGACAAAAAGTGGGGTAGCATCAATTTGACTATGTAAAACATACGGTGCAGGGTGTGGAACCAACTGACTGAGTGAAGGAGGTGGTGGCGCCGCAGAGTCATACTGTGCGCTATCCTAAGGCGGGGCTTGCTACCCATCTATCTTTTGGCCGAGGCCGATTATAGCCTCCTGAATCGAAGCCATGGCTATGACAAACTGGTCAACAGTGACTACCTGGGAGTCCATATCTCTCTGATCTACTCTCTGGTTTGGCTGATCTTATACTCTAGTCTACCTGCCTCTAACTCTAGTCCATGAAGGTGAATCCATACTAGGCACCAAAATTACTCTTAAAAACACGGAAACATTAGATGAGAAGTTGTACAAGGGTAGCTCTATAGGAACCGACTAAAAGGTAATCAAGCATAGAGCCCATGTATACTCAAATTGATACTCGTATTTGATCATACCAAAATGAAACTATGGAGAGGGTTACCAAACCCAATTGTAACCAAAGCAGCTCTGAAGGTCCACAAATGCACCCACGTGTAGGAATGAAATCCTAATTGGGTCTAGGTTAACCTACAAGGTTGAGGTGGTTCTATAAGATAAAAATGGGTGAGTTAAAGGATCCCTAGCAGAAGCGATCGTACCCTCTACCGATACGCAACCCTTTGCACGCCTCCAAGGAGACGGGGTGCTTCCATGCAAGGTGGTCATCACCTCCACACATGCACTTCTTCGCGTTCCTAGGGGGTTTCTTAATGGTCAAGGCTCTCCCATCTCTCAGCGCTTTGGGATAATCTAAGGTGCACGGTGAAGGATGTGGGTACATTCGAAACACCTAAGGTCTAAAGTGAGATAGTGAACAAAGACAAGCAATCATGCAATCATACAAGAGAGAGGGTTGTCATGCGACAAGCAATCATGCGAAACAGAGAAATATCAAACAATCAAAGTCCTATGTAACAAATGTGAGAGTGAATCATGCTGAAGTGAGCAAACAATCAGGTGATCATGCAAGATAAACAAGTATAAAGACATGTTAAGATAGCAAACCAATCAAGCAAGCAAACCAAATCACATTGCCTAAAAAAAGGAGGTACCCTCTAATCGACCAATTAAACGCCATATTTTCCTCAACTAGTGTTCAAGCTTGATCCTTAAAATCCCTAGTGGAGTCGCCAATTTGTGGACCTGTATTTTTCATGTGTTCCTCTACTCGGTCGACGAGACTTGCTTTTATTTGTGAAATATTATTTTTGAAAAATTCGGAGTCACCACTTATTTTATTTTAAAGGGAAAATAAAATAAGAAATAAAACCCTAAAAAAAATGACTCCACATTTTTGGAAAAGCATGTCTTGAAAAACCCGAGTCTAGGTCCAGGGATTAGGTTACCTATTGGGAAAGTACCTCTAAAAGGTAGTACCCCTCTAAGCCCTACAAAGGTCTCTACTGACTAAGTTAAGGGAAATGTGGCAATTAATTTATTAATTGAGGATACCTAGGTAGACTAAGGTGATTTAAAAAAAAAAAAGCATGCCAAACAAGATCAAATCACAATAAAGGAGAGTTAGGATGCATACCCGAATCGCTTCTCAAGCGCTATCATAAAATATCAGAGTTAGTATAGATATATAACACACGACATGTATTCAATCATAGCAAATCAAGCATACATCCAAGCACCTAAGGATCATATCAAGCATAAATAAGGCTCACAACAACATGCATGTTCATGAAATCCCGAAAAGTAAAGATAGAGAGCGTACCTAGATAGCATGCATAATTGATAAGATTCTTCCAAAAATGTTAGAATGGTTAGGACAAGTATAAATTATATAACATCTCTATTATATCTAATATACAGTACCAAATCCAAAAGTTAACCAAGGTAAGTCAAATGACTCCAAAAGCAGATAACAAATTCAAGCAAGTATTGAGTCATCAGCATGCATATAGTAAAGGGAGCATCACAAAACAATTGCTAAAAAAATGCCTTGCAGTGGAATTTAATCACAAAAAATTTCAGAAAGCAACTCCTACATATCTAGAACAAGATACCAAAATCCAAACACTCATTCAAATGACAAATTGTAGTGAAGACACCCTAAAGTTCCAGAAGGTCCGGATTAGGTAAAAAGAAAATAGTGACATGCATAAATGATTTTTTTAAAGAATTATAAGACATCAAAGAAATTTGTAAAAAAAAATAAAATACATCATTCAAGGTGTCTATATCACAAGGAAAATAAATTAAGGGTCGGGTAGTACTCAAAAATATTTTTAAAACACTCAAGCTTATCAGATGTCCAGATTCCATCATGCACAGTAGGTACAACTTTGAAAAATCATATCTCCCTCAACAAGGCATATTTTTTAATATTTTATGTGTCTAAGATCAATTTAAAGAAGCCTAGAATTGAGGAAAAATATTGAATCAAATTTAAAAAGTTTTTTGTTATTTGATTTTTTCAAAAAGATCTCGGGTCCAGAACTAGATGAAAACAGAGCCCCCCTAAAGACTTGTTCATATCTTCTATTCTAGAATGGCTTTCCAACTCAAATGAAACTTTAAATTCAAGTTCAAGAAGTGAGAAAAGTCATACAAGTTTTGGAAAACTTTTAAAAACATTCTAAAGTTGCTAAAATGAATTTTAAATCTAAAGGGTCAGTGGCTGAGTGAAAACTGGTAGCAAGGAAGAGTTTTGAAAAAATTTCTTATGTAGGGGTTTCACCAATTCCCCAATTGATATACACAAATCCAACCTAGAATCATCCCACTTGTTTGGGACCACAACCCTGAATTTGTATTCCGTTAAAAACCAGGATTTTTATTTGAAAACTGAGAAAGATGCAAACTGATCAAAACATGGTTGCATATTTTTAAAGAAAATGGGATTTTGATTCTAAAGACTCTAAATGAATTATTTTTAGCACAAGATTTTCAAAGGTATCTTTTGAGAAAAGCATTTGACTTTAAAATAAAGGGAATTAGTATGAAAACAACAAAACATAAGAAATGAAATACCGATCAAAATAGAAGAAAATGAATTCACAAAGTGAAATTTTTTACAATCCGAGTAAACCAAAGTGGTGAGAATGGAGGCCAATCTTCACTTTTTTTTTTATTTTTTATGACCTATGAAAATAAAAGTAAAGATAAAATTATTATAGCAACCTACCAGAGATGTTTAGATCAAGTAAACTAACATTTTAACAAATCCAACTTTTAATTTTCCACCAAAAATTACATGCTAACGTTTTAAAAAATCTAACTTTCATTCTATTACTAAGGACTATGGAAAACAAGTGTCTAAAGAAATTCTATCTTTTAAATGATCACCAAGAATAAATAAAAAAAATAAAGACTTCAAGAAAATCTTAAACTAGCATAGATAATCAAGAACTAATTGTTGGAATTTTAAATGCATCTAAACTTAAGATAAATCAATCAAGCGCTTAGAAATGAGTTTTAAAATGAAACTAATAATACAGGATATTCACAATTATCAACTTAGTTTCAAAGAAATAGTAAACGTCATCGGGATCACCAAAACAACATCTAATAATCTAAAGAACAACATATAATGGCATAGATCATAAAAAAACAGTAACTTATTGCTTAGAATCGAATGTAAATTAACATGGGTTTTTAAAATTAACTGCTAAGGATTCAGGGAATAAACGAAACATCATGGATCAATATAGAAAAGAATTCATAGGTATGCACTAAGGGGACCGAAAGATTTCATGAGTGTTGATTTAAAAAAAAACAGTTGATTCCTAATTCAATAGTTCTAATGAATTTTATTTATAAAAGAATGTTTTGATTAGTTTAAATAATAAGAATAAAAATGCTTTAATTTCATTTAAGGAAAATACTTTTAAAAAGTTTATTTACACGAAAATAAATGTTATTACTTTTGTAAAAGAAATATTTCATGAGTATTAAAAAAATAATTGATTTCCAATGCAATAGTTTTAATGAATTTTATTTATAAAAGGAAGTTTTGATTAATTTAAATAAAAAAAGGCTTTAATTTCATTTAAGGAAAATACTTTTAAAAGTTTATTTACAAAAAATACCATAATTCTATTTTATTTAAAAAGGAAAAAAAAATTCATAGGAAAGAAATCAACAAAAATAATCATAATAATAAATTTTATCTATAACAATAATAATAATAATAATAATAATAATAAAACCTCATAAAAAAATTATCTCGCCATTTTTAAAAATATTTTATAAATGTGAAAAAAATATCTTTTATAATTTTATTTAAATTGTGTACGATATTTAGAAGGAGATAGGATTGTAAAGTATTGGAATAGGATTTTTTTTTTTTAAAAAAAGGAAAATATTTCATGGAGGATGATTGGAAAATCTTCATCTTCTTCGCGATCAGGCCTTGGCACATGTCAGCCATGGAAGGAGATGGTCCAACTCCGATCACTCTCCATTTCGGCTAACTCTGCTGAAGCATTCCAGAAAATCCAGAACCCACGCTGCCTACTTTCGGATAAACTACATCATCGTCATTCTCTTCATCCTCTTCGCCGTGGTATCCATACCCATCCCCAAGTCCTTCACCATATACTCCGCATAACCACCTGGTCTAACCTCTCCATCATCCTCCTCCTGAGCAATTCCATTGCTTCCGACCCTGCATGCCCTAACGCTCTATATTGCGCCTCCATTTCCACTGCCAGCCTGCACCATTATTCTTCCACTCTGTCAAAACGGCCCATTGCACCACCCTCATAATCTCATCCAACATCATCATGGATGGTCATCAACATCCTCCATCGTTCAAAGTCACTCATCGTTTCCATACCTGTTATGCACCAATGTTCTCATTCACCACATCTTCACAACTCGCCACTTCCTTTTCCTATCTTTATTCTTGTCAACATCACAAAATCATTCATTTTCACCTTGTAGCCGCGCGTAGCCACCCACAACATCTCGTGGCCGCTTCAATTCCCTCATAACAGATAACATAATTCCCATCATAGTCGGTTATGATCTCATTCCATTGATTTAATCATATAAATAAAAAAAATAAAAAAAAATAAAAAATAAAACATGCAAGGACATCATTCAAATCATAGCGGACCATATATTCACATTAGTGTGCATTTTGAATCCAACAAAATGAAGTCGAAGAACACTAACCTTGCCTAAAGAATGGTGCAGCAGGATGAAGATCCTTCCTCTTCTCAATGGTGCGGTTCCTCCGGAAAATCTCTTGATGAAGGGAAAATCTCTTGATGAAGTGGTTGCCTTTTCTCAATCGTCCATCTTCCCTCTTCTATCCACTTCTTTCACTTCGTGCGGTAGTTTTAAAAAATAAAAATAAAATCTCTCTAGCACATTGGCCATCCTTCACTACTCTCTATCCTCATTTTTCTTTCTTTTTTAGTGCTTTTCACAACCACAGTAATGGAAGGAACAACAGAAATAGTCCACCTTCTCCCTTTCGGATCATCCTCCCTTTAATTGTGCCTCCTTTTCCTTTTCTTTCTTAATCTATTCTCCATCATCTAGTCAACTTCTCTACAGCCACGGTGGGAAAAAAAACGGCAGAAAAGGTTTCCTTCTCCTCTTCCAATTACCCTCCATCCCCTCCAATTTTCCTTTTTTTTCTTTGCCTTTCCTTTTCTCTCTTCTTCTCTTTCTTAATCTTTTCTTATTATAGGCACGTGGGATCCATGCAAAACAAATAATAAATAAATAAAAAATAGGAAAATAAAAATACAAATAAAAGAAAATAAAGATTAGAATAATAATAAATAAAAAACGTGTAACTAAGAATTAAAAATCCAAAATATGCAATTTTAAACGAAATTAAAAATATAGATCACATGCAAAACTAAAATGAATCATCAACTCAAGCGACTTTTTATCAAAACAAATTATTAAATAGATAAAGAAAAAAAATAAATATGATTATTAAGTTCATGCAATTTCCTAAAAATAAATAAATAAATATATGAATAAACTAATAAATTGGGAGAAATAAAAAACAAAAAAACAAAATCAAGCACTTGCAAGCCGTACGAACCATGCAACCATGCAAGCCATACAAAAAATAATATGAACTTTCCTAAGGTGCCTAAGTGGGCCTAGGGTGGTGCTTAATGGGCCTAAGATGCCTAAGTGGGCCTGAGGTGTTTAAGTGATCATAAGGTGCCTAAGTGGGCCTAGTGTGCCTAAATGGGTCTAAGTCTAAACTAGGGCTTCCAAGAATCACAATGGAGTTAGATAAATCCCTTAACCAAAGTCCCCAAGGTGGCTTAGAAAAGATAGACTACATGAGTAGTAATGGGCTGCCATGGAACTATTGCAAAATATGGGACAAATACCTTATAGGACATGTGATAAGAGGACAAAATGGAGGGTTTACAAGCATATGCCCTTAAAATGGAGTGATTAAGGGCTACAAGTAGTCATGCTTGATTCTTCTTCAAAATTGTTAAACCTCCTCTGAAGTTGTGATGATTTTAGCTCGACAAGTAAAAAATTAGCACTTACAAGATTATGTTTGACTTTGTCATATTGCTCAATACAAGTTTAACATGTGTCATATCCTTCGTCAAACTCATTGGAGAACATTTTAAATTGTCCTAGATTTTAGAGTTTTTTTAGGTATCTTTTTGTATGTCCCCGAAGAGACCAATATTTATGGGTGGAGTTTGGATACCTTATTTGGCATCCTAAGATTTGATTTTATAGATTCTAAAAATTTAATTCATTGATTGCATTACTTTTTCTTTTCTTAGATGACATTTTACTAAGCCAACAAGAGAATACATCCTCTTTCTTGTAATTTGATTTGATTTTATTTTGCAAGGCAATTTTCATTTTTATGTATAGTTTCACAAAATGATACAAAGGTGCTTCTATAGCCTAGTGATGGTCATTGATTTTATGGCTTAACAAAATTATGGATATTGAAAATTATGGATAGGCAAGTGGTATTTCACCTTATAATGTCAATCTCTTAATTATTGTATGAATAATTTTGCTTTAGGATAGTCTTTCATAAATTTAAAGAGCTTTTGATATAGTATTGAAGAAAAATTGCATTGACATGGAACAAAATCATATAAGGTGAACTAAAGGGGTTTAAAAGTAAAATATGGAATTCTTTTATTTATTAACTTATTAAATTTTTATCTTTTACTAAGAAAGAGAATAAATTGGAGAATGTTTAAGAAAAAACAAAGTTCAAATTTTAATTTTAATTTTCAATTTTTTGTTACCTTCTAAAATTTTCTTTTATTTTTTATTTTAATCTTTTAGTCCATTCAATTTGAGATAGCTAGATAAATATACTATCATCATAATCATATATGTATATTTAGGTTGTTTGTTATTGGGACTTTTACTAAATTAGTATACTTAACACACTTAAGATCTAGCGTTTCTTTACAATGGTCTTATATATTAGGTAAAAAAATTTATTTTATATAAATCTTTTTCAAGAAGTATTTGCAAAATGTCTTGCATGAAAAAAGATTCCAAGAACTCAATATTCTTGTTAAAAGAATTTATAAATACACAATCTTGTAACTTAAATTAATCAGATAAAGTTACCACTTAAATTAATCAGATAAGCTTTGTAAAAGTTGAACAAAAAGCAAGTCTTACTTTTTTAGAAAAGTAAAGTTGAATTGTGGATGTCTCAATCCACTAGCTTGACTTCAAAAGCTAAGATGCAATGGTGCTTTATGCCCTTAAGATCATGAGATATTTTAATTTATTACTTATGAATTAAAGAATTAGGTAGACTTATAAAAAGGTAAAGACTAATATAGTTATATGATTGTTAAAAAGTAAATAGAAAAAAAAAAAAAAGAAGAAGAAGAAGAAGAAGAAAGATATCATAATCTCTCTTTCTTATTCTTTGCTTCGTTAACACGTCTCTGGTTGATTGGCTTGGGCTCTAAATCATTTAAAATCTAATGATTTTGCAAAAAAAAAAAAAAGAAAAAAAAAAGAAAAGGAAAAAATAAGTGACCTTAAAAGCAAATACGACTATAGTTCTAAAATTTTATTTCCAAAATATATCTTCTTGTGAGGATACAAAATTGACTCTTAAGAATTAATGTAGTTTCATATTAAGTGTATCCATGTCCAATATATTTTTTTTCTTTCTAAATAATGCATTGTTTTTTATATTAAAAAGAAAAAAAAACCTTTTAATGTCAATCTCTTATTTTATAAATAATTTTACTTTACAACATAATACTATAAATTTAAAAAACCTCTAATTTAATATTGAAGAAAAATTGCATTTGCATGTACACAATCATGTACACACTTAAGATCAAGCATTTCTTTACAATGGTCTTATATATTCGGTAAAAAAAAACTTTATTTTATATAAATCTTTTTCAAGAGGTATTTTCTAAATGTCTTGCATAAAAAATACTCCAAGAACTCAATTCTCTTGTTAAAAGAATTTATAAATACACAATCTTGTAACTTAAATTAATCAGACAAAGTTACCACTTTATATAGGTTATAATAAGACTCAGCATTTCATGATAAGGGAAAATTTTAAAAAATTGTCAGTGGTTGGGCAAAATAAATTTAAAACTTTATGAATAATAAGGTTTGTAAAAGTTGAACAAAAAGCAAATCTTACTTTTTTAGAAAAGTAAAGTTGAATTGTGGATGTCTCAATCCACTAGCTTGACTTCAAAAGCTAAGAGGCAATGGTGCTTTATGCCCTTGAGATCATGAGATGTTTTAATTTATTACTTATGAATTAAAGAATTAGGTAGACTTATAAAAAGGTAAAGACTAATATAGTTATATGATTGTTAAAAAGTAAATAAAAAAGAAAAAGAAAAAAGATATCATAATCTCTCTTTCTTATTCTTTGCTTGGTGGACATGTCCCTAGTTGATTGGCTTGGGCTCTAAATCATTTAAAATCTAATGATTTTGCACAAAAAAAAAAAAAAAAAAGAAAAAAAACAAAAGAAAAAAGAAAAAAAAAAGTGACCTTAAAAACAAATACGACTATAGTTCTAAAATTTTATTTCCAAAATATATCTTCTTGTGAGGATACAAATTTGACTCTTAAGAATTAATGTAGTTTCATATTAAGTGTATCCATGTCCAAGATTTTTTTTTTCTTTCTAAATAATGCATTGTTTTTTATATTAAAAAGAAAAAAATACCTTTTAATATCAATCTCTTATTTTATAAATAATTTTACTTTACAACATAATACTATAAATTTAAAAAACTTCTAATTTAATATTGAAGAAAAATTGCATTTGCATGTACACAATCATGTACACACTTAAGATCTAGCATTTCTTTACAATGGTCTTATATATTCGGTAAAAAAATTTATTTTATATAAATCTTTTTCAAGAAGTATTTTATAAAATGTCTTGTGTAAAAAAAAAACTCCAAGAACTCAATACTCTTGTTAAAACAATTTATAAATACACAATCTTGTAACTTGAATTAATCAGATAAAGTTACCACTTTATATAGGTTATAATAAGACTCAACATTTCATGATAAGGGAGAATTTTTAAAAATTGTCTGTGGTTGGGCAAAAGAAATTTAAAACTTTATGAATAATAAGGTTTGTAAAATTTGAACAAAAAGCAAGTCTTACTTTTTTAGAAAAGTAAAGTTGAATTGTGGATGTCTCAATCCACTAGCTTGACTTCAAAAGCTAAGATGCAATGGTGCTTTATGCCCTTGAGATCATGAGATGTTTTAATTTATTACTTATGAATTAAAGAATTAGGTAGACTTATAAAAATTAAGGTAAAGACTAATATAGTTATATGATTGTTAAAAAATAAATAAAAAAAAAGAAGGAAAAAGATATCATAATCTCTCTTTCTTATTCTTTGCTTGGTGGACACGTCCCTAGCTGATTGGCTTGGGCTCTAAATCATTTAAAATCTAATGATTTTGCAAAAAAAAAAAAAAGAAAAGAAAAATAAAAGTGACCTTAAATGCAAATATGACTATAGTTCTAAAGTTTTATTTCCAAAATATATTTTCTTGTGAGGATACAAAATTGACTCCTAAGAATTAATGTAGTTTCATATAAAGTGTATCTATGTCCAAGATTCTTTTATTTATTTATCTATTTTTATTTGTTTCTAAATAATGCATTGTTTTTTATATTAAAAAGAAAAAAAAAACCTTTTAATGTCTATCTCTTATTTTATAAATAATTTTACTTTACAACATAATACTATAAATTTAAAAAACCTCTAATTTAATATTGAAGAAAAATTGCATTTGCATGTACACAATCATATAATATAAATCAAGAGGATAAATAAGAAGTAAATACCAAAGACATGAGCATAAGAAAAGGTGAAGATGTATATAAATTAATAAAATGTTTAATGGTGATTATTATATGATCGTGTCCTTTAAACATTATTAATTTTTAATGGAATCATACCATTTTTCTTTTTTTTGTATAAAGGTAAAAACAAACATTGAATTTTGTAAAAAAATATTTTTCAAGAAGCATTTGCAAACATTTTTGCATGTAAAAAAATTCTAGATGTTAACACTTTTGCAACTTATATTAATTAGATAATTACCAACATGTATGTTAGACTTGACAATTTAAGTAATAAAAATTTATGCTTGATAATGCAAATTAACACCAAGTACCATGGAAAAATAAAGGAAAAATGAGTGTCTCTCGTGTTTGTAGGTGATAAATAGTTATTAAATAAACAACAATATTTATATTTTTTTTAATTTTCATAAATTTTCATTTCATGATAGTAGAATGCATATCATCCTACCAGATAAAATAAATGTAAAATTAGGGAAAGATTAACAAGCAAAGTTGAAATGAAGTAATATATAAGTCTTGCTTTACATGTAGTGGCCTTCTCTTTAATATATTTTGTGCTTAATATGCCATTGAGTTCATGAGATGTTTCAATTAATTATCTATGAATTAAAGTGTGGGGGAAGAGAAAGACTAATATGCTTATTGGAAACATAAACGTACTTTAGACAATTATCTTCTTTTTTTTTTTTCTTTTTTCCTCTTTCACATAAGGTAGTGGTGTTTACTCATAAATTTTTCCATGTTCTTTAGTAGGTAGAGATATTTTTAAGTCAAGTTAATTGATATTAAAAACATAGACCTTGGTCAATTATCCCTTTTCTTCTCTTTCACATAAGGTAAGGGCGTACATTGATATTTCTATGTCTTTTGCAAAGGATTATACTTAAGCGGTAATCTTTTAAGTTATGATAATTAAACTTAATAATACAAAAACTAGGTATGGTATGTGAAAATAAACAAAAAAAAAAAGGAATCTATCATGTTACTAACTGAAAAATAGTGATTAAATGAAAAAAATAAATACAATAATAGGGGAAAGACAACAAGAAAGATTGAACAAAAAGTAATAAAGTCTTGCTTTATTAGAAAGTAAAGTTGAATTGTGGATGTCTCAATCCACTAGCTTGACTTCAAAAGCGAAGATATAATGGGTTATGATGATTATACTTGAGTGGTAATCTTTTAAGTTTTGATAATTAAACTTAATAATACAAAGACTAGGTATGGTATGTGAAAATAAACAAAAAAATAAAAATAAAAATAAAAAAGGAATCTCTCATGTCACTAAGTGATAAATAGAGATTAAATGAAAATAAAAAATATAAAAATAGGGGAAAGACAACAAGAAAGGCTGACCAAAAGTAATAAAGTCTTGCTTTATTAGAAAGTAAAGTTGAATTGTGGATGTCTCAATCCACTAGCTTGACTTCAAAAGCGAAGATGTAATGGGTTATGATGATTATACTTGAGTGGTAATCTTTTAAGTTATGATTATTAAACTTAATAATACAAAGACTGTGTATGGTATGTGAAAATAAAAAATAAAAAAATAAAAAAGAAATCTCTCATGTTACTAAGTGATAAATACTGATTAAATAAAAATAAATAAATATAAAAATAGGGGAAAGACAACAAAAAATGTTGAACAAAAAGTAATAAAGTCTTGCTTTATTAGAAAGTAAAGTTGAATTGTGGATGTCTCAATCCACTAGCTTGACTTCAAAAGCGAAGAAGTAATGGGTTATGATGATTATACTTGAATGGTAATCTTTTAACATGTGATAATTAAACTTAATAATACAAAGACTATGTATGGTATGTGCAAAAAAATAAAAATAAAAAAAGAGTCTCATGTTACTTGGTGATAAATAGTGATTAAATGAAAACAAATCAATATAAATATAGGGGAAAGTCAACTAGAAAGGTTAAACAAAAAGTAATAAAGTCTTGCTTTATTAGAAAGTAAAGTTGAATTGTGGATGTCTCAATCCACTAGCTTGACTTCAAAAGCAAAGATATAATGGGCTATGATGATTATATTGGTTTGGTAATCTTTTAAGTTATGATAATTAAACTTAATAATACAAAGAATAGGTATGTTATGTGAAAATAAACAAAAAAATAAGGAATCTCTCATGTTACTAAGTGATAAATAGTGATTAAATGAAAATAAATAAATATTAAAATAGGGGAAAAACAACAAGAAAGGTTGAAAAAAAGTAAGAAAGTCTTGCTTTATTAGAAAGTAAAGTTGAATTGTGAATGTCTCAATCCACTAGCTTGACTTCAAAAGCGAAGAAGTAATGGGTTATGATGATTATACTCTAATGGTAATCTTTTAAGTTATGATAATTAAAGTTAATAATACAAAGACTGTGTATGGTATGTGAAAATAAACAAAAATAAAAAAAGAATCTCTCATGTTACTAAGTGATAAATAGCGATTAAATGAAAACAAATAAATATAAAAATAGGGGAAGGACAATAAGAAAGTTTGAACAAAAAGTAATAAAATCTTGCTTTATTAGAAAGTAAAGTTGAATTGTGGATGTCTCAATCCACTAGCTTGACTTCAAAAGTGAAGAAGTAATGGGTTATGAAGATTATACTTGAATGGTAATCTATTAAGTTATGATAGTTAAACTTAACAATACAAAAACTATGTTTGGTATGTGAAAATAAACAAAAAAAATTAAAATAAAAAAAGAATCTCTCATGTTACTAGGTGATAAATAGTGGTTAAATGAAAACAAATAAATATAAAATTAGGGAAAGACAACATGAAAGGTTGAACAAAAAGTAATAAAGTCTTTCTTTATTAGAAAGTAAAGTTGAATTGTGGATGTCTCAATCCATTAGCTTGACTTCCAAAGCGAAGATGTAATGGGTTATGATGATTATACTTGAGTGATAATCCTTTAAGTTATGATAGTTAAACTTAATAATACAAAGACTAGGTATGGTATATGAAAATAAACAAAAAAAAAATAAAAATAAAAATAAAAAGGAATCTCTCATGTTTCTAAGTGATAAATAGTGATTAAATGAAAACAAATAAATATAAAAATAGGGGAAAGACAACTACAAATGTTGAATAAAAAAGTTGAATTGTGGATGTCTCAACTCACTAGTCGGACTTCAGAAGCGAAGATGTAATGGGTTATGATGATTATACTTGAGTGGTAATCTTTTAAGTTATGATAATAAACTTAATAATACAAAGACTAGGTATGGTATGTGAAAATAAACAAAAAATAAAAAGAGAAATAAAAAGGAATCTCTCATGTTTCTAAGTGATAAATAGTGATTAAATGAAAATAAATAAATATAAAAATAGGGGAAAGACAACTAGAAAGGTTCAACAAAAAGTAATAAAGTCTTGCTTTATTAGAAAGTAAAGTTGAATTGTGGATGTCTCAATCCACTAGCTTGACTTCAAAAGCGAAGATGTAATATTGCTTTATGTGCTTGAAATCATAAGATGGTTTGATTTATTACTTATGAATGAAGGAATTAGGTAGACTAATATGGTTTTATGACCGTTGAAAAGGAAAAAGAAAAAAAAAAACAAAAGATATTGTAATATCTCTTACTTATTCTTTGCTTGGGGGATATGTCTTAGTTGATTGGCTTAACTTTGAACCATTATACAAAAGAACTTATGATATAATGATTTTGCACAAAAAAAAAAAAAAAAACAAAAAAGCAAAATTATGAATGTAACTATAAAAGCCAATACAACTATAGTTCTAAAATTTTATTTCCAAAATATATCTTCTTGCAAGGATACAAAATTGACTCTTAAGAATTAATATAGTTTCATATTAAGTGTATCTATGTGCATAATTTATTTATTTATTTATTTATTTTTTCAAATGATGTGTTGTTTTTTATATTAAAAGAAAAAAAATTTAATGTCAATATCTTATTTTATAAATAATGTTGCTTTACAACATAACACAATAAATTTAAAAAGTCTTTTTTTAATGTTGAAGAAAAATTGCATTTGCATGTATGCAATCATATAATACAAATCAAGAGGGTATATAAGAAGTAAATACTGAAGACACGGGCTTAAAAGAAGGTGAAGATGTACATAAATTAGTAAAAAGTTTAATGATTATGATTATATGATTGTGTCCTCTATACTTTATTGATTTTTTAATGGAATCACACAAATTTTCTTTTCTTGTAAAAAAGTAAAACCGAACATTGATTTTTTATTTATTTATAAAAATAAGAAGTATTTGCAAACATTTTTGCATGTAAAAAAAATCATTGAAGCTAGCACTTTCACCAAAAGAATCTACAAATGCATCGACTTGCAACTTCTATTAATCAGATAGAATTACCACTTCATATGTTACACTTGACAATTTAAGTAGTGAAAATTTGATGAAAAACTTTATACTTGACAATACGTTTGTAACAATTTGGTAAAATTTTTTATTAGTGGTAATCTTATGAGATATGATAATTAGACTTGATAATGCAAATAAAACACTAAGTACCATGGGAAAATGAAGGAAAAAGGATTGTCTCTTGTGTTTTTAAGTGACAAATAGCAATAAAATAAAAAACAATATATATATTAATTTTCATATTTTTTTTTTCATTATAGTGGCATGCATATTATCTTACAAGGTAAAATAAATGTAAAATTAGGGGAAAGACTAACAAGAAAAGTTGAAAAAAAGTAATATATAAGTCTTGCTTTATATGTAATGGTCTTCTCTTTAATATAATTTGTGTTTTATATGCCATTGAGTTCATGAGATGTTTCAATTAATTATTTATGACTTAAAGCTTTAGATAGACGTGTGGGAAGGGAGAGACTAATTAATAAGCATTGGAAACATAGACTTTGGATAATTATCTCATTTTCTTGTTCTTTTAAACATGGTAATGATAAACACACATACGTTTTTTTTAGTAAGTAGAGATATTGTCA
Organism: Vitis vinifera; assembly: GCF_030704535.1. NCBI lineage: Eukaryota > Viridiplantae > Streptophyta > Magnoliopsida > Vitales > Vitaceae > Vitis > Vitis vinifera. The sequence continues at coordinate 15,639,200 of NC_081820.1, forward strand.
AGTTGAGTCAATTGACATTGAAAATATAGATATTGGACAATTATTTCTTTTTCTTCTCTTTCAGACATGGTAGAGGCATACATTGATATTTCTAAGTCTTTTACAAAGTATACACTACCTTTTTCTTTTTTAGTTTTTTTGGGTCAAGTCAATAGATTAGTGGGTGGAGGAAAAACAACAAACTAACAAACATGAACCTTAGATTATTACTTTTTTCTCTTTCACACATGATAGTGGTCCTAGTTCATAAATTTTTCTATGTCCTTTAATTGGCAAGGATAGAGACTCTTCATTTTTATCTCTCATGTTGTTAGTTTCCATCTTTAATATCTTAGATTTTTTTTTTAATTTTATCTTTAACTTGTAGCTTGGTGGAAAGCCAATTTATTGTGACTTGTAAGCCATCTTGGAATTTAAAAAATAAAAATAAAATTATAGATACATCATCTTGGAATTTAAGGTTTAAAAAGGCTTTGTGTGTTGGAACTACATGATTTGGTATTAATAATAATTTAATATAAATATTTTATTTTATTTTGCTCTCGTTGCATCAATATAATAACAAACTTATATTTATACTAAACAAATCATCATTGTACTATGACCTTATTTGATAATTACACTAAGTGTCTTAATTAACATAATAATCCTAAATAAATAAAAATTTTCTAATATTTTTCAAATTCTTAAAATACTTTTAATTTCAATTGAAGTTAGATAACTAATTTCAATAGCCCTCCTTGAGTCAAGCTTTAAAGTCAATCATACAAAATAACATCTTCATCTTTTGTACATATTCGCCTTTAATGGGTTTGTAAAAGATAACTACAATTTCATCTTTTGATTTGCCAAACCCAAGCTTTATCTTACCATTTCGTGAGTTCTCTAATATGATGAAACTTGATTCTTATATGCTTCTACAATGAAATATTAGATTCTTTGTTATTGGTATAGCAAACTTATTATCACACAAAATCTTTGTAGTACATTTTAATTTATGCTTTAACTCACTAAGAATCCTATGAAGCTAAGCTACTTGACATGCTATCAAATTCACTACCATGTATTTAGCTTTTGTAGTGATAATGCTACAACTTGCTAATTCTTTGATGATCGTGAGAATGCTCTTGTTCCAAGATAAAAAAAACATATCTAATAGTCCTCGTTCTAGTCTTTACATCACCTCCTTAGTCACTATCAATGTAACCCACTAAATTAAAATTGCTTAGTAAGAGTAAAAAATTCCATGATCAAGAGTACCATTGATATACATAAAATTCCCTTTGTTGCTTGCTAATGTGTCTACTATGGTTTTTCCATAAATTGATTGATAATTCCCACTCCACAAACAATATTTGTCCAATATAAATCAAACAACAAAAACTTTCCACTATGCCCTTGAAATATGTGAAATTTAATAATTCTCTAATGTCTTCCTTTTTCATCTTTAATTGCTTTGTAATAGGAGACTAAATTGTTGATAATTATTTCATCTCGAATAATTTTCGAATGTTTATAACATACTTCTCTTGTGAGATGAAAATATCATCATTTGTTTGTTGGACCTCAATTCCAAGAAAATAGGACATTAATCCTAAATCTATCATCTCAATTTACTATGTCATTGTTGTTGGGATAGAACCCTAGAAAGTATGCATGACATGATGTATTCATTAATAAATTTATTTATTTATGATGTTGGTTTTCTTTTATTATCCTATTTTCATTAATTGGTTATCTAAACATTTATGCCCACTAGCACTTTTAAATCATATTTATTTATATCATAGTCTCATTTAATTTGTGTATACTTTGTAGTTTGGTCTCAAATGTTTGTACCGTTATCCAACGGTGTAAATTTTATCACACACATTCAATGGCCCAATGTGGACTCCAATAGGTACTTATGTACTTTAGTATATTCCTTAGATAGATATAGTACCTTAGATAAATATAGTAACTTTTATATAAAAAATGATCCTACTGAAAGTTTACTTTTAAAAGTTTTATGTAAAATTTACTATTATTTTTTATTTTTTTAAAAATAGAAAATAAAAAATATATCTAAACAACACCTAAATTAATAAATAATATTTTTATATTCAATTTATTTTATTCATCTAAATTTTAATAACCATTTACCAAGTTAAAAGGTCATAAAAAAGATTAAGAATATCATACTTTGATTAATTATTTATAATCAATAAAATATAAATATTCTTAATCGAAGTTTTGTTTTAATTAGATAAGTCTAACATTATTTCATAACTAATTCTAAGTCTCATTTTTATTTTTATTTTTATTTTCAAAATGAAACCATAATCCTTTTGAACTATGCCATTGAGATGGGTATCATTTAAACACAATGATGTTATTGTTTATCACTTTTATGGGGGTAGTATGTTAAACCTATATATTTCACTTCATTTCATTTTTATTATAACAAGGGTGATGCTAATCGTACTCGTCTTTTCTATTTGTACACTTAGGTGGTGTTTGTTTTTTGGCTGAACAGAAAAAGTCAAAATATTTGTCTTTTCTTATTCAGTTAAAAATAACATGTTGACATCATCCAACATAACTAAACTGAACCTATTGATAACAAGTTCATTTTAGCTATGTTGGATGATGTCAACAAGTTACTTTTAGCTTAATAGAAAAAACCAAATATTTTGGTTTTTTCTATTCAGCCAAAAAACAAACACCACCTTAGCCTCATTTGAAAAAAAACAAAGAAAAGTAGGTGTAAAGAGAAAAAAAAAAGGTGGGTACAATTATTATTTTCTTTATGGTAAACATAAATACTTGCATAATAGTGGCCTTCGAGGTAATGAGGGAAAAGTCCTCACTCAATTCCTTGCGGAATAGCAGACTTTTTGAGGTATAACGAGAGTTTGAAGAGGTAAAGGCCTTACTCTATTCCTGCCCTTCAGTAAGGAATAATGGCCTTAATTTTTTATTTTTTATTTGGGTCAAAGCCTGACTCTATTCTTGCCTTTCAGTTAGGAATAGCCGCTTTGGAGAAGGGTAAGAATAATGAGTGAAGTCCTTACTCTATTCCTAGCGGAATAGCAGACTTTGGTTATTAGGGAGAGGCCTTACTTTATTCCCTTCAAGAATAGCAGCCTTGGTTGAAGAGAAGTTGTAGCTCACAATTTCTTACCACATTGAATGAATCAATTTCTTACCATATTTCTTTCATTTCCTATGAAGAAAAATTAATAATCAGGTCATAAGTTAGTTGGAAACTAAAGTAATGATGTAATCAACTTCTTTTTTTTCCTAAGTTTGTGAAGATGTCTTGATTAATATGTTTTTCTTTGTAATGAAGTTTCAATAGGTTGATATAACTTAAAATAAGAGATCAAATATTTGTAATTATTTTCGCACCTCGATTCATAGAACATCTTTCAATTCTTCCTCATTTGTCATTAATTAATAATTAAATTTGATTTTGGATCCGGATGTGTTCATGAATTTACATAAGTTGAGCTTAATTAAAGCCATCATACATAGGAAGATCAAACATTTGAAAATATACTAATAATATAAGAATTTATATAATTGGTTAAGAGAATTTTTATAAGAATTGATAACATTTAAAAGAAAAAACAGTTTAATATTGGGTTATATACTTTTCTAATACAAAAATTGTTATGTAAAAATTATGAATTTGACTCTTCAATAAATAAAAGCTACAACTTCTTAACCATAAAAATAAATAAATAAATAAAATAAAAATTATGAATTTGACTCTTCAATAAATAAACCAACTACCCAAACAATGCCCTAAAAAGAATACATGCAGGGAGCTTTGCCTTCATCAACCTCTCTTAAATTTGGAGCCACTTTGCCCCCTTTTTTAAGGGTAAAACTTAGGTAACGCTCATAATTATTTATTTTCAAAATCACTTCATTTATTATATAATATGTTATTAAACATATTATTATTACTTACATTAATTGATTCTCTGTGAATGAGAAAGGAATGGCAGCACCTAAAGTGGCTGGAAAAATATGAGCAACGACGGTACAGTAGGGTCTGTTTGGTAGTTGGTTTGAAAAATAAATCAGAAAAATAATTTTTGAAAATAATTTTTTAGATTTTATAGAATAAAAATCTATTTAAATACTTAAAATATTTTTAAAAATAATTTTTATACTTAATTATTTTACATGTTTATGTAATTATTTTTTTAAAATAACATTAAAAAAATAAATGAAAGTAATATAAAACACTTGAAATATGTTATCCGAAAATATTTTGTTTTTTGTGTTTTATTGATAAACGTGTTTTTTCTTTAAGAAAAAAAAAAAAAAAACCGTTGTTAAAAACAGTTCTGAAACAGGAACTAAGTTATTGCTTTCAAATTATGTTTTTGTTTAACACTTTTAAACAGTATTTTCTTATGTTTTAAGAATTGGAATTAGAATCAGCAGAAGAAGCGTTTTTTAAAAATATAAAAATAAAATCGAAGTGCATTGAAGATGCTAAAGCCCAAATGCATCAGGGAATGTGCTGAGTGACTGAGTCACTCGGTCGGATCCCCATCCCTCTAGTGAAAGCCTCAGATCTAAGATGAAACTAATCCAACGGTCCGGATAATTTCACCCACAAACCCCGACCTCTCCCTATAATCTATATGCCTTGCAGAACCTCACACGTCACCAAAATATACGAAAAATTCCCGTGTCAGCGTCCAACAGCGAACCAAGGCATATTTTCCTGCAACATCTCAGCCGTCCATTGTCTGGGTCCCATTTTACCATGTACGGCTCAGATGTATAGGCAAAATCTTTATAGGTACCCAGCGACGGACTCTGGGGCAATGTTTTCAGAACCGGACCGGTGATCGAACCGGAAAAGTTACCGGTTCACGGTTCACTGGTCGGACCGGCGGTCGAACCGCTATTGAACCGGTGACGTCATAAATATATAATTTATATATTATTAAAATTAAAAATAATTATAAAAATTTTAAAATATATATGAATAAATTGAAAATCAATAATATTATCAAATTAAATCATATTAATATTTTTAATTTTATTAAATGAGATATGTAAAATATTTAAATGTGAAAATATTAAAAATGAAAATTTAAACTAATTTTATCATTTTTAAAAATATTATATTATTTTTATTTAACATTACAAAAAAAATTTAAAATCTAATATATATTATTTTGTTTAGCATATTAGGTAACAAAAGCCGTGTAGCTGGAGTGGTGCCTAGGCTGCCTTCCGAAACAGGGGTCCAAGGTTCAATTCCTCTTGGCTGGGGACTTGTTATTATTTTTTTCATTGCTTAGGTTGGTTAGGAATCCCACATCGGATTCTAAGAGAAATGAGGATGCAAAGGGTGCCTATAAATGCTATCCACATTGAAGACCAAAGCATTGCTTCACTGGGTGGGCTGAAAAGTAAGCCCACAATATGATTGAGTGGGGTTTGGGCTTTGTCATGATGAGACAAGGCCCAAAATGGGCATTTGCCAAAACATTTTTATGCAATGAGCCTTTAAAATGGAGGTTCAAATTGAACCGTTCGGTTCAATTAGAACCGTCCGGTTCAACCGAGTCGCCGGTCCGACCGCCGGTTTTGGCGGTTCGTGGCCGGTTTAAACCTTAAGCTGTTCAATAGGGCAGACCGGACCGGAATTGTGACCGGTCGACGGTTGAACCGGTTGGACCGGCCGGTCCGGTCCGGTTTTTAAAACATTGCTCTGGGGACTCTCTTTCGTCTTTTTTTTTTTTTTTTTCTTTTTCTCCTTTCCTCCTCTGTGGCGGCTCTAAGCTTTTTTTGGGTACCGAGCTTCACGCTCGATACAGAAACCCTAACTGCTCGTACTATACAAAACCAAACCGCATATTAGAGCTTCGGCGACACAGCAATGGAGGTTTCCCTAGGAAGACGCCACCACACTTTTCTATATGATTTATCCACATTAAGAAAAAAGTAGAATCCGAAAATGTCATGCAGGAGACCATTTTTATTTAAAATTATGCTTCCTTTTTAAAGTGGAAGGAATCTAGGTACTGCGTTCATATGGTAGAGTCAAACTTTCCAGGCAAAAACAGATACTATATATATATATATATATATATATATATATGTGAGTGCTTGGTCTCCTGGGAATTCATAAGAAAAAACCAACAGTTGCAAAGCCTCTCTTCTATTACTTGCAGACCATGGCAGGACGGTCCTTTCAACACCTTCTTAGCTTTCTTATGCTTTTGTTGCTATGTGCCAAACCTGGCATGGGGAATGTTACTGGGTGCATAGAGAGGGAGAGACAAGCTCTCCTTCACTTCAAACATGGCCTTGTGGATGACTTTGGCCTTCTTTTCTCATGGGGAGACGACAACAGAGATTGTTGCCAATGGAGAGGAGTCCAGCGTAGTAACCAGTCAGGTCACATCATCATGCTTCATCTTCCTGCCCCGCCAAATGAAGAATATGATGAATATGGTATTTACCAATCTCTTAGAGGCGATATAAGTCCTTCGCTGCTTGAATTGGAGCACTTGACTCATTTGGATCTCAGCTGTAATGATTTTGAAGGGAGGCACATACCTCCATTCCTTGGTTCCCTCAGCAGAATGCAGTACCTCAATCTCTCTCAGGCCAATCTCGCTCAAACTGTTCCCACTCAACTGGGGAATCATTCCAACTTGCTTTCCCTTGATCTCAGCGATAATTATTTGAATTTTGGGAACCTTGAGTGGCTTTCTCGTCTTTCTTCTTTTAAGACACCTTGACCTGAGTTCTGTCGACCTTAGTAAAGTCATCCACTGGTCCCACGCAATTAATAAACTCCCTTCTCTCATTCACTTGGATTTACAAAATTGTGGTCTCCCTCCCATCCCTCCACTCATCATTCCGTCTCTTTCCCATGTGAATTCCTCTGTCCCTCTTGTTTTCCTTGATCTCTCTAGGAATTATCTCACTTCTTCAATATAACCATGGCTGCTCAACTTTAGTACCACCCTCCTTCATCTTGATCTCTCGTTCAGTGATTTAAACGGTTCGATTCTGAAATATGCTTTTGGGAACATGAGTTCCCTTGAATATCTTAATCTCCATTCGAGTGAACTTGATGATGAGATTCCGGATACAATTGGAGACATGGGATCACTTGCATATCTTGATCTCTCTTGCAATCAACTGCAGGGCTCAATTCCAAATACAATTAGGAAGATGGTTTTACTTTCACATCTTGATCTCTTTCGCAAGCAACTGCGGGGCTCAATTCCAGATACAGTTGGGAAGATGGTTTTACTTTCACGTCTTAATCTTTCTGGCAATCAACTGCAGGGCTCAATTCCACATACAGTTGGGAAGATGGTTTTACTTTCACATCTTGATCTCTCTGGCAATCAACTACAGGGCTCAATTCCAAATACAGTTGGGAAGATGGTTTTACTTTCACATCTTGATCTCTCTCGCAATCAATTGCAGGGCTCAATTGCAGATACAGTTGGCAACATGGTTTCTCTTGGAAAACTCTATCTCTCTTTGAATCATCTTCAAGGTGAGATTCCAAAATCCTTGAGTAATTTATGTAACTTACAAGCATTAGAGTTGGATAGAAACAATATCTCTGGACAGCTTGCACCAGACTTTGTGGCCTATGCAAATGACACATTAGTGACTTTGTCTTTATCAGCAAACCAGTTCAGTGGATCAGTTCCTGCTCTCATTGGATTTTCATCCTTGAGAGAGTTACATCTTGATTTTAATCAACTAAATGGAACTTTACCTAAAGGTCTTGGACAGTTGTCCAACCTTCAATCCTTGGATATTGCCTCAAATTCATTGCAAGGCACTATCAATGAAGCCCATCTCTTTAATCTATCCCAGTTGTCCTATTTAGACTTATATTAGCTTCCAACTCTCTCACTTTCAACATGAGCTTGGAGTGGGTTCCTCCATTTCAACTGCTTCATCTACTATTAGCCTCCTGCAAATTAGGACCTCTTTTTCCTAGTTGGCTTCGTACTCAAAACTCGTTGAGAGAGCTTGATATCTCCAATTCTGAAATTTCAGATGTCCTCCCAGACTAGTTCTGGAATGTAACCATCTCAACTGTCAGAACCTTGAGTATTTCCAACAATCAGATCAAAGGAACCTTACCGAATTTATCATCAAAATTTGGTTATGTATCTAACATAGATATGAGCTCAAACTGTTTTGAGGGTTCAATACCACAACTTCCTTATGACGTGCAATGGTTGGATCTCTCCAATAACAAGTTCTCAGGGTCCATTTCTTTATTATGTACAGTGGGTAATCAGTTACTTCTACTTGACCTCTCAAACAACTCGTTGTCGGGAGGGCTGCCCAATTGTTGGGCACAGTGGGAAAGTTTGGCAGTTCTTAATTTGGAAAGTAACAGATTTTCTGGGCAAATTCCAAATTCATTTGGCTCTTTGCAATCAATTCAAACACTACATTTGCGCAATAAAAATTTAACCGAAAAATTGCCTTTATCTTTTATGAATTGTACAAGTTCGAGGTTCATTGATTTGGCAAAAAATAGGTTATTGATTACTACTCAAAAAGGGCTATTTGATAGCTTGTAATTAACTCTTTTAAACAATTTTGAGTAGTAGTTATTGCCTTTTAACCCAATTAGCATATTGAGGACCTTTGCAATCACTTCTAATCATTTTGTGTAAGTTTTGGTGTTTTTGTTAGTAATTTGATCACCAAAGCAACCCAAGGTGGAGGAGAGTTATTTGGAATCCATGGCAAAGCAATGGAAAGCTCAGAAACATGAAGAATCAGAGCTTTAAAGCCTTAAAGTCCTTTGCCATAACCAATCCGGAATGCAAGGAGGAGAAGTAAAGAGAGAATCTACCTTGAAGCATTCTTGATGACAGTCATTTCAGCCACTTTTGGATTACTTCCTGAAGTCCAATTTATGCATGCTTTATGTCGTTTCGAAGATCGGGAAGTCAAAAATCCAATGCTTCAAACGGTTCGCAAATCAGAGTTGAAATGAAAAAGTTAGAGCCAATGGAAGCAGATCACTCCAAGCTGAAGGCCAATTTCGCAGGGCTGCGAAATCAGCCTTCGGCTGCGAAATGATTTCGCAGCCATCTTGTTCGTCTGCGAAATTTCGCAGCCATTTTGTGCGCCTGCGAAATTCTCCTGAGTGCTTCCAGATATTTGCGACCAACGTTTTTTGTTATTTTGCCTCAGATATTTGTTGTCTAAATCCCAATTCTCTCCTTGTAATCCACCAATTAGATGATTCCTTAGTTGTTAAGCAAGGATACAGGGGTAAACAACCTGTTATATATTGTTTTGTAAGTTTCATTTTAAGGGTCGTCGGGGAATTTTCTCCAGAAGACCATCTTTTGTAAAGTTTACACTTAGCTAAATACAGAGTATCTTTTGCTTTCTTTTTCTCTCTTCTATTTTCTATTTTCTTAGTAGCCAAACATCCTTGGAGGATGAAATCCCCAAGGATGAGAGGCTAAAACCTTTTAGTTTCTTGAAGTAATGGATGCCATGTGAAGCTCCCGTGTCAGGATGGAGATTTCCAAGCCATGAATGTAAGTAGCTGAGCGTCATAAATGTTTTCATTCAAAGTAAAGCTTTTAATCCCTCTGACTTGCTTTGAATGGCCAATACTTGATAACCTTTTGGTCTCAGTGGATTCTTATTGTTAGATCCACTGATGTTCATTAGTTATCTCCTACGAGCCATTGTATTGCAAGTCGAGGAGATGACCTATATCATTAAAAGAGCATTTATGAGGTTCAACTACCCTTTTTGTAAGTTTTCAAGGACTAAAACTCAGTTGTTAAACTCATACCGGTTCGGGAAGTAAGCATCACCTTAGTTGCTTCCCCAACTCGAGGTGAAAAGTCCCAAAATCTCCATTTTTACACAGTGAGTTAAGCATGGCTATCCAAAGCTTTGAGAAACTTCTTTTTCCATCTTTTAACCTATTTTCATGTTAGTTTAGTTTACACACCTTCATCTTTTTATGTTTTCATCTTAACCTAATTTTTATTAAGAAAAGTTCACTCCATCCTCCGAACTTCACCAGTTAAAGTAAAAACCCTTCCCAGTGTTCGATCCTAGAGCCACTATGCTATAGTAGCTTTGCTACTTTAGTGTAAGGACCTTAGGTATAAATTTTGTTGATACCCTTACATGCCAAGCTACCAAGAGTCGGGTTATCAAATGGCGCCGTTGCCGGGGAGGGTGCTACTTCACTGTGAATATATCAGCCGGAGGTAACTTGTGAGACTTCTCATGAGTAAGGTGAATTCTATCTCATTTTTCATTTACTAACTTTTTATTTTAGTTTTAGAACATTTTTAACTTAGTTTAGATAAGTTTCTTTTAGCTTTTAACTTTCATTTTTAGTTTATTTTTCATACTCTGTTTTTCCTTCCGCATGCTCTGTTTTTTTTTCTTTTTCTTTGTTTTGTTTGTTTACTTTGTTCCAGCTGAATCCGTGCATGCCCTATTGGATTAGAGACCAAGAGGGAAGGTTAGTGCGGATAGAGACTCCACGAGCTATTGAATTAGAGATTATTTTAAAAGTCATGGAGAATCAGCCAGAGGATCAACATTCACAACACGGGCAGGGGAATGATCCGAACTTGTATAGGTCCATGAGGGACAGGATGCACCCTCCGAGGATGAGTGCACCATCTTGCATCATTCCTCCTACAGAGCAATTGATTATCAGGCCACACATCGTGCCTCTGCTTCCTACTTTCCATGGGATGGAAAGTGAAAATCCATATGCGCACATAAAGGAATTCGAAGATGTGTGCAATACTTTTCAAGAAGGGGGAACAGCTATTGAGCTTATGAGGTTGAAGCTCTTTCCATTCACATTAAAGGACAAAGCCAAGATATGGCTCAATTCCTTGAGGCTGAGAAGCATAAGAACATGGACAGAACTTCAGGCTGATTTTTTGAAGAAGTTTTTCCCTACTCACAGAACAAATGGATTGAAGAGACAAATCTCCAACTTCTCAGCACGTGAGAATGAAAAATTTTATGAATGCTGGGAGAGGTATATGGAAGCCATCAATGCATGTCCTCACCACGGCTTTGATACATGGTTTTTGGTGAGCTATTTTTATGATGGCATGTCATCTTCAATGAAGCAGATATTGGAGACAATGTGTGGGGGCGATTTCATGAGCAAGAACCCTGAGGAGGCTATGGATTTCCTAAGTTATGTCTCAGAGGTCTCCTGTGGATGGGATGAGCCCACTAACAGAGAAATGGGGAAGAGGCCAGTTCAGCAAATGTCAAAAGGGGGGATGTACAATCTGAGTGAAGACATGGAGATGAAAGCCAAGGTGGCTGCCATGGCTAGACGAATAGAGGAAATGGAGTTGAGAAAAGTTCACGAAGTCCAAGCTATTTCAGAGCCTCAACAACCAGCCAATCCTTGCTCCATATGTCAGTCATTTGAACATATGGTGGAAGAATGTCCCACCATTCCAGCAGCAAGAGAAATGTTTGGGGAACAAGCTAACCTGATTGGCCAATGGAAGCCAAATTCAAATGCTCCCTATGGCAACACGTACAACTCTAGCTGGAGGAACCACCCAAACTTTGCATGGAAGCCAAGGCCAAACCCATATCAGTCACCAGCCCAATCAAGCCAACAGAGTCAAGGTCAATCCTCAGTTGAGCAAGCACTCATAAGCCTTAGCAAGGTTATGGGTGACTTTGTGAGTGAGCAAAAATCCATCAACTCTCAACTAAATCAGAAGATTGACAACGTAGAGAGTACATTGAACAAGAAGATAGATGGGATGCATAATGAGTTGTCTCAGAAAATTGACAACATCCAATATTCCATCTCAAGGCTCACAAATTTGAACACTGTTAATGAGAAAGGAAAGTTTCCCTCTCAGCCTCACCAAAATCCTAAGGGGATACATGAAGTGGAATCCAAAGACGAGGATTCTTCAAAGGTGAGGGACGTGCAAGCTATTATCACTTTGAGAAGTGGTAAGGAAGTGCATCAGCCGGAGCATGATCAGAGGAAAGCCAAAGAAGACAAGGTTGATAGAAATGAAGAAAAGAAGAATGAACGAAAGGGAAAGGAAGTTCAGATGAAAGAAAGCATCATTCCTAGCATGGATGAGGAACCTCAAATTCTTTTAAAGGAAGGCATGATGAAGAAGCACATGCCTCCTCCATTTCCTCAAGCCTTGCGTGGGAAGAAACCGATCAAGAATGCTTCTGAGATTCTTGATGTGCTAAGACAAGTGAAGGTGAATATTCCTTTACTTGATATGATCAAGCAAGTACCCACATATGCAAAGTTTTTGAAGGACTTGTGCACTGTGAAAAGAGGACTCAATGTTACAAAGCAAGCCTTCCTAACCGAGCAAGTGAGTGCTATAATCCAATGCAAGTCTCCAATCAAATACAAAGATCCGGGGTGTCCTACAATCTCAGTTAATATTGGAGGAACCCAAGTGGAGAAGGCATTGCTTGATTTGGGGGCAAGTGTTAACTTGCTTCCATACTCTGTATACAAGGAGCTGGGGTTGGGAGAACTCAAGTCAACATCGATCACCCTATCCTTAGCTGACCGATCAGTGAAAATCCCCAGGGGGGTAATAGAGGATGTATTGGTTCAAGTTGACAAATTCTACTATCCAGTAGATTTTGTGGTGCTTGATACGGATCCCATTGTCAAAGGGATCAACTATGTTCCAATCATCCTTGGAAGACCATTCCTTGCAACATCCAATGCAATCATCAATTGTAGGAATGGGGTCATGCAACTCACTTTTGGGAATATGACATTGGAACTCAACATCTTCCATCTATGTCAAAAGCACATCCATCCTGAAGAAGATGAGGGCCCAGAAGAAGTTTGTATGATAGATACCCTGGTGGAGGAGCATTGTAATCAGAGTATGCTTGATCAGTTTGAAGAGAATCCAGATGAAAGCCATGAAGATCTTGATGATGGGTTAGCTGAACCCATGGGAATGAATGCCGTTATGTCAAACTGGAGACAAAAGCCAGTGATCCTCCCTTTGTTCAAGGATGAGGAAGAGATGAAAGAAGCTAAGGATGTAATCCTTAAGCTTGAATTGAAGACCCTTCCTACCGAGTTGAAGTATGCTTACTTGGAGGAAGGCAATAAAGCCCCGGTGGTAATTTCTTCTTCTTTAACCGTTTTACAAGAGGACAATCTTCTAAGAATCCTTAGAAAGCACAAGAAGGCAATCGGATGGCAAATTTCTGATTTGAAGGGGATAAGCCCATTGATTTGCACGCACCATATTTATATGGAGGAGGGAGCTAAGCCAACTCGTCAGCCACAGAGAAGATTGAATCCTCATATGCAAGAGGTAGTAAGGGCTGAAGTGTTGAAGCTTCTTCAAGCGGGCATCATTTACCCCATTTCGGATAGCACTTGGGTGAGTCCAACCCAAGTTGTTCCAAAGAAGTCCGGGATAACCGTAGTCAAGGGGGAAAATGGAGATGAAGTGTCCACACGCCTCACAACTGGTTGGAGGGTGTGCATTGACTACAGGAAGCTGAACGCAGTAACGAGAAAGGATCACTTCCCTTTACCTTTCATGGATCAAGTCCTTGAGAGAGTATCTGGGCATCCTTTTTATTGCTTCTTGGATGGGTATTCCGGGTATTTTCAAATAGAGATTGCTGTGGAGGACCAGGAGAAGACTACCTTCACTTGTCCATTCGGCACCTATGCTTATAGGCGGATGCCTTTTGGATTATGCAATGCTCCTGCTACCTTCCAAAGATGCATGCTTAGCATCTTCAGTGACATGGTTGAACGAATAATGGAAGTCTTCATGGATGACATAACTGTGTATGGGACTTCTTTTGAGGATTGTTTGTCACATCTTGAAGATGTTTTGAAAAGATGCATAGAGAAAGACCTCGTACTCAATTGGGAGAAGTGCCATTTTATGGTAAATCAAGGTATTGTTCTTGGGCACGTAATCTCAAAGAAGGGTATAGAGGTAGATAGAGCTAAGGTGGAACTAATTGTGAAGTTGCCACCTCCCACCAATGTAAAAGGAATAAGGCAATTCCTGGGGCATGCCGGGTTCTATAGGAGGTTTATAAAGGATTTTTCCAAGATTGCTAAACCTCTTTGTGAATTATTGGTGAAGGATGCCAAGTTTGAGTGGGATGATAAATGTCAAAGGAGTTTTGAGCTTCTTAAGCAATTCTTGACATCAGCACCCATTGTGAGAGCACCAAATTGGGAGTTGCCATTTGAAGTGATGTGTGACTCAAGTGATTATGCCATTGGGGCTGTTTTGGGACAAAGAGAAGATGGTAAACCTTATGTGATCTACTATGCAAGTAAGTCTTTGAATGATGCTCAAAGGAATTACACCACTACTGAGAAGGAATTACTTGCTGTGGTGTATGCTTTGGATAAGTTCAGAGCTTATTTGATAGGGTCTTCCATTGTGGTATTCACGGATCATTCAGCTTTGAAGTATTAGCTAACCAAGCAAGATGCCAAGGCTAGGTTAATTAGGTGGATACTTTTGCTTCAAGAGTTCAACCTCCAGATCAGAGATAAGAAAGGTGTTGAGAATGTGGTAGCTGACCACTTGTCAAGGCTCAACATTGCTCATGACACCCATGGACTTCCCATAAATGATGATTTCCCTGAGGAATCCTTGATGCTTGTGGAGGAAGTGCCATGGTTTGCACACATTGCCAATTACTTGGTCACGGGAGAAATACCAAGTGAATGGAGCTCTCAGGACAAGAAGAATTTCTTTGCCAAGGTCCATGCATATTATTGGGAGGAGCCTTTTCTCTTCAAATATTGTGCGGACCAAATTATAAGGAAGTGTGTTCCTGAACAAGAGAAGCATGGGATCCTATCTCATTGCCATGAGAATGCATGTGGAGGCCACTTTGCCTCTCAAAAGACGGCAATGAGAGTTCTTCAATCGGGTTTTTGGTGGCCCTCACTTTTTAAGGATGCCCATGAGGTAAGTAAAGGATGTGATAAGTGCCAAAGACTAGGCAAGCTTTCAAGGAGAAACATGATGCCTTTGAACCCCATCTTGATAGTGGATCTTTTTGATGTTTGGGGCATAGACTTCATGGGACCTTTCCCTATGTCTTTTGGCCACTCCTACATCTTGGTAGGAGTTGATTATGTTTCAAAGTGGGTTGAAGCTATACCCTGTAGAACCAATGATCACAAAGTGGTTCTCAAATTCCTAAAAGAAAACATCTTCTCGAGGTTTGGAGTGCCTAAAGCAATCATCAGTGATGGAGGCACTCACTTTTGCAACAAGCCCTTTGAAGTTCTTTTGGCCAAGTACGGAGTCAAGCATAAGGTAGTTAAACCTTATCATCCTCAGACGAGTGGCCAAGTAGAGCTAGCCAACCGGGAAATTAAGAACATCTTGATGAAGGTGGTGAACACCAATAGGAAAGATTGGTCTGTTAAACTCCTTGATTCCCTATGGGCGTATAGGACGGCTTATAAGACTATCCTTGGGATGTCACCGTACCGTCTTGTTTATGGCAAAGCTTGCCATCTTCCCGTTGAGATTGAGTTCAAGGCATGGTGGGCCATTAAAAAGCTCAACATGGATTTAACTAAGGCTGGGCTAAAGAGGAGTTTGGATTTAAATGAGCTTGAGGAATTGAGAAATGATGCCTATCTCAACTCAAAAATAGCTAAGGAAAAGCTAAAGAGATGGCATGATCAGTTGGTGACCAAGAAAGAATTTTTCAAGGGACAAAGAGTCTTGCTATATGACTCTAAGCTTCACCTATTTCCGGGAAAGCTCAAATCAAGGTGGGTAGGGCCTTTTGTCATCCACCAAGTACACTCACATGGAGTAATTGAGTTACTCAACTCAAATAGTGCAAAGACCTTTAAGGTCAATGGCCATCGTCTCAAGCCATTCATTGAACCATTCAAGCAAGACAAGGAGGAAATCAACCTCCTTGAGCCACAGAAAGCCTAATCAGAAAAGGGTTAGATGGGCTTGGTTTCACCAAAGTCCATATTTTTTGTTTAAGTTTATTAATTTAGAAGCTTTATTAACTCTTTTGATTTTGATTTTGGTCTAAAGTTTTGTTAATTATAAGTAACTTCCTCTTTTTGAATGATCTTTTGTAGGAAGATTTGCAAAGAATATGAAGGAAGGTCTCAGAGGGCCAAAAGGAGCTTAAAGCTATGAAATTTTAGTGGTCTGCGAAATTTTGCAGCCCAAAATAGGCCCCTGCGAAAAAGTCCATCTGCTGCGAAATCATTTCGCAGCCCTTACATGGCCTCTGCGAAATCAAGGTTTGGCTGCGAATGGCCCTCCGCTGCGAAATAAATTTCGCAGCCCAACACCCTCCTCTGCGAAAATTTTCGCAGCTGCGAAACCACCTCTTGGCACTCGTGTGCCATTTCGCAGCACAGTAACTCCATTTCGCAGCTGCGAAATGGCTGCGAAATCCCCAAAGCGTCAAATCTTCAATTTTCACAGCGATAGCCTCATTTCGTAGGGTGTTTCGCAGCTGCGAAACACCCCTTTGGCACTCGTGTGCCATTTCGCAGCACAGTAACCCAATTTCGCAGCTGCGAAATGGGCTGCGAAAAGGGCCCTCCTCTGCGAAAATGCTTTTTTGTTGCGAAATCAGCCCTCCTCTGCGAAAATTAAAGTGACCCTTGGTATCCAATTTTTAACAGTATAAATTCCAAATTTCTAATATAACCGGTCATTTGAACTTTAAATAGTACCAGAGAAGACCCAAAAACAGAGCAACCTTCCATCTTCTCCCTCTCGCCTGAACCTCGGCCGCGCACCTCCGCCCATCTCCGCCGGCCCGCCATGGCAAGAACTCGAGGAGCTAAGTCCTCCTCCCCGTCAAGCCGTACGAGGGCTTCATCAAAGACCCCTGTCCAAGGCTCCACATCCGAGCCTCCGCGACCACCGCGCGTCTCACCTCCAGTTGAGGGCGCACCAATGAGCCCTCCAGTCAGGCGCTATCATACACGGGCGAGTAGCCAGCCACCCAAGAAGAAAGCTAAGGTATCTGAGCCAGTATTAATTGATTTATCAGAGCCAGAAGAGCCAGCTACAGAGCCTCAGCCGTCTCAGCCGTCTCAGCCAGCTTCAGGGTCTCGGCCGTCTCAGCCGTCTCAGCCGTCTCAGCCAGCTTTAGAGCCTCAGCCGTCTCTGCCGCCGCCTACAGATTCTCAGATCCCCTCCGGCATGACTCCTGAGATGATTATCAAGCGCCCCATGCTCACTCAGCCGCCCATAGAGGGTAATTTAGACTGCAGGGCTAGGCCTTTCCACTCTGAGCTCTGTTTTGACGTGGCCGCTTTCAGACTTCAGCCCCAGCTCAAGGACTCCTTCCATCTGCTCCGGAGGTATCATATGGAACAATTGCTTACTCCAAGGGATTTCTTTTATCCCCGTGTGGCAATGGATTTTTATCAATCCATGACCACACACCATGTCCGAGATCCTACTGTCATCCACTTCACCATAGACGGACGTCATGGTATTCTGGGAGCTAGGCACATAGCAGAGGCATTGCGCATTCCCTACGAGCCAGCTAGGCCAGAGGATTATCGAGTCTGGACTAATCCTTCCCCGAGCGACATAGTTCGTATTCTGTCCAGAGGGGCATCCACAGGCCAGTATCTACAGAGGAAGGAGCTCCCTCCTAGCATGTTTTTCATAGATGCTCTCCTCCGCCACAATATCTTTCCACTACAGCACTGGGTGCAGAGGCGAGGAGCTTTGCTGGAGGCTTTATATCGGATATCTGAGGGATTCTTCTTTGGCCCTCATCATCTCATTATGGCCGCCCTTCTGTATTTTGAAGAGAAGGTCCATCAGAAGAAGCTGCTTAGAGTTGATGCCATTCCTCTACTGTTCCCCAGATTGTTATGTGGAACACTTGGGCTACCCAACTGAGCCTCAATTTGAGGGCAAACGGATTTGTCGAGAGATATTCACTCTTGACAAATGGACGAATATGACAGCCTATAGTGCAGAGCCAGGGGCCCTAGCTGGAGTAGAGCATCCAGGGATTCCACATGCAGAGCAGCCACAGGAGCCACAGCCCATAGAGACACCAGCTGACACGAGAGCACCTGCCCCTGCAGTGCCCTCTGCAGAGCCCATACCTGAGGTTGCACCCTCTGCTGATCCTACCACACCACAGCCTCCCCCTGTTTTTTCAGCCACATCACAGCCCTCCTCTTCAGCAGAGCCGAGGACTTCCATATCCATTTCCGAGTACAGAGCTCTATGTCACACTTTGCAGACATTGACCACTTCACAGAGCACTCTTACTCAGGAGATGGCTGCTCTTCATGCTCATCAGGAGCAAATTATTGCTACTCAGACTCAGCATACTGCCATTCTGAGGCAGATTCAGAGCCATCTGGGTATTCCATCAGCTCCTCAGCACCAGATGCCTGCCCCTTTAGAGCCTACAGAGCCGACTCCAGTGGACACACAGACATCCACCTGAGTCATTATCTTCACATCATCAGCACCCATCTACTTGATCATTTCCATAGTTTACTTTACGTATTTTCTTTATGCATTTTCTTATTATAGTAGCACTTGCAATCCCATGCTTTTGTTATGATATATATTGGGATTGGTTGTATTACTTGTTATTATCTTTAATGTACTATCATGAAGTAATACAACTCTATCATTTTTTGCATACTCTTGGTATTATTTTATTTTTATTCCTCTACTCATATCTATTTTCTTTTTGAAACATGTGGTTTCTCCTTATCTCCTCAAATTACATACCACTCAGGAGGCACCACTTCCTCCCTATAATTTCAATCGCTCATGCCACATTGAGGACAATGCTCAGCTTGGTTGGGGGGGGGGGGGGGGGGGGGGACAGTTGAGGAAGGAAGTTTTTTTTTTATTATTATTGTTAATACTAAATATATTGGTAATTTAGGTTACTTTTGTTTAATTTTTAAAATTTTTCTCTATGGTTGTTAAAGATAATTTCTCAAAAATAAAATAGGATAAGTCGAGTTGTAACTTAATTATTTAAGTCTTTGAGTTTGTTTTATGCTTTCAAAGTTGATAATCTATTAAAGCTCTCTTTGATTTCGAACTTATTTCTTCCATTTCAAGCTTTACACACACAGTGCACATTAGATCCCGGATATATGATGTAAAACTTTCTCACCTTCTAAGCTTAGGAAAATTTTGACTTGGTTCATTTCTTAACTTCTCTTTAATAGTGTTGGGACACCTCATAAAGGCCAATGAGTCTTTCAAAAAAAAAAAAGAAAAAAAAGAAAAAAAAAAAAAAAGGAATAAGCTTCTATTCTTTCCTTAAAACCTAAGCATGATCCGAAGGGGTGGCGAAAGCCTTTAAAACCCGATGCCCTAAACCTTGATTGGTTGGGAGTCATCGATTCTCTGCTTGCTACATAGGTGAATTGGTTAAAGTTTAGTGAGTAAAAAGAATTGTGAATAAGAAGGTGCGTTCCTAACCTATTAAGAGTTGGTTAATTTTACCTTTGTTCGAGAAAAGCTTAGGTTGGAGGGTGAGGATAGTTGTGTATACTATATCCGGAACCTAATCTCGTTAACACTTAGCTCATTATGGAAGAGTTTGATTTGGAACCTTGAGAGTAGAGATCTTTTGATACTTAATTGCATAATCTCCACTCTTTGTACTTTTTGTTTAAGTTTTAGCTTTGACAACTCCTATTGCATTTTGAATCTTCATATCTTTAGTTCACCATGTGAGATGTGTTTTGATATCGGTCATGCCACTCAATTTGTTTTTTTTTGGAATGATTTGCATGACCTCTTTTATGTTTATTACTTTGTTTGCTTAGTTTTTCTCTCCTTAATTGCTAAGGGACTAGCAATATGTCGGTTGGGGGGAGTGATTACTACTCAAAAAGGGCTATTTGATAGCTTGTAATTAACTCTTTTAAACAATTTTGAGTAGTAGTTATTGCCTTTTAACCCAATTAGCATATTGAGGACCTTTGCAATCACTTCTAATCATTTTGTGTAAGTTTTGGTGTTTTTGTTAGTAATTTGATCACCAAAGCAACCCAAGGTGGGGGAGAGTTATTTGGAATCCATGGCAAAGCAATGGAAAGCTCAGAAACATGAAGAATCAGAGCTTTGAAGCCTTAAAGTCCTTTGCCATAACCAATCCGGAATGCAAGGAGGAGAAGTAAAGAGAGAATCTACCTTGAAGCATTCTTGATGACAGTCATTTCAGCCACTTTTGGAGTACTTCCTGAAGTCCAATTTATGCATGCTTTATGTTGTTTCGAAGATCGGGAAGTCAACAATCCAATGCTTCAAATGGTTCGCAAATCAGAGTTGAAATGAAGAAGTTAGAGCCAATGGAAGCAGATCACTCCAAGCTGAAGGCCAATTTCGCAGGGCTGCGAAATCAGCCTTTGGCTGCGAAATCAGCCTTCGGCTGCGAAATGATTTCGCAGCCATCTTGTTCGTCTGCGAAATTTCGCAGCCATTTTGTGCGCCTGCGAAATTCTCCTGAGTGCTTCCAGATATTTGCCACCAACGTTTTTTGTTATTTTGCCTCAGATATTTGCTGTCTAAATCCCAATTCTCTCCTTGTAATCCACCAATTAGATGATTCCTTAGTTGTTAAGCAAGGATACAGGGGTAAACAACCTATTATATATTGTTTTGTAAGTTTCATTTTAAGGGTCGTCGGGGAATTTTCTCCAAAAGACCATCTTTTGTAAAGTTTACACTTAGCTAAATACAGAGTATCTTTTGCTTTCTTTTTCTCTCTTCTATTTTCTATTTTCTTAGTAGCCAAACATCCTTGGAGGATGAAATCCCCAAGGATGAGAGGCTAAAACCTTTTAGTTTCTTGAAGTAATGGATGCCATGTGAAGCTCCCGTGTCAGGATGGAGATTTCCAAGCCATGAATGTAAGTAGCTGAGCGTCATAAATGTTTTCATTCAAAGTAAAGCTTTTAATCCCTCTGACTTGCTTTGAATGGCCAATACTTGATAACCTTTTGGTCTCAGTGGATTCTTATTGTTAGATCCACTGATGTTCATTAGTTATCTCCTACGAGCCATTGTATTGCAAGTCGAGGAGATGACCTATATCATTAAAAGAGCATTTATGAGGTTCAACTACCCTTTTTGTAAGTTTTCAAGGACTAAAACTCAGTTGTTAAACTCATACCGGTTCGGGAAGTAAGCATCACCTTAGTTGCTTCCCCAACTCGAGGTGAAAAGTCCCAAAATCTCCATTTTTACACAGTGAGTTAAGCATGGCTATCCAAAGCTTTGAGAAACTTCTTTTTCCATCTTTTAACCTATTTTCATGTTAGTTTAGTTTACACACCTTCATCTTTTTATGTTTTCATCTTAACCTAATTTTTATTAAGAAAAGTTCACTCCATCCTCCGAACTTCACCAGTTAAAGTAAAAACCCTTCCCAGTGTTCGATCCTAGAGCCACTATGCTATAGTAGCTTTGCTACTTTAGTGTAAGGACCTTAGGTATAAATTTTGTTGATACCCTTACATGCCAAGCTACCAAGAGTCGGGTTATCAGTTATCAGGAAAAATGCCAGAATGGATTGGAGAAAGCCTCCCAAATCTAATTGTTCTAAACCTAGGATCTAATAGATTCAGTGGAGGGATATGTCTAGAGCTCTGTCGGTTGAAAAATATTCAAATATTGGACCTCTCTAGCAACAATATGTTAGGTGTTATACTGAGATGTTTTGGTGGTTTCACTACCATGACTAAGAAAGGGAGCTTGGTGATTGCTCATAATTATTGGTTTGAACAGTTTGGTGATGGCTGCTTTGATGATGGCGGGATATTTATGAACTCCTCTTACGTTGATAGGGCATTGGTTAGATGGAAAGGAAGAGAATTTGAGTATAAAAGTACCCTTGGGCTTGTAAAGAGTATTGATCTTTCAAGCAACAAACTATCGGGGGAAATTCCAGAAGAAGTAATTGATCTTGTAGGATTAGTTTCATTAAACTTATCAAGGAACAATTTTATTGGACTGATCCCTACAATAATTGGTCAATTGAAATCATTAGAGGTTTTTTATTTGTCTCAAAATCGAATTTTTGGCAAAATTCCAACTAGCCTTGTTGAAATAAGTGGTCTAAGTGTCTTAGATCTCTCTAACAACAACTTTTCCAGTAAAATTCCACAAGGTACTCAACTTCAAAGCTTCAATATTGATTCCTACAAGGGAAATCCTACACTTTGTGAATTGCCTCTTTCGAAAAAGTGTTCTAAAGATAAAATAAAACAAGATTGTCTCATTCATAACATTGAAGACAAAATTCAGCAAGATGGAAATGACATGTGGTTTTATGTTAGTGTTGCTCTTGGATTCATTGTTGGATTTTGGGGAGTGTGTGGAACTTTACTACTCAATAACTCATGGAGATATGCCTATTTCCAATTCTTGAATAAAATAAAAGATTGGTTGTACGTGATTATAGCAATAAATAGGGCTAGATTACAAATGAGTCTTCAAAGCTAAATGGTACAATTCTCTCCCTCTCTCCCTCCTTTTCATTTGTACTTGTTTTTGAAGGCCAACAATGGTAAAAGAAAAGTAGGCCTTTACATATCCTTGGGATATACTTTATAAATCACAAATGCTAATGTAAATTTTCTTTCCATGCAACTAACTGAAGAGACTTTTTCAAATTGATGAACATTGATTTTTTACTTTGTGTTAATTGCAGGACTTCAACTCTTGTTCTTGCCATATTAGCATGATTGAATACAAATCGCTATGTCCTTCATTAATCTATGATTGATTTTGGGATGTAATAGGTTTCTTGTTTTATTTTGATGATTACTTATGTTCTTTAGATGCTTATTTTATCTTTTATTCAAAAGTTTATGTGACATATTATCTATTTTCTTCCTTACACAATGCTTTTATTTGGTATTTGGATACTTTATGATTCATCCAAACAATATTATAGAAGGATATCAAAGGTATATTAGAGTATGACTTTCTAATTTTAAAAATATTTCTTTAGCTCTAAAACTAATTTTTATTCATTAAAATTAAAACAAAATAAAGGATAATGCTATTTGGTTATGTATGACATAAGTTTTTGACCAATTATTAATAATCAAATCATAATTTCAACACTAAAGAAAAAAGAAAATTTTTTCGCAAGTTACTAATGATCTGTTTCTCTCTTTCTAAAAAAACTAAATTACTCTTATAAATGCGAAACTATTTCTTTCTTGTCATCAAAGCTTTCTCACATGTAGATAATTTTTGTGAAATCTTTTGTTTTCATCCATTTTTTTGCTTATATCAAGTTAACTTCGTTTTCTTCTTAGTGGTTGATTTTATGGAATATTAAGTCTAACTTCTTTTCTTAATAAAAGGCTTTTTCTAAGCAATTAAAAAACTCTTGTTCTTTTCTTTATTTTAACATAATCCAACTATAGGATAACTAAAATATGATTGAAAAATATAAAATAGGAGAGAATAATTATATTCTAATTATACTCTATAAATAATATCAAATATTTTCTTCACTTATTAGAAAATAGTACTGAACTCCAACATCATGAGATTAACATCCCAATGATCTTTTTTTATTTGTTAAAAATTCTTATCTTTCGAGGTACATAACAAAATTCCTTAAACACTTTAGCCCAATGATCTCATGTTGTTTTGTTTTAATTTTTTTTATCCTTTCCCATCTTTTTGAGGTCCTCCATAGCTAGGATTACTCTTTGTGAGAATTTACTCAAAAAGCCATTAAGAATCAAGTCCTTTCGATTTACTCTTTATGATAAAATCTTTTATCTAAAATATTTTTCATGAAACGATAATTCTCTACTATGATTTTTTAAATTTAAAATTATAAAAGACTTCAATTCTTATTAAAAATATTATTTATATTAATATTTTCTTTTGAACTCTTTCTATTAGGACAAGTAATGACCGTGTAGACCCCTCATTTTGGTTCTAGAGGAGACTTATTTTTTCTGGTCACCTTTCGTTCTGTTTTCACCTTTTGGAAGGTGAGCTCTAATAAGCAGGTGGCAAAAGAGGATATTCTGGTCGTAGGCTGTGAGGGTAAGACACTGTGGCAGTGAGGTTTTGGTGTTTCTGCTGGTTGTTTTAGAGAAAGTAGTGGAGTGTCTTGGTAGCAGGAAGAGTTAGGGGGTTGTTAGAGGGCAGTAGAAAATGTCCTCTGCAGGTATCCATCACCATTTGGTTGGCGTATTGGAGAAGTATTGCATTGGACCAGCATGAGATGGTAAGAAACTCCCAACTTAATTTGGAGCGATACCTTTGTTTTCATGCTGAGTACCAGAGTTGGGACTAGGAATTTGATCACTAACAAGAATAGTGAGCATTTTAGGTTGAATGAGGGTCCTTCGAGAATCTACGGATGATGGCCACTTGATTTTGGAGTTGGGGAACTAATTTTCTCACTGCTGATGATATGAGTGTCATACTAGTTGCAAAACTGAAGAGAAGATTGGGATGTGAAATGTGGGCAAAATTACATTTGACTGGCATGCATGTTGATAAGGGTATCACTGGAGATCAGGTAGAGGTAGGTGGCCTTTCTAGGGGTTTTTAGACAGAAAATGTGCTTTCCGATAGGTAACCTAACCCTTGGACCCAACTTGGTCCTTCCACCAAGTCTCAACCTTGTTAAATGTCATAAATTCTCTAAGTTCAGGCTGCCTCTAGAATGCAATTAATAATATTAAAATGTTACTATTAAAAGATAATTAATGATAATAAATATAGTTTATGAAATTTGAATATTTTTATTCTAACAACCTATAAATAGAATAACAACTTGACTAATATTAAAATATATCATTTGTAAAGAAATGTATCATATGTATAGCTTGTTGAAATTTGAATATCTTTGTTATAGTCACATATAAATAAAATAATAAATTTGTTGATATTAAAAATGTATATTTATTTAGAAAGTTTGTATAAGGAAAGTGACAAATTGACTGATCATATTAAAAATATATTTATTTAGAAAACATGTGACATTTTTCTCATCATATTCTTCATATTTGTAAGAAAGGTATCAAAAGTGTCCTAAAAATTAAATTTGTTATTCACTCTACTTGGATAAGTATCCTAAAAATTTTCAATGCTAGTTCACATGCATTCTATATCAACTTCTCGTTAGATTGCTAGTGCACCTCACGTGCCTCATCTTGCATACTAAAAATTTTCATAATGAACTCGAAAATGCATTTTCATGTTATTTCCATTTCCAAGTCAAGACCAAATACATATTAAAATCAAACACATATATAGCTAAAACTAAAAGGTTGAAGGGGCTTATTTATGCAAAACATCCAAATATCTTGAAACCTTTTCTTTTCTTTTTGTTTGCTAAATGTTTCATAGAGAGAAAGTAGATCACCCCAACCTGTGATAAGGGTTCTTCAAAATGAACAATGTTAATGGAAACAGTAAGTGTATTTTGTGTATTGGAAATTTCGGGTCAATCATAGCTCATATTCTTCAAATCCTCCCTTGTACACTTGCCTTTTCCAAATTGTTCGTGCTTGAAGATGACTAAAGGAATTGGTAAGTGCATTTGAGGTGATGGATGATGGAAAACAATGATCAATTGTATTTTAATTTAATTTTTTATCCTTTTATTGGAAAATGAAATTAAAGCTTAAAAGTGTAAAACATTGTGTTTAAAACATTTGGATCGGTTTTTCATCAATCGAACTAAAGAGTAACAATTTATCTTGAACACAGATTTTTTAGTCTTGTCTAATCGATCATATTTCAATCACACCTATGAATTTTCATGATTTTCCAAACAAATCTCAATCATTGGTAGAGTTTCAAAACACTAATACAAAAGCTCTCTTTTGAGTCGTGGAAAGATGAGTGTGAGAGTAAAAACCTTTGGTTTTTGTGCTTCAAGTTTTTCTTACTATATTGGGGAGTGTTTGCCTTATGAAAAAAATTTATGAGTTTCAATTGAAAATCAGTTTTTGAGTAAAAAATCTTTAGTTCCAAATGGGTTGATTCATTGTGTTCTTCATCCTACCTCTCATATTTCTCTCATATCTAACTTATTGTGGTAAAACCCAAGATTCTTCCTTTGTGGACTCAAGAAAAGGCCGAGATCAAAGCTTAGAGTGGATTCCAAGTGTTTTCCTAAAGAAGAATGATGGTAGGTAAAGCTTGAAGGTTCTAGGCAAGTGGTCCAAGAAATAATGTAAGACTTGGGCTAGGTAAAACCTTGTACTCAACTATTTTTTCTTCATAATGGATTATTTGATTGTTTGAGGCCTGTGGTTTTTTATCTTTTTAGAGGTTTTCCGTGTTAAAAAAATTGGTGCCATTGTCTATTTTTTCTATCTTGTCTTTTGATTAGCATTTCATGAGCTTATGATATTTTTCATTGTTTTATGGTGATTGAATTAATTGGAGCATGAGCTAAAATGTGTCTATTGAATCTTTGAAAGAACAAGATATATGTTAGTTGTTGATTGATGATAAGGGGCATGTGAAAAAACGTTTTTATATTGATGCAATGTTTTATATATTAGGTTTGGGGAGTGTTGTTTCATTTGCATGTGACTTGCATTGAATAACTTGTTTAGGAGAGCGTTGGTGCATCCATTGTTGCTTGTGATTCGCTTGTTTGTTCATAAGGTTGAAAAAGAAAATCATTGTATAAGGGAAAAATAGGGGAATTGTGAGAATTTATGAGATACCATCTGTAATTGTTTTAAAAAACACCTATTCATCCCCCTCTAGGCATTATCCATAAGTGAGATTCACCTTCAATTGGAATTAGAGTGAGTTTCAAAGCAAAAATCATTGTCGATCCTTAAATCTCAAATATGGAACCTCATCAAGAGGGTGCACCTATTGGGATACCCCCCTTTTTAATTGGTGAAAATTATTCTCATTGGAAAGTAAGAATACAATATTTTCTCAAAATGCAAAGTGAAAAAGTATGAAATGCCGTTGAATTTGGTTGGCCTCCACCTAAGGTGTTGGATAGAGAAGGTAGACTAACAAATGTGATCAAGCTTAAATTGGAATGGGATAGAGGTGAAAATGAAGCTAGTGAGAACAATGTTAGGGCCATGTATTCCATCTTCAATGCCATTAGCATGGATGAATTTCGTAGGATTGCTACTTGTACCTTAGCTAAGGAAGCTTGGGACATCCTCCAAGTGACTCATGAAGGAACCAATGCTGTTAAAGTGCCTAAACTTCAAATGTTGACCTCTAGGTTTGAGATAATTAGGATGGAAGATCATGAGAATTTTGGAGAGTTTCATGCAAAATTGATGGATATTGTGAATTCTAGTTTTAATCTAGGTGAACCCATACCTAATTCTGAAATGGTTAGATAGATTCTAATGTATCTTTCGGAGAGATTTAGAGCAAAAGTCACCGCCATTGAAGAGTCCAAAGTTGTGGATTCCTTAAAGATTGATGAACTTGTAGGTTCCCTCCAAACCTTTGAAATGACCCTTGTATCACCTAAGAAAGTTAAGGGAATTGCTTTAAAAGCTATTAAAGAAGAGTCTCTAAGTTTCAAAAGTGAGGATGATGAGAAAATGTTAGAAGATGAGCTTACCAAGTTTGCTAAAAAATTCAAGAAGTACATGAAATTCAGAAAACCTAAGAAGGAATCAAATGATGGTAAAAAATGGAGGAACTCAATTAGGAAAAAGAAGAAGTTGGAAAAAGATGTGAAAAAAGACTTGAAAATTGAGTGTTTTAATGGTGGGGGAAATCATCACTATGCATTTGAATGTCCTTCAAAGAAAAAGAATAATAAGGCCATGCACGTTACTTGGAGTGACTCTGAGTCTAATCGAACAAGTGAAAATGAATCAAATGTATATGATGAATGCACTAAATTCATAACCTTTGCTGCAACTATCAAAGGGGAACCTCTCTTAAAAAAAGCTACAAGTGAGTTAATTGAGTCAAGTGACTCCAATGATTATTACATGAGTTTTGACACGGCATATGAGACTTTGTATAAGGAGTGCTTAAGCCTTAAACAAGAACAAGTTAAGTGGACGACTTCTAATAAGATTTTAACCAATGGGATTGATGTTTTAAAGAGAAAAAAGAAGACTTTGCTTGACAAAATTGCATTTCTTGAAAATGAACATTTGGAAGTGAAGAAAAAGTGTGATGTGTTGAAAAATGAAAGTCAAATGTTCAAGGATGAGTTAAGTGTTGGGAAGGAAGAGTCATATCCTAGCTTTAAGAGAGTTAATGAGTTGATCAATTCAAGGAGAAAATCTTTTGATAAAAGAGGTCTAAGATTTGTTGATGGAAATGCTACTCTAAGTAACGCTAAGATAGTTTTTGCTAAGCCTTGTGAAGAAAAATTTCCTAAGAAAATTCATTCTCATATCAAGTTTCATTGCACTCATTGTGGAAAAGTGGGGCACACTTTTGATAGATGTTATGCAACATTATTTGATAATTTTCAAAGGAAATTGACCAACCTAATGAATGAATGTCATGCATTGAAGGATAGGTTGTTGAATGTGAACAAGAGAGTGTCTAAGAAGCCTTTAAATATCCCTTATAATGGTGAGTTGAAATGGAGCACCTCAAATGGAAAAAATGAAGGCATTAAATGTCAAATAAGTTTAGGTGAAAAAGAAAGAGCTTAAGTGTCTTGTTGTCCATAGCACACTTACAGTTAGTGGGTCACACCCATGGTATCTTTATAGTGGATGTTCACGCCATATGATTGGAAATAAATATTTTTTCAGATCACTGATTTTGATGGAGCAAATGTTACATTTGGGGATGGTAATGTGACTAGAATGAAAGGAAAAAACTCTATATGTGCTTTAGGCATTCCTAAGCTTGAAGAGGTCTTCTATGTGGAAGGTTTAAAGGCCAACTTAATAAGCATCAGCCAATTATGTGAGAATAATCTCAATGTCCAATTTTCATAAAATGTGTGCAAGGTGTTTGACTTGAATGGTGATTGTGTGATGATTAGCTTGAAAACTTTTAATAATTGCTATGTTGTTTGTCAAAATAAGCTATTTCATCTTCTTCTCTTGTGTTTGAAAGTTCTAAAATTGATTTTGTTGATCACTTGTGGCATAATAGATTGGTTCAAAAATGAAAATGGGTGTGTCATTCTAAAGATTAGGAGTGATAGGGGAGGGAAATGGATGATGTTTGTGTCATTTATAGATTAGAGAATCATCTTCATCATTTTAGAGTCAAACTCATTGGCATTAGACATTGCTCTAATCAAGACTTGATGGAAGACAAACTTGTTTCCTTCAAATATGTTCCTACTGAGTGTCAAATGGTTGATATCCTCACTAAGCTTTTGGATGTTTCCAGGTATGAGTCACTTAGGAACTCCCTAGGCTTATGTTTTCTGAGTTGATTGTCTTTAAGGCCTTTCTATGACATCTCTTCTTGTATATTTTTTCTTCCTAGAGGTTTCATAGGCTTATTGAGTCCTTGTGTTGCCTTGTTTTTCTTTTTTCATGGTTATCATTCTTTTTGTTTGTTTTGGTATTTCCTTAAACCCTTTTTCCTCTCTAGTTTAAAAATAGATGTTTGTTTTTATGAGGACTTGGCATTGTTTTCTTTTTAGCAAATGGTTATTTTGTGTCATAATGATCCAAAAGTCTTCCAAGACATGAAAATCCTTCTCGTGTTGGTGTGAGATGGAGCATAACATGCTTATTGTTTAGCTTTGCTTGGATAAGCTGCAAGATACTTATTTCATATCCATTGAGTGATCAACAACTTGTGCAGTGTTTTATGATTTCATAAAACCTAACAAATGATTTTTAAAGTTCAACATTTGGTTTATATCATTCAGTGTGCCTTAAAGATTGAGTAAAGTCACATGAATCTTCTTGAGAAATTGAATTTGTGTCTCTTGATTGTTTACACTCTCCCAAATAAAAAAAAGAATATTATTCATTTCTCAGAATGGTTAAAGCACCTTGGCGATGTTTCAAGTGTAAAAAGCCTCCATTACAAAAGTGGGGCATTCCTTTATGTTTGAAATGACATATTTGTATTGGCCACCTTAGTGATCTCCAAGTCAATATTCTATCCTAAGTGTGTTGTCAGCATGTTATCAAAACAAATAAAAAATAAAAATGAAAACAAGATGTGATTTTGTTTGCATGTCAAGGGATGTATATTTAGTCAAAGAATGTATTTTTGACCAAGTTAAATAGAAATCTAGTAAAGGAGATGTAAATTGACTTCAAGAGAAATAAATTTGAGTTTCTTTAGGGATGAATATGATCTTGAAAATGTTTTTTGGTTCATGGATATCTATAGCCTTATAAGTGGATATTATTTATCATTGTTAGTTTTTTATGGTCTTATGAGTATACTCTTTAAGCCAAAAATCATTGGAGTGTTAATAATTTCTTGTTTTTTTTTTTATCCTTTGTAGACCCTCAATTTTGTCCCTTGCCACTTGCATGTATCTTGGGGGTGTCACTCGCACCCAATTTCTGTATGTCACGGCCATGGAGCCCTTGTTGGGCTTAATCGGGTTTCGGACCTCACATGAGTTCACTTATGGTTTGATTTAGTGAGAGTGTTTGGTTCTTTATGAAATGCCGTCGTGGCCAATTCCTTGGTTCATATCATGCTACATGTTAGGAGTTAGGGTCTCCATAAAGATTTCAGTTCAGTTAAAGCTCGCCGAAGCCCATCCAAGTCGGCAGTACTCTGTCTTGTTTTAGTCATTTCTCCCTCATCTGAGCTCAGAATTGCGCAC